>NC_058519.1:13888266-14513266 GCF_904849725.1 Hordeum vulgare subsp. vulgare
CGCTATTGAATATTGACCGACGAGTGCCTCGGGGCATGTCTACATAATTCTCAAACCCGCAGGGTCTGCACACTTAAGGTTCGATGATGTTTTAGTATAGTTGAGTTATATGTGTGGTTACCGAATGTTGTTCGGAGTCCCGGATGAGATCCCAGACGTCACGAGGGTTTCCGGAATGGTCCGGAAATGAAGATTGATATATAGGATGGCTTCATTTGGTTACCGGAAGGTTTTCGGGCATTACCGGGAATGTGCCAAAAGTGACGAATGGGTTCCGAAAGTTCACCGAGAGGGGGGCAACCCACCCGGGGGAAGCCCAATGGCCCTAGGGGTAGCGCACCAGCCCTTAGTGGTCTGGTGGGATAGCCCAAGAGGGCCTTGGCGCCAAGGAAACAAAACCAAAGAAAAAGAAAAAAAAAGAAAGGTTGGAAGGAAGAGAAGGATTCCACTCTCCAATCCTAATTGGAGTAGGATTGGAGTAGGACTCCTCCTCTCCCTTGGCCGGCGCACCCTTGAGGGCTTGGCCCTCAAGGCTAGCCTCATCCCCCTCCCTCCTATATATAGTGGTGATTTAGGGCTGATTTGAGACAACTTTTGCCACGTGCAACTCAGATCTAGACACCATAGTTCTTCCTCTAGATCGTATTTCTGCGGAGCTTGGGCGGAGCCCTGCAGGAGTAGATCGTCACCACCATCGGAGCGCCGTCACGTTGCCGGAGAACTCATCTACTTCTCCGTCTTGCTTGCTGGATCAAGAAGGCCGAGATCATCGTCGAGCTGTACGTGTGCTGAACGCGGAGGTGCCGTCCGTTCGGCACTAGATCGGAACGGATCGTGGGACGGATTGCGGGACGGTTCGTGGGACAGTTCGTGGGGCAGATCGTGTTGGGGAACGTCACATGGGAAACAAAAAATTTCCTACGCGCACGAAGACCTATGATGGTGATGTCCATCTACGAGAGGGGATGAGTGATCTACGTACCCTTGTAGACCGTACAGCAGAAGCGTTAGTGAACGCGGTTGATGTAGTGGAACGTCCTCACGTCCCTCGATCCGCCCCGCGAACTATCCCGCGATCAGTCCCACGATCTAGTGCCGAACGGACGGCACCTCCGCGTACAGCTCGACGATGATCTCGGCCTTCTTGATCCAGCAAGAGAGACGGAGGAGGTAGAAGAGTTCTCCGGCAGCGTGACGGCACTCTGGAGGTTGGTGATGATCTCGTCTCAGCAGGGCTCCGCCCGAGCTCCGCAGAAACGCGATCTAGAGGAAAAACCATGGAGGTATGTGGTCAAGCTACCGTGGAAAAGTCGTCTCAAATCAGCCCTAAAACCTCCGTATATATAGGTCGGAGAGGGGGGACCTTGCCTTGGGGCTCAAGGAGCCCCAAGGGGGTCGGCCGAGCCAAAGGGGGGAAGGACTCCCCCCCAAACGGAGTCCTACTTGGTTTGGTGGGTGGAGTCCTTCTTTCCTTTCCCACCTCCTCCTTTTTTTTTCCTTTTCTCTTTGATTTTTCTTCCAATGCGCATAGGGCCCTTTTGGGCTGTCCCACCAGCCCACTAAGGGCTGGTGCGCCACCCTCAAGGCCTATGGGCTTCCCCGGGGTGGGTTGCCCCCCCCCCCCCCCCCCCCCCCCGCTGAACTCCTGGAACCCATTCGTCATTCCCGGTACATTCCCGGTAACTCCGAAAACCTTCCGGTAATCAAATTAGGTCATCCTATATATCAATCTTCATTTCCGGACCATTCCGGAAACCCTCGTGACGTCCGTGATCTCATCCGTGACTCCGAACAACATTCGGTAACCAACCATATAACTCAAATACGCATAAAACAACGTCGAACCTTAAGTGTGCAGACCCTGCGGGTTCGAGAACTATGTAGACATGACCCGAGAGACTCCTCGGTCAATATCCAATAGCGGGACCTGGATGCCCATATTGGATCCTACATATTCTACGAAGATCTTATCGTTTGAACCTCAGTGCCAAGGATTCATATAATCACGTATGTCATTCCCTTTGTCCTTCGGTATGTTACTTGCCCGAGATTCAATCGTCAGTATCCGCATACCTATTTCAATCTCGTTTACTGGCAAGTCTCTTTACTCGTTCCGTAATACAAGATCCCGCAACTTACATTAGGTTACATTGCTTGCAAGGCTTGTGTGTGATGTTGTATTACCGAGTGGGCCCCGAGATACCTCTCCGTCACACGGAGTGACAAATCCCAGTCTTGATCCATACTAACTCAAAGAACACCTTCGGAGATACCTGTAGAGCATCTTTATAGTCACCAGTTACGTTGCGACGTTTGATACACACAAAGTATTCCTCCGGTGTTAGTGAGTTATATGATCTCATGGTCACAGGAACAAATACTTGACACGTAGAAAACAGTAGCAACAAAATGAGACGATCAACATGCTACGTCTATTAGTTTGGGTCTAATCCATCACGTGATTCTCCTAATGACGTGATCCAGTTATCAAGCAACAACACCTTGTTCATAATCAGAAGACACTGACTATCTTTGATCAACTGGCTAGCCAACTAGAGGCTTGCTAGGGACAGTGTTTTGTCTATGTATCCACACATGTAAATGAGTCTTCATTCAATACAATTATAGCATGGATAATAAACGATTATCTTGATACAGGAATTATAATAATAACTATATTTATTATTGCCTCTAGGGCATAATTCCAACAGTCTCCCACTTGCACTAGAGTCAATAATCTAGCCCTCACATCATCATGCGAATTACATTGTAATAAATCTAACACCCATACAGTTCTGGTGTTGATCATGCTTTGGCCGTGGAAGAGGTTTAGTCGGCGGGTCTGCTACATTCAGATCCGTGTGCACTTTGCATATATTTACGTCCTCTCCTTCAACGTAGTCGCGGACGAGGTTGAAGCGCCGTTTGATGTGTCTGGACTTCTTGTAAAGCCGTGGTTCCTTTGCTAAGGCAATGGCACCCGTGTTGTCACAGAACAAGGTTATTGGATTCAGTGCGCTTGGCACCACTCCAAGATCCGTCATGAATTGCTTCATCCAGACACCCTCCTTAGCCGCCTCCGAGGCAGCCATGTACTCCGCTTCACATGTTGAATCTGCTACGACGCTTTGCTTGGAACTGCACCAGCTTACCGCACCCCCATTAAGAATAAATACGTATCCGGTTTGCGACTTAGAGTCGTCCGGATCTGTGTCAGAGCTTGCATCGACGTAACCTTTTACGGCGAGCTCTTCGTCACCTCCATACACGAGAAACATCTCCTTAGTCCTTTTCAGGTACTTCAGGATATTCTTGACCGCTGTCCAGTGATCCACTCCTGGATTACTCTGGAACCTACCTGCCATACTTATGGCGAGGCTAACGTCCGGTCTAGTGCACAACATTGCATACATGATAGAACCTATGGCTGAAGCATAGGGGACGGAGCGCATATGCTCTCTATCTTCATCAGTTGCTGGGCACTGAGTCTTACTCAATCTCGTACCTTGTAAAACTGGCAAGAACCCCTTCTTGGACTGTTCCATTTTGAACCTCTTCAAAACTTTATCAAGGTACGTGCTTTGTGAAAGTCCTATCAGGCGTTTTGATCTATCCCTATAGATCTTAATGCCTAGAATGTAAGCAGCTTCTCCTAGGTCCTTCATAGAGAAACTTTTTTTAAGTAATCCTTTATGCTCTCCAAAAACTCTACGTTGTTTCCAATCGGCAATATGTCATCCACATATAATATTAGAAACGCCACAGAGCTCCCACTCACTTTCTTGTAAATACAAAATTCTCCAACCACTTGTATAAACCCAAATGCTTTGATCACCTCATCAAAGCGTTTGTTCCAACTCCGAGATGCTTGCACCAGTCCATAAATGGATCGTTGGCGCTTGCACACCTTGTTAGCATTCTTAGGATCGACAAAACCTTCGGGTTGCATCATATACAATTCTTCCTTAAGGAAACCGTTAAGGAACGCCGTTTTGGCATCCATCTGCCAGATTTCATAATCGAAAAATGCACCTATTGCTAACATGATTCTGACGGACTTAAGCATCACTACGGGTGAGAATGTCTCATCGTAGTCAACTCTTTGAACTTGTGAAAAACCCTTTGCCACAAGTCGAGCTTTATAAACGGTCACATTGCCGTCAGCGTTCGTCTTCCTCTTAAAGATCCATTTGTTCTGAATAGCCTTGCGGCCCTCAGGCAGTACCTCCAAAGTCCACACTTTGTTCTCATACATGGATCCTGTCTCGGACTTCATGGCTTCTAGCCATTTGTTGGAATCTGGGCCCACCATTGCTTCTTCATAATTTGCAGGTTCATTGTTGTCCAACAACATGATTGATAAGACGGGATTACCGTACCACTCTGGAGCAGCACGTGCTCTCGTCGACCTGCGTGGTTCGACAGAAACTTGAACCGGAGTTTCATGATCATCATCATTAACTTCCTCCTCAACCGGCGTCGCAACGACAGAGGTTTCCCCTTGCCCTGCGCCACCATCCAGAGGGATGAGAGGTTCGACAACCTCGTCAAGTTCTATCTTCCTCCCACTCAATTCTCTCGAGAGAAACTCCTTCTCGAGAAAAGCTCCATTTTTAGCAACAAACACTTTGCCCTCGGATTTGAGATAGAAGGTGTACCCAACTGTCTCTTTTGGGTAACCTATGAAGATGCACTTTTCCGCTTTGGGTTCCAGCTTTTCAGGCTGAAGGTTTTTGACATAAGCATCACATCCCCAAACTTTAAGAAACGACAACTTTGGCCTTTTGCCATACCACAGTTCGTATGGTGTCGTCTCAACGGATTTTGATGGTGCCCTATTTAAAGTGAATGCAGCTGTTTCTAATGCATAACCCCAAAACGATAACGGCAAATCGGTAAGAGACATCATAGATCGCACCATCTCCAATAAAGTACGATTACGACGTTCGGACACACCATTACGCTATGGTGTTCCAGGCGGTGTCAACTGTGAAACAATTCCACATTGTCTTAAGTGAGCACCAAACTTGAAACTCAGATATTCACCCCCACGATCAGACCGTAGGAACTTGATCTTCTTGTTACGATGGTTTTCAACTTCACTCTGAAATTGCTTGAACTTTTCAAATGTTTCAGACTTGTGCTTCATTAAGTAGACATAACCATATCTACTCAAATCGTCGGTGAAGGTGAGAAAATAACGATATCCGCCGCGTGCCTCTACGCTCATCGGACCACACACATCGGTATGTATGATTTCCAACAAGTCACTTGCACGCTCCATTGTTCCGGAGAACGGAGTTTTAGTCATCTTGCCCATGAGGCATGGTTCACACGTGTCAAGTGAATCAAAGTCAAGTGACTCCAAAAGTCCATGGGCATGGAGTTTCTTCATGCGCTTTACACCAATATGACCTAAGCGGCAATGCCACAAAAATATGGCGCTATCATAGTTAACTCTAACTCTTTTGATCTCAATGTTATGTATGTGTGTATCGCTATCAAGATTCAATATGAACAATCCTCTCACATTGGGTGCATGACCATAAAAGATGTTACTCATAGAAATAGAACAACCATTATTCTCTGACTAAAAAGAGTAACCGTCTCGCAATAAACAAGATCCAGATATAATGTTCATGCTCAACCCAGGCACTAAATAACAATGATTCAAGTTTATAACTAATCCTGATGGTAACTGAAGTGAAACTGTGCCGACGGCGATTGCATCAACCTTGGAACCATTTCCTACGCGCATCGTCACTTCATTTTTCGCCAGCCTTCATCTATTCCGCAGTTCCTGTTTCGAGTTGCAAATATGAGCAACAGAACCGGTATCGAATACCCAGGCACTACTACGAGAGCCGGTTAAGTACACATCAATAACATGTATATCAAATATACCTGATTTTTCTTTGGCCGCCTTCTTATCTGCCAGATACTTGGGGCAATTGCGCTTCCAGTGACCCATACCCTTGCAATAGTAACACTCTGTTTCAGGCTTAGGTCCAGCTTTGGGTTTCTTCGTCGGATTGGCAACAGGCTTGCCGCTCTTCTTTGAATTACCCTTCTTGCCTTTGTCGTTTCTCTTGAAACTAGTGGTCTTATTCACCATCAACACTTGATGCTCTTTACGGAGTTCAGACTCTGCGACTTTCAGCATCGCAAACAACTCGCCGGGTGACTTGTTCATCCCTTGCATGTTGTAGTTCAACACAAAGCCTTTATAGCTTGGCGGCAGTGATTGAAGGATTCTGTCAGTGATAGCCTCTTGCGGGAGTTCAATCCCCAGCTCAGCTAGACGGTTTGAGTACCCAGACATTTTGAGCACATGTTCACTGACAGACGAGTTCTCCTCCAAATTGCAAGCATAGAATTTATCGGAGGTCTCATACCTCTCGATCCGGGCGTTCTTCTGAAAGATAAACTTCAACTCCTCGAACATCTCAAATGCTCCATGATGCTCAAAGCGACGTTGAAATCCCGGTTCTAAGCCATACAAGACTGCACATTGAACTACTGAGTAGTCCTCCTTACGTGCTAACCAAGCGTTCTTAACATCCTGATCAACCGTAGCGGGTGGTTCATCTCCTAGCGCAGCATTAAGGACATAATCCTTCTTCCCAGCTTGTAAGATTAGCTTAAGATTATGAGCCCACTCTACAAAGTTGCTTCCATCATCTTTCAACTTAGCTTTCTCTAGGAACGTATTAAAATTCAGGGTGACTGTCGCATGAGCCATGATCTACAACACAAATATAAAGTGGACTTAGACTATGTTCAAGATAATTAGAGTTTAACTTAATCAAATTATTCGCTAAACTCCCACTCAAAAAGTACATCTCTCTAGTCATTTGAGTGGTTCATGATGCACTTACACTAGCTCAAGTCCGATCATCACGTGAGTTGAGTATAGTTTCAGTGGTAAGCATCCCTATGCTAATCATATCATCTATATGATTCATGATCGACCTTCCGGTCTCATGTGTTCCGAGGCCATGTCTGCACATGCTAGGCTCGTCAAGCTTAACCCGAGTGTTCCGCGTGCGCAACTGTTTTGCACCCGTTGTACGTGAACGTTGAGTCTATCACACCCGATCATCACGTGGTGTCTCGAAACGACGAACTGTAGCAACGGTGCACAGTCGGGGAGAACACAATTTCATCTTGAAATTTTAGTGAGAGATCACCTCATAATGCTACCGTCGTTCTAAGCAAAATAAGGTGCAAAAAAGGATTAACATCACATGCAATTCATAAGTGACATGATATGGCCATCATCACGTGCTTCTTGATCTCCATCACCAAAGCACCGGCACGATCTTCTTGTCACCGGCGCCACACCATGATCTCCATCAATGTGTCGCCATCGGGGTTGTCGTGCTACTCATGCTATTACTACTCAAGCTACATCCTAGCAAAATAGTAAACGCATCTGCAAGCACAAACATTAGTATAAAGACAACCGTATGGCTCCTGCCGGTTGCCGTACCATCGACGTGCAAGTCGATATTATCTATTACAACATGATCATCTCATACATCCAATATATCACATCACATCGTTGGCCATATCACATCACAAGCATACCCTGCAAAAACAAGTTAGACGTCCTCTAATTTTGTTGTTGCATGTTTTACGTGGTGACCATGGGTATCTAGTAGGATCGCATCTTACTTACGCAAACACCACAACAGAGATATATGAGTTGCTATTTAACCTCATCCAGGGACCTCCTCGGTCAAATCCGATTCAACTAAAGTTGGAGAAACCGACACTTGCCAGTCATCTTTGAGCAACGGGGTTACTCGTAGCGATGAAACCAGTCTCTCGTAAGCGTACGAGTAATGTCGGTCCAAGCCGCTTCAATCCAACAATACCGCGGAATCAAGAAAAGACTAAGGAGGCAGCAAAACACACATCACCGCCCACAAGAACTTTTGTGTTCTACTCGAGAAGACATCTACGCATGAACCTAGCTCATGATGCCACTGTTGGGGAACGTCGCATGGGAAACAAAAATTTTCCTACGCGCACGAAGACCTATCATGGTGATGTCCATCTACGAGAGGGGATGAGTGATCTACGTACCCTTGTAGACCGTACAGCAGAAGCGTTAGTGAACGCGGTTGATGTAGTGGAACGTCCTCACGTCCCTCGATCCGCCCCGTGAACTATCCCGCGATCAGTCCCATGATCTAGTGCCGAACGGACGGCACCTCCGTGTTCAGCACACGTACAGCTCGACGATGATCTCGGCCTTCTTGATCCAGCAAGAGAGACAGAGAGGTAGAAGAGTTCTCCGGCAGCGTGACGGCGCTCCGGAGGTTGCTGATGATCTCGTCTCAGGAGGGCTCCGCCCGAGCTCCGCAGAAACGCGATCTAGAGGAAAAACCGTGGAGGTATGTGGTCGGGCTGCCGTGGAAAAGTCGTCTCAAATCAGCCCTAAAACCTCCGTATATATAGGTGGAGAGGGGGGACCTTGCCTTGGGGCTCAAGGAGCCTTGAGCCCCAAGGGGGTCGGCCGAGCCAAAGGGGGGAAGGACTCCCCCCCAAACCGAGTCCTACTTGGTTTGGTGGGTGGATTCCTTCTTTCCTTTCCCACCTCCTCCTTTTTTTTCCTTTTCTCTTTGATTTTTCTTCCAATGTGCATAGGGCCCTTTTGGGCTGTCCCACCAGCCCACTAAGGGCTGGTGCGCCACCCTCAAGGCCTATGGGCTTCCTCGGGGTGGGTTGCCCCCCGGTGAACTCCCGGAACCCATTCGTCATTCCCGGTACATTCCCGGTAACTCCGAAAACCTTCTGGTAATCAAATGAGGTCAACCTATATATCAATCTTCGTTTCTGGACCATTCCGGAAACCCTCGTGACGTCTGTGATCTCATCTGGGACTCCGAACAACATTCGGTAACCAACCATATAACTCAAATACGCATAAAACAATGTCGAACCTTAAGTGTGCAAACCCTGCGGGTTCGAGACCTATGTAGACATGACCCGAGAGACTCCTCGGTCAATATCCAATAGCGGGACCTGGATGCCCATATTGGATCCTACATATTCTACGAAGATCTTATCGTTTGAACCTCAGTGCCAAGGATTCATATAATCCCGTATGTCATTCCCTTTGTCCTTCGGTATGTTACTTGCCCGAGATTCGATCGTCAGTATCCGCATACCTATTTCAATCTCGTTTACCGGCAAGTCTCTTTACTCGTTCCGTAATACAAGATCCCGCAACTTACACTAAGTTACATTGCTTGCAAGGCTTGTGTGTGATATTGTATTACCGAGTGGCCCCCGAGATACCTCTCCGTCACACGGAGTGACAAATCCTAGTCTTGATCCATACTAACTCAACGAACACCTTCGGAGATACCTGTAGAGCATCTTTATAGTCACCCAGTTACGTTGCGACGTTTGATACACACAAAGTATTCCTCCGGTGTTAGTGAGTTATATGATCTCATGGTCATAGGAACAAATACTTGACACGCAGAAAACAGTAGCAACAAAATGACACGATCAACATGCTACGTCTATTAGTTTGGGTCTAGTCCATCATGTGATTCTCCTAATGACGTGATCCAGTTATCAAGCAACAACACTTTGTTCATAATCAGAAGACACTGACTATCTTTGATCAACTGGCTAGCCAACTAGAGGCTTGCTAGGGACAGTGTTTTGTCTATGTATCCACACATGTAAATGAGTCTTCATTCAATACAATTATAGCATCGATAATAAACGATTATCTTGATACAGGAATTATAATAATAACTATATTTATTATTGCCTCTAGGGCATAATTCCAACAGATCGAGGGACGTGAGGACGTTCCACTACATGAACCGTGTTTCTTAACGCTTCCTGCTGTGCGATCTACAAGGGTACGTAGATCCAAAATCACCTCTCGTAGATGAACATCCCCATCATAGGTCTTCGTGTGCGTAGGAATTTTTTTGTTTCCCATGCAACTTTCCCCATTAGTGGCATCATGAGCTAGGTTCATGTGTAGATGTTATCTCGAGTAGAACAAAAAGGGTTTTGTAGATGGTGATGTTTGATTTGCTGCCCTCCTTAGTCTTTTCTCGATTCGGCGGTATTGTTGGATTGAAGCGGCCCAAACCGACATTATTCGTGCGCTTACGAAAGACTGGTTTCATCGATTGACATGCAACCTCGTTGCATAAAGATGACTGGCGGGTGTCGGTTTCTTCAACTTTAGTTGAATTGGTTTTGACCGAGGCGGTCCTTGGAGAGGTTAAATAGCAATTTGCACATCTCCGTTGTGGTTTTTGCGTAAGTAGGATGCGATCATACTAGATACCCATAGCAGCCACTTAAAACATGCAACAACAAATTAGAGGACGTCTAACTTGTTTTTGCAGGGTATGCTTGTGATATGATATGGCCAATGACGCGATGTGATATATTGGATGTATGAGATGATCATGTTCTAATAGTTAATATCGACTTGCACGTCGATGCTACGGCAACCGGCAGGATCCATAGGGTTGTTTTTAAACTAACGTTTGTGCTTGCAGATGCGTTCAATATATTGCTATGACGTAGCTTTAGTAGTTATAGCATAAGTAGCACGACAACCTCGATGGCAACACGTTAATGGAAATCATGATGATGGAGATCATGGTGCGGCGTGATGACCCACAAGTATAGGGGATCAATCGTAGTCCTTTTGATAAGTAAGAGTGTCGAACCCAATGAGGAGCCCAAGGATCTGACAAGTGGTTTTCAGCAAGGAAATATCTGCAAGCACTGAAATTATCGGTAACAAGTGATTGTGTGGTGAGATGATTCGTAGCGGGCAACAAGTAACAAAAGTAGAAACGGTGCAGCAAAGTGGCCCAATCCCTTTTGTAGCAAGGGGCAAGCCTGGACAAAGTCTTATAGGAGGAAAAACGCTCCCGAGGACACACGGAAATTTCTGTCATGCTAGTTTTATCATGTTCATATGATTCGCGTTCGTTACTTTGATAGTTTGATATGTGGATGGACCGACGCTTGGGTACTGCCCTTACTTGGACAAGCATCCCTCTTATGATTAACCCCTCTCGCAAGCATCCGCAACTACGAAAGAAGAATTAAGACAAAGTCTAACCATAACATTAAACTAGTGGATCCAAATCAGCCCTTACGAAGCAACACATAAACTAGGGTTTAAGCTTCTGTCACTCTAGCAACCCATCATCTACTTACTACTTCCCAATGCCTTCTTCTAGGCCCAAATAATGGTGAAGTGTTATGTAGTCGACGTTCACATAACACCACTAGAGGAAAAACAACATACAACATATCAAATTACCGAACGAATACCAAATTCACATGACTACTATTGGCATGACTTATCCCATGTCCTCAGGAACAAAAGTAACTACTCACAAAGCATAATCATATTCATGACCAGAGAGGTAATGAGTAGCATCAAGGATCTGAACATAAACTCTTCCACCAAACAATCCAACTAGCATCAACTACAAAGAGTAATCAACACTACTAGCAACCTTACAAGTACCAATCGGAGTCGCGAGACGGAGATTGGTTACAAGTGATGAACTAGGGTTTGGAGATGAGATGGTGCTGATGAAGATGTTGATGGCGACGAGTCCCCTCCGATGAGAGGCACTAGTGGAAAACGGGCCTTTGGCCGGGACCCTTTAGTCCCGGCCTGCCTCTGGGCCGGGACTAAAGGCTCGGCCACGTCGCCCAATTCTCAATGCCTCCCTCGAGGCTTTAGTCCCGGCCCGTAAGGAGCCTTTAGTCCCGGTTCGTGTCCCAAACCGGGACTAAAGGGCTATGCGGTGGGCAGTGGTGGTGGCAACCGTTCGTATCCCCCTTTAGTCCCGGTTGGTGGCTCAACCCGGGACTAAAGGCCAAACACGTGGCCTATCGTAGTGGTGGCAACCGTTGGTATACCTCTTTAGTCCCGGTGGGTGGCTCAACCGGGACTAAAGGCCCAAATGGTTTGCATCCCGCGCCGTTTCGGGCGATGAAAAGCACGAACCGAAGGAGAGTCGACATTTCTCTGTTTCTTCTTCTCTCTCCCTCTCGCTCTCTGTTCTTGGACCAATTTATATATGTCTAGTTTCTATTTGTGCCATTATAGTTTCCAAATTTGAATGGTTTAGCCCTTTCTAACTTCATTTGCTACTTTTGAATGGTTTAGCCCTTTCTAACTTCATGGTATCATGCATTTCGACCACATATATATACAAAAATTCTTCAGTTCAAATAAGTTCAAAAAATGAAATCCCTTTTGTAACAGATCTATTTTTGATTAAAACAGTCATTTGAAAATGAAAGACCATTAGTCCCACGTGGCGTGCAGCGGAACCACGTGGCGTGCCGTGGAACCACTTTTGTTGTGGGGGTCGCTTTTCCTTCTTCTCCTTGTGCTAGATATTTGTTATGCATTAGGGAAAGAAGGAATAGCGACCATCATCGACGGTCAAAAAATCAGGTGAGGGAGTGTCCACCATACATGAGAGAAGAAGAATGCCGACTGTTGTTGTGGGGGTTGCTTCTCCTTCTTCTCTTTGTGCTAGATATTTGTTATGCACTAGGGGAAGAAGGAGTAGCGACCATCATCGACGGTTGAAAAATCAGGTGAGGGAGTGTCCACCATATATGAGAGAAGAAGAATGTCCACCATATACCATAGGTGAGCTAGTGTCCACCATATATGAAATTGTTGAAATTTTGTGATGTACCTTTGAATGGTGCATTTTGAACACACAAAAAGTATGGAGTTCAAATAAGTTCAAAAAAATGAAATCCCTTTGTAAGAGATGAGTTCTCGTTCGAAACGCTCATACTTTGAGAGAGATTGTCCGTTTTGTACACGAAGTGCATCCAGTTTTTGTCGTAGCCCTCTCAACTTTTTAACACATGCTATGTTGGTGAAATGATGATAGCATGCCAACTTTCAACATTTTCAGAGTTCATTTGTAGTGCTTTTCAATTTCAGGGTCAACTAGCTCAAAAAAAATAAGTAAATGCACGAAGAATACCGAATGAAGTCAGAAATTATTGAAATTTTGTGATGTGCCTTTGAATGGTGCATTTTGAACACACAAAAAGTATGGAGTTCAAATAAGTTCAAAAAAATGAAATCCCTTTGTAAGAGATGAGTTCTCGTTTGGAACGCTGATACTTCGAGAGAGATTGTCCGTTTTGTACACGAAGTGCATCCAGTTTTTGTCGTAGCCCTCTCAACTTTTTAACACATGCTATGTGGGTGAAATGATGATAGCATGCCAAATTTCAACATTTTCAGAGTTCATTTGTAGTGCTTTTCAATTTCTGGGTGAAGTAGCTCAAAAAAAATAAGTTAATAATTTGGATAGTCAAAATAATTACTTTTGAAAATAGAAAATAGTTTGGCATTATTTATTCAATTTCAAACACTTCTCATTATCATAGTTTTGTCAAATTCTCAAATATGCAAAAAGAATTTTAATAAACATTGTTTTTAATTGAAAATAACAAAATAGATAATAGTTTGGATAGTCAAAATAATTACTTTTGAAAATAGAAAATAGTTTTGCATTATTTATTCAATTTCAAACACTTTTCATTATCATAGTTTTGTCAAATTCTCAAATATGCAAAAAGAATTTTTAATAAACATAGTTTTTAATTGAAAATAACAAAATAGATAATATTTTGGATAGTCAAAATAATTACTTTTGAAAATAGAAAATAGTTTTGCATTATTTATTCAATTTCAAACACTTTTCATTATAATAGTTTTGTCAAATTCTCAAATATGCAAAAAGAATTTTTAATAAACATAGTTTTTAATTGAAAATAACAAAATAGATAATAGTTTGGATAGTCAAAATTATTAATTATGAAATTAGAAAATAGTTTTGCATTATTTATTCAATTTCAAACACTTTTCATTATCATAGTTTTGTCAAATCTCAAATATGCAAAAAGAATTTTAATAAACATAGTTTTTAATTGAAAATAACAAAATAGATAATAGTTTGGATAGTAAAAATTATTAATTATGAAAATAGAAAATAGTTTTGCATTATTTATTCAATTTCAAACACTTTTCATTATCATAGTTTTGTCAAATTCTCAAATATGCAAAAAGAATTTTTAATAAACATAGTTTTTAATTGAAAATAACAAAAATAGATAATAGTTTGGATAGTCAAAATTAGTAATTATGAAAATAGAAAAAAATTGAAACTATATGAGAATTTATAGAGAAAATTCAATCTAAATTCGAAGTGAACCTACTTTGAATTCAGGTTGAATTTTCTCCATAATTTCGAATATAGTTTCAATTTTCAGTGAGTTTAGGCTCGTAAGCCTGCTTTAGAGGGGAGCTCGATGGAGAAGTTGCGACGGGGCTTATAAACAAGTGTTAGCCCCCCTCGCTGGGCGAGGTGGGACTAAACTTATCGTGCAGCCGAGGAGGGGGCTTTAGTCCCGGATGGAGCCACGCCCCGGGACTAAAGCCCCTCGCCTGCCGCGTGCCGAGGAGGGGCTTTAGTCCCGGTGCGTGGCTCCACCCGGGACAAAAGGCCCCTGCTTCCCGCCTTCTGGTCTGCCCGAAAAAGGGCCTTTAGTCCAGGGTCGTGGCTCCACCCGGGACTAAAGGGTGTCTTTAGTCCCAGTTTGAGCCTCGAACCGGGACTAAAGATCCTACTATATATACGGCGCGGACGAAAATCCAAATCCAAACGCCTTTTCGTTCCCTTCTTCCTCTCGCTCGCCTCTCCTGCCCAGCGCGGCAACGGACAAACTCCTCGACGCCGCCAGGCTGCCCGCCGTCGCCGTCGCCCTGCCGTCCTCCTCGCCGTCGCTCTGCCGTCCTCCTCGCTGGCGTCGGACCTCCTCGCGCGCCCTTGTCCCCGTCGTCGACGCCCTGTCGTCCTGCTCGCCGGCGCCCTCCCACTCCCGTAAGCCCCCACCCCCTCCTCCCCATGCCGAACACGTATGAAGGACGAGCCGTCGGCGCCCGCCGGCGGGGACGCCACCGCCGCCGTCGTGCCGGTGAGGAGGAGAAGAAAAGAACAAAAAGGAGAAGAAAAGAAGAAAAAGGAGAAGAAAAGAAGAAAAAGGAGAAAGGAAGAAAAAGGAGAAGAAAGGAAGAAAAAGGAGAAGAAAGGAAGAAAAAGGGAAGAAAAGAAGAAAAAAATGTTATTAGGTTTGTGCTAGATTATTAGGGTTAGTAATATTTAGAATTAGGAAAAGGGAAAATAAGAAGAGGAGGAGAAGAAAAGAAGAAAAAGGAGAATAAGAAGAGGAGGAGAGGAGAAGAAGAGGAAAAATAGAAGAAGAGGAGAAGTAGAAGAAGAGAAAAAAATAGAAGAGGAGGAGAGGAGAAGTAGAAGAAGAGAAGAGGAAAAGTAGTAGAAGAAGAGGAGAAGTAGAAGTAGAAGAAGAAGTAGAAGAAGAGGAGAAATACAAGAAGAGGAAAATTTAGTTTAGGGTTACAAGAAGAAGAAATATTTTATAGTGTATATGCTTAAGTGTTAATAGTGTTTCTTAGATTATTGCTTAATTTTGCTATTGTATATGCTTAACTGTTAATAGTTTAATTTTTCTATTGTATATGCTTAAGTGTTAATAGTTTATTTTTAGCAAGAAAATTAATAGAACTAGTTTATTTTATTAGTTCATTTTACGATGCCTATCCCGCATCCTCGTCGTCACTCGGTGGAGGACACCTGCTTGATCAGAGGGGCCCTGTCCGGGATTGGGCTCCGCCCGGCTGGTATTGGGAGGTGCTACCTTCCGGGGGGCGTAGGTTGGTGAGGAGCCAGCCCGTTGTTGACCCGATCCTTGTTTGGTGGCGGTCGCGTGAGCCCAGACACCGCGGAGGTGGTACGTCATCATGTCAGCGAGGAGGATGAGCACGTCCGTCGCTACATGGTTGCGTTGGAGGGCAGGTTCGAGCATACCTGGCAGGTTCTTCGGGGATCTCACTGGAGCTATGATCCTGTGATGGTTCCTTCTCTTTGGGTGTCAACCGCCCGCGCCGATACCCGTCGGACGCTACGGTTCTAGATGTATTAGTGATGCTATATGTATGATAGTATTCGAGGAGTATTAGTGATAATATTAGACGATGTACGGACAAAAGAGATGATGTATTTGCTTATAATTGAATGCATGCTAATTTGAATACTACTTTATTTTACGATTTGGTTTTGCTTATTGAATGCTCAAATTGGAAAAGTACTCCTACTTTGAATACTATGCAAAAATCTAGGAGTCCCGGGTGGAGCCACGACCCGGGACTAAAGTTGTTTTGGAACGGAGTTCCTGATAGAATAATTCTTTTTTGGTACAAAGGTTAAGAGAATCCGTTTTTTGCAGAACTATGGATGCACATATCAGGAACCTCGAAGAGGAAGAACTACTCGAAGATATAATCAAAGACGGCCCCGACGTTGAACCACCTGAATCTCCGTCGTCATGGCTAAACCCCTCCGGATATGGAATGGAGGTCGAGTGACACGAAGATGAAGCCGATGGGGCAGGAGATAGGTCCAATGACAGAGAAGGTGATAGCTCCACTGATGGAGAAGCCGGTGGAGAAGCCGGTGAAGAAATAATAAAGTCCGGCGAGGTATACATATGAAGTTCGACAATCACTTGTAATATGTGAAAAATATTGGAGATAGCTCTATATTGTATACATATACATTCATTTGACGAATGTTTCTCCCTCTTAGGCCTCCACATCGAGAAAAGCTACGAAACGAGGCCCGACTAGAAAGTTGGATGCACGGACGCATTGCACATTTGAGGTGATATTGCCTACGGGCGAACCCAAGCTTCCTAAGAATGTTGCTGACACATTCAAGAAGCAATGCGGAGTTCTCATTAGGGATCACGTCCCGATCAGCGTTCGGGAGTGGAACAAGCGCAAAGGGGCAGCCGATAGTGACTATGTCGCCGAAAGGTACAAAGATAATCTTTGGAATGATCTCATGTCACATTTCAACCTGCCAGAATGTGAGAATGAAGACGCCGCAGACAAACTGAGGGCCAAAGTCAAGCAGTGGACTCTAAAGAAGATGGTCGAATTGTTCCCTAGCTGGAAGAAGAAGCTATGGAAAAACTATCTGAAGACAAAGAAAGTGCCAGTATTCGAGGGGTATCTAGCCAAGCAGGCGAATCACTGGAAGGCACTTCAAGAGTACAAGGAGTCAGAAGATGCCCAGGCATTATCAGAAAAGAACAAGATAAATGCCGACAAGAAGAAATATCACCACAAGCTGGGGCCATGGGGCTATGAGACTGCCATCCCAAAGTGGGATAAGAAAGAGCGAGATCTGCTAGATAAAGGCATCGTACCTGAACCACTCCGTGATGAGTGGGAATTGAGAGCAAGAAATTGGTTCATTGCGCATGGTGGGTCGTACGACGAAAAAACAGGGGACCTCATCTGCAGTGACGGTCTTAGGATACCCAGGGAGAATTGGAAAAGGATAGTGAAAGAAATTAAGGAGGGTAAAAGAAAGTTCACTGAAGATAGAGAGAAAGATTTTCTCACACTGGTCCTAGGCAATGACGAACATGGAGGACGAACGCGAGGCTTCGGTCCTTCTTACCCGTGGTGGCTTGGGTTTGCAAGAGACCAAGACACTTACAGAAGCCGAGAGAGAGCAAAGAAGCGGCAACAGGATGAGGAGAATGACAAGTTCAACCAGTTGCTTGCCAGGATTAACGAGCAACAGAAGCAGATTGATGAGCTTAGAGGAGTAGCGCGCCAGGAAGATCCTGCACTTGATATTACCGGCACCCCATCTAAGCGGAAAAGCAGCGTGGCTGAATCTGAGGCCCCGCCCGACGATGCACGAAGAATGATAGAGGGCGGTCCCGGCTACCCTGTGGATGGAATCAAGGAGTCAACATCATGTGAACTCCATCAGAAATTCAAGAACATATCCATGAAGGTGGCCACCGGACAAGCTTTACCTTCTGGCCCTGATGCACGCTGGCATGGCCATGAGATTCCAGCTGGCTTTGCTAAAGTCGGGGTGGATGAAATCATGACGGGGTTTCATGATATGGAGCTCGACATAGCTGGACCCGAAGATGAGAGGACACTCGGAGAAGTACTGGGTGGACTCATCCTATGGGACAAGAACTACATCAAACTTCCAGGCTCGGCCCCAAGGACAACACCGCCTCCGAGTCGTCGCAGGTCACCTACACCTCCATTACCTCCAAGCCCTCCACATGACGTCGGCCAGCACAACACGAGTCCATCTCGATCACCGCTGCCGGACTTGGGTCGTCCGTCTCCGCCGCCGCCCGCTCTGGATACAAAGCGGGAGCGTGCCACCAAGAACGCTCCGCCGACGATTCCTAAGCCACAGAGCACCCCAAAGCGCAAACGGTAGCCCCTCCCAAAGGTACATCATGCTAATCTTCCTATCAGATCTTATGATCGTACCCCCAAGGAAAACGCCAGGATAGCAAAGGAACATCATGATGCACAGAGGAAAAAGAAGGAATCCGAGCCCCGCCCGGAATACACCGAGAAGCAAATAGCATTTGCAAAATACTTCATGACCCTTCCATCACAGTATGACTTACACCATAAGCCTGATGACTATACACGCACATTTCAGAAGGAAGTGAAAAAGAGCAGATCACGTGCAAGTGCAAGTGGGAGCAAATCAAGTTCAACTACAAGCAAGAAAAAATCAAACGTTCCTCTGGACAACAGGCCAAACAGTCGATCCCACCCCTCAAGGTGTTAACCGAGAATGTTCCCCCTCTCGTGCAGGGGCAAGCTTTTGAAATAGCAAAGAAGTGGGCGGCTGAATGGGGTGTCTCGGTTGAAGATGTTCTGGCTTCCCAAGACGACAGGTTACCCAAGGCTGTGGTAGCCCTTAAGCCACAGTTTGTCATGGGAGAGCCTTTGGTCAGCAAAGATGATCTCCCAACAAATATGTGTTACTTTCATACATGGTACTTAAGTGAATCAAAGAATGGGAGAACGATGATCGTGGTGAGTGTCCCATGGGAGTACTACGGCCGCCCCGAAGAAATCCATATCGACTTTGATGAACTCTTCCAGATGTACAATGGCGACGCCCTCGACAAATCGCTTATGAGTTGCTATTGTCTGTAAGTTTTTCAATTCGTTGTCTACATATAACTTGTTTAGTTATTTCAATTCATTGTCTATATATAACTTGTACTCTATTATGCAGAATGAAGATTCTGGATTGTAAAAGTAAGAACATCCTAAATATTGGGTTTATTGACCCAGATAAAGTACATATAGTGACGCTAACTGATAAACCCAAGGAGACGGAGGAAAACCTTCTAAGGTTTCTAACAGATCAAAATTTCTGTGACCACATACTGTTTCCATACAACTTCGGATGAGGGTCTGTACTCTGTTGTGTCCATTCACTTATAAGTGTAATTGATAAGTTACTGACATATATATATATATATATATATATATATATATATATATATATATATATATATATACATGTGCAGATTCCATTGGATTCTGTTGGACATTCAAATTGATAAGGGAAGAGTTGATGCCTTCGACCCATTATCGAGACCCTTGGAACAGTTCCAAAGCCTGCAGGACATGCTCCAAGGGTAATTTCAATCATTCTTGCGCCCTATCGGTCTCTTTCGATGAATTTCTGATATATCAATTAATGAAAAACTTAGCAAATCATTATCCTTGTCGGGCAGGTTTGGAAGCGGTTCAAGTGCGTGACTCCCGGTAACTTTCCTGAGAAGCTGATCTTTAGAGCGGCTCAGGTAAGTAGTAGTATGATATACTTCTATTTTCAATACATTTATGATGCTAGATTATTATTTTGATTATATATATTCTATTCTCGTAAAATGCGACCAGCAGCCACGGGGAACGCATCTATGCGGATACTATGTTTGCGAGACCATTCGCACGTTTACCTCTGAGCACAAGGATCACAGATTCGACGTAAGAAATGAACATTCACACCTCTATTTTTACCCGTCATTCTTTGTTATCATGATTGATATTCATATTCATCTCCTCTTCTTATATAGTAGACGGCCATGAGGACGAAGGTCCTACCAGAGCAACGCGCGATTGCTGTTGCAGAGGAGCTTGCGACCTTTCTAAGGACGGAAGCTATAGATGACAAATGAGGATTTACTGTAGCTAGGGGCCATTACTGATGTTCGTCCATGTAATCGAATAGACGGGCTCTAATCCCGATAATTCAGATCTCCATATAATTGTATATATATGCTCGGTTGTAAGATAAGTTAATCTTATATATATATATGCATAATTATTTCTATTTAAATTATATGAAAACTAATTCCCGAACACCAAACGAGGCATCACGTTAATCACCCGAACACCTAAACCCTAAAACCCTAAAACCCAAAAATAATTTCATTCAAAAAAACCCAAAAATAAACAAAATCTGAAACTCTTTAGTCCCGGTCCGTGTAACGAACCGGGACTAAAGGGCCTGCCCCTGGGGCGCTACGAGGCGCCCACGTGGAGCACCTTTAGTCCCGGCTTGGAACAGGGCCGGGACTAAAGGTTAGGCCTTTAGTCCCGGCTGGTGAACCGGGACTAAAGCCCCTTGCGGGCCGGGGCTAAAGGCCCCGTCCCCACTAGTGAGGAGTGTTTGTGATGACGATGGCGACGATTTCCCCCTCCGGGAGGGAAGGTTCCCCAGCAGGATCGTCCTGCCGGAGATCTAGATTGGTTCTGCTCAAGTTCCACCTCGTGGCGGCGGCGAAACCACGAAAAAGCTCCTCCTTGATTTTTTTTTCCTGGACGAAACCCTTCATATAGCAAAAGAGGGGGGCCAGTGGGCTTCCCACAAGCCCTCATGGCGCGGCCTGGGGGGGTGGCCGCGCCGTGCAGGCTTGTGGGCACCCCGTGGTGCCCCTCTGGCACTTCTTTGGCCCAGTATTTTTGATAAATCGGTAAAAAATTCCTCGTTGATTTTTACGGCGTTTGGAGTTGCGCAAAATAGGTATCTCAACTTTGCTCCACTTTCAGGCCAGAATTCCAGTTGCCGGCATTCTCCCTTCCTGTAAACCTTGCAAAATAAGAGAGAAAAGACATAAGAATTGTACCGTGAAGTGAAATAACAGCCAAAGAAGCGATAAATATCAACATTAAAACATGATGCAAAATGGACGTATCAACTCCCCCAAGCTTAGACCTCGCTTGTCCTCAAGCGAAAGCCTAGCTCAATAAATATGTCCACATGTTTAGGGAGAGAGGTGTCGACAAAACAAGATACGAACATGCATGCATCATGATCAAGATCAGAATAGCAATACCAACATATAATCTCTCATGCTAAAGTGATAATTCCTTCACAAAGTAAAGCATGGATCAAGAACCTTACCGAGAAGTAACAACCGATAGCCTTTAGTCATTGAAGCAATTGCAATTTATCACAACATCAGAAAGAGTCAAATAAGAGCTTGTAAAGAAAATCCACATACTCAATCATTCTTTCGTTTTCTACAATTGCTACAACTCACGTGGTACTTATGAGATCAAAGTTTTAGCTGGACACAGAGAAAGATAGGGGCTTATAGTTTTGCCTCCCAACTGCTTACCTCAAGGGTAATGTCAACAATAATAATTCATGAATGCTTACCTCCAAGTTGACATATGAATATAGATGTTTCCCAATCATATGACGTTAGCCAAGATAAAGGCGAAATAGGGAATTGGTGAAGATCACCATGACTCTTTCAAGGGCAAAAAGTAAAGGTACAAGATAGGCCCTTCGCAGAGGGAAGCAGAGGTTGTCATGCGCTTTTGAGGTTTGGACGCGTGTCCTCTTAGTGCGGAGGAACATCACTTTATATTGCCTCATGTGATAAAGAACTTTATTATGCAGTCTGTTGCTTTTATGTCTTCCTCATCACAGGTTCGTATAAAGCTTAGTTTCCACGCACTAATAGATCATACATATTAGAGAGCAATTTTTATTGCTTGCACCGATGACAACTTACTTGAGGGGTCTTATTCAATCCATAGGTAGGTATGGTGGACACTCATGGCAAAACTGGTTTGAAGGTTTATGGATGCACAAGTAGTATCTCTACTTGGTGCGGGAGGTTTGGCTAATATGAGGTGGAAGCAATCGTCATATGCTAAGGGATCTCTAATCATATAACATTGTTCAGAGCCAAGCAAACACAATTCATTACGTTGTCTTCCTTGTCCAACATCTACTTCTAGGCATGCAATAGTTTGGTGAGTGTTCACAACCATAGATGGTGTCAGGGATGATATATTTATATGTGAACCTCTCCTTCTTTATCACTTCCTATTAATTGCAACAATGACCAAGGTCTACGTTTGCCTACCCTCAACAAGTTTCAATCCTCATTCTTTTTATATGTGAAGCCATCACTTCCCATAAGATCATTACATGATATTTCATGCTTTTGTTCTATTCTCATTCTTTTGATCATGGCAAGAGAGGCAAAGCCCTTCAACTAAGACACTCTTTATTATATGGCTCACGAGCAAGAATACATCGGGGTGACACAAAGCAAAACTCAAGACTAAAACACTAAGACTTTTAAACTACTAGAGAAAAAGAAAACTGAAAAGAACGAACTAAAACAAAGGTAAAGGCAAAAGATGTGATGGTGATACGATACCGGGGCAACTCCCCCAAGCTTGGCACAAGCCAAGGGGATTGCCCATACCAATGCTCAGTTGTCTTCCTTCGGTGGTGATGGTGGAATTGTTGCAACATGAGTTTGATCCTCCATCTTCCAAGGCATAGGTGCTCCATCATGGAAAGATGAACGAGTCTCCGGAATCCTCAAATCTGCAGCCAACCGTATTGATTTAAATCTATACTCATACTCACAGTTTTGGTTCTGCACGTCATAGATGTGGCCTTGGAGTTGATCAATCTTGTCATAGAGCCTGGAGAGATGCTTTCCAATGTCATTGGCATCAATCATGTGCTTGTTGGTGAACTCTGTGATCATCATGTGGTTGGCGTATAGTCCATGATCCATCGTCCCTTGGCACTTGAAGACTTGTTGCTCCATTGCTTCGAGCCTCGTCTCCATGCTTCCGGTCTTCTTAGGCCCCTCAACATCACGGATGTGCAACATCCCCTCACGCATCTCGATAGATTGAGGGTGTTGCAGCACTTCCGTGAGGTAGGGATTGATGACCTTCTCGAAGATCTTGTCCTTCGGAGCTTTTGGGGAAGTCATAGCGATCTAGATCTGCAACAGAAACAGGCTCAAAACGAAAAACAAAGGAAATCTGCGTGATGCAGGGGTCAGACCAAACGGAAGTATATATAATGATTTTTTCCAGACCAGAAGGAATACCCTGTACAAAGACGGAGTCCGAGAGGCGCACGAGGTGGCCACAAGCACTCACGGCGCGGCCAGGGGGTGGGCCCGCATCGTGCAGGCTTGTCGCCTTCTCGCGCACTTTCCGGACTACTTCCATTTTTTGTATTTTTTCAAATATTCCAAAACGGAGAAAATTTCCTACTGGAAAAGTTTTGGACTCTGTTTTCTTACCGAATCACATACCTCTTCGTTTTCGGAGTCTGAAACAGGCTGATAAATATCCCTTAGGTATTCTTCCGGAGTTATGGTATTGATAATATTGCTTTCAACATTTATGGGAGTACCTGAGATATAATGCTTGATTCCCTGCCCATTTACCACTCTCGGACAATTACCTTCCGTGTTGTTGATCTTGATAGCACCGGAACAATATACTTCCTCAAAAACATAGGGACCTTCCCATTTAGAGAGAATCTTGCCTGCAAAGAATCTTAAACGAGAGTTATATAGCAAGACATAATCACCTACATTCACTACAAGAATCTTGTTAATACATGACGGATTTAATCTGTCATAGACCAGCCGTAAACTGTCAAGGAAGGGCAGCCGTGATGGATTTGGATTCCGTCATGTATATCGCGTCATAATTTGACCACAGTGCGCTCCCTCACGGATCTTCGAGACCGTCATGGATCTGTGACAGTTTTTTGACCGTCATGACTTACACTTAACTCACATTCTCATAACGGCGTTAACTCGTCTACCACGTCATCGTTTGACATAGATCTGACGTGGCGGCCCATGAAGTAAGTAACCCAATTAAAATTTCAGCCCATTATTGATCATCTCAACGCAAGACCTACAACCCATGTAGTAGTCGGCCCAATTGGAATTTTAGGCCATTACATTTCAGATTGGTGCAAGGCCACGTAATTTCAGCCCTAAAGATTAGCCCATCTCGCATTTATCTGGTCCATGTTTTTTCTATTTTAAGCCAATAAACATTTTTCAAAAAATACATGCCTTGTAATAAAATAAAAGGAAGTCTTGAGAAAATAACATTACATGCAAAATAAAAAAACACTACAAAAGTAAAGTTACAGACATTTCCACACGATACGCATGTGGAGGAGCAAAACACAAGAAACTTCATTCTACAAACAAGTGTTGGAGAACACCCGATGCTACTTTGCAGCCAGCACTGCACAGCGCTCAACAGACATCAACGAGGGGCCATTTTCATGCCTTCCTGGACGCAGATCCAACCATCCCCACCACCATCACCAAAGGAAGCCACCATATTGCTTCAACCCATGCTCCTGAGGACGAACATGGATTTGCCTGCACATGTACAAACTGTAAGACTGACTAAAAAAATTAAAAGTATGGATTTAAGCATGGGTTTTCATCCATACATAAAACTGTACATAAAGTAAAGTGAACCATGCATGTCAGCTTCAAATAAACCCTAAAAAAGCTTCAAACAATGGTATTTTTAGTGTGACACCGATGCAACACCAATGCAACACAATCTAGCAACCAACAACATTCAGGATAACATAACATCATGTATGAAATATCAAACGGGAAAAGAAACGAAACTATGATAATGGATGATAAAGATCCTGGTCCATATATTCTTCCCCTTTCTTAATTTTCATAATACACACATTCACTCACAATAAAGATCAAATAAGTTCCATGGTTTGGTTCTATAGGTTGGTAAAAAATGCCACTTAATGCAAAATACACGGAAGTCAAAAATAGTCAATGTATCATGTGTGTCAAGTTGAAAGAAAATATAAGACTTAAATTGCAATATTTGTTTCTCAACCAAAAAAATAACAAGATGTACAAAGTGAGAAATATGAATATTTTGTGTAAGGGGGAAACATAAAGCTTGTGTTTTTTTGCAGGACTAAAGAGCTCTTGAATGTTCTGAAGACATGCAAGGAATTTGCTATACTACCCAGTAGGACTAGCATCCAACAAGCATTGACAGTATGCATATGTCCTTATCAAAATGGTAAGCGTATCAAGATCATTACCCTCTTGCAGAGGTAGCATGTTTATACTTTTCTTCATGGCTGTCCTACACAAACCCTCTTCAAAACCTAAAGAAGAATAAAAAGCTAATAAGGCAAAAATGCAGCAAACCAAGATGGCTTGGTATAAAACGCTTCAACTAAAATCTAGTTGGGCTAGAATCTAAATGCAGCACGTACACATTGCCTGCACATGTCAAATGAGCGATGAATGAACTACTTTTGTAGCACAGCAAGCAAACACTCCATTCACAACAGAAGAAAGTCTGGTTTTACAAAAGCAAAGGTCAAAGGTTGAATGTTTAGTCGCACACATAATATAACTAAAAAAGACGCTAATTGTGGCATCAGATTGGCAGCAAGATTTTCTCATTCTTAGGCATGGAAAGCTCTATATAAATTGGGCCAAGCCAATGGATCAATTTGTCCTAAGAAGGACCAACCCAAAACCATGGAAAAAATAGTTGAAATTTAGCTCTGTTAATGAATTTGTTACATCTCTGAGAGTGTTGGTGAAGCTAAACTACACATGCAGTTTGATGAACTAGGACGCGACTCCAAAAAATAAATCCATGTGAATGCAACAAGTACATCACCAAATAATGCCTCACTGAATAATTTTGGGTTCCCAGCTAATTGAGAGTGTGAGTTCACATCTGACATAAGCACACTTAATAAAAGTACTTGTGAGTTTACATGTCACATGCTAATCATACTGGATAAAAGTGCTTGCGAGTTCAGGAATCACATAAGAAGCCCAGTGAATAAAAATATTTCAATAGCGGACAATCCACGGGCACACTACTTGCAGGCAATTAGTAGTGCAAGACGTCCAACAGGCGGCGTACGGCATCGAGGCGAACGGCGGCACAAGATGTCGAGAAGAATCGCTTGAGCGCGATGTCCAAGCAACTGGTAGTACGACAGTTAGCTGTATTATGGGCAGACAACGCACGCTGGGGTTCAAGTGTTGATTCGTTGCTAGATATGTATGCATAAATAGCCAAGGGGTAAGCTAGTTTTTTCACTAGCCTGTTAATGTGAGAAACAGTTAAAATAGAACTAATGGCATACTAATTTACCCATTTGCTACCTAGGAACGAGGGAGTAAAATGCTGCAAGGACGACGGACGGGGTCATGGTCTTACCACCGCCATGGTGCAGGGAGCCGGGGATGGCTGGCTCTGGCAGATCGGATGAAATGGGAGGAGAAGGAAGACCCTTGACTTGCCCCATGGTGACGTGCCTGCATCTATCGAGCTGCAGCTACGTTGGGAGGAAAATTAGGGAATGAGATCAAATCAAATCAAAGAGAAAAGAAGGGTGAGGGATGACCTTGAAGCGCAGCCATGTGCGTGCCTACGCTGTTCTCATGGCCTCCATTGACGGATGGTCGATCTGGAGGAAGCTACCTTCATCGTGGGATCCTTGATGAAGCCCTCTTCTCAGTCGTGGGAGGAAGATGGATAAGGAGGGAGAGGACGCCGGTTGTGGCCATGGCGGATTTGACCACCGTCCGACCAGCAACAACAACACAGGCGTCGCGTGCACAAGGTTACCCTGCCTCCAGGGTAAAGCCTATCGTCGCGGCGGTTGTAGGACGCAGAGGGGCAGATGACCATGGATGGGAGGGTGGAGGATCTAGAAGAGGAGGATGACGAGATCTGGGGAGTCGGGGCAGCATGGTGGCTCTCGAACACTTCCCGCACGCACGCACGTATCGGGGATCAAATGAAATCACGAGAGGTGGCTCGGGGAGGATCAGGGACAGAGGGGAAGCAACATCCCCTACCACGGTGTGGCCGGCGAGGGACGACAACGTGAGAGGGGTGGTGGTGGTTGGCATCGCTGGTTGAGGCTGGGGACTTGCGAACAGATTCGAGAAGGAGCCCCCGGCGGCGAGATCCACGAGCACCTGGACGGGGAAGAGTGGATGAGCAGGTCGGCATGGATCTGGTGAGAGGCGCGTTGGCAAGGAGCTGACAGCTGAGATCTATGGTGCGTGGATCTGGAATCGGGGGTTAGATTTGGGACCGAATAGTCGGCGGCTAGGGGTGGAAGAAGAAGGAAGAGAGAGAAGGGGCGAGTGTGCCTGCCGTTGGATCCATGAGGGATGAACGGTGCTTGTGCGTGATCCGCGAGAGGATCATATCAACCAATCAGAAATCACCTTTGACACCATGAAGGATAGATGGAAGCACAAGACATCAACAAGGAATATCGGTGACGGTCCGAGAAGCCCGAGCTAGTCGATCCATGACGATTTTCATGACGGCCCGTCGATTTCTGTCACAAAGGGACTACCTTCTTGTGTTCATTCGCAAGTTGCTCAATTGTGACAGTTTTCATGACAGATTTGTGAAACGTCATCACAAATCCGTCATAGATTAACAAATTTCTTGTAGTGATTGAACTCACGCTTTTGTATCCTCTTATCATGCCACCTCTTAACCTTCTATTTAAACTTCTTGGCATTCTCATATGCCTGAGTTCTCCACTCATTAAACGAGCTAATACCAAATAACCTCTTCTCACCGGCAAGTTTGAAATCAAAGTTGAGCTCTTTGATTGCCCAATAAGCTTTATGCTCTAGCTCAAGAGGTAAGTGACATGCTTTACCGTACACCATTTTGTACGGAGACATGCCCATGGGATTCTTATAGGCAGTCCTATAAGCCCACAATGCATCATCGAGCTTCTTAGACCAATTCTTTCTAGGCATGTTGACAGTCTTTTGCAGAATCAGTTTAATCTCTCTATTACTTAGCTCTATTTGACCACTGGACTGAGGGTGATAGGGAGACGCAATTCTATGGTTGACATCGTACTTAGCAAGCGTTTTACGGAAAGCACCATGAATGAAGTGTGAACCACCGTCGGTCATTAGATATCTAGGGACTCCAAATCTAGGGAAGATAACTTCGTTCAGCATCTTGATAGAGGTGTTGTGATCAGCACTACTAGTGGGGATAGCTTCTACCCACTTAGTGACATAATCAACAGCAACTAAGCTGTGAGTATACCCGTTGGATTTTGGAAAAGGTCCCATATAATCAAAGCCCCAGACATCAAATGGTTCAATGACAAGTGAATAGTTCATAGGCATTTCCTGACGTTTGCTAATATTGCCTATTCTTTGACATTCGTCACAAGACAAGACAAACTTACGAGCATCCTTGAAGAGAGTGGGCCAATACAAACCTGATTGCAATACCTTGTGTGCAGTTCTATCTCCCGCATGGCGTCCTCCGTACGACTCGGAGTGACACTTTTGTAGGATCTGTTCCTGTTCATGTTAAGGTACACAACGTCTAATAACACCATCTACTCCTTCCTTATAAAGGTGAGGATCATCCCAAAAGTAATGTCTCAAGTCAAAGAAGAATTTCTTCTTTTGCTGGTACGTGAAACTAGGTGGTATATATTTGGCAACGATATAGTTTGCATAATCAGCATACCACGGTGCACTACGTGAAGCATTGATGACATTCAATTTCTCATCAGGAAAGCTATCATCAATAGGTTCTGGGTCATCAAGAACGTTCTCCAACCTAGACAAGTTATCTGCTACTGGGTTATCAGCACCCTTTCTGTCGACAGCGTGCAAATCAAATTCTTGTAGCAAGAGAACACATCTGATAAGTCTAGGTTTATCATCTTTCTTCTCCATTAGGTACTTAATAGCAGCGTGATCAGTGTGAATAATGACTTTGGAATCAACTATGTAAGACCTGAACTTTTCACATGCAAACACGACTCCTAAAAATTCCTTCTCCATAGTGGCATAGTTTCTTTGGGCACTGTCTAGAGTTTTACTAGCGTAGTGAATAACATTCAACTTCTTATCAACTCTTTGCCCTAGAACAACACCAACAGCATAATCACTAGCGTCACACATGATCTCAAAAGGCAAGTTCCAATCAGGTGGTTGAACAATAGGTGCAGTTATCAAAGCCCTCTTAAGTATTTCCAAGGCTTCCTCACAATCATCATCAAAGACAAAAGGAATATCCTTTTGCAAGAGATTGGTAAGAGGCCAAGAAATCTTAGGGAAGTCTTTAATGAACCTTCTATAGAAACCAGCATGACCAAGGAAACTTCTTATACCTTTGATATATGTGGGGTACGACATTTTCTCGATTGCATCAACCTTAGCCTTATCAACTTCAATACTTCTTTCGAAAATTTTATCCTAGGACGATGCCTTCATTAACCACAAAGTGGCACTTCTCCTAATTCAAGACAAGATTGGTTTCTTTACATCTCTACATGACTCGATCAAGGTTGCTGAGGCAATCATCAAAGGAAGACCCGTAAACGGAGGTCATCCACGAAAACCTCGACAATCTTTTCACAAAAGTCAGAGAATATAGCCATCATACATCTTTGAAAGGTGGCAGGTGCATTACATAAGCCAAAAGGCATACCTCTATAAGCAAAGGTACCGAAAGGGCAGGTGAAAGTGGTTTTCTCCTGATCAGATTGTGCAACTGGTATTTGGGAGAAACAAGAATAACCGTCTAGAAAGCAAAGTGTGTGTGTTTGGACAGCCTTTCTAGCATTTGGTCGATAAAAGGCAAAGGGTAATGATATTTCCTAGTGGCTTTATTCAGTTTCCTAAAATCGATCACCATCCTATAGCCAGTAATAATCCTCTATGGAATCAATTCATCCTTATCATTAGAGACAACGGTAATGCCTCCCTTCTTAGGGACGCAATGCACTGGACTCACCCAATCGCTGTGAGCAACAGGATAGATGATACCTGCTTCCATGAGCTTTAGTATTTCTTTTTCTCACTACCTCTTTCATCTTAGGATTCAATCTCCTTTGATGATCAGCAACTGGTTTGAAATCAGGATCAGTTTTAATCTTGTGCTGGCATAGGGTAGGACTAATGCCCTTAAGATCATCAAGAGTATATCCAATAGCAGCACGATGCTTCCTCAGAGTTTTCAGTAACTTCTTTTCTTCATGCTCCGAGAGGCTAGCACTAATAATAACAGGATATATCTATTTTTCATCAAGATAGGCATACTTAAGAGTATCAGGAAACTGTTTAAGCTCGAACACAGGATCACCCTTTGGTGGGGGTGGATCCCCAAGCAGTTCAACAGGCAAGTTATTCTTAAGAATAGCATATTATTCTAATTCAACTCTATCTATCTCATCCCTTTCATCCATATGCATATCATTTTCATGCTCAAGCAAGTATTGCTCTAAGGGATTAGTAGGAGGCACGGCAATAGAAGCTAAGGCAATAGTTCCATCCCTACTAGGCAACTCCTTTTCATGAGGTTGTCTACCAAATTTAGAGAAACTGAACTCGTGTGACACACCTTCAAAGCCAACAGTGACATTTTGCTTCTCACAGTCAATATGAGCATTGACGGTATTGAGAAAAGGTCTGCAAAATATGATGGGACAAAAGCTATCTTGCGCAGTAGCAAGAACGAGAAAATCAGCAGGATACTTCGTTTTACCACACAAGACTTCAACATCCCTAACAATTCCCACACTGCAGATAGTATCTCTATTGGCAAGCTGAATAGTGACATCTATAGGTTCTATCTCAAGAGGTGCAATCTCATCTTTGATTTCATCGTATAAGGATTGAGGGATTGCACTAACACTAGCACCCACGTCACATAAGCCATGATAACAATGATCTCCTATCTTAACAGAAACAACAGGCATGCCAACAACAGGCCTATGTTTGTCTCTAACGTGAGGTTTAGCAATTCTAGCAGCATCTTCACAGAAGTGAATATTATGTCCCTCAACATCTCCGGATAGAAGATCTTTGATAATAGCAATGCTAGGTTCAACTCTAATTTGCTCAGGGGTGTAGGTGTTCTAATGTAGCCTCTACGTATCATAGTTGAAGCTTTAGAATGATCCTTTATCCTAACAGGGAAAGGTGGTTTCTCAATGTAAGCACTAGGAACAACAGGATCATTATAGGCAATGACTTTCTCTTCAACTGGAGTGGGTTTAACTACATTGACCTCTAAAGGAGGATGATATTTAAACCACTTCTCTTTGGGGAGATCAATATGAGCATCAAATGATTTACACAAAGAAGCTACTATCTCAGAGTCAAGTCCATACTTAGCGCTAAAATCGCTAAAGGTATTTGTCTCAACAAAGGATTTAACGCAATCAAACGTGAAATTCATACCTGACTCCTTACCTTCTTCAAGCTCCCAATATTCAGAGTTGCGTTTAATTCTCTCCAATAAATTCCATTTGAAGTCAATATCTCCCTTCATAAAAGAACCGGTACAAAAAGTGTCAAGCATGGGGCGATCATTATGAGAAAGCCGAGCATAGAAGTTCTGAATGATAATTTCTCTCGAGAGCTCATGATTGGGGCATGAATATACCATTGATTTAAGCCTCCCCCAAGCTTGAGCGATGCTTTCTCTTTCACGAGGCCAAAAATTGTAAATATAATTTCGATCACGATGTACTAAATGCATAGGATAAAACTTTTGATGAAATTCCAATTTCAACCGATTGTAGGTACACGATCCAGTATCATCACATAGCCTATACCATGTCAACGCCTTATCCTTCAAAGATAAAGGAAAGACCCTCTTCTTGACCTCATCCTCGGGCACACCTGCAAGCTTAAATAAACCACAAACTTCATCTACATATATTATATGCAAGTCTGGGTGTGATGTTCCATCTCCTATAAAAGGATTAGCCAGCAGATTTTCAAGCATACCCGAAGGAAATTCAAAGCAAATATTTTCAGTAGGTGCAGCAGGTTGTGGAGCAACTATTTGTGCCTCCGTTCGAGGTGAAGATACCCCGAACAAGCCCCTCAAAGGATTAGTATCCATGGTGACAAGTGACAATAAATTTCAGCACACTATATGAATGTTTCCTTACCAAGTTCCACTTACCAAAGGCGCTTCACTCCCCGGCAACGGCGCCAGAAAAGAGTCTTGATGACCCACAAGTATAGGGGATCAATCGTAGTCCTTTCGATAAGTAAGAGTGTCGAACCCAATGAGGAGCAGAAGGATCTCACAAGTGGTTTTCAACAAGGAAATATCTGCAAGCACTAAAATTATTGGTAACAAGTGATTGTGTGGTGAGATGATTCGTAGCGGGCAACAAGTAACAAAAGTAGCAACGGTGCAGCAAAGTGGCCCAATCCCTTTTGTAGCAAGGGACAAGCCTGGACAAAGTCTTATAGGAGGAAAAACGCTCCTGAGGACACACGGGAATTTCTTTCATGCTAGTTTCATCATGTTCATATGATTCACGTTCATTACTTTGATAGTTTGATATGTGGGTGGACCGGGGCTTGGGTACTGCCCTTACTTGGACAAGCATCCCACTTATGATTAACCCCTCTCGCAAGCATCCGCAACTACGAAAGAAGAATTAAGACAAAGTCTAACCATAGCATTAAACTAGTGGATCCAAATCAGCCCCTTACGAAGCAAAGCATAAACTAGGGTTTAAGCTTCTGTCACTCTAGCAACCCATCATCTACTTACTACTTCCCAATGCCTTCCTCTAGGCCCAAATAATGGTGAAGTGTTATGTAGTCGACGTTCACATAACACCACTAGAGGAAAAACAACATACAACATATCAAATTACCGAACGAATACCAAATTCACATGACTACTATTGGCATGACTTATCCCATGTCCTCAGGAACAAAAGTAACTACTCACAAAGCATAGTCATACTCATGGCCAGAGAGGTAATGAGTAGCATCAAGGATCTGAACATAAACTCTTCAACCAAACAATCCAACTAGCATCAACTATAAAGAGTAATCAACACAACTAGCAACCTTACAAGTACCAATCGGAGTCGCGAGACGGAGATTGTTACAAGTGATGAACTAGGGTTTGGAGATGAGATGGTGCTGATGAAGATGTTGATGGTGACGAGTCCCCTCTGATGAGAGGAGTGTTGGTGATGACGATGGAGACGATTTCCCCCTCCGGGAGGGAAGTTTCCCCGGCAGGATCGTCTTGCCGGAGATCTAGATTGGTTCTGCTCAAGTTCCACCTCGTGGCGGTGGCGAAACCATGAAAAAGCTCCTTTTTTATTTTATTTTCCTAGACGAAACCCTTCATATAGCAAAAGAGGGGGGCCAGTGGGCCAGTGGGCTGCCCACAAGCCCTCATGGCGCGGCCTGGGGGGTGGCCTTGCCATGTAGGCTTGTGGGCACCCCCTGGTGCCCCTCTCGCACTTCTTCAGCCCAGTATTTTTGATAAATCGGTAAAAAATTCCACGTTGATTTTTACGGTGTTTGGAGTTGCGCAGAATAGGTATCTCAACTTTGCTCCACTTTCAGGCCAGAATTCCAGTTGTCGGCATTCTCCCTCTTCATGTACACCTTGCAAAATAAGAGAGAAAAGGCATAAGAATTGTACCGTGAAGTGAAATAACAGCGAAAGAAGCGATAAATATCAACATGAAAACATGATGCAAAATGGACGTATCATGGCGCCGGTGACAAGAAGATCGTGTCGGTGCTTTGGTGATGGAGATCAAGAAGCACATGATGATGGCCATATCATGTCACTCATGAATTGCATGTGATGTTAATCCTTTTATGCACCTTATTTTGCTTAGAACGACGGTAACATTATGAGGTGATATCTCACTAAAATTTCAAGACGAAATTGTGTTCTCCCCAACTGTGCACAATGGCGACAGTTCATCGTTTCGAGACACCACGTGATGATCGGGTGTGATAGACTCAACGTTCACATACAACGGGTGCAAAACAGTTGCACACGCGGAACACTCGGGTTAAGCTTGACGAGCCTAGCATGTGCAGACATGGCCTCGGAACACATGACACCGAAAGGTCGAGCATGAATCGTATAGATGATACGATTAGCATAGAGATGCTTACCACTGAAACTATTCTCAACTCACGTGATGATCGGACGTGAGTTAGTGGATTTGGATCATTTACCACTCAAATGACTAGAGAGATGTACTTTTTGAGTGCGAGTTCTTAAGTAATATGATTAATTGAACTAATTATCATGAACATAGTCTAATGGTCTTTACGAATTACGATGTAGCTTGCGCTATAGCTCTAATGTTTTTATATGTTCCTAGAGAAAATTAGTTGAAAGTTGATAGTAGCAACTTTGCGGACTGAGTCCGTAAAACAGAGGATTGTCTTCATTGCTGTGCAGAAGGCTTATGTCCTTAATGCACTACTCGGTGTGTTGCACCTCGAGCGTCATCTGTGGATGTTGCGAACATCTGACATACACGTTTTTTATGACTACGTGATAGTTCAGTGCATAATACTTAATAGCTTAGAAGCAAGGCGCCGAAGATTTTTTGAAACATCGCGGAACATATGAGATGTTCTGAGAGATGAAATTGAGATTTCATGCTCATGCCCTTGTTAAGAGGTATGAGACCTCTGACAAGATTCTTTGTCTACAAAGTAAAGGAGAAAAGCTCAAATCATTGAGCATGTTCTCAGATTGTCTGAGTACAACAATTGCTTGAATCAAGTGGGAGTTAATCTTCCATATGAGATAGTGATGGTTCTCCAAAGTCACTGCCACTAAGCTGCTAGAGCTTCGTGATGAACTATAACATATCAAGGATAAATACGATGATCCTTGAGCGATTCGCAATGTTTGACACTACGAAAGTAGAAATCAAGAAGGAGCATCAATTGTTGATGGTTAGTAAAACCACTAGTTTCAAGAAGGGCAAGGGCTAGAAGGGATACTTCATGAAACGGCAAACCAATTGCTCCTATAATGAAGAAACCCAAGATTAAACCCAAACCCGAGACTAAGTGCTTCTGTTATGAGGGGAACGATCACTGAGGCGGAGCTACCCTAGATACTTGGTAGATGAGAAGGCTGGCAAAGTCAACAAAAGTATATTTGATATACATGATATTGATGTGTACTTTACTAGTACTCCTAGTAGCACGTGGGTATTAGATACCGGTTCGATTGCTAAGTGATTAGTAACTCGAAATAAAAGCTACGGAATAAACGGAGACTATCTAAAGGCGAGGTGACGATACGTGTTGGAAGTGTTTCCAAGGTTGATGTGATCAAACATCGCAAGCTCCCTCTACCATCGGGATTGGTGTTAAACCTAAATAATTGTTATTTGATGTTTACGTTGAGCATGAACATGATTAGATCATGTTTATTGCAATACGATTATTCATTTAAAGAGAATAATGGTTATTCTATTTGCTGGAATAATTACCTTCAATGGTTTATTGAATCTCGATCATAGTGTTACACATGTTCATAATATTGGTGCCAAAAAGATACACAGTGATAATGATAGTACCACTTACTTGTGGCACTGCCGATTGAGTCATGTTGGTTGAAAATGCATGAAGAAGCTCCATGCTGATGGATCTTTGTACTCACTCATTTTGAAACGTTTGAGACATGCAAACCATACCTGTTGGTATAAACGCATGAAGAAACGCCATGCAGATGGATCGTTTGGACTCACTTGATTTTGAATCACTTGAGACATGCAAAATCATACCACATGGAGAAAGAGAGTAACTTGTTGGAAGTAATACATTTTTATGTGTGCAGTCTAGTAAGTGCTGAGGCACGCAGTGGATATCGTTATGTTCTTACTTCACTGACGACTTGAGTAGATACAGGAGTATTTACTTGATGAATCACAAGTCTGAAATATTGAAAAGTTCAAAGCTATTTCACAGTGAAGATCGTCGTGACAAGAGGATAAACTATCTACGATATGATCATAGAGATGAATATCTGAGTTGCGAGTTTTGGTACACAGTTGAGACAATGTGGAAATTGTTTCGTAGTTCATGCCACCTAGAACACCATGGTGTGATGGTCAGTCCGAACATCATAGCCGCACCCTATTTGATATGGTGCATACTATGATGTCTCTTATGAACTTACCACTATCGTTTATGGGTCATGCATTAAGAGACAACCGCATTCACTTTAAATAGGGCACCGCGTATTTCCGTTGAGATGACACAGTATAGAATATGGTTTGGAGAAACCTAAGCTGTCGCTTCTTAAAAGATTGGGGCTGCTTTGCTTATGTGAAAAAATTTCAGTCTGATAAGCTCGAACCCAAAGCGGATAAATGCATCTTCATAGGATATCCAAAACAGTTGGGTACATTTCCTATCTCAATCCGGAAGCGAAGTGTTTGTTTCTACAAACGGGTCCTTTCTCGAGGAAAGGTTTCTCTCGAAAGAATTGAGTGGGAGGGTGGTGGAACTTGATGAGGTTAGTGAATCATCACTTCAAACAGTGTGTAGCAGGGCGCAGGAAGATGTTCATGTGGCGCCTACACCAATTGAAGTGGAAAATGATGATGATGACAATTGAGCTTCGGATCAAGTTACAACAAACCTCGTAGGTTGACAAGGTCGCGTACTACTACGGAGTGGTATGGTAACCCTGTTTTGGAGGTCATGTTGTTGAACAACAATGAACCTACGAGCTATGGAGAAGCGATGGTGGGCCCGGATTCCGACAAATGGCTGGAGGCCATGAAATCCGAGAGAGGATCCATGTATGAAGACAAAGTGTAGACTTTGGAAGAACTACTTGATGGTACTAAGACTATTAAGTAAAGATGGATCTTTGAAAGGAAGACAGACGATGGTGGTGAAAAGTCACCATTAAGAAAAGCTTGACTTGTCACAAAGATGTTTCCAACAAAATCAAAGAGTTGACTATGATGACACTTTCTCACTCGTAGCGATGCTAAAAAGTCTGTTGGACTTATGTTAGTAGTTGTTGCATTATTTATGGAATATTACACATAAGATGTTAAAACATTGTTTCCTCGGCGGTTTCCTTGATGAAAGGTTGTATGTGATACAACCAGAAGGTTTTGTCGATCCTAAGGATACTAACAAGTATGCAAGCTCCAGCGATCCTTCAATGGACTGGTGCAAGCATCTTGGACTTGGAATATACAATTTGATGAGATGATCAAAGCTTTTGGGTTTGTACAAGGTTTATGCGGAACTTGTACTTCCAAAGAAGTGGGTGGGAGCACTATAGAATTTCTGATAAGTATATGTCATTGACATATTGTTGATCGGAGGTAATGTAGAATTTCTGTGAAGCATAAAAGGTTGTTTGAAAGGAGTTTTTCAAAGGAAGACCTAGATAGAGCTATTTGAACATTGAGCATCAAGATCTATAGAGATAGATCAAAACGCTTAATGGAACTTTCAAATGAAATGCATGCCTTGATAAGTTTTTGAAGAAGTTCAAAATAGATCGATAAAGAAGAGTTCTTGGCTATGTTGTAAGGTGTGGATTTGAGTAAGACTCAAAAGCCCGACCACGGAAGAAGAAAGAGAAAGGACGGAGGTCGTCGCCTTTGCCTTAGCCATAGACTCTGAAGTATGCCAAGCTGTGTACCACACCTGATGTGTGCCTTGCCATGAGTCTGTTAAGGGGTACAAAAAGGTGATGCAAGATTAAATCGCTAAGAAAGCGGTCAAAGTTATCCTTAGTAACTAGTGGACTAAGGAATTTTTCACGATTATGGAGGTTATTAAAGAATTCGTCGTAAAGGGTTATGTCGATGCAAGCTTTGACACTAATCCAAATAACTATGAGTAGTAAAACGGATTCGTATAGTAGAGTAGATATTTGGAGTATTTTCGAATAGCACGTAGTAGCAGCATCTGTAACATGACATAAGGATTTGTAAAGCACACACGGATCTGAAAGTTTCAGAACCATTGACTAAAACCTCTCTCGCGAGCAAGACGTGATCAGACCCCAAAACTATATGGGTGTTGGATTCGTTAAAATCACATGGTGATGTGAACTAGATTATTGACTGTAGAGCAAGTGGGAGACTGTTGGAAATATGCCCTAGAGGCAATAATAAATTAGTTATTATTATATTTCTTTGTTCGTGATAATCATTTATTATCCATGCTATAATAGTATTGATTGGAAACTCAAATACATGTGTGGATACATAGACAAAACACTATCCCTAGTAAGCCTCTAGTTGACTAGCTCGTTGATCAAAGATGGTCAAGGCTTCCTAACCATAGACAAGTGTTATCACTTGATAATGGGATCACATCATTAGGAAAATCATGTGATGGACAAGACCCAAACTATGAACGTAGCATATTGATCATGTCGCTTTATTCCTATTGTTTTCTACGTGTCAAGTATTTGTTCCTATGACCATGAGATCATATAACTCACTGGCACCGGAGGAATACCTTGCGTGCATCAAACGTCACAACGTAACTCGGTGACTATAAAGATGTTCTACAGGTATCTCCGAAGGTGTCCGTTGAGTTAGTATGGATCAAGACTGGGATTTGTCACTCTGTGTGACGGAGAGGTATCTCGGGGCCCACTCGGTAATACAACATCACACACAAGCCTTGCAAGCAATGTGACTAAGTGTAAGTCACGGGATCTTGTATTACGGAACGAGTAAAGAGTCTTGTCGGTAACGAGATTGCAATAGGTATGCGGATACTGACGATCAAATCTCGGGCAAGTAACATACCGAAGGACAAAGGGAATGACATACGGGATTATATGAATCCTTGACACTAAGGTTCAACCGATAAGATCTTCGGAGAATATGTAGGATCCAATATGGGCATCCAGGTCCTGCTATTGGATATTGACCGAGGAGTGCCTCGGGGCATGTCTACATAGTTCTCGAACCCGCAGGCTCTGCACACTTAAGGTTCGATGATGTTTTAGTATAGTTGAGTTATATGTGTGGTTACCGAATGTTGTTTGGAGTCCCGGATGAGATTACGGACGTCACGAGGGTTTCCGGAATGGTCGGAAATGAAGATTGATATATAGGATGGCTTCATTTGGTTGTCGGAAGGTTTTCGGGCATTACCGGAAATGTACCGGGAGTGACGAATGGGTTCCGGAAGTTCACCGAGAGGGGGGCAACCCACCCGGGGGAAGCCCAATGGCCCTAGGGGTGGCGCACCAGTCCTTAGTGGGCTGGTGGGACAGCCCAAGAGGGCCTTGGCGCCAAGGAAAGAAAACCAAAGAAAAATAAAAAGAAAAATAAAGGTGGGAAGGAAGAGAAGGACTCCACTTTCCAATCCTAATTGGAGTAGGATTGGAGTAGGACTCCTCCTGTCCCTTGGCCGGCGCACCCTTGAGGGCTTGGCCCTCAAGGCAAGCCTCCTCCCCCTCCCTCCTATATATAGTGGTGATTTAGGGCTGATTTGAGACAACTTTTGCCACGTGCAACTCAGATCTAGACATCATAGTTCTTCCTCTAGATCGTATTTCTGCGGAGCTCAGGCGGAGCCCTACAGGAGTAGATCGCCACCACCATAGGAGCGCCGTCAGGCTGCCGGAGAACTCATCTACTTCTCCGTCTTGCTTCCTGGATCAAGAAGGCCGAGATCATCGTCGAGATGTACGTGTGCTGAACCGGAGGTGCCGTCCGTTCAGCACTAGATCGGAACGGATCATGGGACGAATCGCGGGACGGTTCGTGGGACGGTTCGTGGGGCGGATCGAGGGACGTGAAGACGTTCCACTACATCAATCGCGTTTCTTGGCGCTTCATGCTGTGCAATCTACAAGGGTACGTAGATCCAAATCTCCTCTCGTAGATGAACATCACCATGATATGTCTTCGTGTGCGTAGGAATTTTTTTGTTTCCCATGCAACGTTCCCCAACAGTGCTTGGTCGTGCCCCTGGTCCACAGACGTACGGACTTGTTAGGAGTACTATGCAGGTTAGATGCCTTGTTGTGGCACATTGTTTCTTCGTGAGTGATGTGGCATGTTAACATGTCAATGTCTTTCCTTGTGCAGATGGTCGTGAATCGTTGCCGCACCCTAGCCACTTTACTCTCTTGCCACGGTGGTTCATCCACGGATGTGCGGGCACATGCTCAGTATACAATGGATGTGCTTTCTTCATATCATGCATCTTCGAGTCCAGCTCGTGCTTCTTTGAGTCGAGCATGGATTGAGGAAAAATAAGAGGAATAGGAAGAGGAGACGGACGAAGAAGCGGATCCGGACTACATTGAGTTCGATGCTTCACAAGTGGAAGATGCTCCGCTGCCATCTCAACCTTCTCAGACGTCACAACAAGCACGACGAGCTAGCTCACGAATCATCTGACGTCCAATATGGCAGAACACTCCAGAGGGCTACAACAACAGGGGAAAGCTCCCTGCTAAAGAGGGAAGAAGTGATGTGATGATGTATGCTTTATGTAGCTAATCTTTATGACGGGTGAACTTGTCAAGTAGCTTTATGTCTCGTGAACTTGTTATGTATCTTGCGAACTTGTTATGTTTCTTGTGAACTTGTCATATGTTTTGTGAACTTGTTATGTTTTAAAATTATGCTGTCAACATATGCTGTCAAAATATGTATTTGTGTTGTCAACGTATGCTGTCAAAATATATCGTAAGTGCCATAGTATGTCAGAAACGCCAAGATGCTTGGCGTTTCCATGTGGAGGAGAAACACCAAAGGTAGCTGGTGTTTTGAGGTACGCCAGAGCTTGTGGCGTTTCTTTCCATGTGGAGAAGAAACGCCAAGGCCGGCTGCGTTGCAGGTCAACATGGAAACGTTCTCCCGTCATCCCTCCCTTAGATTCTATCTTAAAGGAATGGTAAGGATAGCTTTGGTGTTTCTATATGGGTTGGAAACACCGACGCCTTTGGCATTAAGCATTACCAAGCATTACCCAAACCCTAACCCTAACTCTACATCTTAACATTAGACATAACCCTAACCCTAAATCTTAACTTTGTACACCAACATCACAATGCCACACTTTTGAAACAACAATACTCATGAACATCATATAACAACCACAATGTTCAAAACTAGGGTTAGGAACCACATAAACAAAACAATCCAAATAGACAAATACAACCAATAAAATTTTGTGAGATGAAGAAGGTTACCTGAAGGAACGGAAAAGACACCGGATCCACGGAGAAACCCAATCAATCTCCAAGGATTTGAGAGGGGGATAGTGAGGAAAACAAAGGGACAAAAGAGAGGCAACTCGGAATAGGCCAATGGGGGAGAAGAGATGAGAGCCCCACGGGCACCTAAAATATCTGGATGAGGAACGTCAAGGACAGTGGCGTTGCTGGAAACGCACATGGGCTCGACCTTTCTGGCCTGTCACGTCACCGGACAACGCGTATTCCGCCTGGCAGTGGGCCAGGTCAGCAACGCAGCGTATCTCGACTTTTCTATGCATATTGACAATGTCGTGGTCTCTCGCGTTGTCAAAAGGATCAAATCGTGAAATAATTTATATTCAAGTTCAGTTTGTAATGAATTTTGTGTTTAAGGTCAAAACAATGATTTCGGCCGATGGGCCATAACTGACGCATCTCGGAAATTATGAGTGGTATGTGAAATCTATCGGTAGGTAGCATCACCGCGCAAAATGACTTTCGGTTTTTTCTCCTGTACGTCTACCCAGCCGTAACCACCTGCATCCACCTCGTATCTGTGACGTGCGCTACCGCACATCGCCTGGCCCTCCACTAGATGTCCACCAGTACTGTAGTGATGGCCAGCACCCGTCAAGTATCGGACTCACTCCCGCCAGCTATCTCCGACTCATGCTTGTACATGGCTCGGCCACAAAAGGGAAAAAAAAACTAGACACCTGACCATGCAAAGTTCATGTCAAGGGACGGCAAGTGGCCGACACCTTTGCGGCAAAGTATTGGAGCTAGGTTGTCGTACGGGCGCGCCCACCTGAACGCAGGCTGGCTGGCAGCCACTCGTCCGATATGTCGGCCGGTGGCGTCGCCGTCGCACGTCGGGGCGACGGGGACGGATTTGGCATACAGCGTCCCGAATTAGGCATACGGCATCCAGTTGGAGACCACACCCTTGCCCTCCGTGGCCCAGCCAAGCCAAGTTGCAGCCGCGCCTTCACGTGCGCACAGATGACGCGGAGCATTATTGCTTGCTTCACGGCTATATATTCTTCAATCACGCATGTGGGTAGACAGAGGCAAAGGGAGAAAGATCATCCAGATCCATGGCGGCCGGAGGCGTGTGGGTGTTCCGGAAGGACGGGGTGATGGAGCTGAAGAGCGCCGAGGTGCAGCCGTCGGCGGCGCCGGCGCCGAGCAAGAAGGCGCTGGTGTACGTGCCGGCGAACGAGATGATGCGGTCGCTGGAGGCGCTGGAGCAGCGGCTGGGGTCGCTGGGCTGGGAGCGCTACTACGAGAACCGAGACATCGTGCAGCTCCACCGGCGCGACGGCGGCGTCGACCTCATCGCCCTCCCGCGAGACTTTGCCAGGTTCCGGTCCACACACATGTACGACGTCGTCGTCAAGAACAGGCACCACTTCAAGGTCGTCGACATCTAGACATGCATCTTTCTGGTTCATGTTTTGGTCGAATCTGATTGCGGTACTGGATGTTGCTCTATCCTCCTTAGAGTCGTGGCGGGGTTTTGGATGATGCTAGGTTTTCGCCTCATACCCTTGTATTCCTGATGACAGGCGCAAGGCGGTGGGTTTCCTAGCATTGCTCTGAGCTCGCTTCTCTCTCTTTCCCTTTTTCTCTTTGGTCTCGGAACAAATCAATGTATTTCCGTTATGCATTTAATGGAAAGGGGAGAAGCCCAGTTCAAAAAAAAAATCTAAACATGCATCATGCATTTACCTACTTATTACTTTCCCCGGCCAAGCTTGGAAGTCGGTTTTGCAAATAAGCGCACGTGCATAATGGTGTGCGTGTCCTACTATATGAGTGATCGATTGTACTGCTAATAGTTTCTGTGTAACATATGATGATGTTTTTGTACGTCTGTGAATTTCTCCTGGTTAGCTAGTGTCGGCTGTAGTAGTATTCGATCGAGTCTCGATTGTGTTTGTTAGTTTTGTTGGGTATGGTTGTACATGTCGGTTAACTAAAAGCAGAGAGCTTCAAATTTTCTACTATCTTTGTAACTAAATAATTATAGTTAAAAAAATTTAGTCTAGTTTTTCAACTACAATTATTTAGGTGTAAAGCAACTGTGCACGCATGGCTACGAGTAAGTGTTCGTGGCCAACCTGCATCCACACATTGGTGCATGCAGCTGCACTACTTGTCAATTTCCCCGGCCAAGCTTGAAAGTCGGTTTTGCAAATAAGCGCAGGTGCATAATGCTGTGCGTGTTGTACAGTACTATATAGGAGTATGTAAGTGATGGATGTACTTATAATAGTCTATGCCTTGTACTGTATAATGATGTTTTTGTACGTCTCTGAATATCTCTAGTGTCAGTTTTCAGTAGTACTTTATTGACTCTCTTAAGGCCTTATTTGGATTGTCGTTTTCATGTTAAATACCCTGTAAAAAAAATACAGATCTCTGTCCATCATTTTATTTTCAATTAAAGATATACTAGTGACCGGTAAAATACAGATGTAAAATAAATCCGTCTGTATTTGATTACACCGCTTCCAAGCGCGGCCTTACTTTTGTTGGGTCGTACATGTCTTAGGCTGCGTTTGGTTCATCGTTTCTTCACCGTATTAAATACATATGTATTAAAAATACCGGTGTAACTTACAGACCCATAGCTATTTCCAGACGGAAAGCGAAACGAGCCCATCCGTATTTTTCTTACCAATGTATTTAATGGCAAAACGACAATCAAACAGGGCCTTACGTTACTAGCTAAAAGCAGCCAGCTTTGAATTTTCTGACAGTGTATGCATGGCTACCAGTAACTGTACGATACGTGGCCAATCTGCGTCCACAGGTTGGTCCATTGAGCTGCAAATGGCTGGAACGAACGAGGGTGTCTATAGAAGAGCGATGCAAAGTGCTCCGAGGCCAAATCGGCGGCAGAGCCGAAGCGGCCAACATTGCGTTGGCCGAAGGACGCGGTCAGCTGCAGAAGGGGGACGGCATGCAGATGGCCGCCGACAGGTCTATGCAGCTGTTGCTGAGGCCGGCCACTCATCGGTCTTGGACTGGATTGCTGCCGACGATGAAGGGGTGAACGGGCAGCGCGGCGACGGACGTGTTAGGGCATCTCCAATGGTTGTAAGATAGTTGTTGGTAATTTTGACACATAGGATTTTTGATGATGTGTCATTGCAATAAATGAGGAAAGAGGACAAGGTTGTATGTAAATTAACCAACACCCTTGCACAAGCTCCAATGTAGAATGAGAGAGCACCTTATTTATTACCTCACATCTTATTGGACAGAACTAGATACAACTCATTGGAGTAGTTGTATGTTAAGGTGTTGGCTGATGACATGGCATATTTTACCAACAAGCTAACCAACAAACTGTTGGAGATGCCCTTAGGCTCGTTATAATGAAAGTATTATAAGTAGCATCATACATGTCAACTAGGCTTATTTGATGAAGTGAAACATTATTAAATGAGCAAAGAGATGATGTGATATCATATTATGATACTCTATCATATTAAATATTCTACTACTCTGTGTCATGCACGACAATTAATAAGACAATCTAGATACTAACTTATGATACTAGTATCATATGCGTTACGAAAGTAGTATAATACACTAGTATCATATGCATGATACTAATATATGATACTCTACATTACGGACAACCTTAACGGACGAGCATGATTGGTGATGAAGAGAATGAGGGAGAGAACGGTGTTAATGGGGAGTGGGGGCGGCTCGAGAGAGTGAGGAGAGTTATGAGAAGTCTCGGTAATCTTCGGTGCTTCACGACGCATGCATCGCACATAAAACATAGTTTTGCACAATAAAAATTAATAAATGAAACTAGGGGGCCCTCTCATCATGATACTTCCAATACGCCTCCATCAAATCCACACGATTCTCTTCGAGTAAATGCACAACCACCATGCTTTCGCTTCTTCCCAAAGTGCATTGCCACTAGCATTGCAATGTCTTCTTCTTCCTTCAAATCAAATTCCTCCTGTGACGAGCAATCGTCCACGAAAGAGGAGTCACACGAGCTCATCTACAATGTCGAAAATGATCGTTTAAACTACTTTCCATACCAAAAAACCCATGTATCATTGTTATTTTACCTTCGGGAATTTCGTCAAAGACCTTGCTTGACGGGTGGTCAAAATCGGCCGGCTGCGGTTGCAGGTGGCGGCAACTGCACAATAGTAGATACGACCGGACGTCGTCGGGAGCTCCACGCGGTAGGTGGGCTGCTTCTCATAGCCGGTAGAACGGACGAGGCTCGCGGCCGTCGGGCAGGCGGAGAGGCACACCTCCACTAACTAGGACTGTGGTCTAGGCTTGAATGAAGCCTACCCCCATCATAGACCTTGCCGGGGAAGGTGTTTAGACCAGCCGCAGCCGCCGGAGAAGCTTAGATTCTTCGGCGACCAAAACTGAATCTACGGCTCAGGACGGCGCGCCGACGAGGCAGATGGCGGGGGACCGGGGGGGGGGGGGGGAGGGGGTGCGAAGTCGCGGCGCGCGGCGGCGGTGATTTGAAGAGGATTTGGCCGGCAGCGGAGTCGGGCAGCGGCGGATGGTCACGTGGAAGGGAAAGGAAGTGGCGGTTGGGTGGTTGGCGGGCGGATCCAATTTTACATCTCGAGGAGTTGGAGATGCAAATTTGCACCGCAAAATGATATATTTTTTCTTGAAAAGGGGAATATATTAATATCGCGAAGATACCAATTACACCCAGTCTCTGCACCTACAAGATGTCGCCGAGACATCCAAGATGCACACAGACAAAAGAAATGAAAAGAAATGAAAAAAAGGTCCCACCACAACGGTCAACTCCTCCCAACAGCAGCACTCATACCACCACCAAATACAACATCCAGAAAACATAACAGTTCTCCACAAGCAACGCCTTCAAGAAGGGAACAGTGGACAAGCACCGTCGTTGCCCGATCAAAGATCTTAGGTTTTCACCCTGGAGAAAATCCGCGCTCCCAACACAATTCCTTCAACAAGGTAATTGCCAGGCACAACCAATGAAGGCCAGACCTTGGGTTTTCACCCTGTAAGTCACGACTCGACACCTCGAGGAGTACCACTGAAGATGAAATCCTCGAGTTGTTGTCGCCCCACAAATCACTGTTGGTCATGGGATTCATCTAACACCTGGTTGTCTCCATCGCCTCCAAGACTTCGTTCGTATACCTAATCCTCCGATCTCGGCCATCATGACCTTCTCCACTGCTGTCTCCACCATGAAAATCGAGAAACCGACATGTCCCAAGGTGCCATCAGTCATCATAGCATCGCGCCACGCCCTAAGAATCTCATAGACTGATATGGACGTATAGCACCGGAATCTAACCGATCCAGATATCCTGAGCAAATTCTCTGACGGTCGTTTCAGAACACGTCGATGGCCAGATCGAGGAGGACCGATCAAGCAGGACATTGTCGTGATGCGAGAAAGCACGAGGACCACAAACCGGAACTAGATGACGGATCATAAGATCCGCCAAACCAGCCACAACAAACCGACCGACCACCTTCTGTGGAGGAGGAAATCACCACCACCATAATCCTCGTGATGCGAGACAGAACCGGGAAACCTTCGTGAACCGTCGCCTCACCCGATGATAGAAAGCAGTTCGTGATGGCAGCAACCCGCCTTTTCAGGATCGAGCCCACGCCGCCACCTCCTGACTACCCCACCGACTACAACAGGCCTCCTCACACTTCCCCGCCGCAGCTTCCCACCATCACCGCAGCAAAGGACCCGGATCAGGCAGCCGCCGCCTCAGATCCCAAATGTTAGAGGAAGTCCGCCGCCGTCGCACCACCGGGCCTTTGCCCGACAATGTTGTCGGCATCGGCGGAGGGAGGGGAGGCGCGGTATGTCGAGAGGGAGGTCGGTGGTGGCCGCCCGGTGCGGCCCAACGGTGGGTCCACGGGGTCGGCAGGGTTTTCTCGGGAGCGTGCCACGAGGCTTCTCCGCGAAATGATATAGGATACATCTCCGGAAGGTGGTGATGTATATTTTTTGCACCTACATCATCTGTTAGGGCAGCGTTTTGGGGTCCGAGATGAAGAAGATAGTTATTTTTGCATCTATATCATCTATTGGAGATGCTCTTAAGAACATGTTGGCAAAAAATACTACACGTGTGGAAAATAACTTACATCTCTTCACAAATCCCTCCCCCCATTGACTTTCACGGTGTGTCCTCCCTCTCATGATTCCAAATCAAATACTACTTCTGGACGGATGTTGTCGGTTATTTTACAGAAAACCCCTTATGTTTTTCCAAATTAACCCGCGGTCTGGACATTAGTGACATGAACAAACCTTTTTTTTGTATTTTTTGCAGAACGCCCCTTCTATTTTCGTGGAATCAACCCGCAGTCCATCTGTAAGTGAGACCGAATCGTTTTTATCATTTTACATAAAGACCCAGACTTTTATGATAAATAACACGCAGTCCATCTTTAAGTCAAAACGAATCATTTTTTATACTTTCACATAAACACCCCTGATATATGCGTTAATAACCATGGAGTCTATTCAGAATAAATATGTATTTTCAAATAACAATATATTTTAAACCGGGAATTCAATTTAAACATGTTATATATAAATTTTGATTAGAAAAATGTGTAGAGTTTGAATATGTTGTTATTTTACATGTTAAATATTTTTAAAATACTATATAAGATACAATGTTAATTAATATTTGTCTTTATTTCGTACCGACAATCTGTATTATAACATGTAAATTTGAACGTCAATATTTGGGAAATGTTATAACTCTTGGACATGATGTACTTGCACTCGGTTCTCTCTTTTCACATATTTCACGACCTAAGACCTTACGTACGTGTCTTTTCTTGGCAAAATCTACGCGCGTTCTTACCAACGAACTGCATTTTTTTTTGTAGTGAATACGCAAATAATTTTTATAGGATGTACATGCACTTATAAAATTGATGAACATCAGAAGTACATGAAGGTTTATTTTAAAAATAACATAAGTACTATTCAGCTGACACTAATGAATGTTAATAGTTGATTTTTTTTTTCTGGTCATAGTTGAATCGATAAGTAAAATCTTAATTTATGTTTCGTTTATTGCATGTGATGGCTATACATATACATATTTTTGAATATACCTAATTTATAAACGTGACCTCCTTAGTGACGAACAACACCACGGCGATGATGCCGGATTGTGGTCGTAGGTGCATACCATCAATATGACGAGTCAGAATGAAAACTGGGTTAAAATGATAACATTTTAGGTAATAAATCTTAACTACCCATTGCAACGCATGGGCATATTTGATAGTTCTAATCATGCCTGTGAAATTTGTTCCTAGGTGTAGCGTCTCACACTCCGTCGTCCGAGCAGCCGGCGACGGCCTAGAGTATTATTGTTGTTGATGGAATCAGTCGAATTTGGTTCTTATTTCAGGTAATCATATCATGTTAGTTTCATTTTGCTATTTTTCTATTAATTTTGTCATAATATGGCATTGTCCAACAATTATTATAGTCAAATCTCAAACTAAAAATGTGTGATTAAAAGTTTATGTATCATGCACACGCATACATATATATGGTCTTAGGCCATAGGGTCTCATGTCATCGAGGTTGCCTAGGGCCTCCCGAAACATAGGGCATTCGCGGCTCCGGCCTCACGTGTAAGTCCAAACGTGATCTGGTGATCCTAATATAGGCATATAATCATGCAAGTTTTATTATCGAGTAGATTACATACTGTTTTGTGCAGTATTAAGAAGAATTGTTAGGTTGTCAACCTACCGATGGCCTGTGGTTATGTGAACACATCCAAATCTCAAGATTTACTTCATACTGCATTGTTTTATGATACTGGAATTAGTATATATGCAAGCATGGATTATAAGGAGAGGGTATCGGAAAGTCTGATATGTTTATTTTCCAATTTGTCTATGATACACCTTTGATGAGATTACCAAAACATGCTTTCAAATTATAGGTTCCGCAAAGCGGATGAAATTGCTAATACATTTCGTTTTAGCTTCAGAACTTGTAATTCCCTGTTTTTGAAACAAAAATTTCTTCGACCATGATTATTTATATTGGTAAGAAAATAGCTGCAGTCCATGGAACAATCAACTTATTCGACCAAACAAAGTTACAGTTGGATTTGCATATGGTCTTATATCATTTGAAATATACTTGTGTTATTTCTTATCTACGATAGTTGTCCTGTTCACCCACTATAGCTAAATCCTGGCTCCACCCCTGCATTGGGCATTCATTGACATGTGTACAGTTATAGTGTTTTAAGCCACATACCAGCTACAAGATACAGGGACTTTTTTCTTGAAACAAATATACATGGAATTCAGTATTGACAGTTCTGAAAACATATATCGGAATGAGCAAACAAACCCCACACGGCTTCTGGCCACAATTGTAATCCTGGATCGGGAAACACTATTTAGGGCTTAAGGCACCAAACAAGGAAATCCTATATGCCGCCCTGTGGGTGTCAAATAGAGGGTGGTACGTCCATAGGTGGGCCAGCGTAGGTGCGGCATCATGAGCAGCACTTCATTTTTCGGGTCGTTTTTCTATTCCATTTATGTTTTTTTGATTTTATTCGTTCACTGCAATTCTTCATTTGTTTTTTTCTTGGGCGATACTTTGTGTCAGTTCTCTGTCTCGGGTTTCTCCTTAAAAAATCATTTTCATTTTTCATATGTCAGTTTTTTACTAGATTTCGCTTTTGCACATTTTACTTTTTTCCTAGTTTTTTAATATATGGTGCAAAATTCTTAATGTACGATGAACATTTTCGAAATACACACTGAAATTTATTTCTTATATGATTTACATTTTTTAAATACACACCAAACATTTTTCTGATATATGACGACATTTTTTAATATATGGTAAAAAAATTGTATAAACTACACTTTTTATAAACCAATATTGAAGTTTCTAAAATATGTTGTAATAGGTTTTTTGGCTGAAAAAGGGGATTGAAAAACATAAGTGTAGAAAAACATAAAAAAAGGTCACTGGCATAATGGGCCGACCCACTCTCACTGGCTTCAGGTGGAGCATCGCCTATACCTCATTTTGTACTCCCACCTCCTCAGTGGTTGACAAGTAGAAACCTGGAAGTCTTCCCTATTTTGTAGATTCGGTCTTTTAAACATTTAATCTCTTAAACCATGCAACCAAATCACGAAGCATTTTCACAGTTGAATTTCTTGTGTCAAGGTTTCCGAACTACATCCCATGTTAATTGATTTTGATGCCTTTTTTCATGAAAAAACGCCACAAATGATAAAAAATATCCTTGCCGAAAACACGTTTTTTTTCCTTTTCGAGAGGCACATATGTGTTTCTGTCGAAGGAAATGTGTGCCTCCACGAGAAACAAATCCACTTTTTTTCTATGCCTCAACAAATCCAGATATTTTTATGCTTCTCCAAAGGCACAACTCGCATAGGTAAAATTGTGGCCCCATGAAAAGAAAATATGTGCCTCCCGTGAAGCAAAAAAAAAAAGATGACACGTTTTATTTCATTTGCGAGAGGTATAGTTGTGCCTCGGCGAAGCAAATCTGTGCATGCACAAGAAGCAAACAGGTGCCTCTCATGAAATTAAAAGAACATATTTGTTTCATTTTCAAATGGTACAAATACATCTCTCGCGGAAGTAAAGTTGTGACTTAACGAGAAGCAAATATATGCCTCTCATGAAAGCAAACAAAAATTCACACAATGTCTTCCCCACCAAAATAACGGGAAACCGGGCGACCTTTGAGTGGCTCACGTAAGGGGTATCCCTCAGTTAGTTGTTATTGATGAGTTCTTGCCATTTTTTTGAAGCAAAAAATGAGGTCTCGGGTGAAAGGGCTCATCCCGGTTGCGACTATTGGGCTAACCCTAGCTGCAGGTACGCTCAATTTTTGTCTTTCTTTTTCACTCTTTCGTTTAATTTTTTTCATTTCGAAAATGCTAGGACTATATTTGTTTCTGAACTTAATAAACTTTATTTTTCAAATATAACCATGCATTTGAAAAATAAATTATGCATGGTGGAAACATTCTGCAAGGTTTAGACAATATTTATATTAATAAAAAATATTAGTTATATTTTAAAAAGGTTTATGTGTTTAAAACAATGTTCATAATTTTTCTTAAATTTAACAATGTAAGTAAAATGTTCCTGTAATTCATAATATATATATACACTATCACTCAAAATATGTATGTGGTAATTAAAAAATATTCACGCACTTGAAAGAATATTTCTGTAACAGAATTTAGTAATCCCTCCATCTCAAAATAAGTGCCTCAAATTTATAACTAAACTAGTAACAAAATTATACTAATTTTGCCACACTTATTTTGGGATGGAGGGAGTATTTTCTATTCAATTATAGAATAATTTGCATATTGTGTATCATTAAAAAATGTAAATTTTTTATTTGAAAAACAATTCAACGGATATTTGAAAAAGTATTCATAACATGTATGCCAAAATTGTTGTCATATACTCCCTCCATTCCTAAATATAAGTCTTTCTAGAGATTTCATTAATGGACTATATACGGATGTATATAGGCATATTTTAGAGTGTAGATTCATTTATTTTGCTTCGTATGTAGACACATAGTAAAATCTCTTAAAAGACTTATATTTAGGAACAGAGGCAGTAATTTACAAATGTTCATAGCGTAACAAAAAAATTCCATATATTAAAAAAAATGTTCAACGAAAAATACACAGCATGCGTTCAAAAATTTAAACAATTGAGGTGATATTTAGAAAAATACAACGTAAAATATTGTTCATTCATATATAAAAAGTTGAACATTTATTTGTTTTTTTAACACGTACTAAAAAAGTGTTAAAAACATGTATGTGAAAACTGTTTGTTGCATGCCAAACAAATGTACTAGATATATACGAAAAATATAGCGTGTATTGAAAACAACTAGGTATGTACACACTATAGCAATATGTTCACATAGTTTTTACAAAGATGATTTGTATCATTCTGAAAATTTACAAAGGAAGTTAAAAAATATTTAGTTCTTACTAAAACAAATCTTCAAAATATTTATTTATGAAAATCTTTATCATTTATTCGAAACATTTTAACATGTATAAAGAAAATATTTCAGATGAATAAAAATGTACCACATTTCCTGAAAAAACTAGACATGTGTAAAGAAAATAGAAATAATATGCATGTGTAAATAAAAAGAAAAGTGGGAATAATATTTTATTGAAAATATAGATTATAGAAACCAAAGATAATCAGTGAAAACCGCTCAGGAAACATAGAAAATATAATAAAATGGAAAAAGCATAGAAGATTCTAAGAGCTGTAAAAAACATGTCATAGCCCGGTCAACCCAAATCTTCATAAGAGAAAAGGAGGTTAGACCAGGTTATCACAACTCATGCTTTAAAGATCTTACCACCTAAATGAAATCACCTTTGATAGGTATGTTCTTTCAGATAGTCAAATTTACCAAACTTATTACCTGCCATGCTCCTGCAAAAAAGAAAAAGAAATATGATATGTCATATGTCATATTGAAAGTTAGCTAAAAATTGAGATATAATAATAGCCCTTCTCCACTAAATGACATCTATCTTTTTAATAAGATATCCGTGCATATTTTCACACGTGTCTCTATATGGAGCATTATTCGACAATACTAAAATGTTTTGCACCATAATTTAGATGCAATTTTTTTTTCCAGAAAGTTACTGAGTTGGACAGGAAATGCGCGTACCCCACCAGAATTGCCTCAGCAAGGTGGAGAGCCCACAAGATAATTAAAGGGGCACTGCCAACTGTCAAATGGAAATTAACATAGAGAGATTCCATGTGGTTCAGAAAGCTCTATTAATCTATCTCTCTGCCTATAAATAACGCATCACCAGATCTTGTGTCTCGACCCAAAATCATTATAGGACAGCCATCAACCATTATACCACCTCTAGGGTACCAGCTGCACGATGAAGCTTCTCCCTCTGTTTGTCCTTGCGATGGTAATGGTTAATGCTTGCGCCGTGTCTTCTCGCATGGGAACTTGATGGAGTAGTGAAGACGACAGCGACGGGAGAGGGGACGGCGATTGACAATCATCATGTGATACCGAGGACGGAGTATAGCAGCTGTAGCAGCCCTGGAAACATGCGAGGAAGTGGCCATGAAATTGCTAGCGAAGAAGCCAAGACATGAGCAGCCTCATATATGCATTCCTTTGTACGTAGCACACTTGCATGCTAGGGTATGTATATGTACTCTTTTGAGTCATACATATAGTAGTAGTTGCATGTCGTCGATTTCTAGTTGTGCTACCTATATGTAAATTAAGGTTGATCACATCTATATATTTAAAGATGTTCTGTTTATATTGAATAAAGCTGCATTTCTTCATCAGGACTATTAAATCTTGAGTACTACCAAGCAGATGAATCAGTCCGAAATATTAGCTTTACATATGTTAGAAGAACCATAACAATATCAGCGAGGTACACATCGAATCCTTCATTATACGAATAAAATATAAACCATTTACTTGGAATTTAATAATATTGATGGATTCATAAGATATTTTTATGGATTCATAAGACTGATATTGAAGGAACAATATAATTTGCTAATATATGATCTAATAAATTAGCAAGAAATCATGAAAATGTAAGAAAGTAAAAGAGATATATAACAATAGCTATATGTAGAGATGAAGGGAAACATATGAATATGTATAGGGCATGCAATTGTTCACGAGAGTCTCGCCTATTGTCTGCTGGCATGATACAATTGCACACTAGGAAAGATCTTTAATTCTTGAAATAAAGTTTTCAGAGAATATTTCACTTTGATGAAAAACTCCTCTATCCTCAAAGCCCGTTCATTATTTATGTAAGCAGAAACCACAGCAATTTGTTTACATAAGCTGAGAGCACACTAATTTGTTTATATCAATTTCATATGATACAGTTTCATTGAAAACAACTTACATAAACAGGTTGATAAACTACAATATTAGAATAATGAGATATTGTCGATTCGTTCAGTATTTCACAAAATGCAAACTATTATTCATGTAACTGTACTTATTCAATAATACTCCCTCCGTCCAGAATTAGTTATCGCTCAAATGGATGTATCAAGCATTAAAATACATCTCGATACATCCATTTAAGCGTCAACTAATTCCGGACGGAGGAAGTAGAAAACTTGACAAATTTTACTGAGTTTTACCTACACCTACAAGGTCCCTATGCTAACTAGCTAGAAAGAGGCTGTATTATCTGAAATATTCTGCTCAACAATTATTCTGGACCCTCTAGTCTCCAAGAGAACTTCCATGTGCAGCGGCGGAGATGATATCCCAGAGCCAAATGCCCCAGGGTCACAAGTAGTACTATTGTTGATAAACATACAGATAAATAGAGAAATCCACTATGTTTAAGAGCTCAAGGACTCCACTAATATCTATCCTTCTACCTATATGCTTACATAGATAGATCATGACACATTAGTGCCCGATTGAAGCGGTTGGGTCAAAATTTAGGCAGGGTTATTCTCCACCTATAAATAAAATATCAAGTCATTGTCGCGTCTTTGTAACAAAAGCATAAACCACCATCTTAGTGGGAAATATTATTGGTAGTGTCTGATGATTTACGCATAGTTTCTGATTACATTGACAATGATTAGGCCAAGTAATCACCATAATCTTCAGAATTGGCGACATTTGCAAATAATTTATGTCACTGGCCATAGTAAAGGGTGGGCTCTAATTTGGCTGCCATTTTTCCGTACTGGATTCAACTAGTCCCAAAGGCATTGCATGGCTAACTTTTACATCCCACATGACGGTTTATTAATTCTGGTGCATCATTCAATAACCTTTTGGTTGTTCGGTTTTCTGCCTATTTGAATTGTGCACTAGTTTTTTCTGACTACATAAGGTGTTCCTGACCTAACCAAGCCATAGCATTCAAGAAACATCACGTAGAATATCCAAACGTTGATCGAATCTCAAGGTCGAGATTTCTCAGGTTTGACTCTTTGTTCTAGCTAGTTCCTTCTTGCTCATGACATCCTTCATTCTTTGACCATTAACTTTACGATATTCCTATGCATGTCTCTCTCTGCCATGTTAATTCAGACACCATGAAAGAGCCACTGAAAGAAAGAATGAGTAAGATCTTAGCTGTCTTGCTCGTCTTCGCCATGTTTACTCAAGGCTTGGCGATTCATGTAAAGGGGATGGAGAGGAATGATATCACCGTGAGCGCGAAACCCACCCTTGGTTCAGGCAGCATCACAACCGTGGAAAACCACCATGCCATACCACGAGACCAGTATAGTAGCCATGGAGGAGATGACGGATCAGGTGGCAGTGGTGGTGATACTACGAAGAACTAGTGTCATTCTCTGATACTATCGTTCACCGATGATATATATTCTGATCTCTGATGTCATATTGTATTGATGTCAGCAGCGCTAATTATTATTGCTATCATGTGTACATAAAAATAAGTTGCTAAAGGGACGAGTAATGTCGAAGTTAAAACATTCCCACAGAAGGAAGAAGTTATGTTTTATTTAAAAGATAAAGAAGCTATATATGTACTAGAAGTGATATTCTCGTGTGTGTGTGTGTGTGCGCGCGCGCGTGTGTAAGGAAAATTTTGTGATGTTACACTCAGCCGTCAATAAAATTCACGACGACAATCTCTTCTTCATGAAAGACCCAAACTAAGTGCAACTCTAATTGATGCCCAAAATTTAACGCCCGAAAGTCCTCCCCCAAAACAAAAATCCAAAAACAATTCTGTGTATTGGGAGGGTCGCTTCTAATCGTTGCCCAAAACTTAACCCCTACAATATTTTGAACTAAATTCTCAAGCATTGTGCATTCATATGAACATAATACATTTTATAATTATTAACACATGAACAAAATTTCCAACTCCCTAATTTGAACGACATAATTAAACGGCTAGCACAACAAAAGTAAACTCTACCATAAATATAACTAAACATATTTAACATAATAAAACTAAACATTACTATATGAATATAAATATGTTCTATACATACATTCATATTTTCATCAATAAGTACTTGCATTTGTGGGCTACTTAAAAGCAATATAAAAACAATTGTGTGTATCCATTATACTCTATTTAGATTCGGATTTTTAAGACTGGAAATTAATCTATTTCTTCATGTAATTTGATAGGTCCATAATGAGTATCCACACATTTAGGAAGAAGTACTTACTTAGGAAAGTAAAATTAAATAAACTGATGATTAAAGATAGCAAACGAACATTCCCTAGAGAGGATGGCATTTGTGAACATTTTTCATGGGAAGTTCTTCAAACACACATCGCAATTCTCTTCAGAAACACGTGGCAAATTACGCAAACAAAGGATTTTTTTGCTGTGGGACTTGCCGTGTTCGCTTGCAGGAATTGCCATGCTCCCGCAACATAAATTGCGGCGAAAAACATTCGCAAATGCCATCTCCCCAGCCAACATTCATTCAATAACACTACCCTTAAAAATAGTTATGTTGGCTCCTATTTTCTGACAACATTTTACTTAGAGCTAAGATGTAAGATTAGTATTCCCTTCCGCAATAATAATATAAAATACATCGATGTATCCAATACATCGATGTATCCAATATTTTCCACATCTCATTAAACGTTCAAAAATTCCTAAAAAAATCCACATCATTTCACTTAGGTATGAATTATATCACAAATGCACCAATGCAGTGAACGAAGCTATGGTTGGATGGCTTGTGAGAGGGTGGTTCTACCTATACCTCCATGAGGGTTCAAACCCCTAGTCTGACACATGTGTGACTTATAAGGGTGAAATATTCTTTCAGTGGGGGACGACATATCTTCATCGATAGAGGCGTTTTCACACGTAAGTTATTGGGTCAACTTACTCTACGGGTTTTTAAAAAACTAGGCTAAAATCACTGAACATTTACTATGCACTATGAACAAAATAATCCAAAAATTAGCATTGACCCCACAGGTTCTTCTGGCTGGCTTCACCACTGGGTGTGAGTGGGTGCTTTCACAGAGGTGAGTTTATGTTTGAGTACTATGTATCAAAAAAATGTCATATAGCCAGGTCTTTGTAAAGGCATCTAGTGCGATCCACCAGAAGAAATTTCATGAACAAACCGACAAAAGTTTTATGTTGCCGATGAGGTTTGAAATTGTAAGAGCATCTCCAACAGCCGTGCTAAATAAGCGCCGCGCCGAAAATTTGTCTTTTTAGCGTGAGTGCAATCGATAATTGGGCTCCAACGGACGCGCAATAAGCGCGTGCACGTCATATAGAGTACATCGCGTGGTCCGAATCGCCATCATGCACTGTGTATTTGCTGCGCACGCTTCCGCGCGCCGCACAATCGAGTGCTCGCGCCGCATTCTCTCCGCCGCGCCACCTTCAACCCGCCCCGCGCCACCGCCGGTGAAATGACCCGATGGACGCCGCGCCGGCACCCACCTCACCCCTTCCTACACCCTCGACCCCTCCGCCGCCGCAAACCCTAGCATAGGGAGCTCTAGCTTCGCCTCCGCCGGCGCTCCTCCAAGCACCGGCATCGCACGCGGCGTTTTCATGCTGCCACGGATGACCTCGGCGGCAGGTGGCGTCGTGCCGGCGCCCGCCGTGAATCCACGTGCCCCCCTCTCTAAGCTCCCAAATGCGGCGCGTCCATGTCTTTGTTTTGATGTTTGAAATTCATTTTGTGTACAAAATGCAACATATGGAAAAGGCCGGCTGCTCGCGCGCTGCATTTTAACGCGCCTGCTGGAGCTACGCGTGCGCTAAAGTTTACAACGGCCGCTGGAGCCAGCGCTCCCCGCCGCGCCAAAACAGACGATCGGCGCGCTGCAAACGCATTTTTAGCGCGCCGCGCATTGGGCGGCTGTTAGAGATGCTCTAAGGATGTTAGGACAATGAAAATGCAATAACATAAATGAAAACTGATATCTTCAAACAAGTATTTTACTCTACAAAGTACCAAAAAGTAAATGAGAAAAAACCCATAAGTATGACTACAGAAGGAAATCAAGTTTGAACTGTGAAGTATTTGATATCAGTAAACGTCTCAAATGCTATGATAACGTAAGCAGTGACCAAGAAATAAAATTTGCACTTTGATGTTATACTGCTAAAGTATATATATATAATCTGGTGGGTCGATGGAGAATGTTGCAGAAATTGATGTGCAATGTCAAATAGTTTTGTCGAGATAATGCGATCCAACCTGATTTCACGGTGGAATAACGACAGCAAACTGTAGAATATTGCTTTTTACCACTCTCTAGCAATTTCGTATCATAAATGCAAGATTAGATATTCTGAAGATCTGGTAGTTTCAAGTGCCTATCAGCATAGCCAACTTGTTGCGTAGCTAATGGTTGATTATACAAAAATCACCGAGCACCTGAAATAGCTCATCCCACTAACCTAGTGGTATCCACTTTACGGGGGAATGAGTTATCCTTTTTTTATTAGTGCTCAGTGCAGAGAATAATTACTCGATAGGAACACATGCCATCATTTTTGGAAAAGGAGGAACTGAACCCCGATCTCTGCATCAACACTACGAGTGCAGTTCATATAGCCTTATATTATAGCCAATATGCACTACAAGGGTCATAGTCGACCGATCTGGCTATGTAGCCATATATTATAGCTAGGTAAAATCCAACATTTAGCCTTAGTGATTTCCTGTTAATTACAGAAAAATGATGTGTTAGGTGAAGACTAGTCGACAGCCCGTGCATTCGCACGGGCTAGTCCATGATTTACTTACTTATTTGAAAATACCATATAATGTATTTTTAATATAATTTAACTTTGATGTTATAGAAGTTATTGTCAACATTATTTTAAATGTACTTTGCCGGCAATAAAGTAAAAGGAAACAATACTTCACTAAATTTGATTTGGCAATGAAGTTTTTCTATAAAAAGATCATGCTATAATATTATTTGTGCGAACATCAGTCAACTAAATTTTTTATGTTACAATTGGTCGATTGATCATGCATTTATTTACTATTTCTAAATGTCCTCGACATGTGGTTAAAATTCTTGGGTGATTAAAGAGTTATGAGCTATCGAGGTCTACAATAATTAGATTTTTTACGGAGAGAGGGTAGACGGTGGAAGCATTTGTCCAATAATATGAGAGAACTTTTTTATGTTTACATGAGTTACTATGTGTTGGGCCCATGTAATGGATAAGGACTAATATAAATGTATCATGTATTAGCAAAATTTATATTTAACTAACATTCTGTATAATTTTGAAACTTTGGACGTTAATCATAGTAGTTGTTTATCAGCTTGCGTACCTTTTTTGTATGAATTAAACAATGGAATACACTGAGATACACAGATTCAGAAAAGCTTATCCAGTGTCTCTACTTCTACAATTCATTTATATATAATTGGATTACATTGCCAAGAAAGAATTTTACCTCTGTAGACCTAATAGTCAATCGACAATATAAACACGACCACCATATTTTACACACAAAATACATCTCAAAATCACATACAATTAAATGTATATTTTGTGAAATATTTTATGTAGACCTAGAAATCATGGGAGGTAGATTATCAGTCTACAATATGATTACTTTCACCATATGTCACACACCAAAATGTTCATCCAAATTTCTACCAATATGATTGAAAGGTTATCCCAAATTATGCCCTAGAAAAATGGAAAACTATTAGTACTCATTTACACAAAGTGGGTATCTCTATCAACTTAGCACCATCTGATGAATATTACTGAAATTACCGAAAGTATGTGTAAGAAAGCTAGTTATCTATAATGTATGCTAGAAGATTGCAATCTTCGGAGATGAATTTCAAGAAATCTATAAGCCCAGAAATACAGGAAATCGTTATCATATCAGAAATACTTTGATCCATAGTACATATTTTAAATATATGGTAGCAGTATAGGGGGCAAGTACAGGGGTCGAATCCATACCAAAAATCCATAATAAGTATATGGTAGTTGTACACCCGTTACTTCATGTTGTGCTAATTAACTAAAAATAACTATCTAAAGTTGTATCGTGTGGAATCTACGGCTCATCATTAAAGCACATGTCTTAATATTGTTTCAAGAGTAATGGATATACAAATCCGGGTAAACATAGTTTCTTTGAGTGTTTTTTCCGCTGGCTGTAAAAACACAAATACATATGATACCATAAATCCATGGTAGCACTTCTCCATTTATGTTTCGTATGCTAATTAATCAAATATAGCTATCGTTAGTTGGAACGCGTACATGTTCCAACATATCACCATCTTATAGAGAGAGAAAAGGCATACAATACAATATGGCATTACCTCCAATCCTCACCCTGTTCTAAAGTGGTTTTACACCAACACCTCTATTAGAGAAAAAAGTTACTTAATGTCAACAATAACCTCTGAAATATAATTTCATAGTACAATCCTTCTTTAAGTATTTTCTCGTTCAACATAAATAGTGAATACGTTTTATTGATGCTTCCAGATCAGTACGTAGCATTTAATTGGCATGATGTAGAATTGAATATTCTCCACGGACATCAACTCATCCCTGGTAGTAGAATAAATTGTTTGATATGGCAGGGATTTCATCAGGCATCTAGTGAAAATTTAGAAAATATATAGCCTGAGAATACAACAACAGTTAGTTAGTAGATGCTTCTCCATAATGCTGTACAGGTAAGTGATAACACTGCAAGATATAAATGTTAATCACCGTTCCAGCTACAAGGATATCCATGACACAACAAATTAAGACACCACAATGATCTGATTAGAGGCTATGCATATTATGTAATCTAAGATCCGGATACAACAGAATTAATTTGGCCACTACCAGAAGAATGAACTGAGATGGCATGTCACCTTTTACTGGTGGCAACGTGGATCACCACCAGGCATTTTATTAGCCCATGATAAAGTTGCGCTGGTGATTGAGGAAATGATCGGCCTTGACATGAGCTGATGCCAACATAGGAAGGTTAAGGATTGACTCGACAACGGCGAGTTGTGGAGATGTTGCTAAGGAGACCAAGCGAGGACAGGAGGGCTGCAGCATGCATGTACAGTGATCCCAGATTTCGTCCATAGACCAATAGAGGAGACGAATTTGCACATCCAATTTGAGGAGGAGCAGTTACCTGAGATACATACACAACATCACGGTACTTGAAAGATAGCTGCCATATATACGTGCTTTCTTTCTTCTTCTCTATCCTGCAAAAGTATAATTCGTTGCAATGGCCTGCGGCAGGTGACGTCCACACCAAGAAAAGATGGAGAAGTATAGATGAGAAATAAAAAAAAATATTATGTTAGCTGTATTTTTTTTCGGGCACGGCGACCAAGGCAACATATTATAAATAATCCAGGACAAAAGTACGCTTGTAAATTTATTGGCTAGTAAAAAGTAAATCAGTTAGGCTAAAAAATAAAAAATACAGTCAACCAGGAGAGAGTACAACATTGTGTTGACATTGTTGACTCCAGCTTGAAAGGCTGATACAAATATTTTCATCCTAGCCACCAAGTCCAAACAATCAATGGCAGAGCATCCTCAGGAAAACAATATCTTAAACAAAGAGACACCACAAAATATTTGGTGTTTGATCCAACAATAAGTGCGGACATGGAGTGGTGTTGCAATCACCATCTTGATGGTAGTATATCTTCCAACATTTGAATCGCTCATTAATCTGAGTGAATATATTGTGGTGTATATAGCCACCAATTGGCCACCCCCAAAACTTTGTTAGACATACTCCACTTTGTCAGCCAAGGTCATCAACGATAAAATCGAAACACTACATTTCCACTTGCCAGAAAAGGGAGAGGGTGATGCATTGAGCAACAATCAGGATCTGTTGATCTAGCTTCACTTGCCAGAAAAGGGAGAGGGTTCACAATATGCATCCATGTGGTAGCAGCATGTTGTACCACAACAGCACCACAAATGAAGAAGAATGATCCACTGCTTTGGAAAGCTGATCTGACTGCACTGATAGGCCACCATGATTGACCTCAGACAAATCCCCGCTACCTTTGCCAGGAAATACTCATGCAACACAAAAGCACTACCCAGGAGATCTAGGCACCATGACGGTGGTAACTTTGTGTGGTGCACCGCCACAAAATAATTATGTGGGGCACGCTAGCCAAATGGCGTGCCCTAGATGACGACAAGCAAATGTTGATGCTTCACTGGTAAGAGAGGTGGTAAAATATTTTTCACGGTAGACTATTTTGGTTTTGGTAGTGTGTGCATTCTTTAGGATTTCCAACAATATATCCACAGATTTGTTTTATTAAAAATAAAATAAAATAAATACATCCCTAGATGCATACCGAGCTTGCCAACCCTGGGTGTACTTGAGACGTTCTTTAGTAAATGTACAGAGAAGAGGGTACCAAGAGCCTTTGGTGCTGATGTTACTAAGAATGGCAAAATTAATTTGGTAAGGCCCCATCTTTATAAGCTTTGAATATTAACCACAACTTTATATGGAAACTAAGGTCGTGTAACAGTCCTATGTTTGTTACACTGTTTTTATATGTTTATCTTATGATGTAAGTGGGAATGGTACTGGAACCCATGCATCTTTCTGACAAAAGGATAATTAAATCTAGTGGATAAACGCAACCAGCAATCCAATTGGCTCACTGTCGCTTGGGAAATGTAGTCCTCACCTTTAGTTGTCAGATAAAGCAAAATGCGATATCTGCTTTTCACCTGCAGTCCAATAAAGTAAAATGATTAACACCAACAGATAACTTCTGCACTTGACTTCATATTGACTTTGGTGGATGTCACTTAGATCTCCAACAAAATTATCTCTTCAAACATTTCATTAGCCCGTCTAAGTAGTACACATATACAAGTTCAGTGCATACATGCATGTACAAAATAAACTTTTTTTGGTATAACTTTAATTGTATATCGACCCAGGACTGAAGTGACTGATCAAATTGTCTAGCATAAGTTTTTTCCCATAATGTATAGCCTATAATTTAAACAAATTAGGATATTGCGTCATCTTAGATAGTGAAACTTCTATCGATAGGTTCATTTGTCTACTTTACCCTGAAAATTGTAGACCTCAATTTGTTTATTAATTTTATCATCGTCCCTTTAAGTAACTTTTTTATTTAGTTAGATTTTATGAGTATCCTATTATGTATGTCGTTTCTCAAACTCTTTGTTATTGTACATAAGAAAATTTCCTGGTTAATTTTCTTAATTTGGATATATATAGTTATCTTACAAAAGCTCTGTCTCATAATGGATGGATAAAAGTGTATGCATTCTTGTATTTAATACCGTTATGTTAGTAGATATTTTCCCGCGAAAAATGTCAAATAATTTTCCATGTATAGGTGGGTGATACCCCTGTTGGAAATATGCCCTAGAGGCAATAATAAATTAGTTATTATTATATTTCCTTGTTCATGATAATATTTTATTATCCATGCTAGAATTGTATTGATTGAAAACTCAAATACATGTGGGGATACATAGACAACATAGTGTCCCTAGTGAGCCTCTCAGGACTAGCTCGTTGTTCAAAGATGGTCAAGGTTTCCTGACGATAGACATGAGTTGTCATTTCATAATGGGATCACATCATTAGAAGGATGATGAGATGGACCAGACCCAAACTATGAACGTAGCATATGATCGTGTCAGTTTATTGCTACTGTTTTCTGCATGTGAAGTATCTGTTTCTATGACCATGAGATCATGCAACTCCCAGACACCAGAGGAATGCCTAGTGTGTATCAAATGTCACAATGTAACTGGATGACTAAAAATGTGCTCTACAGGTATCTCCGAAGATGTCTGTTGGGTTGGCGTGAATCGAGACTGGGATTTGTCACTCCGTAATACAACATCACAATGAGCTTGCAAGCAATGTGACTAAGGAGTTAGTCACGGGATCTTGTATTAAGGAACGAGTAAAGAGACTTGCTGGTAACGAGATCGAACTAGGTATGGAGATACTGACGAACGAATCTCGGGCAAGTAACATACGGACAAAGGGAACAATATACGAGATTGATTGAATCCTTGACATCGTGGTTCGACCGATAAAGATCTTCTATAATATGTAGGAGTTAATTGGGCATCCAGGTCCCGCTATTGGTTATTGACCAGAGAGTGTTTCAGGTCATGTCTCCATAGTTCTCGAACCCGCAGGGTCTGCACACTTAAGGTTTGGTGATGATTTGGTATTGTTGAGTAATGAATGATGGTGACCGAAATATATTTGGAGTACGGATGAGATCCCAGACATGACGAGGAGCTCCGGAATGGTTTGGATGTAAAGATTAATATATGGCAAGTTCCATGTTGGTCACCGGAAATAGTTCGGGCGTCACTGGTAGCATACCACGAGTGCCGGAAGGGTTCCGGGGGTCCACCGGAAGGGGTCACCAGCCTCGGAGTGGCCACATGGGATGTGAGGGATGCGAGCAGCGCCTGATGGGTTGGGCACCTCCCCTCCCCACATAAGGCACATGCGGTTGGGCTGGTGGAGGACCAACCCTAGGAGGTGGGGCCACCCTAACTTGGGTGGCAAGCTACCCCTTGGGCCGCCGTCCCTCCCTCCACTTGGCTGCCGCCCCTCCTAGGGGTTAATCCAAGGGAGCAGCCCTCCTCTCCCTTCCCCCTACATATACGGATGGGGAGAGAGTGTTGCAACACACCTATGCCACGGCGGAGCCCAGTCTCTCCCATAGATCAGTTTTCTCCACTAAATCGGTTTCGGTATTGCTTGGCGAAGCCCTGCCGGAACAACTCCACCACCACTGCCTCCATGCTGTCATGCTGTCGGAGAACTCATCTACCTCTTCACCCTCCTTTGTTGGATCAATGAGGTGGATAACGTCATCGAGCTGTATGCGTGCTGAATGCAGAGGTGTCGTCCGTTCAGCACTAGATCGGGACGGATCGTGATGAGATCACAGGACGGATCGTGATTGGATCGCAAAGACGTTCAACTACATAAACCGTGTTACATACGCTTTCGCTTAGCGATCTACAAGGGTATGTAGATGCACTCCCTCTTCTCGTAGATGTTAGTCTCCATAGAATGATCTTGGTGAGTGTAGGAAATTTTTCTTTTCCATGCAACGTTCCCCCAACAGTGGTATCAGAGCCAGGTTTATGCATACATGAAATCACGAGTAGAACACAAAGGACTTTCTGGGCGTTGATATTCAGACTACTTCCCTCCTTAGTCTTTCCTAGATTCAGCGGTATTGTGGGATGAAGCGGCCCAGACGAACTTTAATCGTCCACGTACGAGAGAGCGATTCCATCGACTGACATGCAACTTGTTGCATAAAGATGGATGGCGGGTGTGTGTCTCTCCCACCTTTGTTGAATCGGATTCGACAAAGGCGGTCCTTGTAGAAGGTTAAATAGCAACTTTCATATCACCGTTGTGGTTTTACGTAGGTAAGAAGCGTTCTTACTAGTTACCCATAGCAGCCACGTTAAACATGCAACAACAAATTAGAGGATGTCCAACTTGTTTTTGCAAGGTATGTTGTGATATGATATGACCAAAGATATGAAGATATATATTTGATGTATGAGATGATCATGTTGTAATAGTTAATATCGACTTGCATGTCGATGCTACGGCAACCGACAGGAGCCATAGGGTTGCCTTTAATTATTATATGACATGTGTGTCAATCATTAAACGCTATGTAATGCTTTACTTTATCGCTAAATGGTAGCAGTAGTAGTACAAGCATGATTGGCGCGACAACCATGATGACAACACAATTATGGAGATCATGATGTTGTGCCGACGATGGAGATCATGTCGGTGCTTTGAATATGGTGATCAAAAGGCACAAGTCCATGGCCATATCATGTCACTTATGATTTGCATGTGATGTTAATCCTTTTTATGCACCTTGTTTTGCTTTGTACTACGGTATCATTATAAGGTGACCCCTCACTAAAATTTCAAGATAAAATTATGTTCTCCCCGAGTGTGCACCGTTGCGACAGTTCGTCGTTTCGAGATACCACGTGATGATCGGGTGTGATAGACTCTACGTTCACATACAACGGGTGCAAGACAGTTTTGCACACGCGGAACACTCGGGTTAAATTTGACGAGCCTAGCATGTATTCATGGCCTCGGAACACAGGAGACCGAAAGGTCAAACATGAGTCATATAGTAGATATGATCAACATAGAGATGTTCACCATTGAAACCACCTCATCTCACGTGATGATCGGACATGGGTTGGTGGATTTGGATCATGTAGCATTCGAATGACCAGAGGGATGTAAATTTGAGAGGGAGTTCTCAAGTAATATGATTAATTGAACTCATTATCATGAACATAGTCAAAATGTTTTTGAAAATTATGTTGTAGATGATTAGTTTGCGTTTTAGCTCCCCTGTTTTTGATACGTTCCTAGAGAAAACGAAGTTGAAAGATGATAGTAGCAATTATGTGGACTGGGACCGTAAACTGACGATTGTCCTCATTGCTGCACAGAAGGCTTATGTCCTTAATGCACCACTCGGTGTGCTACCCTCCAAGCGTCGTCTGTGGATGTTGCGAACATCTGACATACACGTTTTTGATGGATATGTAATACTTGAGTGCGTCATGCTTTACGGTTTACAATTGAGGCGCCCAAGACGTTTTGAATGTCACGGAACATATGAGATATTTCAAGAGCTAAACTGGGATTTCAGGCTCGTACCTGTGTTGAGAGGTATGAGACCTGCGACAAGATTATTGTCCCGCAAAGTAAATGAGAAAAGATCAATCGTTGAGCATCTGCTCAGATTGTGTGGGTGCTACAATCACTTGAATCTAGTGGGAATTGATCTTCCAGATGAGATAGTGATTGATATAGTTCTCCAAAGTCACTTCCACCAAGTGATGCGTCTCCAACGTATCTATAATTTTTGATGGTTTCATGCTATTATGTTGTCAAACTTTGGATGTTTTGTATGCCTTTTATATCTTTTTGGGGACTAACTTATTAACTCAGTGCCAAGTGCCAGTTCCTGTTTTTTCCGTGTTTTTGACCCTTTTCAGAGGAGGATTTTAAACGAAGTCCAAACGGAATAAAAATTCCGAAAATATTTTTTCCGAAACAGAAGACGATCGAGAGACTTGAGAACCAAGGCAGGGGGTCACCAGGGACCCCACAAGCCCCCTAGCCCCGGCCAGGGGGCCTGCGCCTCCCAGGCTTGTGGGCTCCCTGGGCCTCCTCTGCCCAAGGTCTTTCGCCTATATATTCTCTAAAATACCATAAAAAATGAGGAGATCCACGAAAATACTTTTCCGCCGCCGCAAGCTTCTGTCTCCGCAAGATCCCATCTGGGGCACGTTCTGGTGCCCTGCCGGAGGGGGGATTCGGATACGGAGGGCTTCTTCATCAACACCATGACCTCTCCGATGATGCGTGAGTAGTTCACCGTAGACCTTCGGGTCCATAGCTAGTAGCTAGATGGCTTCTTCTCTCTCTTGGATCTTCAATACAAAGTTCTCCATGATATTCATGGAGATCTATCCAATGTAATCTTATTCTGCGGTGTGTTTGTCGAGATCCGATGAATTGTGGATTTATGATTAGATTATCTATGAATCTTATTTGAGTTTCTTCTGATCTCTTATATGCATGATTTCATATCCTTGTAATTCTCTTCGAGTTGTGGGTTTTGTTTGGCCAACTTGATCTATGATTCTTGCAATGGGAGAAGTGCTTGGTTTTGGGTTCATACCGTGCGGTGACCTCACCTAGTGACAGAAGGGGTAGCGAGGCACGCATCATGTTGTTGCCATCAAGGGTAAAAAGATGGAGGTTTCATCATTGGTTTGAGTTTATCCCTATACATCATGTCATCTTGCTTAAAGCTTTACTCTGTTCGTCATGAACTCAATACACTAGATGCATGCTGGATAGCGGTCGATGTGTGGAGTAATAGTAGTAGATGCAGAAAGTATCGGTCTACTTGTCTCGGACGTGATGCCTATATGTATGATCATTGCCTTAGATATCGTCATGACTTTGCGCGGTTCTATCAATTGCTCGACAGTAATTTGTTCATCCACCATAATATTTTCTATTTTGAGAGAAGCCTCTAGTGAATACTATGGCCCTCGGGTCTACTTCACATCATATTTTCAGCCTTACACTTTTACTTTGTTGCACTTTCCGCCTTCAGATCTCACTTTGCAATCAATCATGAAGGGATTGACAACCCCTTTATAGAGTTGGGTGCAAGCTCTTTTGTGTTTGTGCAGGTACTCTGGACTTGACGCGATTCTCCTACTGGATTGATACCTTGGTTCTCAAACTGAGGGAAATACTTACTGCTCCTTTGCTGCATCGCCCTTTCCTCTTCAAGGGAAAAACCAACGCAAGCTCAAGAGACGACAGAAGATTTCTGTCGCCATAGCACCAAGCTACTGAGCTTCGTGATGAACTATAACATACCAGGGATGGAGAAGATAATCCTTGAGCTATTAGTGATGTTTGACACCGGGAAGGTAGAAATCAAGAAGGAGCATAAAGTGTTGATGGTTAGTAAAACCACTAGTTTCAAGAAGGGCAAGGGAAAAAAGGGAAGCTTCGAGAATGAGAAGTCATTTGTCACTCCAATTAAAAAACTCAAGGTTGAACCCAAACCCGAGACTATGTCCTTCTATGATGAGGGGAATGATCATCGAGGTGGAATTGCCCTAGACACTTGGTAGATAAGAAGGATGGCAACGTCAATAGAAGTATATTAGATATACGTGTTATTGATGTGTACTTTACTCTTACTCCTAGTAGCACATGGGTATTAGATACCGATTTAGTTGCTAAATGTTAGTAACTCGAAATAAAAGCTATGGAATAAATGGAGACTAGCTAAAGGCGAGGTGACGATGTGTGTTGGAAGTGTTTCCAAGGTTGATATGATCACCATCGCACGCTCCCTTTACATTCGGGATTAGTGTTGAACCTAAATGTTGTTTGGTGTTTGCGTTGAGCATGAACATGATTAGTTCGTGTTTATTGTAATACAATTATTCATTTAAAGAGAATAATGGTTACTCTGTTTACTTGAATAATACCTTCAATGGTCATGCACCTAATATGAATGGTTTATTAAATCTCGATCGTAGTGATACACATGTTCATAATATTGATGCCAAAATATACAAAGTAGTAATGATAGTACCACTTACTTGTGGCACTGCCGCTTAAGTCATATTGATATAAAAGGCATGAAGAAGCTCCATGCTGATGGATCTTTGGACTCACTCGTTTTTTAATTATTTGAGACATGCGATATTGGTGTAAACGCATGAAGAAACTCCATGCAGATGGATCTTTTGGACTCACTTGATTTGGAATCACTTGAGACATGTAAATCATGCCACATGGGCAAGATGACTGAAGGCTTTGTTTTCCAGTGAGATGGAATGACCAAGTGACTTATTGGAAATAATACATTTTGATGTATGCAGTCCAATGAGTACTGAGGCACGTAGTGCATATCGTTATGTTCTTACTTCACAGATGATTTGAGTAGAGACACGTGTATTTACTTGATGAATCACGAGTCTGAATTATTGAAAATGTCAAGCAATTTTAGAGTGAAGTTGAAGATCGTCGTGACAAGAGGATGAAATGTCTACGATGTGATTGTAGAGATGAATATGTGAGTTGCAAGTTTGGTATACATTTAAGACAATGTGAAAATTGTTTCATAACTCATGCCACCTGGAACACCATAGTGTGGTGGTGTGTACGAACATCATAGCCGCACCCTATTAGATATGGTGCATACTATGATGTCTCTTATCAAACTACCACTATCGTTTTGGGGTTATGCATTAAAGACAAACACATTCACTTTAAATAGGGCACCATATAAATTCCGTTGAGATGACATCGTATGAACTATGGTTTAGAGAAACCTAAGCCGCCGTTTCTTAAAGTTTGGGGCTATGATGCTTATGTCAAAAGGCTTTACCTTGATAAGCTCGAACCCAAAGCGGATAAATGCATTTTCATAGGATACCCAAAACAGTTGGGTATACCTCCTATTTCATATCCGAAAGCAAAGTGTTTGTTGCCGTAAATGGGTCCTTTCTCGAGAAACTCTCGAGAAAGAGTTTCTGTCGAAAGAATTGAGTGGGAGGATGGGGAAATTGATGAGCTTTTTGAACAGTCACTTCAACCAGAGAGTAGAAGGGCGCATGAAGTTGTTCCTGTGGCGCCTACACCAGTTGAAGTGGAAGCTGATGATGGTGATCATGGAGCTTCGGATCAAGTTACTAGCAAACCTCGTAGGTCGACAAGGACACGTACTGCTCCATAGTGGTACGGTAATCCTGTCTTGGAGGTCATGTTGCTGGACAATAATGAATATGAGCTATGGGGAAGTGATGGTGGGCCTGGATTCCGAAAATGGCTGGAGGCCATGAAATCCGAGATATGATCCATGTATGAAAACAAAGTGTGGACTTTGGAAGAAATACTTGATGGTCGTGAGGACATTAAGTACAAATGGATCTTAAAAAGGAATACATATAATGATGGTAAATGTCACCATTTAGAAAGGTTGACTTGTCGCAAAGAGTTTTCCTATAAGTTTAAGGAGTTGACTAAGATAAGACTTTCTCACTCATACCGATGCTAAAGTGTGTTGGAATTGTGTTAGCAGTTGCTGCATTTTTTTATTATGAAAATTTTCAAATGGATGTCAAAATATTATTTCCTTGACGTTTTCCTTGAGGAAAGGTTGTATGAGATACAACCAGAAGGTTTTGTCGGTCCTAAGGATACTAACAAGTATGCAAACTCCAGCGATCCTTCCATGAACTGGAGAAAGCATCTCAGAGTTTGAATATACGCTTTAATGAGATGATCAAAGTTACTGGGTTTATACAAGGCTTATGAGAAACTTGTATTGACAAGAAAGTGAGTGGGAGCACTGTAGAATTTCTAATAAGTATATGTGGTTGAAATATTATTGATTGGAAATGATTTAGAATTTCTGGAAAGCATTTAGGGTTGTTTGAAAAGTGGTTTCAAAGGAAATCCTGGATTGAGCTACTTGAACATTGAGCATCAATATCTATAGACATAGATCAAGACGCTTGATAAAACTTTCAATGAATATATACCTTGACACGATTTTGAAGGAGTTCAAAATAGATCGGTCAAAGAAGGAGTTCTTGGCTGTGTTGTAAGGTGCGATTTTGAGTAAGACTCAAAGATCGACCATGGCAGAAGAAAGAGAAAGGGCGAAGGTCGTCCCTTATTCCTTAGTCGTAGGCTCTATAGTATGCCATGCTCTGTACCGCACCTGATGTGTGCCTTGTCATGAGTTTGTCAAGGGGTACAACAGTGATCCAAGAATGGGTCACTCGACAGCGGTCAAAATTATCCTTAGAACCTTAAGGACTAAGGAAATGTTTCTCGATTATGGAGTTGATAAAAGAGTTCATCATAAAGGGTTACGTCAATGCAAACTTTGACACCAATCCAGATGACTTTAAAGTAGAAAACCGGGTTCGTACAGTGGGGCAATCATTTGGAAAAGTTCAAAATGAAACATTGCAGTAGAATCTACACGATGACACAGATATTTGTATAGCACACACGGATCTAAAAGTTTCAGACCCCTTGGCTAAAACCTCTCTCACAAGAAAACAAGATTAAACCCCAGAACTCATTGGGTGTGAATCACATAGTGATGTGAACTACATTATTGACTCTAGTGCAAGCGGGAGACTGTTGGAAATATGCCCTAGAGGCAATAATAAATTAGTTATTATTATATTTCCTTGTTCATGATAATATTTAATTATCCATGCTAGAATTTTATTGATTGGAAACTCAAATACATGTGTGGATACATAGAGAACATACTCTCCCTAGTGAGCCTCTGAGGACTAGCTCGTTGTTCAAAGATGGTCAAGGTTTCCTGATGATAGACATGAGTTGTCATTTCATAACGGGATCACATCATTAGAAGGATGATGAGATGGACAAGACCCAAACTATGAACGTAGCATATGATCGTGTCAGTTTATTGCTATTGTTTTCTGCATGTGAAGTATTTGTTTCTATGACCATGAGATCATGCAACTCCCGGGCACAACGTAACTAGGTGACTAAAAATGTAACTAGAGGAATGCCTGGTATGTATCAAGCATCACAACATAACTAGCTGACTAAAAAGGTGCTCTACAGGTATCTTCGAAGGTGTTTGTTGGGTTGGCATGAATCAATGCTGGGATTTGTCACTCTGTATGACGTAGAAGTATCTCTGGGCCCACTCGGTAATACAACATCACAATGAGCTTGCAAGCAATGTGACTAAGGCGTTAGTCACGGGATCGTGTATTAAGGAACGAGTAAAGAGAATTGTTGGTAACGAGATAGAACTATATATGGAGATACCGACGATCGAATCTCGGGCAAGTAACATACCAATGGACAAAGGGAACAATATACGCGATTGATTGAATCCTTGACATCGTGGTTCGACCGATAAAGATGTTCGTAGAATATGTAGGATCCAATATGGGCATCCAGATCCCGCTATTGGTTATTGACCGAAGAGTGTCTCAGGTCATGTTTGCATAGATCTCGAACCCGCATGGTCTGCACACTTAAGGTTCGGTGATGATTTGGTATTGTTGAGTAATGAATGATGGTGACCGAAAGATGTCTGGAGTCCCGGATGAGATCTTAGACGTGGCGAGGACCTGCGGAATGGTCTGGAGGTAAAGATTGATATATAGGATGTTCCGTGTTGGTCACCGGAAATAGTTCGGGCGTCACTCGTAGCATACCGGGAGTGTCAGAAGGGTTCCGGGGGTCCACCGGCCCCGGAGGGGCCACATGGGTTGTGAGGGATGCGCACCAGCTCCTGATGGGCTGGGAACACCTCCCCACCTAAGGCCCCTGCGGCTGGGCTGGTGCAGCGCCAACCCTAGGCGGTGGCGCCACCCTAACTTGGGTGGCAAGCCACCCCTTGGGCCGCCGCCCCTCCTAAGGGGTAACCCTAGGGAGCATCTCTCCTCTCCCTCCCCCATATATATACGGATGAGGAGAGAGGGATGCAACACACCTATGCCACGGTGCAGCCCTGTCTCTCCAATAGATCAGTTTTCTCCACTAATTAAATTGGTTTCGGTATTGCTTGGCGAAGCCCTGCCGGAACAGCTCCACCACCACCACCGCCATGCCGTCGTGCTGTCGGAGATCTAATCTATCTCCCCATCATCGGTTGCTGGATCAAGGAGGTGGAGAACTTTATCGAGCTGTACGTGTGCTGAACGCAGAGGTGACGTCCGTTCTACACTAGATCGGGACGGATCGTGATGAGATCGCGAGACGGATCTTGATTGGACCACGAAGTCATGCGACTGCATCAACCGCGTTATATATTCTTCCGCTAAGCGATCTACAAGGGTATGTAGATGCACTCCCCCTTCTCGTAGATGTTAGTCTCCATAGATTGATCTTGGTGAGCGTAGAATTTTTTTTGTTTCCCATGCAATGTTCCCCAATAGTGGTATCAGAGCCAGGTTTATGCGTAGATGAAATCACGAGTAGAACACAAAGGAGTTTGTGGGCATTGATATTCAGATTGCTTCCCTCCTTAGTCCACAGGATAGATTCTCATCGAGATTATGTGCTGCAATGGAATCGATAGATCCACATGGATCTAAATATGCATGCATGTATTGGTGGTCTTATGGCCCATGTTTGCATATCTTGTTGTTACTCCAAAAATTGAGTACCTTACTAACATTACACAAATCAAGCTTGAAATACATATAATTTAAGTGCCATTTAATGATACGATGGCTAATTGTTTGTGTGCTGCAACATGTCATACATATTCAACTGGTTCAACATTGATCATGTCCGACATTAATCTTTCTCCCACCATATTCTAGACTAGGTAAGTTTTGATTTGTTTTCATTATGAATAGGAAAAGGCAATATTTTTCTGATTTAGTTGAAGTTTTTGTAAGAGGTGGTTTGATTTGGGTATGAATACGGGACGACAAGGGAAGTTTTGATTTATTCGTTGTGAGTTTTGTTAGGCTAGATTTGATTGAGTCAATGTAGGACATGGGGGAGGGGATCGAGTGAAGACGGAGTTGGATCATACCAACCTACAACGCCTAACATACAATGCTTAACTCCTATTTAATAGTAGAGATGTATATTACAAAAGTGTGTGAAAGTTCTTGAACCAACGGAGACAATACAACACGTACACATGCATATACAGTGTTTACATAAGCCCCAGATGCATTAGAAAACCATTAGAGGTTTGTTTTAGAAACACATTAGAGACACATACGCTCATAACACACATGCACACTGACCTCTATGTACGCGCGCGCACACACACATTCATAACACACTTGCATACTCACTCCTACATACGCACGCCCACACACCTTAGTCCTATCAACACTTCATGTAGTAGTGTGGTGCCTTAAATGTTTTCATCCCAATTAGTGATGCTATGATTCCGAGTGTGATTGAGCCTCCACACATGCTTTTCTACTTAGTTCCCCACCTATTTCGTTCCTCCTCTCCCTCCCATTCGTCTTCCCATCCTTTTGTTTTTCCTTCTTCTAGTTGATATCATTGCTCTATACTTCCTCCACATCACCCTCATATTCGTAGATCCCGCCTTAACCATGTTGCATCATTCGGTCTATTATTTTACAAAAGAATGTCATTAGGTGATTTGGGGTGTATCATCCACCGTCATTCTCCAATGTCCATTACCATTCAAGTGATTGTCATGCACCATTATAGATGCATTGTTTGTCCACAACAGATCTTATAATTTAGGAGAGGCTATATTACATGGCATACATGTGCATGTGAGCAAGAGAATTATCCCAACAAATGCAAACAAAAATATCTTCAAGATAATACAAAGTGAATGGATGACATAAATGTGACAATAATAACATACACTTGGCAAATACTGGAGTTCTTGGCGCTTGATTCACACCTACCACACATACGAGGATTATGTACTTCCTTAACCCTTCACACCTGAGGAAAGTAGTTATTAAATATTTTGGTTCAGGTTATTGCTCCAGCATCCAAAAAGTATTTTCACATCAAATACACGACACGTAATGTAACTTTAGAATTGATTTTTTAAGACTCGTATCTATAAATATAATATTTCAGAAGTACAACATACGCGTACTTGAACATTAAGTCTTACAAGGCGAGATAAAATTTACATAACAAGCACATACATGACCTCACACTATTACTTATCTTCAATTTATTTTCCATGATAACATTGGGAGTCAGTTTCCTCCAGCTTTTGTACTCTCCTTGGAACTCGGGAACATCCCTTGGCAGGGGTAGTTCCCTAGTGAACATGTATGATGTATTTGCTCACCAACAGGGGTACTCCTTCCATTAATAGAACTAGAAGTCAGTTTGCGCATGTCTTTCACTAGCATTGCATTCTCTTTGATATTCCTTGGACGGACACATGCGCATGAATCGATAATAACCATTGCCATGATGACCAGCACAATGACTTTCATTGTTGATACTTCTTGTAGGCCCTAAGAAAGAAACATAAACATAGGTCAGTCATTGAGTATCATTTTATGCAATCCGTACAAATCATACATTGAGGGAAATGTTGAGGGTTTTCAAAATAATAGAATATTGAATCTACATGCATAAGATTGTAAATATTCACCAAACAAGGATATTGCTTAAGTGCAGCTAAAGGCTTGTCATTTACCTCCGCCTGGTAGCTGAAAATGTGATATGGTGATGCACTACTTATAGGAGATAAAAGTGGTGATGTTTGATTTCAACTATTCAAGGTAAATCTTCTGGGGTAACAACTTGATTCTCCACCAATAAAAGATACCGGACAACTGAAAGTGGGTAATTTCATGTAATCAGATTATGATAGGTCGATTTTCCTTAATTGTAAGACTTTATATCATCTGTCTCTAAACATTGTGAATGGAAATTTACTATCGTTTCCAACATTTTCACACTAGGAAATGGAACGTGTAATGAGATATTGAACATGCCTACTTTTCAGTGTTGTTATATTTATATCCCAGTATTGCTCTGATCAAAGAGTGTCTTATTTAACCATAACACTTAATATAAAATTCTGTTTGAGATGTACTTAATTACGCGTGGCTTTGAAACTACATATCAGCCTTGGTCCAAGAAAGACCAAGTGTTTCATGTCGTACTCTCTGAAATTAATCTCCAGGGCATGACATTGTCAAGTTCCACGATCTATTCAGCACAATCACAAGATTTGTTTCCTCACCTTATATTCCTTCCATGTCAATTATGTTGTTAATTAATCAATTTATTATTGTGTTTCCTGAACTGAAATACACATGTTGTCAGAGGGATGAACTATAAGAAATCGGCCATGCGCTTGTTTTTTTTTTTTTTGAATTATGTATGGTTAGTCGTTTTCACCCTTGGAGATGTATTTGATTTTCATTGTAATTACTTTACTCATTCTCCTTACACACTAATGTTATGTTCTTGTTTGTAAGTAAACAAGAAATGCTAATGGTAATCTTGGTTCTTGGTCTGCGAATTATAGATAAAACTATGTACTGAATTATTAAGATGATATATTGAGGAAACTGCAACACTCTTTCATGTAAACTACTCCCTCCGTCCAGAATTACTTTTCCGAGAAATGGATTTATCAGGAAGTATTTTATTTCTAGATACATCCATTTTTATCCATTTCTGTGACAAGTGCTTCCGGACGGAGAGAATATTTATTTTAAAATATTATAAACCGGCTAACTACTACTTTATCTCAGTACCCATATTTTTATGCGGATAAGTTAAAACAGTTAACTTAATTACTCTAGCGAAGACACAACTCATATGACAAAAGATTAGACGATAATGGAGAAACCTAATCCACCATCTTTTTAAGACAAGACAGCTGAAAATTACATCCATGGTGTCATTATTTAAATGACAATTTGTATTTCAGCACTCGATATGATAGCTCACGACACTATATGGATCTTCTGAAGTAAATTTCTGGATTGTGCCATAAACAGTAAAAGAAGGGTATACGTCCACCTTAGCTTTGAAGTAACCGGGGTAGTAGTTTTCACCGCACCACCAGTTCCCCACACAATCTCCAGTTAGTGGAGAATCCATTTTCCATGGTAGATTGTCATATGTTAACAAACAAAGAGGAAAACATCCATTCTTGCCCCCTATAAGTAGCTTATCACATCACACTAAGTTTATTATCTACTAGAGAGAGTTGTACAAAAGCATTCAGTTCAAGCAATTTGAGCAGAATTATGTAAGTTATTCTTCTGGCATTTCAAAGAGCTTTGTATTCCTGCAGTTATCCTAATTCACTTTCGTGTTTTCTTATTTCCATAAGTACACTATTCGTAATGAAGACGGGTGTGATCGTGGTTGTTGGGCTGATTTTCATCAACTTATGCACCTGCATGCCAAGAAATGTTGCAAACCATGGATCTCACGATACAACAGTGCCACCGAAGGAAATGCGCAGTCTGATGACCGGCACTGATGGAAGGAACGGGCCTCCGAGCAACGACCACCAGTGCCCACTTGGGACTTACCCTAATTGCCAAGGGACGATGTCCCAGAATACTCAAGAAGCATCTCAAGATGTTGGAGGAAACTAAGGCAAACTGAGGGATTATGAGCATGGAATGACTACCCCAAGTTTATATTGCTTTACTTCCACGTATGGAGTCATTTGGCATGAGATATGTGCCATGCATGTTGTCAATGCTTCTGCGTAGTCCGTAGCACCCTAGAAGCTACCCACCATGAAGTTCTCAGGAATGTAACTATCTTATATGCTACGTACTGATATACTGGTTGAATTTATATATACCCATATGTGTGTGATATTGAATTCATGCGAGAATCTTTTGTTTTTAATACTACGTTGGAAGGGTCTTGAACTTAAGATCTGTTGGCTAAGATACCATATTGAATTCATGCTCCAGCCAACTCATCCAAAAGTCTGAACGGATGCAGAGAGGTGGGCAATATATTTCAACATGTGATATTGAGTAAAATAGTTTCAAAGCTAACATACAGTAAAATGTCCTACCTATGCACCACCGTAGCGCTCGGACGCTCGGGTAGAGATGCTTGTGCTTCTAACCCAGCATCCCTCAGGCAGAGACGTTTATGCTTATTGTTCAGTTAAGGAAACAATACACCCTTCGAACTCTACCATGGCTCTCAAGTCTGAACTCATTGATCTCCAGAAGAAAGTCGCTGCTGATTTCAGGGTAACACAAAACTTCCTTCAAATTTAAAAAATGCAGCAAACGTTGTGCATGTCAAAGCTTATTAGGCTTCAGGCTGGACTTGGAAATTTACCAACAACAAAGAATCTTGGCAGCCATAGACTAATACAATCAAAACCAGTGCTGCAATTATTTGCTCTTATAACTCAAACTAGAGGTCACATTAAACAATCACACGTGCTTAAATTAAGATATATATAATTCCTCCATCCTAAAATAAATGTCGCAAATTTATAACTAAATTAGTACAGATTTTATGCTAAGAGGCGGGTGGCATTGGCGTTGGCGTTGGCGTTGGCGTCGGCGCGGGCGGCGGTGATCATGGGGAAGGGGGCTGGGGGGATAAGAGGAGAGGGGAACGGTGGCACCGGCGAGCTTCAGCCCGTGGTGGCCAACGGGGGAGAGGAGTTGGGAGAAAGGAGCGGGGACGGCGATGCTCGGGGAGGAGGGCAAGGAGGTCCGGCGACGGTCAGCGGGCTTGATGCGATTTCTGGCATCCTAGTGGCATCGTGGTGTGGGAGTTCGACGTGGCGTCGGGGGAGGAAGTCGAGGGGAGAAGGCGTGGTGAAATACCCCGGTCTTTAGTCCTGGTTGGTGGCCACAACCGGGACGAAAGGCCTACCTATAATCCCGGTCGGAGCCATCAACCGGGACTAAAGCTAAATTTCAGCAGCCCAAAGGGAGCGAAATCCAGGACTTTAGTCCTGGTTGGTGGTTGGTGGCTACGACCATGACTAAAGGTTTAGACCTTTTTAGGATATTTTAGTTTTATTTTTTAAACAGATGCATATATCCTACTAGCTTTGATCCGACTACGTTCAAGGCCACCATGGAGCTCCTCAAAAGCTTGCCCCACTAGCTCAGTGGGAGGGGGGTCAATCCAAACAACCCAATCACACTCATCAGGAAGCTGTTAAATCAGAGTTCACATAATTAGGTCAAATTCATAACTTTGCAATAAATCGATGAAAACAGAGTACCAAATGATGTTTTGAGGAATTACATCGAGTGGACAACCCAAAAACCTTCTTCCCGTGCTTGCTCCACCCCAAGAAACACGGCGAGCAGGAATTAGCCCATGCCCCGGGCAACGGTGATTCGAGCGCTCCTCAAGGCCGTAGAAACTTGGATTGGGAATGAAAAATTCGGATTGGAACTGCACAATCCCGCAGCCATCCACCTACGAGCCAGAAAGACGCATATTACGGCCCATCCCGCGAAACCCTAGATGAGAAATCCCCAAATCCAATGTCAACCGAAAATCCAAATCGACTTACCTCGCTGTCTGCGGAGGAGCTTGCACACGACATTGTGGACGTACACATGGACGTGCCCCAGCGGTGAAAACGGGGACGGGGCGTGACAGACCGCTAAATCTAGACAAATCTCGGGAAAAATGGAGCTCCGAGGTCGAGCTTCGAGAGGAGAAAGCTTAACTAGTGTGGCTCAGGCATTTCATCGAACACCTCATGTGCATAGGAGGTAAGCTAGAGCACCCAAATGCCCGCCCCTCGCCGGCCAGAAAAAAACAGAGTGCTCTGCCGCGGCGATGGGTATATATAGGCAAATTATTTGTTCTGGTTCGTGGCATAAACAGGGGCTAAAGCCCCCCGTTCTAAACCGGTTCAAGGCATGAACCGGTACCAATGGATGTGGGCCAAGAGCGCGGCCCATTGGTCCCGGTTCGTGCCTAGAACCGGGACAAATGGGTCGACACGAACCGGGACCAATGCCCACGAGGCCCCGGCCGGCCCCGTGGGCTCATGAACCGGGACTAATGGGCTCGCCAGGCCCGAACCAAAGCCCTATTTTCTACTAGTGTATAGTTTTTAAGAAAAATTACTTTATGAAAAAATTAGTTGGATAAATTTTGTATAACTTTAAGTTAATATTATTTTTATCATAACTACAGTTTTATAAAAGATTTCCATTTTGATTCTTTTTTCTATTGAAGAATATTATAAAATAATTTATGTTAACCTAATAACATTATAATTTTCTTTATTGCTTTGTTCATTGCTTGTATTTTGATTGCTAGAATGCTTATATGAATGCAATGTTCATGAGATATGCCAAAACAATAGACTATTCTCATAGGATGCTCTGATTTCTCAGCCCTCAACATATCATCAACTTTCCCTTTTAACCCTTTCTTGAATTTGCGATAAGAGAGCATGCTTTACAGGTGGCCTACCAACTTGACTAACATGACAACACCTCCAGAGCTTAACTTCTCTCTCAGGCCTAATTTATAGGGAGTAACCGAGAAGGCGAATCCGTGTTCCTCTTAGTGTCGCCCTATCTCAGCTACTATGCTGCTCTATAAAGATCTCCAACTGGTGAGGTTGTATGGCCTATGCCTCTCAACCTGAAGCGGCTTATCTAGAATGCTCATAAGACATTGATATTTTGTTTGGACATAATTCCATTGATTAACACCTCTGTATAATTAAAATACTAAAAAGACAAAAATAATTGAAAATTCACAACTTAATAAATAATTATTCTAAAATCATGTTTCAAATGCCAAAATGCCCTAGCTAAGAATCCCTCCGGTTTTCCGAAATGTTACTTTCCAGCTATAAGTCCGGAAACTCACACTAGAGAGAAAGTGGTGGCGGTGAAGCCGGTCACATCCCAGAGTTCGATGTTGCGGGTATAAAACTATTTCTTCGCGTGTATCCCTTGTTTATTGCGCTGTAACCATGGATAATCTTCATCATTTAACATGACGCTTGGGTCAGTCTACACTGTGAAGGGAGGAATTCCATGAAACTTTTCATAATCTTCTGACATGTCTTTCTTGTCCTCCACTTCTACAATGTTTCTTTTCCCTGAAAGAACTATGTGGCGCTTTGGCTCATCGTATGATGTATTCGCTTCCTTATCTTTCTTTTTTCTCAGTTTGGTAGACATGTCCTTCACATAGAAAACATGTGCCTCATCATTGGCTATGACGAATGGTTCGTCTGTGTACCTAAGATTGTTGAGATCCATTGTTGTCATTCCGTACTTCGGGTCTACTTGTACCCCACCTCCTGTTAGATTGACACATTTGCACCGAAACAAAGGGAGCTTAAAATCATCAAGCCCATAGTCAAGTTCCCATATCTACTCTATGTTATCATAATATGTGTCCTTTCCCATATTTGTGTTTTCTGCATCAAAGCGGACACCACTATTTTGGTTGGTGCTCTTTTTATCTTGGACAATCGTGTAAAATGTATTCCCATCTATTTCGTACCCTTAGAAAGTCAATACAGTCGAAGATGGTGTCTTAGCCAACAAGTACATGTCATCTCCAACAGTGTTGTTACTCATGAGATGTGTTTGCAACTAACCGCCGAAATACGACATGTGTGCATGTGTATTCCAGTCGTTAGACTGCCCCGGGTGTTGGGAGCATACAATATTCTTGTGTTCATTGATATACGGGGCCACCAAGGTAGAATTTTGTAGTATATTTGCGCCCAAGAATGCCCGTCCCTACATATTATTGAGTCCGGTCCTAGCATGCCTTTTCTGATCAGTCTCCCCTCATGTTGCGGTTGAGGAAAAACAGTCCATTTAATGTCAGCAATAAAGTCAGCACAAGAATTAATGACCTCCTCTGTTTCATTACCCTTGGAGATGCTTCCTTCTGGCCTAGCACAGTTACGGACATATTTCTTTAAGACTCATATGAACCTATCAAAGGGGAACATATTATGTAGAAATACAGGACCCAGAATGGCAATCTCGTTGACTAGGTGAACTAGGACATGCGTCATAATATTAAAGAAGGATGGTGGGAACACCAACTCGAAACTAACAAGACATTAGACCAAATCATTATGTAACCTTGGTAGGATTTTTGAATCGATTACCTTCTGAAAAATTGCATTGAGGAATGCACATAGCTTCACAATGTCTAATCGAACATTTTCTGATAGAAGCCCCTCAATGCAACCGGAACAGTTATGTCATAATCACGTGGTAGTCATGAGACTACCGGTTCTGGATTTCTTCTCTGTCATATTTAATATTCCCTTTATATTCGACGAGAAACCCGACGGGAAATTGATACTGAGCGGGCATTCAAAAAAGATTTCCTTCTCTGCCTTGGTAAGAGCATAGCTGGCATGACCTTGATACTACTTTGGATGCATGCCGTATTTTTCTTTCATACGTTGCTAGTCATTCCGTGCCTCTGGAGTATCTTTTTTCTTCTCATATCTTTTCATAAATGACCAAGAAGCCTAGCAGGTTCACACAAAGATTCTTCGTCAAGTACATCACGTCAATTGCAGAACCGACCACTAGGTAATTCCAATAGGGTAGGTCCCAAAATATAGATTTCTTCTTCCACATGGGTGTGTCTCCATCAGCGTCATTCAGAACAGATTGTCCGGCAGGACACTTTCGAAAGATTGCTTTTAAATACTCGACCATACCAAATATAGCATCACATGTACCGGTGAGAGGCTTCTTCCGGTGATCTACCTCACCTTTGAAATGCTTTCCTTTCTTTCTTAAGGCATGCTTGATCAGAAGAAATTGACGATGTCCTAGGTACACATTCTTCTTACATTTATCCAAATATATACTTTCCGTCTTATCTAAACAGTGTGTGCATGCATTGTGTCCCTTGTTTGTTTGTCCTAAAAGGTTACTAAGAGCAGGACAATCATTGATGGTTACAAACAGCAACACTCGTAGGTCAAATTCCTCCTAATTTTGCTCATCTCACACACATACACCTTTGATATCAGCCAACAGTAAAAGTTCTTCAACTAATGGTGTTAGGTACACATCAATGTTGTTGACGGGTTGCTTAGGGCCTTGAATGAGAACTTACACCATAATGAACTTTCGCTTCATGCACAGCCAAGGAGGAAGGTTTTAAATACATAGAGTCACATGTCAGGTGGTAAGATTGCTGCTCTGCTCTCCAAAAGGATTAATGTCATCTGCACTTAAACCAAACCACAAGTTCCTTGCATCATCTGCAAACTTCAGCCACTTTCTCTAGATTTTTCTCCATTGCGTCCCATCGGCGGGTACTGTCAACATCCCGTCTTTGTTAAGGTATTCTTTGTGCCATCGCAACAACTTGGCACACTCTTTGTTTCTAAACAGACGTTTGAACCGTGGTATTATAGGACCATACCACAGCACCTTGGCAGGAACCCTCTTCCTTAGGCACTAGCCCTCAACATCATCAGGGTTATCTCGTTTGATCTTATACCGCAATGCAGCGCATACCAGGCATGCATTCAAATTCTCGTACTCCTCACTGCGGTAGATGATGTAGCCATTAGGGCATGCATGTATCTTCTGCACCTCTAATCCAAGAGGGCAGAGAACCTTCTTTGCTTCGTACGTACTATCAGGCAATTTGCTATCCTTTGAAAGCTTGTTCTTCATTATTTTCAGTAACTTCTGAAATCCCTTGTCAGATACACCATTCTGTCCCTTCTATTGCAGCAATTCCACTGTGGTACCGACCTTTGTGTTGCCATCTTCGCAATTTGGGTACAACCCTTTATGTGATCGAACATGCGATCGAACTTCAACTTCTCCCTTTCACTCTCACATTCTCTTTGTGCATCAACAATGACCCGACGAAGATCATCCTCAGCAGGTACATCTGGTGCCTCTTGATATTTAGCTTCCCCCGTTGCACTATCCCCGTATTCAAGGAACATAGGATCCGGATAGTTGTCATCATCCTCTTCTTCTTCATTGTGTTCCATCATAACCCCTCTTTCTCCGTGCTTGTTCCAACAATTATAGTGTGGAATGAAACCCTTCTCAAGCAGGTGGATGTGAAGGGTTTTCGAGGAAGAGTAATCCTTCGTATTCTCATAGACAACACATAGACAGTACATAAAACCATTCTGCTTGTTTGCCTCAACCACATCAAGGAAATTATGCAGGCCCGTAACGTACTCTAAAGTGCGTCGGTCAACATACATCCATTGTTAGTTCATCTGCATTATGTAATTAAGTATATCAAAAACCATTGCAGAACATCATGAATAGAGAAATGACCAAATTAGTACAAGATCTTCGTCACATTAAAACCAAAGTACATTAGTTATTACTTCAAAAATAAATACATAAAATTCATACATAGTTCTCATAAAACAGCATACAACTATGTAAAACATTTAAATGCAACAACAAATGCGATCAAAATAGCAACGGGATGAAGTTGCTAACCTTTTAGAACACTTGGATAGTTGGTCCACAACCAAATCTAGACAAATCTTGGAGAAAATGAAGCTTGGATGTCGAGCTTGGAGGAAGGAAAAACAAAGGAGAAAGCTTAAGTGTGGCTCGGGCATTTCATCGAACACCTCATGTTCGCATATAGACAAAACAGAGCAGCAACACACACCTCCACCTTCTACGGCCAAAAATACAGAGGAGAGGGGCGCATCCTGACTACTCGAACCGGGACTGATGCTCACATTAGTCCCGGTTCATAACAAGACCGGGACTAATGCTCTAATCTAGCCAGAATCAAACCCTATTTTCTACTAGTGATCGCCTACCCGGAGCCAAAGCCCGACCCACCCCGGGCCCCAAGCTAGTCCGCCCGAGGACGAGCCCCATGTCGCGACCATCTCCGTCGCGCGACCATCCTGGACCTAGGAGAAGAAAGGAGCACCACCACCCGCACCCCGCCGACGAACGTCAACCAGGACCGCCGGAGCGGCACCGGTCACACCTCGCTGACGAGCGCATCCACCGCATGATGGCCAATCCGAATCATAACTCGGTGTAGATGAACCCCGCCAAGAAACAACCCACAGCCCGACAGATCCATGCACATGGAAGAAGGAGGCCGCCGAGCGCATCCCCACCATCCGAACAAAAGGTGTTGGCCCCTGCCCGCCGTGCACGCCCTACCACGACAGGGACTGACCTAACGAAGGCGGCAGCCGCCCCCAGCCCGCTCTATCACAGCCCTCGTCACCATCCACCTCGATGTGATGGAGCCGTCATCACAGCTAGCCGCCCTGCCTCCCCAACTGCCAGCACGCCCCACCAAAGATTCCCTGTAGTCACCGCCCCACAGCCGCGCCCGCAGATGACCAGTCGTGTTGCCGCCGCGCGTCCCCGCGCGAGCGTCGCGCTCCTTCCCGGGTGGATGCGTCCCGCGTCGCAGAACACCATAGGAGGAAGGAAAACGTCCCCGTCGTCACCGACGCCAGTCGGGCTTCGTCCGACAATGCCCTCCGACGACAGCAAGGAGGGGAGGAGGCGGGGAAGAGGCGCTAGCGGACGTCGGCTAGGGTTTCGCCCTGCCGCACGCGAGAGCGGCTCGAGCGAACCGTTTCGATTATTTGCGACCCAACCATGTAGGGATTATAGTGAGATAGAATAAGAGAACTAATAGTTCATTATAGACAAGAAAACCTGTAGAAGCTTCGTACTAGAATTAAACAATATCAGGTAAAAAAATGTTTGTAAGGTAAGTAAGCTGCATCTCTAAACTATTTTATGCCACCATGTTTTCAAAATTTTGCTCCCTCCATCGTATAATACAGGAATATTTTAATAGCAGTCTAGTGTTAAAAAAATTATATTACAAAACGAAGGGAGTAGCTCACAGTGGCCAAACATAAGAAAAATAAAATAGTGGCTGAACAGGGGCTGCTGTCCATTTGCTTACCAATATCGAAATATGCCTACATAGTGGCTAAAAAGAGGGGAAAACACCTACTGCCGGACCAGTCGGTCCTTCCGAGCCTACACCTACAGGGGCTGCTGTCCATAGCAATTATCTGAGGAGGGTTATCATTTGAAACATTTTCACACGTTGTCGTCCTTTGATTTTCTTTTTGTGCCTTGCCGAACCTAATCTGTGCATGCACAAGAAGCAAACATGTGCCTCTTGTGAAATTAAAAATATATATTTGTTTCCTTTTCGAACGGTACAAATGTGTGCCTCCACGAGAAGCAAATATATGCCTCTCATGCAAGCAAACAAAAATTCACGCAATGTAATCCCCTCTCAGGAACTACATTGAGGCCTACCGAAATTGCAATCGTTTGAGGCGACCCAATTAAAGGTTATTGTACGGGCGAATCATAGCCCTGGCCACAAGTTCTCTCAGTGTTTCCTGCTGGGGATGGGAGAACGGGCTAGAAAAAAAGTCTGGTTCTCCCTTATTTTTTCTTTTATTTTATTTGCATCTTTACTTGTTATGTCTTTTTATTTTTCTGTGCATTTTTTCCTCTGTTGTTTCGATTTATAGACACCTGATTTTTTAAATAATTCACGAACAATTTTTTCGAAATTGGGTAATTATTTTTAAGTTTTCCCACTTTTTTCAAAGTATTAAACATTTTTAAATTCATTAAATATATTTGTAATTAGTATTATTTTTTCAAATGTGTGATCATTTTATGAATTTGTTAACATTTTTATAATACTATATTACTTTTTCAAAATTCACATTTTTTATTTGAACAAGTGTCGGTCGACTGTTTGTCTGCAGTCGATCACCGTGGCGATGCGACATGCACCTATGATTCAGAATCCCGGGTGCCTGATGTCTACAGTTTTGCGTGGAGGTATATATAAAGATAAGAGAAAAGGAGGTTAGACCAGGTTATCACAAGTCATGCTTTAAAGATCTTACCACCCAAATGAAATCACCTTTGATAGGTATGTTCTTTCTTGTAGTCAAATTTACCAAACTTATTACCTGCCACGCTCCTGCAAAAAGAAGAAGAAATATGATATGTATTATGTCATATTGAAAGTTAGCTTAAAAATGAAATATAATAATAGCCCTTCTCCACTAAATGACATCTATCTTTTTAATAAAATATCCGTGCATATTTTCACACTTGTCTCTATTTGGAGCATTATTCCACAATACTAAAATGTTTTGCACCAAATTTTAGATGCAAAAAGAATTTTCCAGAAAGTTCCTGAGTTGGGCAGGAAATGCGCTTACCCCACCAGAAATTGCCTCACCAAGGTGGAGAACCCACAAGATAATTAAAGACGCACTGCCAACTGTCAAATGGAAATTACCATAGAGAGATTCCATGTGGTTCAGAAAGCTCTATTAATCTATCTCTCTGCCTATAAATATAGGACAGATCTTGTGTCACCAGATCTCTATTAATCTGCATCACCAGATCTTGTGTCTCGACCCAAAATCATTATAGGACAGCCAGCAAGCCATTATACCACCTCTAGGGTACCAGCTGCACGATGAAGCTTCTCCCTCTGTTTGTCCTTGCGATGGTAATGGTTAATGCTTGCGCCGTGTCTTCTCGCACGGCGCCGAGAGACCATGAACTTGATGGAGTAGTGAAGACGGCAGCGACGGGAGAGGGGACGGCGATTGACAATCATCATGCTATACCGAGGACGGAGTATAGCAGCTGGAGCAGCCCTGGAAACATGCCAGGAAGTGGCCATGAAATTGCTAGCGAAGAAGCCAAGCCATGAGCAGCCTCATATATGCATGTCGTTGTACGTAGCAGACTTGCATGCTAGGGTATGTATACGTACTCTTTTGAGTCATACATATAGTAGTAGTTGCATGTCGTCGTTTCTAGTTGTGCTACCTATATGTAAATTAAGGCTGATCACATGACTTGGAGTTATATGTAGAGATGAAGGGAAATATGAATGTGCATAGGGTCATAAGATATATGAATAAAACATATTGATGGATAAAGCAAGGTACACATCGAATCCTTTATTATATGAATAAAATATAAACCATCGACTTGGAGTTTAATAATATTGATGGATTCATAAGATATTTTTAAGGATTCATAAGACTAATATTGAAGGAACAATATAATTTGCTAATATATGATCTAATAAATTAGCAAGAAATGTTGAAAATGTAAGAAAGTAAAAGGGATATATAATAATAGCTATATGTAGAGATGAAGGGAAATATGAATGTGCATAGGGAATGCAATTTTTCACGACAGTCTCGCCTGTTGTCTGCTGGCATGATCCAATTGCACACTAGGAAAGATGTTTAATTTTTGAAATAAAGTTTTCAGGGAATATTTCACTTTGATGAAAAACATTCCTCTCCTCAAAGCCCAGTCATTGTTTATGTAAGTTGAACCTACACCAATTTGTTTACATAAGCTGAAACCACACTAATTTGCTCATATAACTTTCATAATATACAGTTTCATTGAAAACAACTTACATAAACATGTTCATAACGTACAATATCATAATCAGCGAACATATAGCTTTCACATGATACCATTTATTTGAAAACAATTTACATAAACAGATTGATGAAGTACCGATATGATTTTTAAGTCATTAGTGTAAAGGTGCCCCCCACCCCCCGCCCGCGGCAGGGATATTAGAATAATGAGATATTGTCCATTTGTTCAGTATTTCGCAAAGTGCAAACTATTATTCTTGTAACTGTACTTATCCTCCGACCAGAATTAGTTGTCGCTCAAACAGATGTATCAAGCACTAAAATACTTCTAGATACATCCGTTTGAGCGTCAACTAATTCCGGACGAAGAACGTACAAAACTTGACAAATTTTACTGAGTTTTACCTGCAGCTACAAAGTCCCTATGCTAACTAGCTAGAAAGAGGCTGTATTATCTCATATATTCTGCTCAACAATTATTCTGGACACTCTACTATGCAAGAGAACTTTCATCTGCAGGGGCGGAGATGATATATAGCCCAGAGCCAAATGCCCAAGGGTCACAAGTAGTACTATTGTTGATAAACATAGAGCTAAATAGAGAAATCCACTATGTTTAAGAGCTCAAGGACTCCACTAATATCTGTCCTTCTACCTATATGCTTACATAGATAGATCATGACACATTAGTGCCCAATTGAAGCGGTTGGGTTAAAAATTAGGCAGGGTTATTCTCCACCTATAAATAAAATATCAAGTCGTCGTCGCGTCTTTGTAAGAAAAGCATAAACCACTATCTCAGTGGGAAATACTATTGGTAGTGTTTGATGATTTACGCATAGTTTATGATTACATTGACAATGATTAGGCCAAGTAACCACCATAATCTTCAGAGTTGGCGATATTTGCAAATAATTTATGTTACTGGCCATAGTAAAGGGTGGGCTCTACATCGGGCTGTCATTTTTCCCTACTGGACTCAACTGGTCCCAAAGGCATTCCATGAGTACCTTTTACGTCCCACATGATGGTTTATTAATTATGGTGCATCATTCAATAACCTTTTGGTTGTTCGGTTCTCTGCGTATTTGAATTGCGCACTAGTTTTTTCTGACTATATAAGGTGTTCCTGACCTGACCAAGCCATAGCCTTCAAGAAACAACAGGTAGAATATCCAAACGTTGATCGAATCTCAAGGTGGAGATTTCTCAGGTTTGACTCTTTGTTCTAGCTAGTTTCTTCTTGCTCATGACATCCTTCATTCTTTGCCCATTAACTTTACGATATTCCTATGCATGTTCTCTCTGACAAGTTAATTCAGACACCATGAAAGAGCCACTGAAAGCAAGCAGGAGTAAGATATTAGTTGTCTTGCTTGTCTTCGCCATGGTTACTCAAGGCTTGGTGATTTGTGTAAAGGGGATAGAGAGGAATGATATCGCCGGCAAGGCCGTTAGTGCAAAACCCACCCTTGGTGCAGGCAGCAGCACAACCGTGGACAACCACCATGCCATACCACGGGACCAGTATAGTAGCCATGGAGGAGAGGACGGATCAGGTGGCAGTGGTGGTGATACTACAAAGAACTAGTGTCATTCTCTGAGACTGCCGTTCACGGAGCATATATATTCTGATCTCTAACGTCATATTGTATAGATGTCAGCAGCCCTAATTGTTATTATTATTATCTTCTGTACATGAAAATAAGCTGCTGAAGGGAAGAGTAATGTCGAAGTAAAAACATTCCCACAGAAGGAAGAAGCTATGTTTTATTAAAAAAATATAGAAGCTATATATGTAATAGATGTGATATTCTCGTGTGTGTGTGTGTGCGCGCGCGCGCGCGTGTGTAAGGAAACTTTTATGATGTTACACTCAGCCGTCAATAAAATTCAGGACTACAATCTGTTGTTCAGGAAAGAACCACATTAATTCATGCTTACAGTTGAGTACTGATTAAGCATGTTTTGACACTTCGGTTTCTATGTTATAAGAAGATTTGTCCTGTACGTACTAAGGCAACTCTAATCGATGCCCAATACTTAATACCCAAAAGTCCACACCCAAAACTGAAATCCAAAAACAATTATGTGTATTGGGAGGGTCGCTTCTAATCGATGCCCAAAACTTAACCCCCAAATTATTTTGAACTGAATTCTCTAGCTTTGTGCATTCGCATTTTATAATTATTAAAACATGAACAAAATTTCCAACTCCATAATTTGAACTATATTGCTAGCGCAACAAAAGTAAACTTTGCCATAAACATAACTGAACATATTTGACATAATAAAACTAAACATTACAATATGAATATAAATATGTTATATACATAATTCATATTTTCATTAATAAGTACTTGCATTTGTGGGCTACTTCAAAGGAATGTAAAAACAATTGTGTGCATCCATTATACTCTATTTAGATTTGTATTTTTAAGACTGGAAATTAATCTATTTCTCCATGTAATTTGATAGGTCCATAGTGAGTATCCACATGTTTAGGGAAAATAATTACTTAGGAGAGTAAAATTAAAGAAACTGATGATTAAAAGATAGCAAACGAACGTTCCCTAGAGAGGATGGCATTTGTGAACCTTTTTTATGGCAAGTTCTTCAAACACACATCGCTATTCTCTTCAGAAACACGTGGCAAATTATGAAAACAAAAGAATTTTTGCTGCGAGACTTGCTGTGTTCGCTCACAGGAATTGCCATGCTCCCACAACATAAATTGCGGCAAAAATCATTCGCAAATGCCATCTCCCCAGCCAACATTTGTTGAATAACACTACCCTTAAAAAGACTTATGTTGGCACCTTTTTTCTGACAACATTTTACTTAGAGCTAAGACGTATGATTAGTATTCCCTTCCGCAATAATAATAGAAAATACACCATTGTATCCAATATTTTCCACACCTCGTTAAACACACAAAAAATCCAAAAAATTATTCCACATCATTTCACTTAGGTAAGAATTATGTCACCAATGCACCAATGTAGTGAACGAACCTGTGGCTGGATGGCTTGTGAGAGGGTGGTTGTACCTATCGGCCATGGGGGATCAAACCCCTGACACATGTGTGCCTTATAAGGGTGAAATATTATTTCAGTGGGAGACGACATCATCATCGATGACGAGGCGCCATCGATAGTGGCGTTTTCACTTGTAAGCTTTTGGGTCAACTTACTCCTCGGATTTTTGAAAAACCAGGCTAAAATCACTGAACATTTGCTGTACACTATAAACAAAATAATCCAAAAACTAGCATTGACCCCACAGGTTCTTCTGGCTGGCTTCACCATTGGGTGTGGGTGCATGCTTTCACAGGGGTGAATGTATGTTTGTGTACTATGCGTCTGAAAAAAGTTATATCATATAGGCAAGTCTTTCTAAAGGTATCCAGTGCGATCCACCAGAAGAAATTTCAAGAACAAACTGACACAAGTTTTATGCTGCCAATGAGGTCTGAAATTGTAAGGAGGTTAAGACAATGAAAATGCATTAACATAAATGAAAACTGATATCTTCAAACAAGTATTTTACTCTACAATGTACCAAAAAGTAAAAGAGAAAAAACCCATAAGGAAAACAAGTTTGAACTGTGAAGTATTTGAGATCAGTAAACGTCTCAAATGCTGTGATAACGTAAGCAGTGACCAAGAAATAAAATTTGCACTTTGATGTTTTACTGATAAAACATACATATATATATATATATATATATATATATATATATATATATATATATATATATATATATCATCTGGTGGGTTGATGGAGAATCTTGCAGAAATTGATGTGCAATGTCTAATAGTTTTATCGAGTTAATGCGATCCAACCTGATTTCAGGGTGGAATAACGACAACAAACTGTAGAAGATTGCTTTTTACCACTCTCTAGTAATTTTGTATCATATATGCAAGATTATATATTTCTGAAGATCTGGTAGTTTCAAGTGCCTGTCAGCATAGCCAACTTGTTGCATAGCTAATGGTTGATTATACAAAAATCACCGAGCACCTGAAATAGCTCATCCCACTAACCTAGTGGTATCCACTTTACGGGGGAATGAGTTATCCTTTTTTTATTAGTGCTCAGTGCAGAAAATAATTACTCGATAGGAACACATGCCACTACAAGTGTCATAGTCGACCGATCTACCTATGTAGCCATATATTATAGCTAGGTAAAATCTAACATTTAGCCTTAGTGATTTCCGGTCATAGAACAATGGTGCGTTAGGTGAAGATAAGACACAAAACAAATATATTGTGTAAGGTGTTTTTTTTCGGGCATGGCGAACAAGGCAACATATTATAGATAATCTAGAACAAAATTAAGCTTTTAAATTTATTGGTTAGTAACAAGTAAATGAGTTAGGCTAAAAAGTAAAAATACATTCAATCAGGAGAGAGATACTATCCTTCTTTTTCTACAAAGAGAGATGCATGCATTTAGGAGGAAGTTACTTTCCTTTTTTAGGGCTAAAAAAGATACGGGGAATTAAAAAATGCACCTTACATTTTGGAATTTTATCAAAAAAGAAATACCCTTTATAAAGAAATGGAGGGAGTAGTTAGCAAGAGCTTCTTAAAAATTGACGTTCGTTAGTCCATTGCCTAGTATGTCAGGTAAGGAAAGCAATAATACTCATTTTCCTCTTACAGTAAAAGGAAAAGGAAACAAAATCAGTACCAATGAACTTTGTAAACAACATATACATGGAATTAGCATATATGGAATGGGAGGGATGAGGGTACAGAGGGTTGGGACGGGGAGGGAACTGGGAGAGGTGGCAAAATATTGGTCGCGGCGGCAGGCTTTCACAGAAGACTATTTTGGTTTTGGTAGTGTGTGCGTTCTTTAGGATTTCCAACTATATATCCACAGAATTGTTTTATTACAAATAAAATAAAATAAATACAACCATAGATGCATAGCTAGCTTGCCAACCCTGGCTATACTTGAGTCTTTCTTTAGTAAATGTACAAAGAAGAGGGTACCAAGAGCCGTTCCTGCTGATGTTACTAAGAATGGCAAAATTAATTTGGTAAGACCCCATCTTTACAAGCTTTAAACTATTAACCACAACTTTATATGGAAACTAAGGTCGTGCAACAGTCCTATGTTCGTTACACTGTTTTTATATGTTTATTATCTTATGATGTAAGTGGGAATGGTACTGGAACCCATGCATCTTTCTGACAAAAGGATATTCAAATCTAGTGGCTAAACGCAACCAGCCATCCAATTGGCTCACTATGGCTTGGGAAAATCTAGTCTTCACCTTTAGTTGTCAGCTAAAGCAAAATGCGAGATCTACTTTTCACCTGCAATCCAATAAAGTACAATGATTAACAGCAACAGATAACTTCCGCACTTGACTTCATATTGACTTTGGTGGATGTCACCTAGATCTCCAACAAAATTATCTCTTCAAACATTTCATTCACCCGTTTACGTAGTGCACATATACAATTTCAGTCCATACATGCATGTACAAAATGAACTTTTTTTGTATAACTTTAATTGTATATCGACCCAAGATTGAAGTGACTGATCGAATTGCTAGCATAAGGTTTTTTAACATAATGTCTAGCCTATAATTTAAACAACTTAGGATATTGCCTCATCTTAGATGGTGAAACTTTTATCGATAGGTTCATTTGCCTAGTTTACCCTAGAGATTCTAGACCTTATAGCAACTCCAAACCCAAACGGACACCGATTTATCAACTTTTTGTCTGTTTGAGTCGTGTGTCCGTATTCGCTTTTGTATTTGGGTCTGCAGATGCACCCAACGGAGATGGATGCATTTTCTAAATGTCCACGTCAGGAATCTCGACAAACACCTAGTGCGCTCCCATGTCGCCACGCCGCTGCGAGCTCCCGCAGCCATTCCTGATGCATGTCGTGCCGCCGCGCGCTCCCATGTGTGCCGTGAGCTCCTGCACCCGCACGTGATGTGTGCCGCGCCGCCACGCCGACGCGTGCTCCCGCAACTGCGCCTGATATATGACGCGCCACCATGCCTCAACACGCAAACGTGTCGCGCGCGAACTCCTGCAGCCGCGCCTTGATGCGTCCCGCACCACCATGCTACAGCGTGCTTCTGCAGCAAATCAGCGAGAGGCAGCATCCCGACGTGGTGGGGTCTCCCGACATGAGGCAGCTCCTCCTGCTGTGTGGCGGGGCGAGGCCTTGCCGGGTGCGCAAGCTCCCGAGCAATGGCGAGCTCCTCCTGCTGTCGGGCGGGGCGAGGCTGGGGCCGGGCAGGCGAGCTCCTGCTGCTGCGTGCGGAGCGGGCGCATGAGCAGCAGAGGCAAGGCCATGGCGAGCTCATGCGGCTGTGTGGCAGAGCGAGGGTCGGGTTGGACGTGAGGGGCGGCAGGGCGAACGCGGCGGCGTCGGAGTAGGGCGAGCGCGACGGCATGGTGGATGGCAGGTGGGCCACATGGGACATGCAGCGGACAGACGCAGACGAGAATGAGGCAAAAAACGTTTGCTTTGTGTCGGCGCATGACCCAAATGTGACCCAATTTTGGTCCCTATATGGGTCCAGGTCAGAAACTTCCCGGACGCAAAATGGGAATGGGTCGCTGCGTAGGGTAATCATTTTTGTTCGCACAGACCCAAAGGGACATGAGCAGACAAAATGGGTATCTCCATTGAGATTGCTCTTAATTTGTTTATTAATTTTATCATCTTCCCTTTAAGTAACTTTTTTATTTAGTTATATTTTATGAGTATACTTTTTATATGATGTATTATGTATGTCGATTTTCAAACTCATTGGTATTCTACATAAGAAAACTTCATTGTTAATTTTCTTAAGTTGGATATATATAGTTAGCTTACAAAAGCTCTGTATAATATGGATGGAAAAAAGTCTCTGCATTCTAGTTTTCAATATCGTTACGAAAAAATATCGAATAATTTTCCATGTATTGGTGGCTGATACCCCCCTCCCCCCCCCCCCCACCCCCCCCCCGCGCGTGCGCACTCCATAGGATAGATTCTCTTCGAGATTATGTGCCGCAATAGCATCGACAGATCCACAGGGAGCTAGTTATGCATGCATGCATTGGTGGACTTATGGCCCATGTTTGCATATCTTGTTGTTACTCCAAAAATTAAGTACCTTCCAAACATAACACAAATCAAGCTTGAATACATACAATTGAACTGTCACTTAATGATATGCTAGCTAATTGTTTGCAACATGTCATACATATTCGACTAGTTCAACATCGATCATGTCCGACATTAATCTTTCACCCATCATATTCTAGAGTAGGTAAGTTTTGATTTGCATTCACTATGAATAGGAAAGGGCAGCATTTTTTCGATTGGTTTGATTTGGGTGTGAATATGGGACGGGAAGGAAAGATTTGATTTGGTGGTTGTGGGTTTTGTTACATTGGATTTGATTGAGTCAATGTAGGACATGAGGATCGAGTGAAGAGGAAGTTGGATCATCCCAACCTACAATGCCCAACCCCTATTTAATAGTAGAGATGTATATTACAAAAGTGTGTGGAAGTTCTTGAACCAACGGAGACAACACCACACCTACATATGCATATACAATGTTTACAGAAGCCCACATGCATTAGAAAATCATTAGAGGTTTGTTTCAGAAACACATTGGAGACACATACGCTCATAACACACATGCACACCGACCTCTATGTACGCGCGCACGCACACGCACATGCATACTCACCCCTACGTATGCACGCCCACACACCCGAGTCCTATCAACACTTCATTTAGTAGTGTGGTGCCTTAAATGTTGTCACCCCGATTGGTGATGTTAGGCTTTCGAGTATGATCGAGCCTCCACACATCATTTTCCACTAAGTTCCCCACGTATTCTGTTCCTCCTCTCCCTCCCATTCATCTTTCCATCCTTATGTTTTTCCTTCTTCTAGTTGATAGCATCGCTCTATACTTCCTCCACATCACCCTCATATTCCTAGATCCCGCCTTAACCATGCTGCATCACGCGGTCTATTATTTTACAAACGAATGTCATTAGGTGATCTGGGGTGTATCAACCACTGTCATTCTACAATGTCAATTACCATTCAAGTGGTTTTTGTGCACCATTACAGAGGCATTGTTTGTCCGCGGCAGATCTTATAATTTACTAGAAGCTATATGCCATGGCATACATGTGCATGTGAACAGGAGAATTAACCCAACAAATGCAAACACAAATATCTTCAAGATAATACAACGTGCACGGATGACATAAATGTGACAATAATAACATACACTTAGCAAATACTACACACACGATGGATTATATACTTGCTTAACCCTTCACACTTGAGGAAAGTAGCTATTAAATATTTTGGTTCACGTTATTGTTCCAGCATCTAAAAAGTCTTTTCACATCAAATACACGACAAGTAATGTAACTTTGCAATTGATTTTTTAAGACTCGTATCTATAAATATAATATTTCAGAAGTACAATATACACGTACTTGAACATTAAGTTTTACAAAGCAAGATACAATTTACATAACAAGCACATACGTGATATCACACTATTACTTATCTTCAATTTATTTTCCATGGTAACAGTGGGAGTTAGTTTCCTCCACCTTCTGTGCTCTCCTTGGAACTATGGAACATCCCTTCGCAGGGGTAGTTCCCTAGTGGACACGAATGATGTATTTCCTCACCAGCAGGGGTACTCCTTCCATTAATAGAACTAGAAGTCAGTTTGCGCATGTCTTTCACTAGCATTACATTCTCTTCGATATTCCTTGGATGGACAGATGGGCATGAATTGATAATAACCACTGCCATGATGACCATCACAATGATTTTCATTGTTGATACTTCTTGCAGGCCCTAAGAAAGAAACATAAACATAGGTCAGTCATTGAGTATCATTTCATGCAATCCGTAAAAAATCATACATTGAGTGATATGTTGACGGTTTTCAAAATAATACAACATTGAATCTACATGCAGAAGATTGTAAATATTCACCAAACAAGGATATTGCTTAGGTGCAGCTAAAGGCTTGTCATTTACCTCCGCCTGGTAGCTGAAAATGTGATATGGTGATGCACTACTTATAGGAGATAAAAGTGGTGATGTTCGATTTGAACTATTCAAGGTAAATCTTCTCGGGTCACAACTTGATTCTCCACCAATAAAAGATACTAGACAACTGAAAGTGGGTGAATTTGATGTAACCGGATTATGATAGGCCAATTTGCATTAATTGTAAGACTTTATATCATTTGTCTCCAAACATTGTGAATGGAAATTTACTATCCTTCCCAACATTTTCACACTAGGAAATGGAAGATGTAATGAGATATTGAACATGCCTACTTTTTAGTCCTGTTATATTTATATCCCAGTATTTCTCCGACCAAAGAGTGCCTTATTTAACCATAAAATTTAATATGGAATTCTGCTCGAGATTTACTAGATGTACTTAATCACGAGTGGCTTTGAAACTACATATCAGCCTTGGTCCAAGAAAGACCAGTGTTTCATGTCCTACTCTTTGAAATTAATCTCCAGGGCATGACATTGTCAAGTTCAACAATCTATTCGGCACAATCACATGTTGTCAGAGGGAGGAACCATAAGAAATCGGCCATGAGCATGTTTTTTTTCTTTCGAATTATGTATGGTCAGTCGTTCTCACCCTTGGAGTTGTATTTGATTTTCATTGTAATTACTTTACTCATTCTCCTTACACACTAATGTTATGTTCTTGTTTTGTAAGGAAACAAGAAATGCTAATGGTAATCTTGGTTCTTAGTCTGCGAACTATAGCTAAAACTATGTACTGTATATCTGTTTGTTAAGATGATATATTATGGAAACTTCAGCACTCTTTCATGTAATCTACTCCCTCCGTCCGGAATTACTTCGCCGAGAAATGGATGTATTAGGAAGTATTTTATTTCCAGATACATCCATTTTTATCCATTTCCATGAATAGTGCTTCTAGACGGGGGGGACTATTTATCTTAAAATATTATAAACCTGCTAACTTCTAATTTATCTCAGTACCCACATTTTTATGCAGATAAGTAAAAAACAGTTAACTGAATTACTCTAGCTAAGACACAACTCATATGACCAAAGGTTAAACGATAATGGAGAAACCTAATCCACCATCTTTTTAAGACAAGACATCTGAAAATTACATCCATGGTGTCATTATTTAAATGACAATTTGCATTTCACCACTTGACATGATAGCTCACGACCCTATATGGATCTTCTGAAGTAAATTTCTGGATTGAGCCATAAACAGTAAAAGAAGGGTATACGTTTACCTTAGCTTTGAAGTCACGGGGGTAGTAGTTTTCACCGCACCACCAGTTCCCCACACAATCTTTAGTTAGTGGAGAATCCATTTTCCATGGTAGATTGTCATACTATGTTAACAAACAAAGAGGCAAACATCCATTCTTGCCGGCCCCCCTATAAGTAGCTTATCACATCACACTAAGTTTATTATCTACTAGAGAGAGTTGTGCAAAACCATTCAGTTCAAGCAATTTGAGCAGAATTATGTAAGTTATTCTTCTTGCATTTCGAAGAGCTTTGCATTCCTGCAATTATCCTAATTATCTTTCTTGTTTTCTTATTTCCATAAGTACACTATACGTAATGAAGACCGGTGTGATCATGGTTGTTGGGATGATTTTCATCAACTTATGCACCTGCATGCCAAGAAATGTGGCAAACCATGGATCTCACGATACAACTGTGCCTGAGAAGGAAATGCGCAGTCTGATGTCTGGCACTGACGGAAGGAACGGGCCTCCGAGCAACGATCACCAGTGCCCACTTGGGACCTACCCTAATTGCCAAGTGATGTCCCAGAATACTGAAGAAACAGTTCAAGATGTTGGAGGAAACTAAGGCAAACTGAAGGATTATGAGAATTGAATGAATACCGCATGTTTATATTGCTTTTACTTCCACGTATGGAGTCATTTGGCATGAGATATGTGCCATGCATGTCGTCAATGCTTCTGCGTAGTCCGTAGCACCCTAGAAGCTACCCATCATCAAGTTCTCAGGAATCTACCTATCCTATATGCTACGTACTACTGGTTGAATTTACAGATACTCATATGTGTGTGATACTTGAGTAAAATAGTTTCAAAGCTAAGATACAGTAAATGTCCTACCTATGCACTACCACAGCGCTCGGACGCTCGGGTAGAGATGCTTGCGCTTCTAACCCAGCATCCCTCAGGCAGAGATGTTTATGCTTATTGTTCAGTTAAGGAAACAATACACCCTTCGAACTCTACCATGGCTCTCAAGTCTGAGCTCATTGATCTCCAGAAGAAAGTCGCTGCTGATTTCAGTGTCAACACAAAACTTCCTTCAAATTTGAAAAATTCAGCAAACGTTGTGCATGTCAAAGCTTATTAGGCTTCAGGCTGGACTTGGAAATTTACCAACAACAAAGAATCTTGGCAGCCGTAGACTAATAAAATCAAAACCAGTGCTGCAACTATTTGCTCTTATAACTCAAACTAGAGGTCACATTAAACAATCACACGTGCTTAAATTAAGATATACTCCCTCCGTCTCAAAATAAATGTCGCGAATTTATAACTAAATTAGTACAAATTTATACTAAGTCAGCGGCATTTATTTTGGGACGGATCACGGAGGGAGTACATTTCTAGCCCCAACATTACAGTTTACTGATCTTTGCCGACTATACTTAGCACTCGGCTTTTAATAAAGTTATTAAAGTAGCGACATCAGGTTTTCTTGTTCTTGCAAGCGTCCGTAAAAGACAGAATAAGTTTACGTAAATAAAATGTTATCCTAACAGTGCTGCGGGCCACATTCCTCAAAGCATCTAAACAACGAACAGAAAAAATGATCGTGCATATATGCACATTGGAAATACAATGCTAAAAGCCTGAAACCCGTAAAGGGACATATATAAGCAATAACAACTCCTCGCAGTTTACCTCCTTTGCAGGGAAAACACTGCACAGCTGCGGGCCGAAATGATGTACAGCCTTGTTCTTTTCATCGAACTTTGCTTTACCATCAAACTTGTCCTGGTTCTTGAAATTGTGGTGCTAGAAGTTTTTCTTTTGTATCAGATTGGCACTAGATCCTTCCTCAATACCTCGAGCATGTGTGTCTTTTGCTCTCGCCTTTTCTTCCACATCAAGAGTACCAATAAGATCCGAAACGGAAAACTCCTGCCTCTTATGCTTCAGTAAGGTAGCAAAGTTCCTCCACGAAGGAGGAAGTTTAGTGATGATGCCTCCGGCAACAAACTTGTTCGGTAGCAATGCAATTGAAGTTCTTAAGTTCTCTAGCAAATGACTGTATCTCGTGAGCTTGCTCAACTACGGACCGCTCTTCAGTCATCCTGTAGTCATAGAATTGTTCCATGATGTACAGCTCAGTGCCAGCATCGGAGACCCCAAACTCGGCCTCGAGTGCATCCCACATATCTTTTCCATTATCAATTGACGCATAATCATCAACTATGTTCTCACCAAAAACACTCAACAGAGCAGCCTTAAACAAGGTATCCATTTTCTGGAAAGCTAGTTCCTGTTGAGCATCATGATCTCTTTCAGGTTTGAACGGCATCGGCTCTCACGCGCCACATCTTATAGTGGATACCCTCAAACATAGGAGGTCTCACGGAAGCAGCAAAACCATTCGGGGTAAATTGCCTATAATAAGGTTTTTGGATTGTTGGAAAAATGAGCGATTTACCAAGTGATTTTACTAGCAGAAATAATAGATAAACCACGACTACCATAGCAAACATATGATAAGCCATGCAATTATAGAGAAAATATGGAAGTTGCATTTGAAAAGATGAACTGGAATGGAACATATCTAGAAAAGAAACTACAACAAGAAGTTGAGACATGAACTCAAACAAGAAGAATACAAGAACATACTGAGTTGCAGCTGCAGCAGGAGTGGTGTTGGTGTTGTCGTTGGACATGTTGTCAAAGAGGTGGTCGACGTCAAGGAAGAAGTCGTCGTCCGGAAAGAGGTCGTCGTTGTCCGTGATGAAAGCCAGTAGTCGTGTAGAGCGCTTCCCAAAAACCTTATTGCCCTTCTCCCGTACATGACTCAAAGAGACGGAGTTTCGGAGGCCTACTGTCCCGACTTACGGTGCACGCCACAAGCCAGGATGGGGAAGAACGTAGCAGCAGCACAGAGTTTGGAACCGGTGGCAAGAGGAAGTTCTGATGCGTATCTCTGGAGAGGAGCGACCTCCGTTTTATAATTTAAAAATATTTTAATAGTAGTGTAGTGTAAAAGTTTTGGATCTTGATATTCATCACATATGTGGCTTATTAGACATGCGTCCACACATCGTGTGTGCCATACGTAGGAGGAAGCCCACACAGGTCGTGTGTGGGCGTACAATAGAACTGTCCATACATGTGGACGCGGCTACTACGTGCCACACGCATAACGAGTACAAGTTATCCCCATCCGCGTGTGTGGCAGGAAGCAAATCTGTCCACACGTTCCCGCACAGCTACGTTAGTTACCCACGGGATGGCATTCTAGTTCCCCCGGGGATGGCAACCCTAGTTATCTTGGATCGCAGTTATAGTTGTAAAAGCATGTCAACTCTCTCTGTTTTGGTTAACTATAGTTATTCGTGGGATAACACTTTAGTTACTCGGCGATAGTTGCCTTGTGTGTTTACCTAGTTGTCACCTGTGATTCAATCATAGTTTCTGTGTATGGTTAATCGTAGTTGCCTTGTGTGTTTACCTGATCGCCACGTACGCGCAACTGCAGTTGCCATCTAGCAACGCATCATAGTTGTCATGTGTGTTTAGTAGTTGCCACGTACGCGCACTATAATTGCCATCTAGCAACGTACGAGCTATGTGTGGGCGAATAGCTGTTTGCCCACACGTGGTGAACTAGGTGATGACTGTGTTGGTAGAAATTAATTCGCCCACATGGCGCAGCTAGCAACCGCACGTTGTGGGTCGTGTGGGCGAATTCTCCAATGCCCAAACACATAATGATATGTACGTGACACTGAAATTTCAACAGATTTCTTTAAGATTCATGCAAAATAAAATCAACGTGAATAGACACGTGTGGGCGAAGTACGAACTGCCATACGTCTGGACGTTATCTTTTCCAAAGTTTTTTATATTACGAAACGGAGGGAGTAGCTCACAGCGGCCAAACAGAAACAAAAAGCAGTGGCTGAATAGGGAGTACTGTCCATTTGCTTACAAATACCGAAATATGCCTACATAGTTGCTTTTTTTTTAAGACAACCACTTTATTCATATCATAATGTTTTGAGGGATACAGAGATTGTCAGGAGGGCGATCAAACCACACGTGACAGCCTGGATCTAGGGTAATGGCCATCCGTGCAAGGTTATGTGCCTCACTATTACTTTTGCGATACTCATGAATAAAAACACAACTACGAAAACTAGACATCCTTTCCTGAATATCATTTAGGATCATGCAGTGCGCGCCCCGGTGTGTTTGTTCCTTCAGCTCATTAACGACTCTCAGACAGTCAGATGCAATCCAAACATTGGAAATCATCATATCTTCCGCTAATGCAATGGCTTCTCTACATGCCTACATAGTTGCTAAACAGAGGGGAAAACGCTAACTACAGCTCTCCCAGGCAACACGTGCTGCCGGCCCAGTCGGTCGGTAGCAATTATCTGAGAAGCGTTTTTTCAAAAATCTTTCAAGGGTTACTTTCAAGCGTTATCACTTGACACAATTTTTAAAGATCATCCCGTGTCGTGTTTTAGACGTTTTCTTCTAATTTTATTATTTTTTATTTTTTTCACATTCTTTTTTGCTTTTTAATTGTTTTCTTTTTGTGTTTTGGTTTTCCAAGTGTCTTCCTTAGCTAAAAAAATAAAAACATTGCATGAAAAAATGTGTTTCTTTTCTTGAGGATCATGGTTTTTCATGATAGAGATGAATTTGCTTCCACGAGCCGTGCCTTTCGGAAACAAAATAAATAATTTGTTTTTTTCCTTTCTTGAGGGATACGGCTTTTTGCTTTTGCGGCAGGTACGGATTTGCTTTCGCAAGAGACACGGCTATGCCTCTTAAAAACCAGAAAAGCATTTTCTTTCTTCAACGAGAGGCATCATTTTGCTTTAGTGAAAGGCACGGATTTGCTTTCGCGAAATGCACGGTCATGGCTCTCGAAAACGAAATAATGTGTTTTTGTTTTTATTCCGCGAGAGGCATGGTCATGTTTTTCGGAAACAAAAAACGGGTTTTTTTATTCCACGAGAGGCAAGATTTTTTCTTCCGCAAGAGGAACGGTCGTGTCTCTCAAAAAACGCGTATTTATTTATTTTTTCTTCCACGAGAGGCACGGTTTTTCGTCCATTTTTTTCATGAAAAAAAGTTCGTTCAAACCTATCAACTACTGAAGACCTCGACGCAAGGAATCCAATGCTTAAAATGGTTCGAGATTTGGACACGTGGCTTACGAGAAAAACGTTTTGAAATGACGGATCTACGAAAAAAGAAACCTTTCAAGTTGCGATAAATGACACCCATGAAAATGTGGAAATAAAATTTAAAAATAATATTCTTTAATTGTTAATTTCATAGTCTGTACAGTGTTGATAAAGAGGAATATCCTATTTAACGCGCTTTACGTCAAACTGCGAGCGCTTTGCACAGGCTAGCGACTGAGCAGCGACAGCATAGTCTGGCCCAGTATTGCGTAGACTGCACATACAACCGGTACTAGCCAGCCAGTATTGAGGTTCTCTGAACAGTTTTTTTTTCTTTTACAGGTTTTTCTGTTTATTTTTTTCTCGTTTTTCTGCTTTTTCTTCTTTCTTTTTTCTTTTATTCTTTCCATTTTACGTTTATTTTCTACTTTTTTCATTTTCAAATTTTAAGGTTATTTTACCTTTTTTAAACTAAATTCGTGTTCAAAAATTATTCCTAAATTTCGCATTATTTTCTAAAAAACTTCCGAATTTAAATTATTGTTCATAAATTTTAAAAAGTTTGAGATTTTCGTAAAAAATCTTTTAAACAAAATATGTTGTGAACGCGCATTTTCAATTTTTCACACCTTTTGAAAAAATATTCGGGCGTTAAGAAAAATGATCCCGTTTTCATAAATTGTTCGGAAATTAAAAAAAATGTTCATGGTTTCGTTGTCTTCCATACTTTCAAAATGTCCCAGTTTCATCAATTGTTCACAAGTTCCAAAAAATATTCCTATTTCAAATTATTTCAGGAGATTGAAAATATGTTTGCATCTTCAAATTTGTTTTGAAATTTGGAAAAATGATCATGTTTCAAGAAAACTTCATGATTTTTAAAAAAGATCCTGTTTTTAAAAAAGATTTTAGCTTTTTGAAATTGTGTTCATAAATTTGAAGAGTGTTTAAATAATTTGGATCTATGCAGTGTGTTGGGCCTTTACTTATGGACGCTTCCATATTATGAGATACGACCGCTAGGTCAACTGGTAGTAGCAGGTCGTGTATAGCATTTGATCTTGTGTGTGAATCCCAGCGACATCGATTTTTTTGCACCATAGTGTGCGTTCGATGTCGGTCTCAATCTTCATGGGCCGTCCCATTCATTGAGTTGCCTGTGCGAAACAGTAGCTCTTTGCCATGGAGAGCGCCTATAGGAGGTCTCTGAGAAAGAGGCTCGGCCAGGTCCGGCCGCGGCCAGTCCAAAGCAAGGCTCACCCAAGAACGGACTCGACTAGACCGTATCCAGCCTTACATGCGGCCCATCGTAAAATAAGTTATAAATATTCAAATGTGCTGCACAAAGCTTAGTCCCATACTACCTTGTCATGGAGGTCGAGGACATCTTATAAATACATTATTTTGCGGGTCAGCTTATATCGACATTTGCATGTGCAAATAAGCAAATTAATAAACAATGAAGGAAATTTCATAGACATATATAGAAAATAAATATCAGGAATAAGCAACCTTCTTCTACTTCACCTACTTGTTCTTCTAATATACAATATTTATACCTTTTGGATGAGTCAAATTTTCCCAATTACCACTTGCATATTGCCATTGTTTTGCTCGGCCTTTGTATCAACCACCTGGGCCAAATCTATGCCCGCCTTGATCAGCAAAGTACCCGCAGCTCCACGCGTGAAGGAACAACACAACTGAGCATCTTTAATGGTGAATGCTTTCGTGATTAACACCGGTAAGGCTTTAATGGTAGTTTTGGTACATCGGTTAGAAGCGATTAGACATCGCATATAAGACCCTATTTGGATCCACTCCAGTCCCAGCTCTGTTACCGGAGCGGGCGTAGCAGCGCCGAACGCTACAACTCTGTGGAGTAGGAAGAGTCGAGCAGACAGTAGTTGAATTCAGTATAGTCAGTGAAACCGAACTCCGCGTGCCACTCCTTGGCTACTCGCGGAGAAGGTTCACACCCTTATCCCCTCACACCATGTAACTCTAGCGTTGCACCACCACCATCACATCGCCGCATATCCTCGGCACTCTCTCCGACCAAATCCATACGCCCGTGACTTCCCCATCTCCTCATCCACCTCCTTGTCGCACAGGCTGCTCTGTTTGACATGAACTTTGGCGGCATAGGGTCTGGTGGACCTCTAGCGCCTGAGATCAGGCATCATCGTCGTTCCGGCAGCTTGGATTCATTGTTTGCAAGAATTGGTGCAATGGCCTCATATGCAAACGGTTTGTACCCCTTTCCGCTACACAGTTTTACCCTATGGGCGATAGGGGGTCCATCTGACACGGCCCAGATAAATTGTGTGTGATAGGGTGTACGCAAGCATACGTTTGGTGGGGGAAAACCGTATGCGATGACCGAATCTATCCCACACGAAACTGATGACTTAAAAGATTGTAATATACAAAATGTACCAAACATTTCATCGGTCACTCTCGTTTGGGTTGACTTCCATGTCACACACACTCTTCAGTGGCACAACATTTACGCTATGCATGACATCATAAACAGTTCATGATTTGTAAACCTTGTATGATGAGCGGTCTCTGATACGTCTCCAATGCATCTATAATTTTTGATTGTTCCACACGGATATATTATCATTCTAGAATACTTTTGGGGTATTTATTTACCATTTTATATTAGTTTTTAGCAATAACCTATTGACTCAATGCCAGTGTCAGATGTTGTTTTCTGCGTGTTTTTCACTTTTCAGATTTTCCATAGGAAACGAAGTCCAATTGCCCCGAAACTTTGTGATAATTTTTTCTGGACCAAATGAAAACCAACAAGCATCGGAAGAAGGCTGGTGGCCTTATGAGGGACCGACAAGCCAACATGATGCGGCCTGGGGGGCGCCCTAATGGCTTGTACTCCCTCGTGGCCCTCCCAACTCCGTTCTTTGGCTTATAAATTCTCATCTACCCTAAAAACATCGGAGGGAGTCCCAAAACACTTTTTACGCCGCAACAATTCTCTGCTTTGATGGGAGGCCATGTGGAGCTCTGTTTTGGCACCATGCCGTAGGGGGGATCGATAACAGAGGGCCTCTTCATCAACCTTGGTTCCCTCATGATGATGTGTGAGTAGTTCACCACAGACCTATGAGTCCATAGTCAATACCTAGATGGAAATCTCTCTCTCTCTCTCTCTCTCTTTGATATTCAATACAATGATCATAGCACCTTCGCTTTGATCCATATAATGTAATCCTTTTGTGCGGTGCGTTTGTTGGAATCCGATAAATTGTGGGTTTATGTTCAGATTATTCATGATAAATATTTGAGTCACCTCTGAATACTTATATGATTCTTATGTGCATGATTGTGATAGCTTTGTCATTACCTCTGGTCTATTGAAATAGTTTGGCCAAGTAGATCGATATTTCTTCGGCGAGAGAGGTGCGTTGTGGTAGGTTCGACCTCGCGAATTTCTATATCCCAGTGACAGAAGGGGACAAGATGTGTGTTTGTGTTGCTGCTACTAAGGATAAAATGATGGTGTTTATTCATATTGCTTGAGTTTACTTTGTCAACATCATGTCATTGTTCTCCATGCATTACTCTGTTTTACTTAATACTCTAAATGCATGCTGGATAGCGGTCGATGAGTGGAAGAATAGTAATAGGTACAGGCAGGGGTCGGCCTATTTTTTTTATGGATGTGATGCCCATATACACATGATCATTGTCGTGAATATCGCATAACTATCTTTTTTTGTGTCAATTGCCCAACAGTAATTTGTTTACCCCCAATGTATGTTATTTTCAATGAGAGATTCCATTAGGGAAAGCTACCCCCCAACGGATCTATTCACAACATATTGATAAAACCTTTAATACATTGCTGTTATTTACTTGTTTTTATTCTATCTTGTTATCTATCATTATCTACACACCTCACTTGCTTGCAAATAACGAGACAAGAGGATTAACAACTCTCTTGCCCGCGTTGGGAGCAAGTTATTTGTTCTTTTATGTGCAGGCGTTGAAGACGGTTGTGGTTGATATTCCTATTGGTTCGATAAACCATGGTTTCATAAGTTAGGGAAATACTTATCACTTTGTGTTGCGATAACCCGTTCCTCTTCATGCAAAATCCAACCCAGATCACAAGTATCACGAACGATTTCTCGCGCCGTTGCCGGGGAATAACATCACCAGCTACCAAGTAAGTCCACACAAATTTTCATTAACTTGTTCCTCTTTTTATTTTTTGGTATATTTTGTTTGTCTCATAAAAAATATAAAATACTTACCTTTGCTTGCTTAGCTTGTCACTAGTTTGCATCTTTGCTCTCTAGTTTACTTGCCTAGCTATGCTATCTTTATCTTTGCCACACCAAAACAGAAAGTAAAATGCAACAATCAAGATAAATGGATCCTCATCCACTAGATAATCTTTTCAAAAGACCTGTTTATGTTTAAACAATTGCCTTTGAGAGTGCACTAGTTTGTCGTTATGTGGTCTTACTTGAAAATCATGAATCTAAAAATTGTGAAATTTATAAAGTGATTCATGATAGTTTCTTGAATGAAAACCATGATTGCTATATTTGTGAATTTGAATATGATGCCACATGTAATCATTATGAGAGAGGAAAATTAGTTTATAGAAATTTTCATGTTATTCACTTACCTCTCTTGATATTCAAATTGTTAAGGCTTCATTCTTCCTACTTGCTTATGCTAGACACTTTTTGTCTTGATAAATTGTTTGCTTATAAAATGCCTATGCATAGGAAGTATATTAGACTTAAATGTTCTTGTCACATGTGTTATGATTCTCTCTTTGTGATTCAATTCTTGTCTTTTATGTGAGCACCATTGAAATTTCAAGCCTATCTTAATAGCTATAAACAATAGTTCTTGTCGGGAGGCAACCCAATAGTTATCATATTGTTTGCTTTTCATTTTCTGTTAGTTTGTGGTAACATGATTATCCCCTCTATAATGATGGTGTTTTTATATTTTAGTTAGTGTTTTGATGATGCTATGGATTGTATCGGGTGGGGGGTATAAGCCATGGAGGAGTTAAGATACAATACCCTATGCTAAAATAAAATTTTAATCAATTTGTAACAGCACCTAAAAGTATTTGATATGTTGCTTATAGTAACGGATCTCATGAAGTTTTGTTGAGTTTTATGTGATTGAAAGTTTCAAGTTTTGCGTATTGTCCTCATGGACAAAGGATTGAGGAGCAGCAAAAGCCTAACTTTGAGGATGCCCAAGGCACCTAAGGTAATATTCTAGGAAGTCTCAAGCGTATAAGCTTGGGGATGCCCCGGAAGGCATCCCCTCTTTTCGTCTCAATCCATCGGTATGTTACTTGGAGCTATATTTTTATTCATCACACATGATATGAGTCTTGCTTGGAGCGTTGTTTGCACTTTGTTTGATTTTACTTTCAGTTTGCCACAATCATTGTTTTCTAGACACACCTATTTGAAAGAGATACCACATCATCATAATTTGTTAGAATACTCTATGTGCTTCACTTATATCTTTTGAGCTTAGCAGTTGCTCTAGTACTTCACTTATATCTTTTTGAGCACGATGGCGTGTAGATTTTATAGAAATATTATGATCTATTTCTTCACTTAAATTATTTTGAGAGCTGGACAAATAATAATGGTAATCTTCATGGGTCATAATACTAGATAAAAAATAATGAGTATCCAATGAGTGATGATAAAAACCATCATGTAGCACATATAGAGAAATTGTGGGTTAATGATATTGATGTGGTGATATGAAAATGGTGTGAGTGCACTATTATTAATTCAGACAGGTGTCGATATTAAGAGATGTTAAACTTCTTGTTCATCTAAAAAATTAAAAACGCACGGTGCTGATGTGTGAGCATTTCTATTCCTCGTTGAAATCATTGTGTTGTTTTGAATCGGAGTCGAGCGATAGTTAATTCCTACCAGTCCTCTCCCTCGGGGCATGCGAGTAGTACTTTGATTTGTGATAAAACTAATAAAACTTTACAATAAGTATATGAGTTCTTCATGACTAATGTGACACCATGGACATATGCACTCTCACCTCCTCAGATTTGCTAGCCTCTTCAGTATTGTGCATCGCCCATTCTCACCTTGAGGATCGGTGCAAATTTCACCGGTGCATCCAAACTCCGTGACATGACACGCTCTGTTGCAAATAAACCTTTTTATATCCTCCTCAAAACAACCATCATACCTAGCTATCATGGCATTTCCATAGCCACTCTGAGATATATTGCCATGTGAATGACATCGTCACTTCACATGACTTAGTTTGTTCATCATTATAATGGCTTGCATGATCCTATAGAGATGACATAGTATTTGTGGCAAAGCCACCGTTCATCATATTTTGTATAGATGTCACGCTAGATCTTTGCACATCCCGGTATCCTACGAGAGGCATTCATTCAGAGTCATATCGTCTTATCAGTTTCATGTTGAGGTAAGTAAATAAAAGTGGATGATCATCATTATTAGAGTATTGTCCGAGTGAGGAAATAAAAATGGGGGAGGCCAAATGATCCCATCATAAAAAATGAGAGAAAAAGAGAGAAAGGACTTTGCTATTTTCCTTTACTACACTTCTGCCTCAAAGTGACACCTTGTTCTTCATATAGAGTCTCATGTTACATCATTCATGACGGGAATCACTTTTTCATAAACTTGGCTTGTATATTTTGATGCCGGGCTTCCTCAAATGCCCGAGGTCTTCATGAGCAAGCAAGTTGGATGCACACCCCCACTTAGCTTCAGTAGAGCTTTCATACACTTATAGCTCGTGTGCATCATTTGCATGGCAATCCCTACTCCTCGCATCGATATCTATCAACGGTCATCTCCATAGGTCGTTGGTACGCCTAGCTGATGTGAGACTATCTTCTTCACTTTTACCTCTCTGAAACCTACAATCATATTCTATTGCACTTTTATGCTATGTCCAATGGTTCACGCTCATGTATTGCGTAAAGAATAAAAAGTTGGTGCATATTGAGAAATACGATCCAATTGCCTGACTTGAACACCGTGGTGCTTGATATTTGTATTACTGTGGTGAAGATGGAGCCATGCCTTGCTTTTATAATAAAGATGGATGTGGGGCAAAACTATCTTTGAGAATCGTATGCTTTTAAAGATTAATGACTTTCTTCTTATACCTATAAGTATTGCTATGTTAATGTTTGTTAATTTGTCGTTTCTCAATAAGCATATATGCATAAGGCTACATCATGGATAGCATGTCACATCAAAAATTATGTTTTTATCATTTACCTACTCGAGGACGAGAAGGAATTAAGATTGGGGATGCGTGATACGTCTCCAACGTATCTATAATTTTCTATTGTTTCATGCTAATATATTATCATTCTAGAATACTTTTGGGATATTCATTTACCATTTTATATTATTTTTGAGCAATAACCTATTGATTCAGTGCCCGGTGCTAATTGTTGTTTTCTGCGTGTTTTTCACTTTTCAGGTTTTCCATACCAAACGAAGTCCAATTGCCCTAAAACTTTTGGTGAATTTTTCTAGACCAAACGAGAATCGGAAGAAGGCTGGAGGCCTCACGAGGGACCCACAAGCCAACAGGGTGAGGCCTAGGGGGCGTCCTGATGGCTGGTTCCTCCCTCGTCGCCCTGCCGACTCCGTTCTTTGGCTTATAAATTCTCATCTACACTCAAAACAAGAGAGGGAGTCCCGAAACACTTTTTACTCCGTGCAAGTCACTGTTCTAGCGGGAGGCCATCTGGAGCTCCGTTCCGGCACCCTGCCGAAGGGGGGATCGATCACGGAGGGCCTCTTCATCAACCTTGCTGCCCTTGCGATGATGTGTGAGTAGTTCACCATAGGCCTACAGGTCCATAGTCAGTACCTAGATGGCAATCTCTTTCTCTCTTTGATCTTCAATACAATGGTCATCACGTCTTTGCTTTGATCCATATGATATAATTACTTTTGTGCGGTGCGTTTGTTGGGATCCGACGAATTGTGGATTTATGTTCAGAATATTGGTGATAAATATTTGAGTCACCTCTGAATACTTATATGATTCATACATGCATGATTATGATAGCTTCGTAATTCTCTCCGATCTATTGAAATAGTTTGGCCAACTAGATCGATATTTCTCCGGTGACAGAGATGCGTTGTCGTAGGTTCAACCTGGCAAATTTCTATATCCCGGTGATAGAAGGGGACAAGATGTGTCTTTGTGTTGCTTCTACTAAGGATAAAATGATGGGGTTTATTCATATTGCATGAGTTTACTTTGTCTACATCATGTATTTGTTCTTCATGCATTACTCTATGTTACTTAATACTCTAGATGCATGTTGGATAGCGATCGATGAGTGGAGTAATAGTAATAGGTGCAGGTAGGAGTCGGTCTATTTGTTTATGGACGTGATGCCTATATAGACATGATCATTGACGTGAATATCGCATAACTATCCGCTTTTCTGTCATTTGCCCAACAATAATTTGTGTACCCACTGTATGCTATTTCTATGAGAGATGCCATTAGGGAAAGCTATGACCCCGGGTCTATTCACAACATATTGATAAAACCTTTATTACCTTGATGTTACTTACTTGTTTTTATACTATCTTGCTATCTGCAATTATCTACACACCTCACTTGCTTGCAAATAACAAGACAAGAGGATTGCAACCGTCTTACCGTGTTGGGTGCAAGTTGTTTGTTCTTTTGTGTGCAACCGCTGAAGAAGGTTGTGGTTGATATTCCTATTGGTTCGCTAAATCTTGGTTTCATAACTGAGGGAAATACGTACCCACTTTATGCTGCGATAACCCATTCATCTTCATAGAAAACCCGACGCAGATCACGTGTATCAGCCTCTCACAAACATCTGGTTCTAAAACGTTTTGATAGTATATAAGAATGCATGAGGTTGGCTTTGGAAAACCGTGTGCAAAGCCTGTAATTATCCCACACGTTTACTATATCTTTAAGCATCTGCGATATATAAAATGTCCTAGATGCTTCATCCATAAAACCCGTGTGCGTAGATAAACCTATCACATGCGTTCTTTTCTGCCCAACCCTTACAATGCACACAACCTCATAAACAGTTCGTGATTGCAAATCATGTGTGGTAAGGGGACTATCACAACCATTTAGCAGGAAGGAACTATGTGTTCTGTTTTTGTTCATCTCACACGCATTTTTCTCGCTAATAATCTGTGCCATAGAGATTCATCGCACACGTCATGATCTAAAAAAACGTGTATGATCTTGTGCTTGATCACAAACGTTTAACTTTTGCAAACTGTGTGAATTTGAAAAGCCCACAAAGCACAATTTTCACCGTAACTTAGTCTCTGCATTTAAAATTCAAGAAAAATCAATTTGGAATTTGAAACATGATTTAAACTTGAGAGTAGGCAATCACATATTTTATGTCGATCATGTATACAACTACGTTCAAGAACGAATGCATAATTTGATTCACATGTACATATCAAGAACTACATAAGCGCCAAATAAAGAATGATTAAATACCGTTGTATTAAAGACGGTAAAGAAACATGTAAAAGACATTCTGTATGCTGGAGAAGGTGAAACAGAATGCTCATATTGTGCCCTCCTTCATGTCGAATGCACGCATGACTTTAGGCCAACCCCTTGTCATGACCACCCGACCATCCTTTAAGGTGTTCATGAGGACTTCTAGGTACTCATTGTTGGATGGATGAAATACTTTAACCTTCATTGCAATGTCGATTAATCATGTAGTTTGTGAGGTAATCTTCAGTAAACTGCTTTGGGAACCACTGCAAATTAAAATGATTCAAACATTGTGGTCTAACAACTCATTATGGGTAGTAAAAAGAAGGGTACACAGTTCGTACTCATTGTTGTGTTGGATAGAGCATAATCAAATACTCACTCTGTACCACAATATTTGTTGTTAGGAAGAACTAATCTAATTCTCCTCAACAACAAGTATTTAGGAAGAGAGGGAGTAGATTAATTGTCATCTTTCGTCTCTTCTTGCTAACAATCTTTATTGGTTTTCTCACTTGATGATGTTTCAGGAATATCTTATTACTCCTATGCAAAAGGGTCCAAGCGTGGATTTGAACCCAAGACATATGCACCTACAAGCAAGAAGTTAATATTAGAAGTTAAATTGCAATTGCAGAAAGGCATAATATAATATAAGACAAGGTATGAAACTAACCTCGATGGAAAACGCCAACCACTTTTATTGTTCTTCTATGTAACATCAACCAAATATAGCCATGGTAGACAAAATTATCTCCAACTGATAGCTTGCATGTGGAGGTTTAAGCATGCTAGTAAAGAAGATAAAAAAGGAAGGGAATGTCAACTAAAACAGACTTAGCAACGAACAATATTGTATTTTGTATTATTGGAAATAAATAGAACGTAGAAGGGGTAGTTGAAGGGAGTCACTTTCCCAAAGATGGTACACATATAAATTTGGTATATGAATTGGTAATGCATAATGATTATTTTTTTATAGAAATAGAGATACTAGAGTAAGTGGCAAACTTATGGAAAATTTTACCCAGACATATTTTTCAGTTTTTTTCACCACTAATGACACGAATAAAACCATCATAGTTATGTCTTTCATCATCGGTGCTACAAACAAAACATTCATATATACTCAGGCTATAAGGTTTGAAATATAGTCTTAATGCACACAAATGACATGCTAACTTGCATAGTAAACTAACATAGAAATTTATAGCACAATAATAATGAAATGTCCACGTGATGCATAGCAAACTTCCAATTTGAACACTAATAGAAAGAAACAAAGATCACAATCATGGCCCCTGCTGTGAAAGAAGAATGACAAAGCCCATGTAAGATCTATGACCGCGCACACATGTGAAAGATACCTGGCGTCTGAGGGTGGTGTGGAATGCAATTACCCGATCGAATGGACGAAAACGAAAGAATGGCCGAACTTCAACGAAGGTGGTGACAACATGGCGGCGCGGACGATGACCAAACTGCATATTTCCGCCGAAAGATGCCGAGCATGACGAAAAACTCTCTATGACCTATGGAGCCATGACAATGTGGAAGTATGGGGAAAGAATACTCGCGGCAATAGTGATGGGCAGTGAGGGTTTCTATTATGGAGTGGCGGTGAACGATTGATTAATTCGACCAAACAATGTAATACCGACCGCCGGGAAAAAAATGGATCTAATTTGAATAGACTACACATACGTGTTCAATATACTGGTCGGCCGGTGATTACCTTCGGTCCCTTTTGATTATCGTGGCAAAACTATCATTGAACAACCATTTTAAGAACAGTTGATGATAATCATCATGTCGAGCCCAAGAGATGCTAGAAATGACGATAGAGTACAGGTTGGCAAGTGTTAAGGCTCATCACTAACGCGTGGTCAGTGGCCAGTCATCATAAGAGGTCTATGCTATCGGATATGGAGTCGTTGTTGGAGGGCACAAAGTGTCTGAACGTTCGGACGTTTACGAGCGGTTTGATTTAAAGCGTTGAAGATACCATAAGGACATAATGCCTATATGCAAACGTGCTATGAATAATCATATAAAAACTGCAGTTAATCGATATACATCCATAATTTGTTCATCATACTTATTCTATGCTTTACGGGGAGATGCTGCTAGTGAAGTTATGGGTGCCAGTACATTCATCCTCGTTGCTTTCAACCTCGATGAAAATATTCCTGTATTGCTTAAAATCTGAACGTTTGTTTACCTTAATTGCAATCACCAGTTTCATCCACAATATATATTAATCCTTGTAACTAGCTAAGTTAGTAAGGTTGAGCAATCTCGCTAGTTTCATTGGGGATCAAGAAGAAGTATGTGATTGTGTGTCAAAACTAATTGTTTGGTGCAATCCAAGCAGTCTTTCTGATTCGATAGATCTTAGGTCATTCACTTGAGGAAAAATTTTGCTGACCTACAGTCATTTACTCTTGAAGACCCAACAACTTCCAAAGTAGGGAAAGAAGAAGCAAATATGCACACACTAACTTCAGAAAAACTAGGGACGCATGCGCACGCACACAAACACACATAAACAAAAGAAGTCATGCAAACCACATGGGAAGTACATCCCAAATAACATGCAAAGTATGCGCATTCTGTCCTGCAGGAGTATGTACTACCTCGAATACACTAACATGAGGAAGTACACACAAAAAGAATACCAGAACCGCAAAGGTGGCACGTAGAGATCCCTCGACAAAAATAGTGAAGTGATGTGTGTTTGTCTAGTGTTTGGTCGAGGTAGAATTTATGTTTACACGTCCGTCCATCTAATGCCATCTTCCTAGTGGAAGATCATGTGTTGGTGAAGACATGTCTCTGGTATTCTGTTTGATTGATCCAGACTTAAATTTGGCATCCATAAGTGTTAGGATTTTGGCCATTGGAAGAGTTCCCTTTTCAAATGAGCTTAAGGAAAGTTTTCTTTTCAAATGAGCACAAGACGAGATCTTCCATTGATTTGTTTCAGAGAAGCAAAACGATTGTCCATCTGGCATGGGTTACGCTTCGTGATCGCTATCTAGGTATGGGCCTAGCCCATCTCGTTTCTTTTCTCTTGTATAACTTTTTTCTTACCTATTTTTGCTAGGCAATATTATATATGTATCCTAAATCATGCCCCCCTCCCGGCCTGGCCCTAGGCAGCCGTCCACCCGCCATACGCCAGGACCGGCCCTGGTGAAGGCTTTGGGGCTCAAACAATGCATATTGTTCTTGGGACTTTGGTCCCTCTAATATTGAAGGTGAAGACAATGGTCTTAAGTGGTGACACTTCATGTCGTCACATCCATTCAATATCTCTCATATTTAATTCTATGATGACTATGGTGAGAGTAAAGGTGTTCGGACGTGAATATCATGGTGCCAATGCACTTGCATGTGATGCATGACCAAAATGTTACCAAACATTGTCGTCATGGCCCTTAATATCTCATTTTTCCTTAGCTATGGAAGAGCAGGAGTCTGGCTCAGAGTGAAACCTCACTTGGATGCAATATAAGGACCCGGAGGCCGGAGCAAGAAGGTAGATCATACTTGAGGTTGAGATCGACATTGGGTTTGAATATATCTACATTGTCAAAACGACCAAGAACCATATTGATTCTCACTTTAACCATTAGCCAACCCACAATACCCTTGTACTCCTTCCTATTCATATTAATTATTGCTAATTGGAGACAATTAATATGGATCGGATGGAGTAATTTATTACAAGATAATAGGAGATCCACACAAAAGTAGGATGTAAGATTTTTACCCACCTCTGTAGTTTGGATTTGGGTACATTGTGCTTCATCGCCTTGACTACTATTGCGAGATGCTTATGTTGTCCTAGAACCTACACTTTCCATTTCATATACCCACATATACACGTTACACGAATCTCATGCATAGACAGAAAGTATGAAATAATATATATCAACTCTGGCAAATCACATGCAAACTTGTTGCATGATAATGAGCATGTACCGAAACTTGTCTCTGTTCTTAATTAAGTACTGAACCTTAAAGACAATAGGTCAACCCTGAAAAATATTATTTACATTTCAAAATCTATATGGCATTAGATTTGGTTCTACCTCGAGGGAGTAGCAAACCTCCACAAATGAATTGAAGACTCGTTTGCATAATGTTCATATGATAGTCAAAGGTAACATTATATTACAAGTCGAATGATAATCCAATTTAGAACTGCTGAAGACAGCCGGGGCTGCTGCCCGGGCTCCCATGGGGCATGTGAATGGAGCTCTAGTAGTGAAACATGGTTTACTTCATAGTTTTTTGGGCAAAATCTAATTAACTTGGCATCATGTATATCTTGCCCAGGCTATAAATTTGAGCTGGCTCCGCGGAATGAGACTGGAAATTCTATTAACAATACCATATTTCATAAAACTGAATATGGAATGGGACCATGAGGGACCCAAAAACATCTTATTCATATCCCAGCAGCATCCTCAGTGCGGCGTATTGGTGCGAGCAGACTCGACAGCATCCTTTCCTCAAGGCCACTCGCATCATCATGCCGCATCCGTTGATTCCGGCCTCACCTTGCCGATCCTGAGGAAGATGGGGTACCTCACCGTCTTGACCTCCCCACGGTCGTCGCCCCACGCGTCAGCGAACGCCCGCACGGTGTCCTCGTCGAGCAGCTCGACGCCATTGTCCTTGGCGGTCTGGTACGCGGACCAAGACTTGATGTAGGTGAAGTAGTCGTCAAGGTCCATGCTGCGCTCCGTGGAGAACTCGAAGGGGCCCGTGTGATCCTCCCCGTCGACGGGGTCGAAGGGGAAGTCGGCGCTGCGGTACTCGTCGTCGACCATCTTCCGGTTGGGCGCCCAGTGCGGCTGCGAGCCGTTGTAGAGGCGCCAGAAGACGGCGTCGACGGCCGCGCCCACGCGGGGCTCCGTGTAGCACCATGCGGCCAGTACGCCGTGCGCGCGCAGGAGGGAGCGCGTCTGCGCGTAGAAGCGCGGCAGGTCGAGCCAGTGGAATGCCTGCGCCACGGTGACCACGTCGACGGAGCCCGGCGGCGCGACGGCCGCGTGGATGCCCTCGAGCGGCAGGTCCGCCGGTGTGTGGGCGTACCGCACGTTGGGGAGGGCCGGCGCGTAGGCCAGCTGCTGCGCGCTCGTGTCCGTGCCCACCACCTTCTTGTACAGCTTCGCCAGCTGCAGACACGAGAGGCCGGGACAAGTCAATTGCTTGCTGTACAAAGTGTATCTGAATTCCACTAGAGATTGCTGATGTTGAACGCAAGAAATGTTTGGAGGTAGTGAGATGGTAAGATTCCAACTAGCTAAAAAGGAGATGCTGGTCAAGTGGTTGAAAGTTGGCACGAACATGGAAGCTCAGAATGGGTCCACTGAAAGGGACGTTGGCATAATAAAGATTTAAAAGCGCACGCCGTAAGCGAAATTCAATCAAAGATTTAAAGTCAAAAGCTGATTTCATTTCAAGCATGAACTGGCTCAAGAAAAGGCAAACATATATAGAAACTCATGCATGGACGGCGGTCGACGGGGATGGAGAGAAGCGGGGGCGGGGGGAGGCTCACCGAGACTGCGGCCTGGCCGCTGCCGGTGCCGACGTCCCACGCGAGGTCATGGCGCGCCGTCTTGGAGGCGATGAACTGGAAGAGCTCGGCCGGGTAGTCCGGCCGCGCCGCCGCATAGTGCTTCGCCTGCTTCAGGAACAGATTCGCCATCTCCCTCTCGACGCGTAGTGCTTAGCCCTGTGGGTTGATTGAAGCCAGGAGATGGATTCTAGTGTATGCTATGATACTTTTTTCTGTGCACTGCACATACATACTTATAGAGAGGTTGAGCTTGGGAGTGCTTTCTTCCCAAGCTACCCGGTCCGGTGCCGTTGGATGCTTCCGGCGTTGCCCAGATTGGCTGGAGCGTCGTGGAGAAATTGGACAAGTTGGCTCGCACGTGTCTCGTGTTGCCACATGAACGTTCCTGCAAGCTTCCTCTTCGGTTCGTCCTCAGATGCTCCTGTCCAGTCCTTTTGCTCCCAGTCCCAACCCAGCCCAACTTTTGCCGTCTTCCGCCGAATCCACGTCCGCGCCGCCGCTGCATCCTTTCTTTGGCTCCACGGAACTCCACGTTGTCTCCGAACATAAAAGGCCCAACCTGTCGACCCAAACGAACGCGCGTTCGGTTTTCGTCCGCGGACGATCCATTTCTGATCCATTTTTTAGCCGGATCGATTTGCGTCGGCGCGGAGACGGACGTGTACACGCTCACCTTCTCCTCTACGGGCCCGCTGGTCGGTGACACATCGGCTTCCCCCCATCCAACCCTCGCCCGCCTCCTTCGTCGCCGACGCCGCCGTCCATTTTTGCCGGCGACTCCACATCCGGCCAGCAACGCCGCCCACTCCCACGTCGCACGCCGCCGCCGTCTTGCCGCCGGGGAGCCGACTGCTTCCCACCCTCCACCACCACCACACAGCCCGCCCCGACCAAGAAGTCGCCTCGCCGCCCGGCCAGATCCTCACCGGCCGGCACGCTCGTCGGACGTCGGCCCACTCGTTGGACGCCGGCAGGCCAGTTAGTTGGTCCGTGCGCGTCGCGACTCCCTTTGTCGGCCGTCTCCTTCGTCGACGCCCGCAAGCTGTTCGACAGTTTGCCAAGGTATAAAATGGACTCCACGGATGAGTTCTTTTTTCACAATTTCCTTTGCGACTCCGACGATTCGTCGTCCGATAACCAGGAGGAGATATTGGCTGCCGTGTTAGTCCATCACTACCTCAACAGCCAGCGGTCGTTGTTCCGTGGCTCCATTCCGGACCACCTTCCGGCGTTGAATCGCAACTGAGAGAGCTGTCATTTCCTTCATTGGAAGGACTACTTTGATACAACAAACCTGCTGTTCAAACATAAAAAAATTCGTCGCCGTTTCCGTATGAGTAGGCATCTTTTCAACCGTATTAGAAAGGGGGTGGTCGGCTATGATGACTATTTCGAGTGCAAAGAGGATGCCCTTGGCAAGATAGATTTTTCCTCTTATCAGAAATGCACTGGCGCCATCCTAATGCTTGCATACGAAGTGCTCGGTGATCTCATTGACGAGTACGTCCGTATGAGCGAGTCTACTTGCCTAGAGTGCATGTATAAGTTCTGTAAGGCTGTTATTGATGTGTTTGGCCCTGAGTACCTGAGAGAGCCGACTGCTGAAGATACAACCCGTTTGTTGGCTATGAATGCCAGCAGGGGCTTCCCAGGGATGCTTGGTAGCATAGACTGCATGCACTGGGAGTGGAAGAACTGCCCTTCTGCTTGGCAAAGGCAGTATAAGGGCCATGTCAGGGCTTGCACTGTCATACTAGAGGCCATGGCGTCTGAAGATATCTGGATCTAGCACTCTTTCTTTGGCATGGTCGGATCACACAATGATATCAACGTGCATGTTTGCTAGGCTTGCCGAAGGCAACAGCCCACCGGTGAACTTTACTGTCAACGGCCACAACTACGACAAAGGATACTACCTGGATGACGGTATCTATCCTCAATGGGCCACTATTGTCAAGACAATACCCAACCCTGTCGGATAGAAGAGGAAAAGATTTGCCCATGAGCAAGAGAGTGCTAGGAAGGATGTCGAGCGTGCCTTTGGTGTTTTGCAATCTCGATGGGGCATTGTTCGGTATCCTGCTAATACCTGGAGCACGCAGAAACTATGGGAGGTGATGGCTGCTTATGTGATCATGCATAATATCATCGTAGAAGACGAGCGCCCGGAACGTCTGTACGATCAAGGATTTCAGTTTCAGGGTGAGAATGTTGTGCCTGAGCATGGAGGAGCGGCAACGTTTGAACAGTTCGCCCAATTTCATCAAGACATGCGTGATTGGAAAACTCACGTGCAACTGCAGAATGATTTGATTGAGCATATGTTAGCTCATGTTGGCAACCAATAGATTTATCTTCTTTTATTCGTTTGCAAAACTATGTGAGACATTTTTATTTTTATTCGGCTTGTAATAACTATGCTATTTTATTCGGTCCAAATTATGTTATTTGATTAAAACTATGCAAATTCATGCAAAATAGAGCGGGCAGCCGACCACACCGGCACATATGGATCGGCGTCTTGGGCGCGCTGCCGGCCCATATCTAAAACAGGGCGGATGCCGGGCGAACGGCCGACCCAAACGGACAAAAAACGGACGAGCGGTATTGTGTGTTGTTGAAACACTGGTAGCGAAAACTAGAGTGGAATGCTTGACGAAGACACTGGGGTTCCATGACGGCTACGCTGTAGACAGTGAGGGACGAAAGCTAGGGGATTTCCCAAAGTGGTCATACTCTCTTACTGAGTTATCAAACCTGCCTGCACCAGCCAACCTACCGCGACACTTGGTCGGTACGTGCTGTTTATCTCCATCGCCGTCCGTTTGAATCGTTCCATTGAAGTTGCTCTAAATTTAGAAGAACAAAGAAAGTACCATAACCGGTTATTCATTAATTTTGAGATAGCTCACCATCCATGCTGAATGGTAACCGGTTATTATTGTGCCATAAAGGATAAAATTAGCATGTATTATCCTTAAGAGAAATAGCGTGCTATAACGTGCAGAAAATTGTCTTGTTAATTTCATTCATATACAATGTCTCGTTAATAGAATGCTATATACACGCTAACACCATATTTTCAGGGGTCATCTTATTTTTTATAGTATGGTATTTTTTTCTCATGTATTATCCTTGCATCCAAAAATGCATGATGTATCATGTATACATTCGGATTGTATTATAATATGAATACCTTTGGATTGTAGAGTCCGAATTTGTGGCACTTGGTTGCTGGTGCACGAGATATTATTTTTTTGGAAATGAGGAAGGCCTCGGGCCTCTGCATCAGAAAATTGTCTTGTTAATTGATGCATGCAGCTAATTTATTCATAAATAAAGCAACAAAAAAATCTAAGATTCAGTACTGGCTCATAAAAGGAGCATGACTGGAGTAAAGATAGAAAGTTGTTATAACTGGCGAAAAATAATCCAAGATGACTAAATACCGAGGCTATTATTAGATCATCATCCAAATCGGTTATAGATAACCCATGCTGTCTTTCATCGGTTACACCCAGTAACCAAAACCTCTTTGGAGTCCGCATGAGTGAGTAACGAGTAGCATACGGATCCAAGCAGTGGCCCTATAAATAACCCGTTTGTTAAAGAGCATATCATTTCTACAGTTCCGTATAGCCTAAAGTAGTGTGCATATCCCTATCTCAATATGTCCTGCAATAATTGATTACACACCAGTTAGCCACATTCCAAATAACGTGTTGATACTAATTGGAGAGGTAACATTCAAACCTATATGTATCGTATGCCAGAGAAGTTTAGCAAGAGGACAATCAAGAGAGAGGTGTTGTATTGTTTCATCCTTGTCACATAAACAACATGGAGAACTACCCACCCATTTTCACTTTGATTACCAAATTATCCTTGATTAAAATCACATCCTTGTGGACAAACCACGTGAAAATTTTGATTCTTAGAATAACTTGAATCTTCCAGATATGAAATGATTCCGGGATTGGCACAGAGTCAATTAGATCCAAGTACATAGATTTCACAGAGAAATATCATTCATAGATAATTTCTAGTGAATGGTGTCTGGCTGGTCAAAGATTTGAACATCCATCAACCTCCACACCAGGTGCAACCACGAGTTCCAACGATCCCCCCAGCAGAGTCCTCCTGGATGTTAAGGGGCATACTCGGCTGAGAGACCAGCCACAAGATGCAAAAATAATTTAGTGATTTGGAAAAGGTCAAAACAGTGTTGAAAATTTCTGGAAACATACATGCCCAAATGTTGTATCGTTACAAAAAGTTTCGCGAAGAAATAATTCCCTGCATATTGTGCGCGATAAAAAAAGATTAAGAACATATGCAAGTTACTGTTAATTAGTTTTTACCTGGAGTTTTTTTTCGCCTGGGGTCAATGGAAGTGTATTCATGTGCTAAACTTTGTATACGAATACAAAAGTAGGTTTCTGAATTTTTTAACTTTTTATATAATTAATAAAAAAACCTTATCAGTTGCACCAGCACCTTACTGCATCAGGGTATTACCCTTGGATTGTATACGTATTATGCCCGAAGATGACTGTCAATTTGTAGTATAATCAATAATTACACAGCCACTCTAGATTACACAAGGCGGGACATCCTATTTAATCCGCGGGTTGCCGGCAAATCCTATTCGACGCTGCATGCGCAGGTTAATGTGCATCCTGTCATGAGCCAGCCCAGCGGGAGGGATATTTCCCGGGATTTTTTATTTCTTTGTTTTTTTTATTTGTTTATCTTTTATTTAATATTTTAATTATTTTTCAATTTTAGAATTATTTTTATATAATTTCATTTTTTTTAAAGTGCATCCTTGTTTTGATTAATTGTTTTCCAAATTCATGAACTAATTTTCAAAATCCGTGAACTTTTCTCTAATTTTGATGATTTGTTTTTGAAACTTGATGAACTTTTTTTGCAATGGATGAACCTTTTTCGAAATGTATGAACTTTCTTAAGATTCGTGAAAAAAAATTCATTTCAACGAAATTTTTCTAAAACCTTTTTCAAATTCAGGAACTAATTTTTGAAATCCTTGAACTTTCTAAAAATTTGTCAACTTCGTTTTTGGAACACAATGAATTTTTCCAAATTCGTGAACTTTGCTAACAAAATTTAGGAACCATGTTCGCTTTTATGAACATTTTGTGTTCAAATTTTGTTTATAAAAAGAATCAGTCCTGGAACTTGACCGGCCTATTTTGCGGGCCGTTAGGCGCTGGTTCTCCTAGCCGGCGCTTAAGCGCCGACTAGGAGCTCCCCGGGTCGCCGGCTTGCGACGGCGCGACTCGTAGCGCGTTTTTGTTTGGGCCGGCAGTTACTGGGTTTTGAGCGGGATTTTATTCATTGTTTTTTATTTCGATTCTTTATTTCCTTTTCTCTTCCGGGGTTTCCTTTTTATTTTCTGTTTCTAGTTACTTTTTATTTTCCTTTTTGTCTTCATTGTTCATTTTTATTCTTTTTTAATTGGCCACCATATTTTAAATTCGTGAATATTTTTTAAAAATCATGAATTTTGTCAAACCTTGATACTTTTAAAAAATATGTACATTTTCTTACAAGTTAGTAAACATTATATTAAATTTTGTACTGTTTTTGCAATCTTAAAAAATTCTGAAATATTTTTTTGTTCATGACTTATTTTTGAAAATCATGAATATTTTGAAAATTCATGGACATGTTTTAAATATCCGTGAACGTTCTGTTAATTCATGAATTCCTTTTATTTCACTATCTTTTTTAAATCGTTAACATTTTCAGGAATCATGAACTATTTTCAAAATTAGGAAGATTTTTTGAATTCTCAAAAAATTATTTGAAATTGTGAAAACATTTTGAATTCATGCACAAGTTTTTTGAAATGTAAAAACTTTTGATTTCCTAGATTATAGAAAAAAAAGAAAACAGGGGTTTTCCCTACCTGCACATGGGCCAGGCCAGAAGGGCACGCACGGCAGCAGGCAGTGTGCACGGCTGGTTTCTGACGCATACTCTACGAAATAGGAGGTCCCGCACAAGACTGGCCTTAGATTGGTTTACACACGGTTTATTTACGGGGTAACTCTCCTTTTCATGCATGTATTGAATGTGTGAGGTATTGTGTTTGTTTTGACAAGAAAATAATAATATGAGAATATTCTAATATAGGTTCATCATAGTCCTTCACAAATTTGTATGTTGCACAAAAGCGTAACAGTGGATAAAAAGTGTGTGTGATATGTACATATCGCAAAAACTTAGTGCGTGATGCAGCAATATTACCAACCTGACCCTCTCCCTCGCTCTCGACCCTCGTGTCGCTCCATTCGGGCGTCTCGAAGGACCTATTCGCCGCCGGGCCCCAACATCTCGTGTTACTGTGTCCGAGGGGCTTCACGAGTGACGTCCTCCTCGTTGTGCTCCCTCCTATCCCACCCACACCATCCTCACCCCACATGTTTAGCTCCAGGTCTCAAACGTATCTATAATTTTTTATTGTTCTATGCTATTATATTATCTATTTTGAATGTTTTATATGCATTTATATGTTGTTTTATATTTTTTTTGGGACTAACCTATTAATCTAGAGCCTAGTGCCAGTTTCTGTTTTTTTCCACGTTTTTGAGTATTGCAGATAAGTAATAGTAAACGGAATAAAATCTCCGGAAATTTTTTTCTTGGACCAGAAGAAATGCAGCAGACTTGGAGTAGGGGGCAGGGTATCTCCCGGGAGGCCACAAGCCTGTAGGGCGCGCCCTAGGGGGTGGTCGCGCCCCTGGCTTGTGGGTCCCTTGCAGGTCTCCTAACCCTATTCTTTGGCCTATAAATTTCCCAAATATTCTCGTATCGCCAAAAAGAGACACGAAAATACTTTTACGCTGTCGGGAGTCTCTATTCCTGTGAGATCCAATCTGGGAGCCTTTTCCGGTAATCTGCCAGAGGGGGAATTGTTTACGGAGGGCATCTACATCAACTCCATTGCCCCTCCGATAATGTGTAAGTAGTTCACCACAGACCTACGGGCCCATATCTAGTAGTTAGATGGCTTCTTCTCTCTCTTTGATCTTCAATAACATGTTCTTCATGATCTTCATGGAGATCTATCCGATGTAATACTCTTTTGCGGTGTGTTTGTCGAAATCCAAAGAATTGTGAGTTTATGTTCAGATTATACATGAATATTATTTGAGTCTCTTCTAAATTCTTATATGCATGATTTCATATCTTTGCATGTCTTTTCGAGTTATTGGTTTGGTTTGGCCAACTAGATTGGTAATTCTTGCAATGAGAGAAGTGCTTAGTTTTGGGTTCAATCTTGCAGTGTCCTCATCCACTGACATAGTAGGGGTAGTGAGGCACGTATTGTATTGTTGCAATGGAGGATAAAAAGATGGGGTTTTCATCATATTGCTTGAGTATATCCCTCTACATCATGTCTTTTTATTCAATGTGTCACTCTGTTCTTCATGAACTTAATACTCTAGATGCAGGCAGGAGTCGGTCGATGTGTGGAGTAATAATAGTAGATGCATAATCGTTTCGGTCTACTTGACACGAAGGTGATGCCTATATGCATAATCATTGCCTTGGATATCTTCATAATTATTCGGTTTTCTATCAATAGCTCGACAGTAATTTGTTCAACCACTGTATTATTTTCCTTTATGAGAGAAGCCTCTAGTGAAACCTATGGCCGCCGGGTCTATTTTTCATATTATATTTTCAGTTCTATAAACCAAAAATATATTCCTGCAATTTATTTACTTTTCTTTCCACAATCTTTTATATCTATCTCTATGAGATCTCATCCTTGCAAATAACTCTGAAGGGATTGACAACCCCTTTATAGCGTTGGGTGCAAGTGTTTGATTGTTTGTGTAGGTACTAATACTGGGGCCTTGCTTCTTCCTCCTACTGGATTGATACCTTGGTTCTCAAGAAACTAACGAAAAGACTTGTCTACTTCGCCGCATCACCCTTTCCTCTTCAAGGGAAAACCAACGCAAGCTCAAGAGGTTGCACGGCTTCCTTCAACGCGTCGGCCGGGAGATTTGGTTGTGTGTGAACCTTCTTCATCACCCCCTCTCCGCATAAGGCCAGCTTCGCCAGGCGGCTCTGGACCAGCGCCCCTCCTGTGTTGAGGGCCAACATGCATGGCTTCAGATCTGGCACACCATGGGAGTTGTGCTCTTTCTGGCTACATCGGCTCGCTGGCTCATCGACATCTCCGCACCACCACCCTGATGGTGCCCTTGGTTTTTTCGTCCATCCCGACGCATCTTTGGATTTGGCACACTCTAGGAGTTGTGTCACCTTTCTAGCTCCTTGGGCTTGCCGGCGCCCCTACTGCTTCGGTCCCGGTGACGTGGATTTGCGCTCCTTTGTAGATCCCGTCTTGTCCGGAAATTCACCCACCTTCACAACCCACCACCTCTCATTCCGCTCAGTAACACAACCTTATCCTCCTCCAGAGCACGAACGTCCGGCGGTGGTCAGTGCCTCCTTCGGCATCGGGTGTGGCTCTCCTTCCTACAGTTAACGTTTTGACTTATACTCAACATGCTCTTCTCTGATTTGTGTTCCGACGGTTTGGGATTCCTTGAATTTAGCCAGGGCGAAATCTATGGATTCTATGCTAGCAGCCACGACACCCGCGGGCACCGCCCTGTCTAGGAAGCACTGCCATGGCCGTTATTTGTGCCCCACTCTCTAATATCATCAGGGGAAATCCTAGGTCCGATTTTATGGATTGGACGAGGCAACAACTTGGTGTGGTTCGCCTTTGTTAAGGCGTTGTCTTGTTTGCTCGAGGTGTCCATGGTGTTGGCTTCAAAGATGTTGGTCGGACTATTTCTCTGGTCGACGACTTTTAGTCGTGTTAGTCTTTGTTTGGGTCGAGCATCTCACGTCTATGTGCTTCGAGCACCATGGCCATGCTGCTTGCATCCGTGCTATGCGTTATACCACCTCGTTTATTCATTCTAACTTCTTCTATCAATGTAATAATACGCTAAATTTGCGTATTCATGAAAGTAAGATATCGGAATACTACACATAGTACTAAAAATGTAACAGTGTATGATGACTTGCACACAGTTTTCACAAAAAAGAGACCAATATGTCTCAATTATGAAAGCATCAAAACCTTCACCAAAGTTGGTACTAATAGGCTCAAGTTGGTTGCTAGACATGTCATTCGTCCATCCCAAATCGGTGTTCATGCAAGGAATGAATATACTTGATTTGACTAATGATCCTACATGAGATTGTGAACGAGATGCATCAGAAGGACATGAGTGAAGTAGTATTCAACATTGGCGTTGAAAAGTATTATGACAAAGTTAAATGGCCATTTTTCAAGTGGACCTTCAGAATGAATGATTTCTCCTGAGAAATGGCGCAAATGCATCCAAAATTTTAAGTTAAGTTTGCATCATATGTTGCTTTGCATCAAGTAATGTAGAATTATGATAAGGTAATATACACAAGTTATATGACATAAATATTACTTTTAGATGCATTCAAGTGTTAATTGATAACATTTAATGTATATTTGTACAGGTATGTAGTCCTACATATAACAGAAAATTACAAGAGGTCTGATTCGGTTTTGGCACGCTCTAGGAGTTGTGTCTCCTTTCTATCTCCTTGGTCTCGGGGGCGCCCCCTGCTGCTTCAGTCACGATGATTAGGATCTACGCTCCTTTCCAGATCCCGTCTTGTCCGGGGATTCACCAACCTTCACAACCCACCACCGCTCAGTCCGCTCAGTCACACAATCTTATCCTCCTCCAGAGTAAGAACGCCCGACAATGGTCAGTGCCTCCTTCGCCGTTGGGCGTGGCTCTCCTTCCTATAGTCAATGTTTTGGCTTATACTCAACTTGCTCTTCTCTGATTTGTGTTCCGACGGCTTAGGATTCCTTGAATTTAGCCAGGGCGAAATCTATGGATTTTATGCTAGCAGCCGCGACACCCACGGGCACCGCCCCGTCTAGGAAGCGATGTCATGCCCGTTATTCGTGCCCCACTCTCCAATATCATCAGGGGAAACCCTAGGTCCGGTTTTATGGATTGGACGAGGCAGCAAATTGGTGTGGTTCGCCTTTGTGAAGGCGTTGTCTTGTTTGGTCGGACTATTTCTCTGGTCAACGAGTTTAGCCGTGTTAGTCTTTGTTAGGGTCGAGAATCTCACGTCTATGTGCTTTGGGCAGCATGTCCATGCTGCTTGCCTCCGTGCTATGTGTTGTACCACCTCGTGTATTCATTCTAACTTCTTCTATCAATGTAATAATACGCCGACTTTGCGTATTCGTGAAAAAAAGATATCGAAATATTACACATAGTACTAACAATGTAACTGTGTGATGACTTGCACACGATTTTCAGAAAAAAGAGACCGATATGCCTCATTTACGGAAGCTTTAAAATCTTCACCAAAGTTGGTACTAATAGGCTCAAGTCGGTTGCTAGACATGTCGTTCGGCCATCTCAAATCGGTGTTCATGCAAGGAATGAATATACTTGATTTGAGTAATGATCCTACATGAGACTGTGAACGAGATGCACCAAAAGGACAGGAGTGAAGTAGTATTCAACACTGGCGTTGAGAAGTATTATGACAAAGTTAAATGGCCATTTCTCCAGTGGACCTTGAGAATGAATGATTTCTCCTGAGAAATGGCGCAAATGCATCCAAAGTTTTAAGTTAAGTTTGCACCTTATGTTGCTTTGCATCGAATAATCTAGAATTATGATAAGGTAATATACAAAACTTATGTGATACAAATATTACATTAGATGCATTCAAGTGTTAATTGATGATATTTAATGTATATTTGTACTGGTATGTAGTCCTACATATAACAGAAAATTAGAAGAGGTGTTCTTCGGTTGAACCCCACCCAACCCCCAACCCCTCCCAGAATATAGAAAGGAAACGTATATCCACCTCGTATTATACACTACAGGCTACCGTACGTATGCAAAATGTATGACGTCCTGTAGTGTATAAAAATGTACAATACGAGGTGGGAATACGTTTTCGTTCTATGTTTTGTGGAGGGGGGTCTACCAAAGGAAATGTGTCTCAGGTCCCATTCCATCCGAATTTATTTTTTCGTTTTAAAAATAAAGAGAAGAGTCCAAATATTCTGGAACTTTCTTTAACAAAGATAACTTAGCATAATTCTCTGTGAAAACTTTCACGAAGGAACGACTACAATGGTATCCTAGACAGTAAAAAAATTGATACCATATTAAAATAACTATTCATATTTTTTAGAGTTCGATTTTATTTAAGAATACCATAAGAGTCATTTGTCCCGGAAACTTTCCACATGAGTATTACGGTAGGCCGTGTTAGTTACAAACAAATTTTACAAAAAAATAACTTATTTAGTTCTTTAATTGTTTTTTCAAGTCACGTGCATTGGCACCATGTTTCAAAGATCTGCGTCCTATATATATTAATCATTGTTATGGTGTTTACATTAAATGGCTCATGTTTCAGCTCGGCCCCGGTCCTCCGAAATCTCAGGACGAACCCTAGGCGGAGTGTCCCTCATCATGTATCATATCCATTTCATGCTATATTTTAGGTTAATAAAAGCATTATTTATAATAATAACAGCAAGATATTACCACATTCGATTAAGTCATGATAGAAATATTCTGATGTCCAGATGCATGCAACTATAAAACCATATTTGTCCTCCAGATATTGCTCGCTGCCGTCACAATGCAATAGAACAGTGCCCCTAAATATAACTACAATTTGCTATCTATATATAGGTCTACAAGTGAAGATACACAGATATTTCATCATTCCATCACCTGTCATTTCTGCAATTGATGGAGCCAGAGAATTCCTGCAAATAAACCACTTCATATTGTCGATTGATCATGCTAGTTGCATATCTGACATTGCAAGTGGCGAAGATCTACACACAAGAGCAGTACACTACTGCATGCCAAGTTGCCAACCCCCTATAAATATCACAACTCCCCCACACTGAAAAACACATCCAACTCAGATCAAGATTAAACACAATTAAGCAAGGCACTTCAGGTTCGATCCAAGTAAATACCAAGCAATTCACCCTTCGAATCCCTTTTGTTTCCATAAGCCCATTTCCTCAATTTTTTATTTCTTTTGCACGCAGATCTATACCACCGCTTGTGAAGCATGAAGGCAGCTACAGTCCTTGTGTTGGTCCTACTGGTGATTACATCCTCTGCTGCTGCAGCTCCGGCGAGGAGGTTGGCGGGAGATGATGGGCTGCAGACAGGCGAAATGCCGTCGGAGGTGAACGTACTCAACGGGAGGCCAGGTTCAGATTGCTACGGTTGCCATACCTGCCCAATAAACAAATATCCCTGCAACTGAGGTTTGTAAAAGCGTATGCTTAAAATCTTGTCATGGTTCAGTGGAGAATTACCTGAGCCAATGAAGGATCCAGAATTACTGCAGTGAAGGGTTTACATATATACGAATAAACAGACCGTTTGCTCTCCAAGCAAAAGGTGGTCTCGCGTCTGTTCTCGTTAAACTACGACATACATGAATTATAATTGGCAGTTATATAGTGCCAGAAACATGGATGTGACCAGCAGATATATATATTACCCGTGCATCCATAAAAGCATGATGTATGATGTATACGATCGGATTGTATAAGTATTATGAATACCTTTTGAATATATATGCATTATTTACCAAGATAACTGCCGATTCATGCATAGTAGAATGGCAGGGCGACTAATTTGAACTAAAACCACGACAGTTATTTCCCAATTCCCATCAGAGGGAGTAGATGTTGGTTTTCGTCCTTAGTTTACTGGGCAACTTTCTTCTACTTATATTGAATGTCAGAGCTCCTGCCGCTGATTTAGTAAAAGAAAAAGGAAGGTCCACTGCACTCCTTGGCAGGTTTTCGTACGTAAACTTGAGCACTTCAAAAATCTCTGATAAAAATTGTGGTACTGTGTAATTAATTGAAGTAAATTTCCTAAATGTAAAACATATGATCATTTATGTATGTACTTCTATAAGAGATGTTTTTTTTGTACAACAGAAAAATGATCAATACCTTTTCCTAGAATTTCTTGGATGTACTCACCAATACTCACACTCACCAACCAAAAAAGAAAAGCCCAAACCAAAAAAAGAAAATCCTAGCCGCAAGACAACATCTCATCCTTGTCCCCGCTAATTCCGGAAGTCTCCCTCGACAATAGGTATCGGCGCCGGGAGGTCGGGGAGACCCAGGATCTTTGCACTTGCGTAGTTTTTTTGCTTTTGTTTGTTAGTTATTTTTGTGTCCTTGTGCCATTCAACCAGGGGATGGAGAGACGACATAACAATGGAATAACTAAAAATATGATCATTTTGTTATCAAAGAAATTGAACTACCAAGAGATGTCAAGTCACAAGTTGTAATAATGGAAATCAACATACAACATACGACGTGCATTTTCGAGAGGGGACCAAGAGATGTCATGTAATAATGGAAATCAACATACGTGCGCGCCGGGGGGAACCCTAGCCGCCATCCACTTCGACCCGCCTCCCTCCCCTCCTCCCCGCAGCCGTCGGCACGCGATATCGGGCAAAGCCCGGTGAGCACGACGGCGGCGGGGCCCTTCTTCCCCCTCTGCTCGTGGGGCTTCGGCGCGGGCGGACTCCTCGGGTGGCGGCGTTGGGCGGCCGCGGGACGCAACGGCGGGCTGGCGGGGCGGCCGGGTCACCGGTATCCTGGGCCTCGCGCGCGGCAGGGCGGCTGTGGTGCTCCCATCTCGGAAGGTGGCGCGCGGTCGAATGCTGGCTTCATAGATGTTGGTCGGACTATTTCTATGGTCGACAAATTTAGCCATGTTAGTCTTTGTTTGGGTCGAGCATCTCACGTCTATGTGCTCCAGGCACCATGTCCATGCTGCTTGCCTCCGTGCTATGTGTTGTACCACCTCGTGTATTCATTCTAACTTCTTCTATCAATATAATAATATGCCGACTTTGCGTATTCGTGAAAGAAAGATATCGCAATACTACACATAGTACTAAAAATGTAACTGTGTGTGATGACTTGCACACGGTTTTCACAAAAGAGAGACCGATATGCCTCATTTATGGAAGCTTCAAAATCTTCACCAAAGTTGGTACTAATAGGCTCAAGTCGGTTGCTAGACATGTTGTTAGGCCATCCCAAATCGGTGTTCATGCAAGGAATGAATATACTTTATTTGAGTAACAATCCTACATGAGACTGTGAGGGAGATGCACAAGAAGGACAGGAGTGAAGTAGTATTCAACATTGGCGTTGAGAAGTATTATGACAAAGTTAAATGGCCATTTCTCGAATGGACCTTGAGAATGAATGATTTCTCCTGAGAAATGGCACAAATGCATCCAAAATTTGAAGATAAGTTTGCATCATATGTTGCTTTACATGGAGTAATGTAGAATTATGATAAGGTAATATACACAAGTTATGTGACATAGATATTACTTTTAGATGCATTCAAGTGTTAATTGATAACATTTGATGTATATTTGTACAGGTATCTAGTCCTACATATAACAGAAAATTACAAGAGGTCTGCTTCGGTTTTGGCACGCTCTAGGAGTTGTGTCTCCTTTCTAGCTCCTTGGTCTCACCGGCGCCCCTGGTTCTTCAGTCATGGTGATGTCGATCTGCGCTCCTTGCAGACCCCGTCTTGTCCGGGGATTCACCCACATTCACAACCCGCCAGGCCAAAATCTACAGATTCTATTCTAGCAGCCGCGACACCCGTAGGCACCGCCCCGTCTAGGAAGTGTTGCCATGTCAATTATTTGTGCCCCACTCTCCAATATCATCGGGGGAAACCCTAGGTCCGATTTTATGGATTGGACAAGGCAACAACTTGGTGTTGTTCGCCTTTGTTAAGGCGTTGTCTTGTTTACTCGCGGTGTCCATGGTGCTGGCTTCATAGATGTTGGTCGGACTATTTCTCTGGTCGACGAATTTAGCTGTGTTAGTGTTTGTTTGGGTCGAGCATCTCACGTCTATGTGCTTCGGGCACCATGTCCATGATGCTTGCCTCTGTGCTATGTGTTGTACCACCTCGTGTATTCATTCTAACTTCTTCTATCAATGTAATAATACGCCGACTTTGCGTATTCGTGAAAGAAAGATATCGCAATACTACACGTAGTACTAAAAATGTAACTGTGTGTGATGACTTGTACACGGTTTTTAAAAAAAAACATCGATATGGCTCATTTAGGAAAGCTTCAAAATCTTCACCAAAGTTGGTACTAATAGGCTCAAGTTGGTTGCCAAATCGGTGTTCATGCAAGGAATGAATATACTTGATTTGAATAATGATCCTACATGAGGCTGTGAACGAGATGCACCGGAAGGACAGGAGTGAAGTAGTATTCAACATTGGCCTTGAGAAGTACTATGAGAAAGTTAAATGACCATTTCTCCAGTGGACCTTGAGAATGAATGATTTCTCCTGAGAAATGGCGCAAATGCATCCAAAATTTGAAGTTAAGTTTGCATCTTATGTTGCTTTGCATCGAGTAATGTAGAATTGTGATAAGGTAATATACACAAGTTATGTGATATAAATATTACTTTAGATGCATTCAAGTTTTAATTGATAACATTTAATGTATATTTGTACAGGTATGTAGTCCTACATATGGCAGAAAATTACAAGAGGTAGTTCTTCGGTTGAACACCCCCCCCCCCTCCCCCAACAGAATGTATAACGGAAATCGTATATCCACCTCGTATTATACACTACAGACTACCATACGTATGTAAACCGTATGGCTTCCAGTAGTGTATAAAAATATATACAATATGAGGTGGGTATACGTTTTCCTTTCTACGTTTTGTGGAGCGGGGTCTACCGAAGCAAATGTGTCTCAGGTCCCACTCCATCCGAACTGAAATTTTTGTTTTAAAAATAACGAAAAGAGTCAACAAATTCTGGAACTTTCTTTAACAAAGATAACTTAGCATAATTCTCTGTGAAAACTTTCACGAAGGAACGACTACAATGGTATCCTAGACAGAAAAAAAATTGATACCATATTAATATTACTATCCATATTTTTAGACTTCGATTTTATTTAAGAATACCATCAGAGTCATTTCTCCCGGAAACTTTCCACAAGAGTATTACCCTAGACCGTGTTAGTTACAAACAAATTTTACATAAAATTTACTCATTTAGTTCTTTAATTGTTTTTTTCAAGTCAGGTGCATTGGCACCATGTTTCAAAGATCTGCGTCCTATATATAATGATTATCATTGTTATGGTGTTTACATTAAATGGCTCATGTTTTAGTTCCGCCCCGGTCCTCCTAAATCTCAGGACGAACCCTGGGCGGAGTGTCCCTCATCATGTATCATATCCATTTCATGCTATATTTTAGGTTAATAAAAGCATCATTTGTAATAATAAAAACAAGATAATTATCACATTCGACTAAGTCATGATAGAGATATTCTGATGTCGATGCATGCAACTAGAAAACCATATTTGTCCTTCAGATATTGCTCGTTGCCGTCACAATGCAATAGAACAGTGCCCCTAAATATAACTACAATTTACTATCTATATATAGGTCTCCAAGTGAAGATACACAGATATTTCATCAGTCCATCACCTGTCATTTCTGCAATTGATGGAGCCAGAGAATTCCTGCAAGTAAACCACTTCATATTGTCGATCGATCATGCTAGTTGCATATCTGCCCTTGCTAGTGGCGAAGATCTATACACAAGAGCAGTATACTACTGTATGCCAAGTTGCCAACCTGCTATAAATATCACAACTCTGTCGCATTGAAAAAATCATCCAACTTAGATCAAGATTAAACACAATTAAGCAAGGCACTTCAGGTTCGATCCAAGAACATACCAAGGAATTCACCCTTCAAATCCCCTTTGATTCGATAAGCCCATTTCCTCAATTTTTGTTTCTTTCGCACACAGATCTATACCACGGCTGGTGAAGCATGAAGGCGGCAACAGTCCTTGTGTTCGTCCTACTGGTGATTACATCCTCTGCTGCTGCAGCTCCGGCGAGGAAGTTGGCGGGAGATGATAGGCTGCAGACAGGCGAAATGCCGTCGGCGGTGAACGTACTCAATGGGAGGCCAGGTTCAGGTGGCTACGGTTACCACTCCTGCCCAATGAACAAAAATCCCTGCAACTGAGGTTTGTAAAAGCGTATGCTTATAATCTCAGTGGAGAATTATCTGAGCCAATGACGGATCCAGAAGTACTGCAGTGAAGGGTATACATACGAATAAACAGACCATTTGCTCTACAAGCGAAAGGTCGTCTGGCGTCTGTTTTCGTTAAACTACGACATACATGAATTATAATTGGCAGTTATATACATAGTGCCAGAAACATGGATGTGACCAGCAGGTATATGAATTACCCGTGCATCCATAAAAGCATGATCTATTACGTATACCATGGGATTGTATAAGTATTATCAATACCTTTGAACTGTATATGTGTTATTTACAAAAATAGTTGCCAATTCATAGTAGAATGATGACAAAAGGTTTTCCCCGCTTTGTATTACAAAGCAACCAGATAGAACATCCAACGGTAGGTGCTGGGACGGAAACAACACAATCATGCCCAAAAAAATGGAAAAGAAAATACAAAAGAAACAAATGCCGACACCGACAGATCGATAGAAAACACAAAAGACTCGCGACCACTATGCCCACCAAGAGTCTTCCATCAAACTCCAGGACTCCAAAGCGTTGGTACCCATCAAAACTTCCAAAAAGGAATGCGACGATGACGACGCTGCTGCTAAGGGTTTCCCCGGGAACACGATGAGGCGCGAGGAAGGGTAGCCCCGATGCCCTCCAAGAAGGTTTGACGACACCCAAAGGCATCACCGTATCAGTGTCGGCCGGGCCAACAGGGGTTTACCCCGATCCCAACCTGCACCGCGGACGCTCTGGAGCCTGCCACCAAACCGACCTACACCCTGCAACAACACGATCTTCAGGCCCGTGCGTCGTCTCACCATGACACCGTAAGGAGAGACCTACCCAGCGGGAGGGCTCAACCTCCACCGTCAACGACGGTAGCTGACCGGACGCAATAGTATGAGCATACCAGGCCCGTGGGGCCACGGGCCCAGTGGGGAGCCCCCCCCCCCCCCCCCCCCCGCGTAAAACTCCCGCCATGATCCTGCAACAGGCACGCCTTCGGCGACGCCACCCCCGTCCAAGCTGCTCCTCCTCACCACCGCGCAGAAGTCACCGCAGCCACGACAGGAGCCGGACCTCTAGGACCCATACGGGGCCCGTAGAGCCCAGGCCTGGGCCGAGGGCACGCCGCCGGCCACCCCGCACCACCATGCCGCCCTGCCGCTAAGGAGCAGCGCCGCCATCTCACCCGCCGCCAGCCACCACCAGCAGGTCGCCGGACCGCAGCCGGCCGAGCTGCACCGCCGCCGTCCCCTGCCCCGGGAAGGGGTGACGCGCGTGGGGGGAAAGGAGGGCCCGCCACCATCGGTACCACCCGGACCAGCGGTGGGGGGAGACGAAGGAGGAAGACGCCCACGGGAGAGGAGCTCGCGTGCTGCCCCAGCCTCCTCCCGGGAGGGGGCAGGAGGGGGACGGGGCGGGGGAGCCTGACCGACGGCTGGCAGCCGGCGGTGGCGGAAGGGGGAGGGGGAACCCTAGGTCGCCTGAGTTGCATGTCGCGGGAGCGGGGTCGCGTCTCCCAATTCATAGTAGAATGATAGGCCGGCTAATTTGAACTAAAATCACGACAGTTATTGTCGATGAGAGGGAGTACATGTAAGTTTTCATGGTCAATTTGCTGGGCAACTCTCTTCTACTTATACTGAATGTGAGAGCTCCTGCCCCTGATTTAGTAAAAGAAAAAATATTATCATTATAATTGTGGTATTGTGTAACTAATTTAAGTACATTTCCGAAATGTAAAAAATATGACCATTTATGTATGTAGTTATATAACAAAGAGATATTCTGTTGTGGAACAAAAAAATAATCAATATATTTTCCTAGAATTTCTTGCATGTACCTACATTAATATTCGCCAATACTTGTAATCCCGAACCAAAAAAGAAAATCCTAGCCACAAGACAACCTCTAATATAATCCTTGTCCCCGCTGATTCGGTAGTCTCCCTCGCCTCTGACAATAGGTATCGACGCCGGGAGATTGGGGGGGGGGGGGGGGGGGGGGTTGGGGGGACCCTGGATATTTGCACTTGCATAGTGTTTTTGTCTCCTTATGTCATTCGTCCAGGGGGTGGAGAGACAGCATCATACTGGAATAACTAAATATATATCTGATTATTTTGTTATCAAAGAAAAGGAACAACCAAGAGATGTCAAGTCACAAGTGGTAATAATAAGAAAGATATATTCACAATAGCTAGATGGTGGGAGTCATTTTCTCTCATATTTTCATGCACATAAACTCAAGTTCAGTAGTTCTTGATGTAAAGAAATACCCAATGTTAGCTAAAGGACAATGTAATTCCTTATTCCTTCTTTTGAAAGTCACTGTAGATCCTAGTGTCCATATTTTAACATACAGATCAATTTTGAATTTATACTCCATCCCTCTCAAAATTAGTGACTCAACTTTATAGTAAAGTTAGTATAAAGTTAAGTCATTAATTTTGGGACGGAAGGAGTACATTGGAAATGTTCAGGGAAAGTCACTGTAGATTCTTGGCAAATTCTGTCATGCTCCACTTTACCCCCCCCCCCCCCCCCCCCCCCCCCCCCCCCCTCCTCCCCGTGTCCGTCCCTTTTCTTTACATGTGAGGTAAGAAGGTAAGAATTATTCAAACCACTAATTAATGAGATCAACGATTCAGATCAATTATATGCTCTTACCTTTGATGTGAAAAGAGGGGATAACAGGGAACATGTTTAAACAGTTCTAGATTCTTTTGCTCATGGAAAGTCACTGTAGATCTTTTGTTCAGGGAAATGTGGACGGTTGGGTGTTCACCCGAAAACGAGCCAGATTATTGTAAATCTGAGTGCATTGCACGCACAATGAACAGTACGTAAAGTCTGAGTGCGATTTAAGAAATCTCAAACAACATATACATATAAAGGGAACTCCTAATTGTTATTACGACAAAGAAATCAAACTGATCAGCAATAAAAACTGTAATAACTTAAAGAAAAAGGAACAAAAATACACATATAATAGAATGAACACACGCATGCTTGGACCATTACATCTTCTAACATGTTCAAAGAAACAAAATGATATCCTTCATAGTAACTGAAGAAAGAACATCGCGACACCGTGAACCTGAAGTCCATTAGAGGCGTTCATGGCAGACCGATTTGACTCAGACCATGCTGAGAACAGATCCATGGGTATGGGTATGTACGGTCGTTGCCATCCACGTTTGATCACTCTAGTCTCTAACATGGCTTGGTGCACATGCACTTCCTCTTGAAGCCGGAGCACTTGCCGCTGGTGAAGCCCTCGGTGAGGCAAACGTTGGCGCAGTTTGTGCCAACCATGCATATCCCCTTGAACTGAGTGCTGTCCGTCTCACACACCCTCTCCGCCTGCGCCGGCGCCACCTCTGAACACAAAGAAAAGGTCAATTGCACATTATTATTTTGAAACATAAATCATTAGGTAGCATGCATGTCGATTCGCATGAGTATAGATTTTATTGATAGACACCACAAACAAACATATCAACAGATAATAAACCATAAAATGTGCCTATAGTGCTTTGGAAATATATACCACAAGGGATGCATGCATGCTTACCCATGGCTACAACCAGCAACAGGAGGACGAGGACGGCGGGGAAGAACTTCTGCGACGACGCCATTATTGATAGCTGGTAAAAAGGTTGAAGGGGGATGTGAACTACACTTTCTTCGGGTTTGTGAAAATCTGAATGACGAATTAGAAACCCAGTGCGAGCTTGAGGTTATATACGAACGCCAACAGCAGCATGCATGGAATTGCATTATTGAGCACCACAAGTCTTGTATGAGCAGAACCGCACAGCATAAACGTCATGCAAGGGAATGCGCGCATTCAGCACCAGACATATGTAACTACCTTCTATTATTAGGATTTAGGAATAAACCCAGGGCCATACTATTGCCAAATGTTCTCTATCATAAACGTATCACTTTTTGATAGAAATCCATAGTGCTGAAACCTGAAAATGAGGTTGTTTGTTATACTGGCGGAGTTCGGTGGCTACATTAAAAAGGTGCAAAATGCTTATTTTTATTTTCTTTTTTGAGGAATCACCGGTGGCTGCACCACCTATACTACTCAAGTTTTGGAATCCATTGTTTGATGATTACAAAAGGGAATTACATAAGCACATGTAAGCGTGATAAGAGGTAGGAACGCCAGCAGGAGGCGGCCTGCTTTTCTTCCAGCTTCTTCATCAGGCAAGTCTATAGCATTAGATGTTCAATGACGAGCCTGGGAGTGGTAACGCTGTGGTGGTTCTCATGCCTAATGTCATGGCATTTCGAGAAACCAAAATTTCATAGAATGATCATAAGCATTGTGTGCCATGTCCTTGGATCGACATATTCGTATAGGAAGTATATGCATTAATTTGGATTATATGGAACTGCGGAAATGATGTCACATTTAACAGATTATCAAATATAAATTTCTTGCAGGTACTCTACAGGGCATCGGCGCTGATCCGTACATGGTCGTTACTAACTCCTGCGGAGACCAGAGAGCCTTTGGTTACTGCGTCAATCCGATGGGAGATGGTAGCTCGGAATATCTACAACCAGTTTGGATGGAGGTTCTTGTAATAGGATAGATGGCTAGGCATCTAGGCCTATGTTCGCCGGTTGTGGCATATTTTTATACTACTTTTGTTTATTGTACTGCCTATTTGGAGCTTGCTTGGAACCTTTGGGCGATTGTTGGATTTCTTAAATAAATTAATTGCATGCATCGTTTTGATGCAGAGGCCCAAAGGAATCCTTCTTTTTTTTTTAAATGTCCTTGGGTCGACAGTAGTAGGAAGGTAACAGTTCCGGAGACTGTGGGTGAGTAAATTGGGTTGATGCCGATCCGTTGCCAAAAACGTTGAGCGAGCGGGCAAGAGATAAGATGTGTGCATGTCCTCTCCATCAAAACCGCATCTAGACGGCACTGGCTTGTGGCCTTGATGAAGGTGGCGGTGGGGACCCTGCGTCTGGACGGCGGCGGTTCCCGGGGCGGCGGGGATCTTGCGCCTGACGACGGCGGTTCCCGCGGCGGCGGTTCCCGGAGCGGCAGCTTCGTTCCAGGGGCGGCAGCTACCGGTGGCGGCGGGGATCTCAGGCCTGGACGGCGCCCCACGGGACGGCGGTGGCTTCGGCCGGCGGCTCCTGCTGGCGGCGGGGTTCCAGAGCCTGGACGACGACGCCCGGGGTGGCGGCGGCTTCGGCTCCCGGGGCCGGGTCGCCTGGTAATCCAGCCTGATCCACCGCGCCAGCCTGGTTCCTGGTGCCTTCTCCTGGTGCTTGCTGGCCGGATCTAATCCGGTCTTGGCGATGCCGACGGCGATGGCTTACCTGGGACCATGGTGGTGGCGGCGTCCCCTCCGCCGGGGATGACGGGTCTGATGGTGGGGAGACATGGTTGCCGGTGAAAACCGTGTCGACGGCGAACGATGGCGGCTTTCTGAGCCGTTACCTTGATGAAGGCTTCGTTCTGTAACTACTATTGATCCACTCGTCCTGCTCCGGGGGAAACCCTAGGATCTGGTTTTCCAGATCGGACGATGGCGGCATTGCGGTGTCGTTCCTCTCTAGGGAGCATCGTTTGTGGAGCAGTGCTGGAAGACGGTGGCAGGAGGTGGAGCGTCTTCGTCCTGCACGGAGCTTCAGTGGTGATGTCAGGTCATGCCTGGCCGACAGGTGCTACGCTTTGTCATGCCTGGTCGGCAGGTGCTACGCACAACAGATCTTACTCAGCCTTCGCGTTTGGATGGACGAGCGCGGGGAGGTGGTGCCGTTTGTTGGAAGACGGCGCCCACTTCCCCGTCGGGTGCCTTGCCACCCACGTCTCAAGCGTCGCACGCCACTACCGTGTCGCACACCACTCCGCCATGCTAGCTGGCCAGGAGAATAGCTCCTGGCAGTTGGCCAGATCGCATGCACTGCGGTGCCACTCCCTGTATATAAAGGCTATGCCTATCTCTGGAATAGATACAGTGAATCTCATTCATCTTCTTGGAACCAGAGCAAGTCTTTCCTCTCCTGTACCTCATGGTCGGCTCGCACGCCTCCGATGAGGGCTCCGACGCCGGCGAACAACTCCACGCCGACGCGACGCACGCCAGCCCTCCCATCCCCGGCGTCACCGCCCCACCACTCACCACTTCCGCGACACCACCCCCAGCCTCGGCACCTCTCGACCTCACTGTCACCCCTCCCGGCGCCATCACCGACGACGCCGCATCCTCCTCTGCCGCGCATCCTCCTCCCTCCATCCACACTGTCAACATCGGCGCCCACCTCGACTTCAAGTTGGACGCCGTCTGCGGCAATTATTCCAAATGGCGTCGCATCATGTCCTTCATCCTTCGCAAGTCGGGGGTGGAGAGCCATGTCCTCGTCAACGTCGACCCCCTCACCCAAACCGCGCAGTGGCGCCACGATGACCTGCAGATCCTCCTGATGATCTACGGGTCGATCACGGACGAGCTCTACGACATCCTCTCCACCCAGGACTCCACGGCCTACCACGCGTGGTTCCTCCTCAACGCGTTCTTCCGCGACAACCTCGCGGGCCGCGCCATCCACATTGGTGCTGAGTTCCGCGCCATGGTTCACGGCGATATGAAGATCGCCGACTACTGCCGTCGTCTCAAGGCACTCGCCGACTCCCTCGACGACCTCGACGAGCACATCTCCGACAAGACGCTCATCCTCCAACTCATCCGCGGCCTCTCCCCGCGGTTCAGCGTCATGGCGTCGCTCCTTCCCATGTAGGTTCCTTTTCCCACGTTCGTTCAGGCCCGCTCCCGCCTCATGTTGGAGGAGCTCAGCCAGGACGCCCGCGCTCGCATGGCCGGCGCCACCGCCCTCGTCGCCACCCACGGCGGCTCTCCTGGTTTCGGCTCCTCTGGAACCGGCGGTTCCGGCGGCGGAGGCGGCGGCTCTGCCTCCACTGGTGGCATCCTTCAACGTCAGCCTGACCATCCATCTGACCGTGGCGGCCGTGGCCGCGGCCGCGGACGCGGCGGGCACGGGCGTGGCTCCGGTGGCCGCGGCTCTACACCACCGCTCGTGTCTCCCTCCCAGCAACCCTGGATGGGGTACTTCGCCCCATGGGGCACACCCTTCCCGCCGACCGGACGCACCCCGTGGGTTCCCCCGAACGCTGCGGGCGTGCTCGGTCCCCCACCAGGGGCTCCACACCACGCCTACCCCATGGTCTACGGCGCTCCACCACCACCATACGGCGCGCCTCCACCGGCCTACGGCGCCCCACCTGCATCACCGTCTTGGGACAACGCCCACATGCTCAACGCCGTCATGGCCAACATGTCCCTCCACGCCCCGCGCGCCGGTGACTGGTACCTCGACACCGGCGCGTCCAGCCATATCACCAATGACGCAGGTAACCTGAGCTCGTCTTGTTTTTCTTCAAGGTATCCCTCTATCTTGGTTGGTGATGGCTCCCGTATGACCAAGCCCATTCTCTCTCAACCATGTTCTTTTCGCACCCTCTATTATCTGTCCGTCAATTCACCACTGACAATTCAGTTTCTATCGAGTTTGACTCTTTTGGCTTTCTTGTGAAGGATCTGGCGAGAAAGACACCACTCATGAGATCAAATAGCTCGACCGGCATGTACCCGTTCTTCGGCGAGTCGCCTACCGCTCTCACCGTCGACGTCGGCGACCTTTGGCACAGGCGTCTCGGGCACCCTAGCCGTGCCTCCCTTGCTAGGCTTACTCCCTCTCTACCCTCATGTAATAAACCCTACCCCCCCCCCCCCTCAACCACATGTGAGGCATGCCAGTTCGGACGGCAGCCAAGGCTACCCTTCCCCTCCTCTAGCTCCTTCACTACATCTCCTTTTCAACTCATTCATTGTGATTTGTGGACCTCACCAGTCCCTAGTTGTTCTGGCTATGCTTATTACTTAATAATACTCGATGACTTTAGCCACTACTCCTGGAGTTTTCCTCTGCGACATAAGTCTGAGGCCGCTGATATTCTCATACGTTTTTACGCCTATGTACTCACCCAGTTTCACCTCTGTCTCCAATGTATCTAGAGTGACAACGGTGGTGAATTCCTTAACACTCGCCTCCGCTCCTTCCTCTCGGAACACGGTATTACCCTACGCCTCTCCTGCCCTCACACCTCGCCACAGAACGGCAAGGCTGAGCGCGCCATCCACAGCACTAACGATATCATGCGCACCATGCTCCTCCAAGCTCATATGCCGCCCGAATTCTGGGTCGAAAGCCTCAACACCGCTACACATCTCCTCAATCTTCGACCTTCCCGTGCCATTGCCAACAACACCCCCTACTTCATGTTGCACGACATTGCGCCCACCTACGACCACCTTCGCACCTTCGGCTGCTTGTGCTACCCGAACCTCTACGCCACCAGTCCCCACAAACTTGCACCACGATCCCGCCGCTGTGTCCTCCTTGGCCTCCCCCACGAACACAAAGGCTACCGCTGCCTTGATCTCGACAGCCGCACGGTCATCACCTCTCGCCATGTGATTTTTGAGGAGAGCCAGTTCCCCTACACACCGGCCACACCACCTTCACGTGCCACAGAAAATCCCATGCGTATCCCACCTACCTTGTCTGCACCTACCTCGTATCCACCCCCCGGATCGCCCTCGGGAACGCCTCCCAACCACCCGACAAAAACGGTCGCCCCTTCTCCAGCTGTTGCCCACACCCACCCCGCGCCTTCCTTGGCCACTGCATCCCCGGGATCGCCGCTGGCACCCAACCAGCCAACCACCAGCCGGCCCCACTCCACCCCATCGACACCCACCACTCCGCGCTCCTCCCGCCCGAGCCTGTCGGCCACTTCCACTGCCAGCTCTGACGCGTCCCATCCCGCGTCACCCACCGGTAGGCCCCTCCCACCCCGCGACGTGCCCATCACGCCGCGCTGCAACGCCCACGCCATGCAAACCCGCGCAAAGGCTGGGTTTCTTCAACCCAAGAACCTCTTCTCTCCCAACGCTCTCGCCGCTCTACCCGACACCACCACCATCTCCCTCATTCCATCAACTTACAAACAGGCTCTCCAAGATCCCAACTGGCGCCGCGCCATGCAAGATGAGTTCGATGCTTTGTTGCAAAAAAATACGTGGTCTCTCGTGTCTCGTCCTCCAGGTGTCAACACGGTGACTGGCAAGTGGATCTTCCGCCACAAACTACATCCCGACGGCAGCCTCGCCCGGTATAAGGCGCGCTGGGTCCTCCGTGGCTTCACACAGAAGCACGACATCGACTTTGAGGAGACTTTCAGCCCGGTGGTGAAGCCAACGACCATTCGTGTCGTTCTGAGTCTTGCCGCCGCATTGGACTGGCCGATCCATCAGCTGGACGTGAAGAATGCATTTCTTCACGGTCATCTCGACACCGTCGTCTACGGCCAACAACCCGCCGGCTTCGTCGACTCGCGCTTCCCCATGCATGTCTGCCAGCTCCACCGCTCGCTCTACGGCCTGCGACAGGCGCCGCGAGCATGGTTCCAGCGCTTCACCGCCTACCTGCTCCCCTCGGCTTCGTCGCGTCTAAATGCGACACCTCGCTCTTCATTCTTCGTCGCGGATCCTCCACTGCATATCTCCTACTGTACATGGATGACATCCTCCTCACTGCCAGCTCCACCACCCTGCTCCGCTCCACCATCGACGCCCTGCACCGTGAGTTCGCCATGTCCGACCTCGGCGCACTCCACCATTTCCTCGGCATCAACGTCCACCGCACCACCAATGGTCTCTTCCTCTCACAGCATCAGTATGCACTCGAGATCCTCGAGCGCGCTGCCATGAGAAAATGCAGGCCGATCGCCACTCCCGCCGACACCAAATGCAAGCTCTCTGCGCAGGATGGGCCGCACGTCTCCGATCCCGCTCTCTACCGCAGTCTCGCCGGCGCCCTGCAGTACCTCACTCTCACTCGCCCCGACATCGCCTATGCCGTCCAGGAGCTCTGCCTCTTCATGCACGACCCGCGCGAGAGCCACTACACCTATCTCAAGCGGGTCCTGCGCTATGTTCGCGGCACTACACATCTCGGTCTTCGTCTCCGACGCTCCCGCGACACCAATCTGGTCGCCTACTCCGACTCGGACTGGGCCGGTTGCCCCGATACGCGACGCTCCACATCGGGCTTCTGCGTCTACCTCGGCGACAACCTCGTTTCCTGGTCATCCAAGCGCCAGCACACGGTCTCCTGCTCCAGCGCGGAGGCTGAGTACCGCGCCGTCGCCAATGCCGTCGCCGACACCTGCTGGCTTCGTCAGCTGCTGCACGAGCTTCATCGCCCTCCCAGCAGCGCGACGATCATCTACTGCGACAACATCAGCGCCACATACCTCTCCTCCAACCCGGTTCAGCACCAACGCACAAAACATGTGGAGATCGACCTTCACTTTGTTCGGGAACGGGTCTCCTTCGGCGACGTCCGCGTTCTCCACGTCCCTTCGTCCTCCCAGTTCGCTGACGTCTTCACGAAAGGACTGCCGACCGCCATCTTCACGGAGTTCTGATCCAGCCTCAACATCGTCGAAGACCCCGTTGCGGCTGCGGGGGGCTGTTGGAAGACGGCGCCCACTTCCCCGTCGGGTGCCTTGCCACCCACGTCTCCAGCGCCATGCAGCTCCTTGCCGCCCGCGTCTCCAGCGTCGCACGCCACTACCGCGTCGCACGCCACTCCGCCATGCTAGCTCGCCAGGAGAATAGCTCCTGGCAGTTGGCCAGATCGCATGCACTGCGGTGCCACTCCCTGTATATAAAGGCTATGCCTATCTCTGGAATAGATACAGTGAATCTCATTCATCTTCTCCGTTGGGCGCCGTGGTGGCGTCGACGGATGGCTGGACTGACAAGGATTATGCGGATCTCTCTCCTGAAGATGGTTCAACGGTTCGAGGATGATGGCGGCTTCTAAAACGTGTACATGTGATGTACGCTTTAGGTCTGCTGCACCGGCTGTGAGTTCCGATACGTTATGTGGATGGATCGGAGACGACACCGGATTTAGATATGGGAGTGAGAGCACTCCACATTATCACGGTATGTAGGTGTGAGAGGGGGCTTCGGGTGGTTTGATGCATGTATTTGTCAGACCTTTGTTGAATAAGTAATAAAGATGGCTGCATGCATCACTCGATGAAGAGGCGGGGGCTCAGCCTCCTTTTCTAAAAAATCAAAACCGCATCTGGAACAAATGTCATAAACAACAATGTGCTTGTGCAGATAGCCTTGGAGCTCAGTCGTCCTCGAAAGAGCAGCCATGCTAAGATCTTCACCCTGTTGGGCACTCAAGAGGACCATATTATCATTGCATGACGGTCCACATCCTCTTCCCTCTTGTCTAGATCGTAGGCAGCCTTGGTTAAGAAGTAAAGCCACCGAGGAGGAAGCTCATCTGGATCCTGTGACGGCTGGAAGTCCTGCAACAATGATAAAATGGAACCCAACTCGGTAGCAGCAGTAGAGGTTAGACGGTTCTGTAGGATTGATTAATAGACCAAAATTCAAAACGGTGACCACTCTAGCTTGGGGCAGTGTGGTGTGGGAGTGCAGACAGGGGAACAATACTACTAGTGGTTTATGGTGCAGCTAAGTATACACATCTGCAAAAAGGAGCGGTGTCTTGCTACACATGGATATGGATCGATCTTGTGCAGAAATATGTAAGCGAGTTGCTCCAGTACACCCCTTGACCACTAAGACAACAGCTAGATGAGATGCAAGCCAAGAATGATGCGATGCGAGTCCAAATCAAAAAAATTAAGAAGTTTCAATGCGCACTTTCAGCTTTTGTTATGACTAGCAAAATGGCCCGCGCGTTACCACGGAAAAAAACATAATCTTCAATGATGGTGACCATATTATGTTCACATATCATCGTTTGATTTAGAAAATTTATACACAAATGCAAGAAAATGTTTATTCTTTTAAATTTATTCACAAGCTGAAACAATCTTTACATTTTTTATGTTGGAGGATGTTATTTTAAATTCACAAACATTTTTTGAAACGCATGAAGTTTTTCTGAATAAACAAACATTTTTATAAATCAGTAATATATTTATTAAATTCATGGACATTGTTTTGGAATTTGCAAAAAATAAAAAATCCGGCGCTTTTTAGGATCCTATTTTTAATTCAAAATAAAAATTCTTCAGCATTTTAATTCAAAATTCCTATTTTTAAATTTGCAACAGTTTTTGTAATTCTAAATTATTTAAAATATAAATAAACAAAAATGGAACGGAAAATTTGAATAAAAAAAGAAACTATCAAAACAGGCATTAGCTATTTTTAAAATTTCAGGACATTTTTTAAATGCATTAACATATTTTGAATTAGAAAGCATTTTGTTAAATGCCTTTAGTAATTTTTAATACATGGAATTGTATTTGAGATCATGGACTTTTCTTGTTGTACAAACATTTTTCCAAAATTGCAAACATTTTATTGTATATGCGAGCATTTTTTACAAAACTCCGAGCAGTTTTTGAAGTCACAAACTTTTTAGTTTTTTAAATATGTTGATTTATAATTTCCAGTTTATTAAAATTTTAAAGATTATTTGAAGTTCTAAATTATTTAAAATAAAAAAAGAAAACGGAATTGAAAATAAATAAATAAACGGAAATAATAGCAGGCGCCTGTGCATGGGCCGGCCCATACAGTGTGCTGGATATTCTCCCAGCATGCAGAGCGTAATATAGGAGGTTTTTACATGGGCCGGCCCAGTCCAAGATTTTTTCGCTTTGTGAAACGTTTTCTATTATTTACCGGTGGCATGGTGGGTAATTTATGCAAACTTTAGGGATAATTTCTAAGATGGACGACCAGAAACCGAATTTGCTTTATTATTAGGAAGAGATTAGGCTTGTTCCCACAGTTGGATCAGTGGTAGCATTTCTTTCTATGGAAGCGATTGCGCTGATAATAATCTTAGTTTAGGAATTGATTATATTGAGTAACAGTTATATATATTGTTATAAAACAATATGTAACAGTTATATATAATTGTTACTCAATCTAATAATTGATGTTGTTCTCTTATTTATTTTCTTCAACTATTTAATTATGCATGTCTATTACACGAAATAAATATACAATAATATATATATATATAATCTAAAATTTAACTCAAAATAAATATTAAAAAATATGCACATAAAAGATAATTTAAAAACAACTCAAAAACAAAAAAAATAAAAAATAGAGCAACATGTATATAAAAATATTGAAATTAATTCAAATTAAAATGAATATAAATATTAAATAATCTACAAATTGATAAATAATCTAAAAATAAATAAATTTAAAATAAACATAAATATTAAACAGTATGTAAAAAATACTAATTGCATGGGTACCTCACAACCCTATCACCAAAACTTCCCACACGACGTTATCTCCACCTTATCCACACAGACACACACCACACACCGCGCCGCCGCCGTCTTCATAATGTGCCGCCCCGCTATCGCCTCCACCGCGTCGACCCGCACCATCCCAAAGCCTTCGCCCGCGTCATCCAACGCCGCTGACGTCATCGACGTCTCCACCACCTCGCTGCTCCTTTCCCAATTAATTCCCACCCCTCGTGAGCCATCGCCAACGGCCGGCCCTACTTTTTCGTGTGTATATGTAGTATAGATTATAGTTTTAGTTGTAGGGTAGTGTAGTCATAGATTTTAGTATGGTGTATTTGTAATTTTAGTTTAGAACTTTCTAGTTGTAGATTGTATTGTTACTGTACTTGTACATTTTTTATTGTAGAATTTTGTATTTGTACATTTTGGAGTATTACTGTAGTTGTAGAATTGTAGTGTACTGTAGTTGTAATTGTGATTTGGAATTTTATAGTTATAGATTATAGTGTTAGTGTAGCTGTAGAATTTTTTTTATAGAATTTAATAATGATAGATTATTCAGTATTAGTGTAGTTTTCGAATTTTATATTTGTACACTGAACATTATAAGTTTTGCAGGGACTCATGTCGTCAATACATTCAATTTATAGGCAAGATCATGGCGAATTATTTTGGCAACTATATATAGAATTCATGTTTTCATTAACTTGTTTAGTATTGGCACCATCACAAACGGTGTCAAAATTCCGTGGTGTGTGACAAAAGGGTTATAACCGGTATGCGACCATTAGAAAGAACAATCTGGTGCATGAGCTTGGCCACTCGGACATTCCGAAGCTACTTGCGCGCGCCTACGAGGCCGAGGTGGTTGAGTTCTTTAAGGATAAGGCGCGTGTTAATTTTCATGAGGAACGCAAGTACACATAGTTTCTCGTGCCGGAGAACATGAGGATATGCACTAAAACTGAAGAGGATGATCGAGGACCTACAGGCCGAGATGCAGCCCTTCAACCCCATGGTGAGAAATTTGCGACTGATGCTCAACTCATGGAGATCAACAAGATGATGCTCTTTTAGTTTGAATCTAGGAACAAGGCAAAGAGGGATCCCATGGACTGGGATGACCTTTTGAGGGGGGATTAGTAGGGGATCGTTCAAACTGTTAATTATTTTGCATGTTTTATGTTTGAACAATGTGCATGGTTTGTAGAACCACTTAATTCCTAGTATGTGTAAGGTATCTAATGAACCTAAGTACTTATATGTTTTTATGTTGAATTATATCTATGTGTTATGTGTTGGTCCTTTTGTTTAATGGCGTATGTTTATTTTGTCAACATGAATGCAATAAATGGGCCCATGTGTGATTTGTGATGAAGTGAGATATCAGAAGGATATGTAGTTTTTTATAGATCTTTCGGGTGACTTTCTGATTAGGACTGTATGTTTTAGTTCAACATGTTCTGATTGAGTATGCGCAAAATTTTCTAACTACTTAGGTTATCCTTTGCGGGGTAAGACGTGACTTCTTAGTTATTGAAAAAGAATGAAAACGAGTGCGGTAGCAAACAGCTCCATTTTAATCCCTACTATGGACTGATGCCTCCTGCTTCCTCTAGTAACAAAGTCATAGATGTTCAAGTAATTAGAAGAAAGAATCAACTGGTATTTAGAAAGTGAAAAGCACAGTTGTATTTTCCTTGCACCCCTGGGGTGTGTGGTGCATAATTGTTCTTCCCGAAAAGTAAAAAAGCACAACTGTTCTTCCAAAAAAAAGTGAAAAGCACAGTCGTGCTTCCAGTTTCCCCTTTTTTCTGATTTCCAGGTTTTTTGGCTTTTTGGTTTTTTTGCTGATTTCCATGTTTGCCAGTTTTCATGGTTTTTTCCTGTTTTTGCTTTTGTGGTTTTGTCAGGTTTTTCTGTGGAAAACATTTGTTCAAATCTATTAACATGGGATATAGTTTCGAATATCTCAAAGTGAGAAATTCAACAGCGACTGATTCGTGATTTGCACGCATGGTTCGAAAGAAAAAAAATTGAAAAAACAAATCTAAGATAAAAGCCCAAAACTCCCATATTGTGACAAGTTTTTGCAAAACAGTGCTTTTTACTTGCGCGCGGATTCCGAAGCTACTTGCGCGCGCCTACGATGCCGAGGTGGTTGACTTCTTAAGGATAAGGCGCGTGTTAATTTTCATGAGAAACGCAAGTACACATAGTTTCTGGTGCCGGAGAACATGAGGATATGCACCAAAACTGAAGAGGACAATCGAGGACCTACAGGCCGAGATGCAGCTCTTCAACCCCATGGTGAGAAATTTGCGATTGATGCTCAACTCATGGAGATCAACAAGATGATGCTCTTTTAGTTTGAATCTAGGAAGAAGGCAAAGAGGGATCCCATAGACTGGGATGACCTTTTGAGGGGGGATGAGCAGGGGATCGTTCAAACTGTTAAATTATTTTTGCATGTTTTATGTTTGAACAATGTGCATGGTTTGTAGAACCACTTAATTCCTAGTATGTGTAAGGTATCTAATCAACCTAAGTACTTATATGTTTTTATGTTGAATTATATCTATGTGTTATGTGTTGGTCATTTTGTTTAACACCGTATGTTTATTTTGTCAACATGAATGCAGTAAATGGGCCCATGTGTGATTTGTGATGAAGTGAGATGTGAGAAGGATAGGTAGTTTTTTATAGATCTTTCGGGTGACTTTCTGATTAGGATTGTATGTTTTAGTTCAACATGTTCTGATTGAGTATGCCCAAAATTTTCTAACTACTTAGGTTATCCTTTGCGGGGTAAGATGTGACTTCTTAGTTATTGAAAAAAAATGAAAATGAATGTGGTAGCAAACAGCTCCATTTTAATCCCTACTATGGACCGATGCCTCATGCTTCCTCTAGTAACAAATTCATAGATGTTCAAGTAATTAGAAGAAAGAATCAACTGGTTTTTAGAAAGTGAAAAGCACATTTGTGCTTCCGGTGAAAGCACAGTTGTATTTTCCGTGCGCCCGTGGGGCGTGTGGTGCAGAATTGTTCTTCCCAAAAAGTATAAAAGCAAAACTGTTCTTTCAAAAAAAAAAGTGAAAAGCACAGGTGTGCTTCCGGTTTCCCCTTTTTTCTGATTTCCAGGTTTTTTTTGCTGATTTCCATGTTTGCCAGTTTTCATGGTTTTTCCCTGTTTTCGCTTTTGTGGTTTTGTCAGGTTTTTCTGTGGAAAACATTTGTTCAAATCTATTAACATGGTATATAGTTTCGAATATCTCGAAGTGAGAAATTCAACGGTGACTGATTCGTGATTTGTACGCATGGTTCGAAAGAAAAAAAATGAAAAAACAGATCTAAGATAAAAGCCCAAAACTCCCATATTGTGACAAGTTTTTTGCAAAAACAGTGCTATTTATCACCAAGAAGTGGTACCCTCTAACTAAGAATCTCGATGTATCTTTTTATTTAGGCAAAGAATCTCGATGTATCTGACGGACATTACAACCACTAGTAAAATGCCCGTGCGTTGCTACGGGTTATTATGCATATAAATGAATCAAATCAGTGATTGAGGTCATCTTCAATGTCGAAACTCATTTTTCACTCATGCGTTTGTGTGCGTTCATAGATCAAAGGGCGCCCAACGGGCTTCCCAAAATTCAACCGTCTAGATAGTCCACGTTTCCACAAATCAACCATATATGAGGAAGAGAAAAATGCGTTTGTCTCGACTATCCGCCATGTTAACTCTGGCACATGGTCTCTACACAAAAATCCTACCCCATAATGCACCCTTTCCTTTTTTCTACAGGACCCTTCCCTTCCCACCATAGCGAAACATTCGCGATAGAGCCCGTGCTCCTGTAGGACCATCCCCTTTCCATCATAGCAAGACATTTCTCGCTGGAGGCAGCATCGTATACAAAGTGGTATGTTAATATGTAGATCATTAAAATATCAAGAACAAATTCACTTTGTTTGTTTGGGAGGTATAGAAAACAATATAGAAGGAACAACGATTCCACTCTTTTTGTTTGACCTTTACATGTATGATGTGTTAACCAACACATTTATTATTCTTTCAAAATGTGAATGCCCGTGCAATACCACAACCCTCTAGCTTTCTTTGACATTGTGTATATAAACATAAGGCACACCAAATTTCATGCTTATTTAAAAGATAGTCATTACCACTATTTTTGTGCCAAAAGTATTAGTATCATATTTTCTTAAGGAGCCCTACTCTAGCTAGAGAATAAGAGGATTGGGTTTTGGCAGGATGCAAGGTGCCAACTCATTAAGCACGAGAGTTGTAAGATAAATCCACTTCACCTGAAGTATATTTTGACAAAAATAATACTCTCTCCGTCCCAAAATCCTTGTCACCCGCCTAGTTCATTGGCAAGAAAAAAACATCGCAATTTAAAAAGTTTGTCAAACAGACCCCTCGGCCCCATTTCTTTGTGCTCGTGCGTTGCCAGGGAACAACAAAATTAATGTTCCTATCATTGTTGTTGGTTGTCAAATCCGATCCAATCTACCAGATTGTCTTGACGCTACACTTAACACCTTATCTTTTGTTGTCGTTGGTCAATGAGAGGGTCAAGAATCATCCTTTCATCGTCCTAGCTGAATGCTTGTGCGTTGTCACGGGATCAAAAAATATTTTAATTCATAAATCTATTGAACTTGTACAAACATTGTTTCAGTCATACAACGACAAGTATCCATTTCATTCCTGCCTGCTTCTTTCATAATTGCATCAAATATATCCTTATCTAATACTCCCATATGACAAGGAATGAAAAACAAATAGAATGGCACCAAACATGAGGAATACGGATATGCTTTACAGCCCCTAACAGGCCAACAATAAGCTGGAAACGAACAAATTAATAATAATATAAAATTTATATTCCAGGACATCTAGATAATAATTCATCTTGTATTGAAATACGAAAATACAAAAATAGAATTTCGAATCTGTCATGCGCTGCATACAAAGAAGGAAAAATCATGTATTGAAATAAATTTATATTATAATATTTCATATTTATGGACACTTCAAGACAAGGTTTTTAGCTATTGTTGTACTTCCAGCTACATATATATTTTCTTCTAAACTATAATACATACACAGGAGCGTGCACAAACAAATCTCCTGATGCAAAATAAAAACTGAGTAATATGCCCAAAATACACGGCAGTGTCAAATTATACAAGTACAATAATAATTTTAAGGATAGACAGACTAAGACAGACCAAGAAACTGCATGGAAACAACATTAGAATGAATGGTGTTGTGTACATAGCAGGGAAGAAACAACATTTGGGGGCTTCTGACTAAATGTCTCCCTTATTCTCTCGGAAGGTCCAAACAATTCCTTCCCAAATGACTAAACTGCAATAGTATTCGATGGAAGAACATAATCCGCTCACCATTGTGTTTGTGAAGCTCCCAAAAGATTCGCCTTCCTGGTCCCAAGACGACCATTATCAATGTGCACTCCATAGAATAATTTACCATCACCCTGCAATAAAGAATAAAGATAAAAATAATTGAAAAGCCGAATTTCAAGAAATAACCAATTGATATATAAAAATGTTGTGAACGAACAAACATGCAAGAGATATGCCAGGATTTATCAAACGGTCTTATGCAGACTACATCAAGAGAATAAATAAATGTGCAAGCCAAGTCAAAATTGGAAACACCGAGGAAGTAAACTAAATTAAAAATGACGAACAACAGAAATTTTGTATGAAAATATTAGCAACCTTCCCTAAACACAGTAAATAATTTCTTCCAATTTTTTTTTGCCACATCTTGACCAAGATAATTATGATGGAGAAATATACCTGCTCTTGCCACCCAAGGTAGTTGTTGAACTGCCATTCTGGCAATGGACGGAAATCTTCAAATTTCTTTCCATAATATTTTTCAGCTTCAGCCCAGAACTTGTCAATTCCCCAGCTGTCAAGCAGATACTTCAGTCTGCTATACCTGCGGTTATCTCTTCTTTCATTTTCCCTCTGTGTAACAACTATTGCCTTTATAGCATATAATATATCCTCCTTAGGAACATAACCAAGTGGATTAGCCAGCCGAGGGAATGTGGTTTCTATTCTGTGTGTCCTTCCCATGCCACCTCCAACCTGAAAAAATTGGATAAATAAAAAAAGGTAAGCATTGCTAAATGCAGTACAAGATGGAGCAGAATTTTCTTTGGCACTTACATAGAGGTTAAAGCCAACAGGCTCCCCTGCACTATCGGAAACTACAACAACACCGATGTCATTCGTCAGAATATCAACAGAGTTATAACCAGCAACTGTGACCGCAATCTTGAACTTCGTGGGCAGATACTGGGTCCCGTAGATTGGCTCAGGAGAATCAGGAAAGTTTGTTCCATGTGAGTTGTCATCTCGCGCTTTGGTGACCTCAGGAGGTTCTTCCGCTGACATTATCTTCTCTTCATCCACCCACAGGTCATAATAAGCCCCTGACTGTGGCGCGAGAAGTGCTGCAATATTCTCTGCTGTTTCTTGAGCAAAAAGAATATCTTTTATCACATATGGTGCGGTAGGTGCAAGCACATTCCTATTGAGATCTCCACAAGCACCTAAGGTTGATCCCATATTCTTAATCACAGTGCTGATGACATGCTTCAAGTTCTTCTTAAGAACGCCGTGCAGCTGAAATGTTTTCTTGGTTGTCAGACGGAGCGTTCCAATCCCAAACTCATCAGACAGTGTATCCATAGCCAAGTAAAGCTGGTTTAGAACTTTTCCGGAAGGATTCTTTATCCGGAGCATAAATGAGTAATTCTTCCGGCCACTGACTTCTCGGTCGCTCTGCTGATAGCTTCCATGGAACTTAATCAGCTCGACAGCAGTTTCGTTGACGTTGGGAGCCTCTGAGACCAGCTCCTCATTCAAAGGGTAGCGAATAAAATTGCTCTTCTCCTTGATTATCTCGACCTTGGTTCGCTTAACTTGCGATGCATCCTTCTTCAGGGGCTGCAAGAATGGCAAAAGGTTTCAGAATTCAGAGTATCGGATAGCAGCAGTCGTGCATCATTGCATAGTGTTTTTTTCCTATTGAACGACCATCGGTATAATAATACTCTAAAACCAACTTTCCAATAAACATTTCAGGGGTAAGCAACTAAGTAAGATAATTTTGATCGTGTACTACTGTATTTAAAATGGATTCAGTTCCTAGCAGCGACAGAGGCAGTCAGTGAGTGTTGGCCTGGGCGATGGGGATTTCGAAATCAACGATGGACTTATCTGGTTTCACACAAGTGGTACAACCCAGAATTCTGCCATAACCTACCCAAAATTCGTCATGGTACTGCTGGGCATTGCCATGGAGATGCTCCCGGCAGCCGTCGCCAAGTCCTCCTCCGCCAACGCCGCGACCACGGAGATGCTCGAGCTATCCCGGGACTTCTCCGACTACTCCAGCTTCAACTCCGACATCTCCAGGGAGCTCGAGCGACTGGTCGCCGCGGCCGCCACACCCGGATCCGACGCGCCGGACCTCGCCGCCGTGGATCTGAACAATCTCGGGTCCATGGATCTGTTGGCAAACGCGGCGCTGCTCGAGCGCGTGGAGCCGTTCGTGCCGGAGTGCATGCAGGCGTTGGGGCCGACGCGCGGCGCGCGGCGACGGACAGGATAAGGCTGCTGGCCAAGCACCGCTCGGACATCCGCTGGGTGACGGCGCGATCTGCGGGTGCCTTCGCTCCATGTGACGCAGTCCCCGTCATCTCCATGAGCCGATGCCTCCCGAACTCCCCCGCGCGTTTCTCCTCGTCCGCCGGCACCACCAGCCACTCCTGGCTCGCCGCCGCCGCGGCCTTCCGCCGCAACACCGACGGCGACGGCGCGATCTGCGGGTGCCTCCGCTCCATGTGACGCAGTCCAGTCGGTGCTCCGGCCGTTGGTGAGTCACCTAGACCTCCTCGGCCGCCGCCGCCCTCGCCCTTCTCATCCAACCCCGGGGCACGCACGCACGCGCCACGCAGTCCCGGAGCGGCCTCTGCGGGCTCGGCGAGGCGGGGGCGCGAGGGGGCCGGCCGAAGGAGGCGGCGGCGGCCATTTGGGAGCCGGGGGAGAGCAGAGCAGCGGCAGCCGCGGGATGAGACGTGGGGAGGTAGGTCGTGGAGGGGTGGAGCCGGGGGTTTGCACGAGTACGAGGAGGGTGGGGGAGGAGCGAACGAGGGGTCGATTTTTTCTTTACGTGGGAGGTGGGATCGCTTGCCGATTTTTTCTTTACGTGGGAGGTGGGATCGCTGGGAGGTCGAACCATCCAGCTGGTTGAACCATCACGACGTTCGATCCTGCTTTAATAGTAGAGATGCCTCCTTATTACAGCCCATCAAAACTCATTTTCATGCCCTTTGAATCTTCTTCATTGGCCTATTCACAGCCCATTTCGTTCGTAGGCCTGTCCGGCCGTGCTTGGGCTAAAACTTCTCAATTATTGGCTTGATTGGTTAGACAGTTGTACTAGAAATCTGATTCCCCTAAAAAGAAACAAGAAATCTAATGGTTCAACTACGGCCAGATCTATCTCAAAAATAAGGCCAGATGGAGCAATCAAACTGCTAGTCCCAGCAACTTCTATATATATAATAAACAAGAGAAAGATACAAAAGCATTAAAAAATGGGAGATACATGTGATCCCATGAACACTCTCATGGGCCACAGATTTTCGTTGCTTAAAGAAACAAAACATTTTCCTTCATTCGAACTCAAGGAAAACGTCACAGAGAACCTGTAATTTTATCAGATGTACGAGAAAGATAATTCAAACCATGCAAAGAATGGGTGCATAATTGTCGCCATCCATCCACGCAAGTATGTATATCGTGATATTGTCTAGCACTGCTTGGTGCACATGCAGCTCCTCTTCAAGCCAGAGCACTTGCCGCCGGTGAACCCCTCCGCACCGCACACACCGGCGCAGTTTGCGGAAACGAAGCACAGCCCGTTGAACCGCTCGCTCTCTACCTCACACTCTCGCGCCTGCGCTGGCGCCACCTCTGTAGACAAACATGTGTAGTCGCACATGGTTAGTTTTCCAAACATTGTTCAACAATAAACCAACCCAGAGAATTGGATGACACTTATATATAGCATATGCATGTTTACATGATGTTGTTCAGCCAACACGAGCAAAACAGCACTTAATTACCGGTGGCGACAACGAGGAGGAGGAGGATGGCAACGGCTGAGAAAAGCTTGTGTGATGACTCCATTCTTCCTTGTTGGTATGTGCTAAAACGAGCCCTGTAAAATGTACACTTTCTGGGATTGTAGATCTCAATGACAAGTTAGGATCGATGCTTCTGCCAAGTTAGGATCGATGCTTCTGTCATGCTTATATACGCGCCCAGCGGCAATGACAAGTTCATGGCGATGCATAATTCTGCACCACAGGAACATCTCCGATCAATATATGGAATGTACTAATAACAGGCTTGTATGTGTGCACGACCGCACAATGCTGATGGCATGCAAGCACATGCATAACTCAGCACCACATGAGCATCTCACACCTATATGTGCAACTACCTAATAATTAATAGCTGTGCACCAGGAGCAGCCACGGGCCCCTGCCGTCGCCACATCTTCTCATCATGAAACTACAATTTTTAGGTTAACAGACTACTAATGATGGGCCTGATTGCTAGGATGAACTTTTTTTGTGGGTGTCTGATTTGTGGATGGTCGTGCAGGGGAGGGGCATGGTCAGTTGGTGCACCCACAACCTCCGTCCTGGAAAACAAGTATACATTTCTGTAATATATATGTACATATAGTAGAAACCAGCTTAACGACCAGAAAAAATAGCTTGAGCCACTATATAGATATAATTATAATTTATACTTAAATAGTGGGCAATACCATGGACCGTGGGCATGTTTATTCTGCAGCGTAGTACAATAGTATGTGTACAATAATTAGTACAGCTATAAATAGCTTGATAGTCCAACACACCATCAAATTCTTATAGCATACCAGTTCTATATAACATTACACACAAATATAATAACAGAAAAACCACATCTTAGTGTAGAAATCGCCAACTTGATAATTAGTCCATCCATGGATATATATCATGTTGGTGCATGCCCATGGTTCTTCGATTTTATATTAGTTCATCATTATGGTTTCTTGACCTGGTGGTTGTGGATGATGATACCACGGAACTGTTCCCATGAGACGTCGCGGTGGGACTCTGTGGCAGATGTAGTTTCGACGTTTGATATTTCAGCCTTATTGCTTGCACCTCCTGCATTGGTCGCGCCGGAAACCAGCCCGCCAAGCGATGGACTCATTCCAGTAAAGGATACTTTCTGTTCTGCTTTCAGCTCTTTGCGAGAGAATGCCACTTGGTTCTGGTATGCACCACACTTCAGGACATTGCAGGAGAATATAATTGCAAAGACAAGTAGTAGTAGAACGGCGTGTCTCTTCGTCATTTTCTTCGCTGAATGAATTTACACAGATTTTTAAGAATATAATATATGTAAATTTAACTAAGCTAGAATTCAAGGAGAAATTTAAACTATATAATAGCTTTGCTACAAGAATATCGACAAAGATAGTCAAACTAGATAGTAGAGGTGAAGATCACAAGCATTTGTAGACCTTCACAATCAGATTATATGTGTGTTCATAGAGGTGTAAAAGATTGCATATTCGACAAAAAGATTAATACGAGTGCAGACAGATGAATTGCTTAGTTATTGTTAAATAACATTTATTCTGGACAATCGATTCAACTTCTAAGAGTAATCCGAGCAACATTGTCGATTTATCAAAAACCAAGAAATCACACCAAGCAACTGACGCCCGAGATTTGTTAACGAGTTTCATTGAACTTGGCAATGTATCTGGGGCGGACTATGGATGCTCCTCCCCGTGACACCATTAGAATACCGCAAACTAGCCATCCGAGCACCGGCACATGCTGCCAGCTCCCCATTTGTGCCTATGGTATTATGTTGTCACATATTACATCGTCTGCCTAACTCCACATTATATAGTAGGCATAGGCTACCAGTTGTCCTACTCGAACACGACTTTGTACTCTGTCTACACATAGTATGACTCGAAATCCACTTGTAACATTACTGGTACAAAATATTCAATACAATTCTAACAAGGTCTTCAGTTATTTCTTGAAATGTTTTGTTCAGATCTAGCACCTAGTGGAAAACTTAGACATATTTCTAGGGAAGTAAAAAGTGAAATTGATCTCATAAAACACCCTATCAGATCTAACAAACGAAATTGTGAGCATTGGTTGGCAATAAATCGCACACATCAAAATGGTGCGCTACATATTACTCTAAAACAATAGGTTACACATTTGCGAACGTGGCAACTATTTGACATAAGGTGCTAGTGGGAATATTGTTAATCAATGCTGTCTACTCAGACTCCCATGTGGCCATGTGGTGACACACAGTTAAGTAGAATACATTTCAATTTGCAAACATATTACCTTGCCACTCCTTCACAAGTTGTCGCTCCTCACAATTTTATGCAAGATCACAAATACTTCTCGAAGAGTTTATTTGACCAGACATACATTAGTTGTTCCTAAACCGGCAACATAATTATTTTTGCCTCACTTAACGGTTTTGATAATAACAACAATCTATATATTTTTTTAAAGGAATTCCCATATCCTAACATACTAAGAACGAACTATAAGGGACTATACTACACCATTTTAGAGAGAACATGCATTTATATGAAATATGGGAAGAGTATTTGTAAAGAGAAAGTCCCATGTCCTGACATACTAAGAATGAATTACAAAGGTTTATACCACACCACTTTTATTTGAGAACATGCATTTGTATGAAATATGGGAAGAATATCATGAAAACTTACATGTTTTAAGCATCTGCCTCTTGGAAAGTATGTAATGCTCAAAGCGGTTAACATACCTATATATAGGAGAAACACTCAAGGGTAACCATCTCTCCCACGCGATAGTGGATGCCGGGCATGCGTAACTTTTACATGAATAATAATCATTAACACCAGTTGTGTCATTTCTGATATGTTCAATAAAAGCTGAAGTGGAAAGCATAATTTATAGCCGATCTAACAACAAAGTTATGTAGTGGTGCCCCTGACCGAAGAACCACTTCGGTTTGTCGGGGTTATCCCAAGATAGTTTTTAGTCTTCGTATGGTTTTACATTTCCATGCACACATATATATTTGAAAAGTAAATTGCGTTTTACTTTAACCCATATAAGTTTGGTTAACCAAGTCTATCCAAAGGGATGAAGAAATGATTATCATGTCCTTAGCACACTTAGGTACACTTATTTTCCATCACTCAAAAGGCAAAAGGATTTGTTATTATTTTGAATGACTTCCAACAAAATAGGTAGCCTCATCTACACCACTAGATATGGAATATATCCCGGTTTGCTAAGATTGTCTAGTTTGTTGTAATATATCTTCCTCGGTCCTAGATGTTTATATCATTTTACACCGTGATCTCTAAATTTAATGTTTCCTCATCCCACAAACTAAAACATACTTGAACACCACACTAGATTATAACCTTGTACTATTATTACTATTTCAGTTACTTGTGTGTGTAAATGCGACCTTGCAACACACACACACACACACACACACACACACAAACTATGTTGCATCCAGTGACAACGAGTAGATGCTACTCCCTCTTTATCAGTCTATTAGGCTCGTCTAAAAAACAAAAAATTTGTTTCGAAGGCCCCATGCTATGGGAATAGGCACCTTGTTTTAAAAAATATATAGCCGAAGAGAATTGACCACTGAATTTAAGGAAAGCGGGGTGAAAACCATGGCCCCTTTCCTTTTTACTCTTCGCATGGAACTAATAAATGTTGAATATGAGAGATACATGCATGCTCCATCAATATGTGGTCTACCTCTTAACTAAGTCCTCCTTAGTAAAAGTTATTTTTTATATGTGTCAAATAAACCAAAAGGGAGGAGTACAAATTTATTGAATATTTACCATATACATACCATAAAACCCTACCTGCTACTGGCTAGCAGATCTGTCTCATGAAATTTTCATTCGGACAGTCTCAGTGGTCTACCTTGGACTATATCTTACTTATGACCCCTAAGCAAAATGCTTACGTGGCACCTATTTAATGAGCAAAAAGATAGTTATCATATATCTTAATCTAGATATAGTTCTTAGCCTTGAAACCAAGACAATATAGTTTTTAGAACCAAAAATAAGAAAACCCTTCTTTGTTCTCTTGCAAAACACACTAAAGGAGAGCTCTTTTAGATGCAATAATAAGATACAATGTGCATATCTATGAGCATCTACGCCTATATTGTGTTAAAAAACAATAAGATAAAATGCATTGGAGGGGTTATATCTAAGTGCATATTAAATGCATATGATATAGTCTAAGATTGAATACATTGGGAGTGCCCTTTTGTGCGTAGATAAATTGCCATAGGCAGTTCATTACAATCCGTATGGGACAATGTACTGCATTAGATAGTTCAAAAATTAATAAATGTGTGTGTTATATACATTGAGAAACCGTCTTTATATTTAGTAGATCCAGTTCAGTTTATGGAGAATGTTGATCAGCACAGCCAGTTCATGATACAAAGACGACACATTAATTTAGCACGGCCGTACCTAAGATGGACTATTTTGTATTGAAACTATTAGTTTTTAAGGTGGACGAAAATCATTTTCCTTGGTATTGCTTTGTTCATCTTGTTGAAGTATATGTACAACCAGGCTGAGTTTTCACCTACCATGAAGGTACGAAACAGCACCAACTATATGCTTGTCAGCTTGTGATGTTCCCTTCCTACTTGGTTTGGATTAAGGTACGCACGTCCCTAATTATATTTCTGAAGATAGCTAGCCACTGATTATTCCTGTCACAGCTAGGAACATCATGCTGATGTGACAAAATCATCTCTTGAATATCTGATTAACAGTAATTAAATATCATATATTAGTGACAGAAAAAACTTCAGCCACCATATATTAATTTTTCTAATAGTGCTTGAAAGCTGATCTTGTAAAACCACAGAGAATCACATGGAACATATAAACTGTGGCCATTACCATGGACCCTGGGCATGATTTATTCTGCAATCTAGTAGAATAATACCTTGTACAATATTAGTAGAGCAGTAAATAGCTTGACACTCTAACACACCATCCAGGTCTTACAACCAGTTACATTACACACATAGATAACGGAGAGCTACATCTTAGTGTAGAAATCGCGAACTTGATAATTAGTTCATCAAGGTATATCATGTTGGAGCCCGTGGTCCATTGCCTTAGTTCGTCATTATGGCATGTTATAAGTTGGTGGTTTGCGACTAATCGCATGGAAATCTCGCACAGAGACATCATGATGGGACTCTGTAGTAGTGGTAGTTTCAACATTTGCTATTTCGGCGGTATTGCTCACAGCTGCATTGGGCGCACCAGAAACCTGCCCGCTAAGGGATGAACTCATCCCGCTAAAGGATGCTTTGCGCTCTACATTCATCACTTTGCCAGAGAATGCAACTTGGCTTTGGTGTGCACCGGCCCCCAAGGCATTGTAGGATAATATAATTGCAAGAACAAGTGGTAGGACAAGAATGTTTCTCTTCGCCATTTTCCTGCTGGATGAGTTGGCACATTTTTTGTCAGAATTATCTGATATGTGCGTGTAATTAAGCAAGAAATCAACGGAAGTAATTTCATGAATATGAGCTATACTAGCAATATGCTACAGCGATATTGACAAAAGAAAGTCAAACGAGCAAGGGTTGAAGACCACGAGTATTTGTACGTAGACCTATAAGTTGAGATTATATATATGTATGTATAGAGGTGTAAGAAACAACAACAAAGGTATTATTAAGAGCGTACATTAATGAATTTCTTAGTTATTGGTCAACCATGCATCAATCTGGAGATTATAGTGATATATAATGAAGAGCTTTTCAAAATTATCTATTGAAATATTTATGACCCAATTCTAGAACCTAACTAAGGGAGTAAAAACCCTATACGATCTAACGAGATAAATTTCAAGCATGTTGGTTGGCAGTAGATTGTGCTAGTTTAAATTAATGTCTTGTCTACTACTAAAAAACAATAGTTCAAGCATTTTTTTTTTTGCGAATCAATAGTTCAAGCATTTGCATACAATGAAAAATACTGAACCTAAGGTGCTAATGAAAATATTGTTAACTGATTCTGTTTATTAAAACACCCTACGACAACAAACAGTTAGGTAAAACTCATAGCCAATTTTCAAAGGTATTACTCTAGCCATTGGTCATAATTATAAGCAAAAATGGCTCTTGCAACTACTTAGTTTTTGTGAGCACCCATGTGTTATAGGTTGTTTCTAATCAGACAACGTATTCTTTTCTCACTGCATGGTGTTGATAATCATGAGATTCTGATATTGGAGCTTACTAAATAAAATGTAAGTTATTCTATTACACAACTACCATAGAGTACATGCATTAAATCAAATATGGTAAAGTATTATGACAACTTACATGTTTCAAGCAACTCCCTGCTGGTAAGCATGTAACACTCGCAGCAGTTAACATACCTATATATAGGAGAAAGACTCAAGGTATAACTTGAAAATAAAGATAACCATCTCTTCGATAGGATAGTGGATGTCGGGCACGCGCAACTTCTACATGAATAATAATCATGGACATAAACCAAATTATCTTCGACATGTTCAGAGGAAGCTGAAGTGGAACGCATAATTTGTAATCAATATTATGACAAAGTTATAGAACTGCGCTCTTACCGAACAACCACTTCGGTTTGTCGGCGTTATCTGAAGATATTGTTTATTCCTTGTATATCTTTCGTTTTCCTACGCATAGGATTGAAGAAAAAACTAAATTGTCTTTTAATGTTAAACCATATATGGTTGGTCAGTTAAGTCTGTTTTTCAAACGGATGGGCAACCCATCATCATGGTTTTAGCACACCTAGATATAGTTATTCGCTATTACTCAGAAGGCAAAAGTATTTGTTATTGTCTTGGAAAGCTTTCAGAAAATAAGTAGCATCATTCTACACCATTGGATATGGTGTATATCATGATTTGCTAACATAGTCTAGGTACGGGAATATATCACCATTGGTTGTAGGTCTTTACTTTCCCCTGACCAGAATATAGCATATGTAACATCATGATCCCTAAATTTAATGTTTTTGCATCCCGCAAAGTTACATGAACGCTACTTTTTTTGCATGTACATTAACCTTTCCAATCATTGAAAGGACAAAAAAATACAACTTTCCATGAATGCACATATTGTGTGGCATCCTGTATGAAGAATAAACATGGCTAGCTTGCAGTGATGAATGTTTACCCTACATCCTAAAACCCTACACGAGGTGAGCTAGCAGATCTATCTCTTGAACTGTCATCATATATCTAGCTAATTTTACCATAGACAGTTCATTTGCTAACAGCATGGGACCATATATATACAGACTGATCAAAGTTCAAAAATAAATAGATGTCTAACATATATACAATGATAACACGTCTTTAACATTTAGTGCATCTGGTTCAGTTTACGGAGATTGTTGATCATCACAAGTGGTTCATGATGCGATGATGACATATTTTAGCACAACCGACTGTGCTGGCGTTTACCAGCGAGGGGTTTACTGAATACAGTCTAAAATGGGTTGCCTAGGATGGTTTCTCCATCAGTAGTGTTAGCTGCAGAGATAGACGGGGTAGTTTCCCTAGCTACATATCACTTTGTTTATCTTGTTGTTGTTGAAGTACTACCAGGTCAGAGTTTCATCAACCATGAAGGTAGCAAACAACATCAGCTATGCTTGTCACCTAGTGAAGTCTCTTTTTCTGCGAATACGCAAAGCTTGTGTAGCATTCCATTCATCCATTGATAGAAGTAAAAGAATGAGTACAGTGAGGGGTACAACACATCACACGAATGCAGGCAGGCGTGAACATGATGCCTGGAGCAGAGAGACAAGGGATGCTCAACACGGACAGAGGATACACCACAACTAAACCTACCAAGCGCAAACTAAGAGTGGCAATGCCGAACCAACAAGAATTCCAACATCGCCTGAACCAAAACTGAAGACACCGCGAGCGAGCAAGATAGCGCCTTCAAGAAGGAAGACGACACCGAGATGTCGTCGCCATCCGGTCCGGAGGAACCGAACATAGGGTTTTTGCTAAGCTATAAGAAGGGCACAACTGAAGGCCATGGCAATGCCTCCAAGAAGGAAACGACACCCGTGGGCTCCGTTCTTGCCAGTACCGGCAAGCCGAGTAGGGATCTCTCTCTGGCCTGAAGCTGAGCAATCCCATAACTGTCGAATCTGGAATCGAAGATGAGCAAGCCTAAGTTGATCGGTAGCACCATGCCGGTAGGGGATTGCGGGAGCTGCACCTGCCGTCGAAGGGTGACACTGTGTCCAGATCCACGAACATTGGATATGGAAAAACAGAAGACTTTGATGCATCAGGTAGGGCAGGCGATGAAGCAAAACCACGCGGAGGGTTGGGGCAACGGCGTCTAGCAACATCGGCAAGCTAGGACTAGAGGGAGGCAGATCTGAGTTGTTGTGGTCTTAGTTGTTAAGACATCGGCGAGCCAGGAGCGCTTGAAGAGACACATCCACTCGGTGTTGAGGCCAGAGCTGGACGGCAGAGGACGCCAGCGACGGGAAACACCATACGTACGAGGGACGGTGTCCGCGTGGAACCAGTCGCATGCCCCACATCCCACTAACAACCGGCAGGAGCAAAACCATGTGGGGCATGCGACTGGTTGAGGGGGTGGGGTGGGGGGGGGGGGTGAAGGTCGCGAGGAACCAGATTTGCCCCGCTGTCACCTTCCTTGGGCCTAGTGCGGCTTCACCGGCTGGCCCTCCTGCGACGGCGATGCAGGGGGGGGGGGGGGGGGGGGGGGGGGGGGGACGGAGGTGATCGCTAGCGGCGGCAGCTACAGTTCCCCTGCTTCCTCAGAGGGCGACGTGGAAGGGGGAGGGGTAAGGGTGTGCTGTAAGGGTCGTCCTTTTTCCTCTTCTACAAATTCGCTTGTGAAGTCTCCTAGCTAATTGGTTTGGATGAAGGTGGCAAACAGCATCAACTATGCTTGTCAGCTTGTGCACTCTCCTAGCTAATTGGTTGGGATGAAGGCACGCACATCACTAATTCTAGCTAGCTAGCCACTAATTCCTGACAGCTAGAAAGGTCATATAGCTGATGGGACAAAATCATCTCTCCAATAACGCTATCCCCAGACTATAACATTTCTTTCAGTATAGCAATTGCCATTATGCTTCATAGCCATGTAGACCTTATCATTCAGTATATGTTGGCTGGCACTTAGTGCTCATGTTTTCCAGCGAACACTATCTTATATTGCAAGAAATATGTTGGTGTGCATGTGATTTCCACAAACATACCTAGCCCATTGCTGTGCCGCTACCAAAAAGTAATCATTTCTTAATGGAAATATTCCTCCTGAAGAAAGGTTAGCCGCTTCTCTAGCCCATCTAGTCCACTAAGTATGAGATCATGATGTGCTAGCATATCTAGAACGATCGTGATCCCTCCATGAACATAATTAATATCCCTTGTAGTGTACTTTGCTTCCAAAGCATCTTCTGTTGGCACTGCTCGTGATTTTGTAGGAAAACTATTAGTGTATGCATTAATAAATATCATCATTTATCTAGATAAGCGTATAAAAAAGATAGTTTAGAGAACCTCATGTTACGATTGAATTTTTATTTTTTGTGTGAGTAGGTTGCTATTGATATCAATGCAAAGCAGGCTAATTGGTAAGTTTGATTCAAAAGAACGATTGAGCAACTCTTATGGCAACTACTCTTATCTAATTCACACAAGTCATTTTTATCTTAATTATGTTCTCTCATTCATATTTTTTCATTCACATAGTTCAATCCATCATATATCAAGTGAATCATTTTAACTAGTTATTTAAATTTAATAAATGTCTCTTTTTAGAATTAAACTTTTTCAGAGTAATTCCGAGAAGAAGTACCTGCTTTAATGGGCCCTGCCAATTGCGCAACTTTGAGGTTAATATGTCACCTAGCCAGTAAGTGGCTGGCATAGGTGCAACGCGGAATCCTATTTCAAGCATAGAATGTGTGGTAGCGAGCAAACATGTAACACACCCCCCCCTCCCCCCCCCCCCCCCCACACACACACACCCCACATGTCCTGGCACCGTCGAGGGTCCACCCAACGGTCGTTCTTTCATGTTTTTATTTCCTTTGCTCCCAATTTTTCCCTTTGGTTTCACTTCGTTTTTTGTTCAGGTTTTCTGGTTTTTCATTTCATATATCTGTTCAATTTTTATGTTTTTTTCTTTTGAAATGAGGACCCATATTTTTGTGCCTGTATTTTTTATGTTTGTGTGGTTATTTTTTGTATTATGGAAAATAAAGTATACCTTAAAAATGATGATTTTTTAATCCCATAGGATTTTTGTAATTTACAAAAATATTGATCATCTTTTAAAATTTATGTTTTTTTTTCAAAATTCTTTAACATTTTCTAAATTCCTGAAAACAATTTATCATTCTATGCACACCATTTAAATTTGGTGAACCATTTATAACTTGGTTAATATTTTTTATAATTCATGACTACTTATTTTGTATCAATTTTTAAATTTGGATGTTTGTCTTCATTCCTGAACGTTGATGAATCTGTGGAACAAACTCAATTCACGAATTTTTTCTAAAAATCGTAAAAACAAATCATGAAGAGTTTATAAATTTGCCGGATTTTTATAAATTTGAGAACATTTCCTAAAATGTATGAACTTTCTAAATTTCAGACTTTTTATAAAAATGTGACACATTTTTACAATATCTGAAATATAAATTTTATTTCCGAGCACTATTTCTAAATTCATGAATCATTTTATAAAATTTATGATGTTGATAAAATCTCCTCGATCTCTGTAAAAACCAGCTCGAAAACTGAACATGGTGCAGTTTCTGCAGTCTACTATTTTGATACGTAGACTATAGTTAGCCCGTACAATCACTCTCATGCGTTGTCAATTGGCACGTTCTTAGTCGTCGTCATGTGTCGTGCTCGGAGCATTTTCTCTAGATTTTTTTTATTTTTTCGGCCACATTTTCACCTTTTTAGATTGTTTTTCTGTTTTATTTTGTGTTTCGGTTTTTCATCGGTCTTTCTTAGTTTTTTCCAAAAAATGTTTTTGCACGAAAAAAATGTGTTTTCTGTTTTTTTAGAGGCACGGTTTTGCTTCTGCGAAAAGCATAGTTTTGCTTGGAAGCGAAGAAATCCGTTTTTTGTGCGAGAGGCACGGTTTTGCTTCGCTGAGAGGCATAGTTTTGCTTGTGCGAGAGGCACAACCATACCTCTCGGAAACGAATAAAAGAGTCTTCTGTTTTTTTTCTTGCGAGAGGCATGGTATTGCTTCCACGAGACAAACGGTTTTGCCTTTGAGAGAGGCATGGCCGTGCCTCTCCGAAATGAAAAAACACGTTTGCTGTTTTTTCTATCGCGAGAGACACAGTTTTTCAGTCAGATTTTTTTCGTTCTAGTTTTTTTGTGAAAAAAAAGTTCGTCAAAACCTATCAACATGGGATCTAATTTTGAAGATTTCGACGTGAAGAATCCAACGGAGAAAACGGTTCAAGATTTGAACGCACGTTTAAGAGATTAACCATTTTAAAAATACGGATCTATAAAAAAAAGAAAAAACTCTGAGGTTATGACAAGTAGCACACATATAGTGCGCTACTTGTCCCAACATAAGTAGTTGGGTGTGATATTTGAATTAGAGATTTCGAAAAACCAAAGATTGCATTGGTGCATAGCCTTGAAGCATTTGCACGCGGGAGCTTCTATTCGGCGTTGCAGGCGCCCGTTTGGAGAAGGGCGCCTAGAGCGACCGCCAGTGCGCCCCAGCCCATTAAAGATTGTATTGACGATTTTTAATATATTTTTCAACAAACAAATCACTGGTTTATTAAGAAATGTTCATGGGTTTAAACAGGTCATAAAACCTGAAAACAATAGAGCTAATAAATAAGTGCAGCGAATTTCAAAAGACAATCATCCAATTTTAACATTTTCAAAAAGTTCTGAAAGGACGTGGATGTCGCCTAGAGGGGGGGTGAATAGGCGCTTTAAAATAATTAAGGTTTAGGCTTGAACAAATGCGGAATAAAACTAAGTTTAATATGTCAAGCACAAAACCTCAAACAACTAGGCTCACCTATGTGCACCAACAACTTATGCTAAGCAAGATAAACAACTAAGTGATAGCAAGATATATGACAAGAGACAATATGGCTATCACAAAGTAAAGTGCATAAGTAAAGGGTTCGGGTAAGAGATAACCGAGGCACGCGGAGACGATGATGTATCCCGAAGTTCACACCCTTGCGGATGCTAATCTCCGTTGGAGCGGTGTGGAGGCACAATGCTCCCCAAGATGCCACTAAGGTCACCGTAATCTCCTCACGCCCTCGCACAATGCAAGATGCCGTGATTCCACTAAGGGACCCTTGAGGGCGGTCACCGAACCCGTACAAATGGCAACCCTTGGGGGCGGTCACCGAACCCGTACACGTGGCAACCCTTGGGGGCGGTTACCGGTACCCGTACAAATTGCTCGGGGCAATCTCCACAACCTAATTGGAGACCCCGACGCTTGCCCGGAGCTTTACACCACAATGCTTGAGCTCCAAGACACCACCAAGCTTCTAGGATGCCAAAGCATCCACGAAGAACAATATCTAGGGTACTAAGTACCAAAGGTAATAAGCTTCTCAAACTTCACTTCCACGTATCACCGTGGAGAACTTAAACCGATGCAACCAATGCAATGGCAAGAACACACGAAGTGATCAAGTCCCTCACACTCAAATCCCTCCACAACAACGAAAGCTATGGAGAAATATGAGAGGAAGAACAAGGAGCTCACAAAGAACTCCAAGATCTAGATCCAAGGGGTTCCCCTCACATAGAGGAGAAAGTGATTGGTGGAGATGTGGATCTAGATCTCCTCTCTCTTTTCCCTCAAGAACAAGCAAGAATCATTGGAGGGATTGAGAGTAAGCAAGCTCTAAGAATGTCAACAATGGAGGTAGAACAAGAGCTCAACGGATGGATAAGACCAAGGGGGAAGAAGACCCCCTTTATATAGTGGGGGAAGGAATCAGGCCGTTACCCCCACTTACAGCCCGAGCCGAGCGGTACTACCGCTGGCTCCAGCGGTACTACCGCTGACCCTCCGGCGGTACTACCACTGACTGCAGCGGTACTACCGCTGAGCCCATGGTAGCGCAAAGATACTACCGGGCCAACCACCGCCAAGAAAGTCTTTGCAAAAATGTCCGACGCAGTACAACCACAAAGATGACGGTACTGAAATCTTGGAGCGGTACTACCGCTGACCAGGGGCGGTACTACCGCTGGGACAACGGTACTACCGCCAGCTCTAGCGGTACTACCGCTAGGGCCAGCGGTACTACCACGAGGGCCAGCGGTACTACCGCCAACTCTAGCGGTACTACCGCTCGCCACTGAAACAACCATAACTTTCGCATACGAGCTCCGAATCGAGCAAACCCAAGCTTGTTGGAAATCTTAAGACCATGCAGATATGAAAATGCCAATGATATAGAGATGTGAGTCCTCTATGAATGAAGAACCGGCCAAAACTCCAACATCAAAAACATCATAGTAGATGCATATGGACTCCGTTTTCGATGAACTCGAGCTTGTCACGAAGATGACCATAAGATCTAAAACTCACAAAGAGAAACACCAAACAAGAACCAAGAAGTATGATGCAAGGATGCAAATGGTTTGAGCTCTCAACAAACGATACGATCAAGCTACTCACTAGAGAGCCCCCCTTGATAGTACATCAATCTATCCTAAATAGAAAACCTATCAAGGGCAAACCTATACCTTGCACCTCGTCCTCTTGAGCTAGATGATGATGATCTTGGCTTCCTCAAGATGGACCACCTTTCTTGATTGCGTTGGCTTGATGAAGACTAGTTGATTGCCCCCCCATACTTACTATGGGTGAGCCACTCTTCAGCATATCTTCACAAGTCCATTGCCACCACAATGGACGGCAAGCTTCAAGCACGATATATTCGTGCTGATCCTCTTGAACTTGCACACCGCAATCTTGATGAGATCACCACTTGACGTCATCCTTCATGGGTTGTATGAGATCTTCCTCTAGACGCAAGCCCATGGAAACACACCTAACCCCCACATAGAACTCTCACAAAGACCATGGGTTAGTACACAAATACGTACTGGACACTGCTTACCATACCATGTGATCACTTGATCCCTCTCGGTACATCTTGTACGCTTTGTGTGTTGATCATCTTGTTTTACTCTTTGTGTGATGATCTTGATCAACCTTGTGTCTCTATGACCATTCTTTAGATAATACCTTAAATACCACCTTGGTCATCATATAAACTCCTTGAACCCAACAGATGAACTTTAAGAAGTGCCTATGGACAAATCCTATAAATATAACTTAAGGCAACCATTAGTCCGTAGGAATTGTCATCAATTACCAAAACCACATATGAAGATATATGCTCTAACAAGTTCACTGAACTGATTTTTTTTACAAATCTTGAAAAAGTTCGTCATTTTTAAAAATGTTCATCAATTTTCATAGAAAAGTTCATAAACCGTAAAAAGTGTTCAACAAAATTCGAAATTGTTAATGTAACTCCAAAAAAGTTCAAAATCTTAAAAAAATCGTCGATTTTCAGAGAAAATTCTATCATTTTTTTAAAAAAATACATCGAAATTTTAAAAAGTTCATTGATATTTAAAAAAGTTCACAGAATTCTCAAAAAGAGTTCGTAAAAAATTGAAAAAAGGTTATTAATTTAAAATAAATTTTGTTTTAAAAAAGTTTCATCCAAATTTAAAAAAGTTGTGCTTTTTCTTAAAAATAAAAAAAAAGATAAAAAAAGAAATGGAAAACAAAAAGGGAAAAGAGTAAAAAAAAGAAAGATAAAGAGCAAACAAAATACAGTCCGGAAAAAACCTAAATAAAAAACCAGCTAGGAAGCTTCCAGAAGCTTCACAAAACTGAAGAAAGCTAACTCATGCTGGAACCTAGATGGATCGACCCATTTACGAACGCTGCGGGCGCCGGGTAACAAAATGCACGTTAACCGGCCCCTGCAGTATGAAATTAGAAATGCCTCTTCACGCTATCCCGTCCGTAGAGCTCATGCCCAACACAAAGGAAGGTCCATCAAAGTGCACAAAGTTGCTTAATATTTGGGCTAAAGATAAAGTCGCCCGTTAATTTTAGTTGAAATTTACAAAACATTATTACGGTATAAAGGTAAAGTCGCAAGCACAGGATTTCAAATCACTAAACCAAAATCTAACCACTTTTCCATAAAAAAAATACGGTATTCACTTTCTTTTTTGGAGGAAAAATCCAACAAAATATGGAGATTCCGAGACCCAGCGTTTGGAAGGCCCAATGGGCAAATGGGCCAGTATCTCGGTGAGACTTACACCGGCCCGGAGAAAGCCCCTCTTTCATTCCCCTTTGTTCCAGTTTACAATTGTCCGACCATCCGTCCTTCGCCGTCGCCGACGTGGTCTCCGGTGCCGGCGGGGGACGCCGGCATCTTAGGGCGCCACTCTCATCAATGTAAGTGTCCCGTCTACATCGTCGGTCTCAGGTCTCCTCGTCCTGTAATCCAGTGATGAAATGCTGTTGGTTGCCACCGATTTATCCTCGCTTGAGTGCAACCATGGTTCCCTACGACTAACTGAGCTCATGTTTTCTGCCCCCGTTCTGGTTCCCGGGCGAGCTGAATCCTTCCTTTTTAACTGCGCCCGCGCTTTCCAAATTATAATAGTGCCTGGGGAATTGATTCGGATCTGGATTCAGGGGCTGCGATACAGTGACAGTGCAGTCTGTGGACTCAAGATTTGGAGCCCACACATAATTTGTCTTCTGTGATGGGACGAGTAGTGCTTACTGCCACCACAGTTTGTTGCTCAGCTGGACAAAATTGTAGAACCCTAGCTCAGTTTTGCGTGAGATAATAATGGTAAACAGAGTCTACGGTAATCTCTGAATTATTGTGACAGTGCAGCAGCTTGTCATAGGCTTGTAGCCATGCCCAACTACAGATTATTTGAATGATTGCTTCAACACTGTTCTGAAATATGCCAAGACACTTGTTGTGTCATTCGCTCTGGGTGGGGCGAATGAATGTGCCATGTCAAATCATCAGATTATGGTCAATACTGGGAGTGGTTCCCCATTAGATGAGTGCGTGGGGATGTAATTATACAGGTAGCATGCCGAGTTTCTTTTTTGACCATCTAATTTGATTTCTGAAAATAAGATAAGGATGCCATTCGCCTATCATATCTTTATTTCTCGTATACAAAATAATGCTTAGAATAGTAAGGTATTGTAAATTGGAGTGTTACTTAACTAATGTTCATGTGGGATTGCAAAATTCTACTTGTTTTTTTTTACCATAATATGCATAAGCCCAAGCGTCTAATTTTGTTTAGTAGGAGCAAAGAATCACAAAAAAGTCTTTAGGCGCTGTGAGCAAGAACAGCATATTAAGTTATTAACAAAATAACAAGAAGCCTGATTATTAACCTTCTGCCTAAGTAAGACCCAAGCAAAATAGCTATATCTTCCTGGAACAACGATCTACTGCACCCCTCAAATCATCCTCCAGAACAATAGAGCCGCAAATTACTGATTTATAACAGCCACTACAGTTCTGATTATGTCCAGTAGAGCCGCAAATTAGGGTGAGCCTCCTGAACAATGCGCCTGTTCTTGATTCAGTCATCACAATGGATAAGAGAGTTGGAGCAGGCTGCTGAACCGGGCACTTGTTCAGCCATTTATCCTCTAGAAGAGGAACCTTCTGCACTTCCGAGCTGCAAAGAAACCGAAGCATTGAAAAAAGCATGAATATCTTGTTTGACGTTGACCTTCTAGAATAGCAAGCCACATAGTTAATTATTTTTTATTTCCATTTATCTTGTTAATTGATTGGATAAGGTTGAATTATATGTTTCTTCAATTCATATTGATGAAAAAGAAAGAGAACATGTTCGGCATGCTTACAGTTTTTCTATTGTGATGATGTCCTTCTTCTTTTTATTGCATTGCCAACAATGGGTTCCCTCACGATAACCTGCTGTATCGTGTTGGTGCTGCTTAAGTTGATCTCAGAGCAGAGCTGACTAAATGTTTTGCTGCATCTTATGACACTGAGTTTCTTCAGGGAAAGAGGTAAGCCTATCTGCGGAAGCGACTCAAGTTTTGGACATTCCTCCATGCACAGAGACTCGAGGGATGTGAGATGAATCATGTTGGATGGCAGTGATGTCAATTTTAGGCAGCCAGTCAAGCGAATTTCCTTCACTGAGGTGAGTTGTTGCAGCCATTCCTCCTGATCAGTGTTAAAAGCTTCCAAGTAGTCGGATGAGATATCCAGCATATGAACGGTGGCTAGGCTGCTTGTTTGCAGATAGCTAAAGAGAAATCCCAAGCGGTCCAGGGAGAGCTGAACACCGAGGGACATGTTGCCATCAGCTCTATCTTCAGGTTCACGACTGTTTAGCTTCTCAGAGGTTGAGTCACATACTGAAATTTTGATTGCGTTGAATGATGGTGGGAGCGGCAAAGGTCCCACTAACTCATTGCATTTCTTGATACGGATGTCACGCAAGCGAGAAAATGCATGCTGGTTGTTCTCAACGCCTGACCATCCTTTCCACTGAGTCATGCCTTCAAATAGAAGCTCTTCTAGTGATGGGAATGCCTCTGCAGCACCGCCATAGAATCCAGAATCAATATTTTCCAGTTTCTTCAGATGCATTATCTTTAAAATCCTCAGGAAGGGTAAGCTCCCCAAAGGTGGAAGGGTCTCCCAGTGATGGCAGGAGAGCAGTTCAATGTAGTGAATGTTGGATAAGAATTCAGAGGATAGCCAAACAGGAGACTTGATTCCCATGTAACGTATGACACAAAGTTCTCTCAAGTTGCGGTTTGGTCGTAATCCTTCAAACACTCCATCATGGTCACTGTTGGTGATGCTTTGTTTGAGATGATTCCAGCGGAGTGTTAGCTTGTTCAGGTTCTTCTTATCAAATAATTTTGCCTCATGTGCTTCTTCCCTGCATCTTACATTCTGAAGATTTGTTATGGTTAGCTTCCCTCGAAGTTCATTCAACTCTCCCAGTTGGCATATGTTGCGCTTCATGTTACTGTCCACATTGTACTCCTCTAATTCCGGGAGGGATCTTAACCTGCCAATTGATTCTATGCCTGAAATTATTTTATTCGGAGCCTTCAAGTATCTTAACTGGGTCAACCTAGTTAAGCCCTCTTGGAGTGCCTTTTCCATGATCCAGTCTTGATGAGTTTGCAGACTCAATCCATGTAAATGGTAGAGCTTGAATAATGACTTGGGGACACTGGTAAAGCTCATACTTTCATGAATATTTAGATACCTAAGATGTTTCAAATGATCGATTTTGTCTGGGAGAATACCATCAGGATTGTGCAATACGAGGACCCTTAAGCTTCTTAGATCTTGGAGTGTCTGATCAAGAATATGGTTGAAGTTTGACGAGGCGATCCTTTTGCAGGGAAAACCTTCTTGTGCGTTGCTTATTATTAAGCTTCTCAGATTCTTTTTTGATTCTTTCAATTCTTCCGAACTCATGCACAAGATATTGCTTGCATTGACATATAAGTGGCGAACATTTCTTGGAATACATACATTGAAGTCATCTTCTATTCTGAAGTGTTCTCCATTGGAGACCGACTCTGCAACATCATGCAGCAAGTCGTGAACTACATAATGGTCCTCTTGGTTGGGTACCTTCTCAATGAATGAAAGCTGCAACAGGTCGTTGATATAACGATATGCAATTTCATCTGGTGCTTGTGTGTTAAGGAAACCATGAGCTCTCCACATCTGTATTAGCTCATCTCCTCGAAGGTGGCATTTCTTAGGAAACAATGCAAAGTAAACAAAGCATTGCTTCAAATGGTCAGGAAGATGCTCATAACTCAGTCGCAATACTGATATGATATCATCCTCCTTTTGCTCTATTTGCCACAATTTCCTTCCACAGATAGCACTCCAATGTTTTTCTTCTAGCTCTGCTTTCAATGAACCCCCAATTGTCTTTGCTGCTAAAGGTGATCCTGCCAACTTGCTCACCACTTCTCGGCCAATTTTTTTCAGTTGCGAAAAATCTGAAGGATTTGCATCACCGAATGCACATTGTGAAAAGAAACCCCAGTAATCTTCATCTTCTAAGCCATGTAAGTGCATGATCTCTGTTGGTGCATTCATATTCGCAACATTTTTGCTTCGAGTCGTAACTATTACTTTGCTGCCATTACTAACAAACTGCAGGGGTTTGAACAGGTTCTCCAATTGGCTCCTCAATACGTTCCATACATCATCAAGGACTATCAAAGCCCTTTTCCCATTCAGCGTATCCCGAAGTATGCTCTGAGCTTGATCTAAACTACTGATGCTGTTCAAGTCAGCAAATATGCTGAGATTTGACTGTGCCATCTCTTTTGTTAGACGCCCAACATCAAATTTATCTGAGACATGGAGCCATACTGTGAGATCAAAGTGATGTTTGACATAACGGTGGTTATACAATCTCTGTACTAAAGCAGTCTTACCAACACCACCAATACCAACAACTGATATAACATCATATGGCTGGCTGGATTGTTCATTGATCTGAACAAGTAATTTCTTCAGATGGTTTTCTTCATTAACCCGACCGAAGAAATTCCCTGAGCCTGGCATAGAGGTTGTTGTGCGCCACTGAACTACTTGTTCTGGTTTGCTGTCCTCTATGTTCACAAACTCCAGAAATCTTTGCAACTCACTATCAATCTCAACAAACTTATCGACTACAGATATTAACTCATCTATATCTTCATCAGATAAAAGGAAGCGTTTGAGAAGACGAACCGACTGATTTACTGTTGAGCTGCTGCTACTGCTAGTGGTGGTAGAGGCAGTGGTGATGGTGCTTGCGGGTGAAGAAGATGAGCCAGCTGCAGCTGAAGCAACTTTGTTAATCATGCCATTGTCTTCAACTTGTGCTTGTTGAACGCGATAGTCAAACAAATCGAGAACATCCTCAGCTTGACAGGCAGCATCTTTGATTCTCCCTAGCCAACTTCCCATGGCTGTGTTCTTTGCCTGCACTCTCTCAGCTACATGTATCACTGTTTGGATCGATGATAGATTCCTCTCTAGGATTCTCAGTTTCTCCTTTGTATCTTTCCGTTGGTATTCATACTGGTCTCCAGCATAGGAGCACGCTTTCTCAACTAGCTTGGCGATGAAAGCTGAGGCTACCCATCCTCCTACTGCTGAAGCAGCCATTGCAGCTCAGATGCTGCAACTCGAAGGAGTTGTCAAATACTGGTTTCAAGTGGCCGCATAAAGGAAAACGAATGTTGATTTGAAGAGAGTTGGCATCTGAATGCAGCCAAGAGAGAATCGTGAGTATAAAACTAATGCTTTCCTTAGAAACTTCCCCGAGTTGCATCGTCTTGTTTTGTTAGCCCATATTCTAGTGAAACGTTAGTAAACGTCTCTTCAACTTTGTTTTTGCCATTTTCCTTTGTCAGTTTGTGTAACATAATTTACCTGAAGGTGTTTCTAAGTAAAAGACTAATATTATCATCGTATAATGACTTTTTGTTTGTTGGACAACACTAAGACTGAAACTGGAACCTTTTGCACTTACTTTTAGAAAGAATCGTGAGTCTCATTTCAGCACCTTGTTTCGGGTAACTGTATTTAGCCTCTGTTTGGTAATAGTTCTACCCAGTCCAGTCGATCCCTAGTTAGTTAGTAAAATTTGATCTTTTCGGTGTCCGTGCTATATCATGATTTGTAACCCTCTGGATTGTATATTGTTAAGCAATGCATTAGTATCTCTGTTTTTAATTTCATTGTGATCATTGTTCTTGTTCCCAACTTCCCATGTGACTCGGCTATGTGTTAACCTATTCAGCATCTGGCCTGTGCACATATGTTAAGTTATTAATTCTTGGAGGGCTTAAACTTCTATACCACTTCATTTTTGTATGTACTAGATCTGAAAACCTACAAAATTTGGACGGTGTGCTCCAATTGGGCTTGAGACATCGAGTTGTGGTCCAGATACGGATATTTTAACTTAATCCCAGTTCAGAAAATTGCGTGGAACTTTCCCAAGGCTAGAATATAACAATGATCAGGACCAAGAACGTCCAAGACTATTCGTTTACTATCATATATTTTACTGCTAGATTGTTATTAGCAGAAGCAGAAGCCAACTAGTGGCGGGCTTGTTTCTTGTTGTTTCTTGTTGTTTCTTGTTGTTATAGCTGTTGTTTCATCTCCTTGTCCATTCCTACATCGCCTTGAGCCTGTGCTCCATCGGAAACGCCCCATCCACGTCAGCTTGGCATTGCAAAAGGCTATAATACTTCATGTTTTCTTGTACTCAGCACGCCTTGGTAATAACCAATTTTTTTAAGCATTATTGTAATGTGCTTTCAGATAAGTGCCAAAAATAACCACATTTGTAGTTTCTGTGAGCCTTTGTCTGGAGAGCAACAGAAATACGTGTCCGGTCGATGAATTTCAGGTTCCATTCTGGCAGTTATGTGGTATGCGCAGTTTCCCCCCACTCTCCTGGAGTCGACCGCTCAACCTTGGGAAGACAATGTTCATAAACTACATGGGAAATATTTATTGTTCTCTTCTTTGTAGTCTTGCTGCTTTAACTGAATAATGTTGGCCATTGTAGGTTCCATTGTAGTCCATTTCAGGTTCTATGGACTGTTTGGCCATTGTAGTTATTGATACTCATGTTTTTTGAGGAGGGTTATTGATACTCATGTTATAGCTATTGTTTTATCTCCTTGTCCATTCATACATCACCTCGAGCCTGTGCTCTATAGGAAACACCCCATCCACGGTAGCTTAGAATTGCAAAGGGCTAGCTATAATACTTCATGTTTTCTTGTACTCAGCACGCCTTGGTAATAACCAATTTTTTTAAGCATTATTGTAGTGTGCTTTCAGATAAGTGCCAAAAATAACCACATTTGTAGGTTCTGTGAGCCTTTGTGTGGAGAGCAACAGAAATACGTGTCTGGTTGATGAATTTCAGGTTCCATTCTGGCAGTTATGTGGTATTTTTTTTAAAGGAGGAAACGAGCCCCCGGCCTCTGCATCAATCGAAGCATGCATCCATATTATTAAAAATCCAAAGTAACATCATAGTTGTAGATAAGTCTGTAACTCGGAAATTAAATGGATCTAAAAATACTGAAACTCTTAAGAACTTGCCACATCTGGCATAACCAATATCGGACTACGATGCATGTACACCTAGTCTATTACTAGCACGCCACCCAAACCTGTTGAAGATAACCCGTGTGGCCATTTCCCATCGGTTGCACCCAGTATCCAAAAACTCCATGTTGTCTGCATGACTGAGTAATGACCACGTACGGATCCAGGAGGTTGCTCTGAATATGACCTGCAAAAAATTGTTGAGTTTCTTACCATTAAAGATTATGTCATTCCTGATATTCCATATAGCCCAAAATAAAGCACATATCCCAATTCTAATAAGTTTAGATATTTTAACGTCCATTCCATTGAGCCACGTTGTAAATATCGAATTGATGCATGTAGTTGGGATCGCATTAAAGGCTATATGAATAGTGCGCCAAAGTAGTTATGTGGTATGCGCAGTTTCTCCCCATTCCCGTGGAGACAACCGCTCAACCTTGGGAAGACAATGTTCATAAGCTACATGGGAAATATTTATTGTTCTCTTCTTTGTAGTCTTGCTGCTTTAACTGAATAATATTGGCCATTGTAGGTTCCATTGTAGTCCATTTCAGGTTCTATGGACTGTTTGGCCATTGTAGTTATTGATACTCATGTTTTTTGAGGAGGGTTATTGATGCTCATGTTTGTTTGCCCTCACAGTATCAGGGCTCAGGGCTCGGATTTCCTTGCAAGAAGGCCAAGACAGTTGGGCTTGAAGCGAGAATTTTTCCTTTCTTCTCTTTCTTGGTTTTCCTTTTCTTTTTCTGTGTTTTCTGTTTCCTTTTCTTTTGCTTTTCAGTTTCTCCTTTTCCTTTCCTTTCCCTTTTCTATATTTACTCTAGTTTTTTGTTTTCTTTTTTTCTTTTTTTGCAATTCCCCAATTTCTTTTATTTAAATTATTTATACTGCCTTATATTTAGATTTTTTCCCTTTTATTTTCGTATTTTATTATTATTGTAAATGCATGAACATTTTTTAAGTACGTGAACATTTTTTGAGTCACAAACATTTATTCTCGTACATATAGACTTGTTGTTTAATGATACATAAATATTCCCTTTTGAGATTTGTGAACTTTTTTATATAGTCAGAAGCAATTCTTTTGGAATACGTGATCATTTTTAAATAGGAATAAAAGTGGTACATCTGATCTAACACAAAATAATTTTTTTTATTTTATGAAATATTTTTCATTACTAGTGTGAAGATTTTAGTTAGTATTCATGAACAACTCTTACAACTGTATGAACAAAATTTAAAGTTACACGGAATGTTTTTTCTTGAGTCAGCCTTGATCTTCTCTTCCGTAATGGGCGTAAGTTCTTTTGGGTTTGTTGTCTTATCCATGCACTCAGTAGTACGACACGAGAACTGTACCTCTCTTACAGTGAGAGTATCAACAGTCTCGCCTGAAGCGCTCCCTATGTTCTATTTTCGATGTTTGTGGTCTTTAGTAGATCGGCATGACAAGTTTATAAGAGTAGTAGTCACACTTTGTGCAATACGTTATGCGCGAAGGAAGTTAATTAATTCACGAAGGAATCAATCAAAGTCCGTTGTCTACTCACCTTTTTATCACTCATTTCATTTCGGAGCTAGGAGACGTAAATGCTATGTTTGGAACCCATGATGGTCATTCAGCAAGACCACATGAGGCTCGGAGGTGGATCCCTCTCCTGGCAAATGGAGGCGAAGATAAACGTCGATGCAAGAATATTGCATGGCAGTAGCTCAATATATGTTGTCTGCATGGATCACCTAGGCACTTATATTGGATCGTATGTGTTTGCTATAAGGGGCTTGACAGACCCACCAAGTGTGGAAGCAATTGCTTGCCATGAGGCTTTGCCCTTAGCTGAAGATCTGGGTCTCAAAATCTTTTGATTGCATCGGACTGCTTGACGGTAGTGAAGCATATCAATGAAACATCCGGAGAAAAATATAGAGTAGTACAAGAAATTAGGTCTTGGAAGAGTTTGTTTAATTCTAGTACTTTTACTCATGAATCTAGGAGCTCAAACTGTGAGCCTGATATTCTAGCTATGCATGCACTTTTATTGGATCAGGGATGCCATCTTTGGATGCGGTAGCCTCATGATACAATGTAATACATGTACACATACCACACGATGAGTAAAGCCTAGCAGATTCCTTAAACAAAAAAACTAGTTCGCTTTGTTTTTTTTTTTTGGTTTTCTCTATTTTTTCTATGCTTTTCTTCGGTTTTCTGTTTTTTCTTTATTTCTTTTTTGATTCTAATATTTTTCAATTTTCTGTTTCTTAACTGGCTTACACTCGTTTTTTTCTTTGTTTTTTATTCATTTTTCTTTTCCTTTCCTTGTTGCTTCATATATTTTTTCATTTTTTACACATGTTTTTTTTTTCTTTTTTTCTTTGTTATACTCTAGTTTCCTCTAGTTTTTTCTCGGGTTTCTTTGCCTTTTTATGTTTCTTTTCCGCTTCTCAAGGCATTGTGTACATTTTTGGTATACACATGAAACATTTTTTGATACACGTTCTACATTTTCCGATTACATGATGTATATTATTCTGTAAAAATGTGTTACGAACACATTTTTGAATACATGGTCAGTATTTTAGTAATACACTCTGATTTTTTTGTAATAGACATTTCTGTAAATAGTGTGAAGATTTTGTTAATACATGATTAAATCAAATTTCCACATATGTTTTTTATTTCTACTTTTTCTATACAGATTAGTAAATTTTTCGTATACACCAGAAACATATTTTGTATGCACATTTAACATTTTACAAATACGTGATAAACATTTTTGATAACATAAATGTTTTAATCACATTTCTGACAACATAAATTTTCAATCACATTGTACAAAAAATAATACACATGGAACAGTTATTATATAAACGTTTAGATTTTGGAAATACATGATGTACATTTTTTTAAACAATTTTTTTCATGTCTATATTTTCCATAATCATTGTATATTTTCTGTATACATCATGAGAATTTTATATATACATGTTTAGCATTTTCCAAATATATGATTAACATGTGTTTATACATATTTTTCTGTATTTACTTGTTCCATACACATTATACATTTTTTTTATATATCATAAACATTTTTATATACACATTTAACATTTTTTGAAACCTGTATCTTTCATGTCTACTTTTTTCTACACGCATTGTACAGTTTTCTATACATTTTTCATATACATCAGATTTTTTTTCAAATACACGTTTACCATTTTTACATGCATGATTGAACTTTCCTAATAAAATTGAAAACTTATACTCTTTATTCTTACTTTTCTATACACATTTAATATCTTTAAAATGCATGATTAATATTTTTCTAATTTTGTATATAAAGTGTTTTTTATAATAAATATATTCAGGATATTTTGAATGCGAAATTTGAAAAAGAGGAAGAAAAAAATAAGGAAGGCGCTGGACCGCCCTAATCGGGTGGCTGCCTCACAATTATTTTCGAAGGAAATGGGAGATAGGCTGAAGGGACTTACCTTATACAACAATATACTCCGGATGGGTTGTTGATATGAGACCTCACGATTGATCTGATAGTAAGAAAGGTGGTACAGTACGAAAGCACCCAGTGGCCGGCTGGAGCCACTGTTGTTTTCTTACTGATTTTTACCGATTCTCCATCTCATGAACCAACGGTTATACATACACACACACACTCACACATAAGTTTATATCAATCAAACACACACATGCATGGCTAGATATCGACGAGAAGATTACATAATAGCTACAGCTCATATTATCCAAGCATTTATTGAAAAATATAATATGTATGTGAGATCATCACCTCATATATTGTTTTCTTGAGAAAAGGTTCATATATTACCGCGATAAAAAATGGTTCATACATAATTCACATAAAGTAAAGTTAAGGTCTCTTTAAGACTAATTGGGAGGGTATACGCATCTTCACGCTTGTACATAAAGTCCATTGTCCGGGCAAGATCGGTTGCCTTCTCAAGAAGCGCCATTGGTTGTTTTGTGTGGAGGCATTCGTCGACTATGTCCATCCATGCTTCTTCAATTATCACCTTGAGCTTCTCATTGGCGTCCATTGTCGTTATCCCGTGCTCCTTTTTGCAAGTTTGTACCGTGGATACCACATGTTGTGATATTTGTTCACGCTACAAAAAACATCATTAATAATTAGATGAGGTTTCATCATTTGCATTCATGAATGTATAGATATATATATAAAAGTTTTTGTATATATGGATTATGTTACTCTCCCAACTCTCTAGTGCTTCTCATGCACGGGCGACCCGAGAGGTGAAAATTACCACACATGTTGGTTCACGACCTTCGCGCTCCCTCATTACTGCCGCCATTGGTGGTTTATGTGAAGTCCCCCTAGTTTTGGCTCCTAGACAAAAGTGGCTCGTGTCCTAGCATCATGGGAGTTTCTCAGTGATGGGAGGTGACTGGTCGCGCGGTGGTCATCCAGACTAACACCTTGATTGTGTGTCTGGTAAAAACCCACAATGGTTGCTTGGTTGGACGGCTCAACTGCCACTTGTAGTGCGGATCTTGCACAACATCATTGATATTGCATGTTGCGGAGTGGGACAGTCGCCTCCTTTTGACTTGGGATTGTGGGAGGCATGGTGTTGGGCAAGGCATAGAGTCGTATGGTTTTGGCGATGGCTAGAACCTTCTTCGGAACCTAGTCTGCTGGAATCAGGGCTAATCCAAAATTTGGACCATGTTCCAGAGTGAGTTTTGGCATAAACCAACAGACTCAAGTGGGTTTGTGCTAATGAGGAACTCATCGCGAAACCTCATTCGGAATCTGGGCAGGTCGTAACCTATTCCAGAACTTCTGGAGTGAGTACGGGTTGTTGAAGTGAGCTCCCAATGTAGAAAATTGGGTGGGATATATAAGTCCACCCATTCTTTCGGAAAGGTGTATCCCTTCCCCCACACTTTGGGTTGAGATGTTTTCTCTCTCTTCCTCCATTTTGAAAGCACAAAAGCTCCATTTACTTATCATCCCTCTACCCCAATCGCTCCACTCATCTGAGGGAAAATAGAGAGGGTCATCTCCGATCTATACTTTCGCCAAACCAATTTGTGTTCCTCGTTGATTTCATTGATACATTGGTAGAGCTTAGGTCTTAGGCGGTCAAATGTTCAATTCCTTCGGAAACTTCCTTGCTTGTGGTGTGCTCCAGAGACGTATGTAAAAGTGTGGTGGTCACCTTCAAAACCAACCCCAAGTGATTCAAGGCTCATCCATTGGGGGTGAATCGAGGAGAACACGGAGAGCCATGTGTGGCAGAGCCTTGGTACCAACACCGCTCCAACAGAGATTAACACTTCCCCAAGGAAGTGTTAACTTTAGATAAAATCTGTTTCCCCGACTAACTTGTGGTTAATCCTTTCCTGCACTTTACTTTGCTTTGTATGCTTGCTAATTATATTGTTGCCTAGCTTACATCGCTTCGATCTTGCTTGCCACATGGGTTGTGTTCACCTAGTTGCATATATAGAGAACCTGATTTATCCGCATATCCCTAAAATTGGTAACTAAACTTAAAATATGTAATCTACTATTCGCCCTCCCTCTAGTCGAATGTATCGATCCTTTCACGATTGCTTCTAATGGATGTCCATATTATGTCCTCGGTGTGCTTATTTCATTGCTTGTCACTTTAGGCCTAGTTTAGTGAGATGCTTCCGGATATGTAGGTTTTGCACAGTTGTCGTTGAGTCAATCATGCTCTGTAACGTTTTCAATCTAATTTCCCCAATAAACTTGGCCAATCTTTATTTGTTTATAGTTCATGAATACCCTTCCCTTTAGCGAGGTTCCGTAAGAAAAATATTATAATTATATATTAGTTCACAAGTGTTGGATTAAGTGGATACTGGATAACTTTAACTAGGACTGTCATTGGTCAGAAAATAACATCAAAATTTTAATGGGGAAAGTTTGTACCTCATGTGACACCATGTCATTACCAAGGCGCCCAACAATGCATACAGATCTGATAATTTTTGGATAGGTTAAAACCCACTCAAGAATCTCTCTTGTAGTCACATCACCTAATGAAATGAATACAAAGCTTGTTATTTGCATACAAGCACTGCTGCGCACTGAAATTTGTAGATGTTCTTCAACACTAGTTGGTACATAGTGTTCGTCACGCCATTTCACCTCGGCGTGATAGCATTTGGCCACGTGGATAACCTAAACAACATGAAAGTTAAAGATTAAGTATGGCGATATATAAATGCATGACCAATGTTTGCTTTCAAGGTGGATTTATACTTGCGGTCAATTGGGTAATAAGGAAGCATAAATAATTTCCTTTTGAAACATAATCATATTGAGTAACAAATGCAACATCAAGCAAATTTTAACACATAAACCGACTTAAAAGGATAAAAAAATATTGAACTACACAATACATGCATGAAAGGATAGATATTTAACATGCAATGGATTATACGATATGTTTTGTCTAAGAGAAAAACTGAAAAATGATTGGTTTTCACATTTTCCTCCAAACCTGCTACCATTTTCCCAAGTTAATCAATTTGCTAATGCCACCATCAGTTTCCGTTTGTAAACCACCAACCAATATAATAATATTATTCAATTATTGGAGACATAAGCTCGAACAACTTACATTTGGATTACCTTGTCCCACCTCCACAAGAATCTCATAACTATCACACCGATACTCTTGTATATTACTTAGATACAAACTGGTATATTACTCTATTCACAAAATAGATGTATATGATACAAAATCCCCAAATACTGCTATATTTACTTTTATGGCATACATCAAAATTCTTTTTTTGGCTAATTTGGTACAATCTTGAAAAGCACTTACCAATTCTTTTACCAATTCGGCATTCTTATTTTTCTGACGCTTCAAGTCTTCCTCGATATCGTTTGTAGTGTTAAGTATGTTGATGTATAATGCCTTCAAGTTTGCTGGTAAATTCTCCGCGGCTTGTCCACCCCACCTATAGTTTAGAAAAATGTGAGCTTAATATAAAATATTGTATGATGCTTAACTAAATGTTGCATATAAATTCTAATGACAAATATTTACATGTCAACAAGGTTATGCAAATTCTGCGGTTGATGAAACTTAATTCATTTTGGGACCCACACGTTTAGATGGATAACTTGTAAACCTTGTTATATGTGCAACTTTTGACAATATGTTGTTTCCTTGACGCACTACATATGAGCCAAAACTTAATGCAGAAGAGTTGGATAACTAAATATTTTTCAATTATGATTGTAAATTTGGATAGATGTGAAGTAAAGATCAGGAACTGTGGCACCAAATTATTTTTGTCGGAAACTCTTGAGTAAAACAAAATTATGGCTATATCATGAGTGTTTACAAAATCATGGGAGTCATAAATGTGTAGTTAAATCATAATCTGTGGATGATAAGAAGTATTTAGTGGTGGCATGTAATAAATTCGAGCCAAGGAAAATGGTAAGAGTCTTTAATGGCTTATAGGAGTTCGTTATGGTAGGACACTGCTTCTTTTATCATAAGAATCCATATCATATATTGACAAATTTGGCATATGTCCATTGTTTGGTAGTAAATGAGTAATCTGACTAGGAGTCTAATATTTCTAGCGACAATATATAATACACATTTTTGGCAGAAAAATGCTACTAACCAGTTAATTCTGAAAGAGAAATATGTGTGTTCTACACATTTATAGTTATATATACCAAGTTGGTGGAAAACAATTACATATAGGATAATTTTGGCTAAAGCATTTTACAATCACAATTTTTGTACGGAATCATGCTAATTTCCCTGCTTTTTATCGTTAACGTGAGTATGTACCAAGAATACACTTTAGCGGCCAACTTAATCAATACTTATTAACTTACCAAAGAAAAGATGATTTTTTTTATGCAAGCAAAGACATGGGGCGGTTGAGGTGGTTCTAATAAAAACAGATGGGAACATCAGTAAAATGGAAAAGGGAGGTGGGGTAGGGAGAGGCGGCACAAGAGGCGAACCTTTCATCTTAGGTATTTTTAAGTATTCTACCATTGTTCGGCCCAAACATAGCCAATATTAATTTGAGTATGATCCCTGCTATATATATCCATGCAAGTCAAACATTATTTTCGGAGAGCTGTGCATAAGGAAAAGAGTTTCGTAGCTACAGTTGTGTAGTTTCGCTTCAAAACTACAGGGTATGCGATACCACTATCACCTAGCGGCCTATGTATGCTGGGAACAAAGTGGAGAGATTTCATCATCGGCGGCGCTGGGGGTATTCCTGCGACTTCCCTGGAATACCCAAGATTTTCTCTCATTTTTTAATAGGCATACTAATCGAGCCAGACCAACTGCCCGAGACGCCGAAACGATCCGTCGATCCCTCCCCTGCTCCACTCCCCTCCCCGGTCCCTCTCCCAACCCTAACCTACCTGTCCGCCCTCTCCCTCTCCGCTCCCCCTCTCCTCCAATTCGATCGGCCGCTCGGCGCCCGGCCCTGTCCGGCTCTCCTTCTCGCCCCTCCGGCCTCCGCCAGACCGCCTGCCGGCGACCCCCGGTCGGCCACTCCCCTGCTGACTGCTGTCGCTGGCACTGTTGCGGTGCTGCCACTGGCCTGGCGGCTAGCGCCCTCCACGGCTCCACCGGACCACCACCAGGCCAGTCCACCTCCTCCACCGCTCCAGTCCACCTCCACCACCTCTCCAGCAAGGTTTTTTTGCCCTCTGTTTATTTAAGAAATCTGAAGATTTCTTAGAAACGCCACTGCCTATGATTGCTATAAGGAGTAGAAGCCATTCACATTGCCACTGCCAATAATTTTTATTTCTTTCAATGGATCTGTGATGTAGATGAAGAAGAAGGATGTTAGCCTATTTGAATTGTGGAATAAATCTTCAAAGGCAAGGCAATTAATTTCTACATCCACACCAAGTCCTCTTTCCGTTGAGGTTGAGAGCAATCTGCAGCTAGCACTAGTGCAAATACATGATAAAGCTCCACAACTGGAGAGGGAGAGATGCTCCCCGACCCCTATTGTAGAAGATGATGAAGCAGTTGATGAAGATATTGGCAGCTCTGGATTGTGATCCTGGCAAGCGTGTTCCCATATCTCCGTATCATGTTAATGACTAGGATAGAGTTAGAAGGAGATACATTGACTTGGGAGCTTGTCAGCCAAAGGATCATAAGTTTGAGATCAAAGATTTTAGTGGACATCCCCGTCGCTTTTGCCCTACTTGGTTTAAGGATCATAGTGTGCAAGAAGAGGCTGCTTTTTTGCTTTGTTTGCTACTTGTTCAAGGATAAAACAAAAAATCCCGGAGGAGATGCATTTGTGAATGGCGGGTTTAATAATTGGAACATGAAAGCAAGATTGAAGAGGCATATTGGGAACCAATGCTGGATGGGATGATTTTCTCACAAAGGTCGCATCTTTTTGTACAAAGCATAAGATCACGAGTTGTTGATATGGAGGGTCCTAGAAGGGGTTTATTCAATGGTGCGATCAATTACCACCGCTTCAAGGTTGATATGTTTGTGGGTGTCATTGATAGGCAAATCAGTGAGCTGAATGATAGATTTGATGAGATAAACACAGCGCTATTTTCTTGCATGGCAGCATTCTGTCCACTTCATCTGTTTGCTGCTTATGACCAAGAGAAGTTGGTTAGGCTTGCTACAAAGTTTTATCGCTTCTGATTTTACAAGTGATGAACTGGCAAGACTTCCATGGCAACTAAACATGTATGTTACCAATGTGCGTAGAGATGAAAGGTTTCAAAACCTGAAAATCTGTGTCAGCTTTCAGTTATGCTTGTTGACACAAACAAGCATGAATAATATCATATTGTTTACAAGCTTCTTAAGTTGGTATTGATTCTGCCAGTAGCTACTGCTAGTGTTGAAAGGGTATTCTCTTCAATAAGCTACATGAAGAATAAGCTAAGGAACAAAATGGGTGATGAATATTTGAACAATTGTTTGGTCACATTTGTTGAGAGAGAATTTTTCAATCAAGTGAAGGATGAAGATGTCACCAATATCTTTCAAAAAGGCGACCGCAGATTTATATTATAAGAAGGATATCATCACTTTATCAATCAAAAGGTACTTATGTATTCATGTCGTTATGGTCTAATACATTGAAATATTTTTATTGCCATTATGCTAGTATTGTTTTGTTCATATATTGCTAGTGTTGTGTTGTTTGGTTCATATACTACATTTAGAGCAAAAAAAAATGGATGAATACCCAGCCTTCTTTTCCTGGCGCCGCCACTGGATTTCATGTATGATAAATATTTTGCATTTCATTATCTTTGTGAAAGGTCGATAAAGACTACCCGGAAAAAGAAGATGTGAACGTACCTTTCCATGGCTGTGGTGAAGATGTTGCTTTCTTCCGTGGTGCTATAGTTGTCATAGAAGTCGTCAAATAACGACACAAATATGATCAGTTTTGTGAGCATTACACGTGAATAGGAATATTGCGGCTCATAGACAACTCCAAGTATCCAAAAGTGTAGCTCCACCATTCTATCCCGTGCAAATTTTAGATCCGTTTGTGATTTGAAGTCTTTCCACCAGCTGTAAGTTAATAGTTAAATATGTATTAGCGCAAGTCATACTGTGTAAATAGAAATTATCATGATCATTTTTCTATTTCAATTTTAGTTAGTCTTCTTACATAGTAAGAGCTTTCAACTCCTCGCAATAGAGTGTTTGCAAAATGTTGAAGTCAATCTTAGCAAACTCCAATATGTCTTCATCTCGTGTTGTCTTCTTTTCATACACCGGGATGTACCGCCTAGTTTCCACTCTCTCGACTCTCCTGAAACTAGGTGTCTCGAGTGTACACCGGACCTCTTCTGCAAACCATGGTTCTAGATGTTCTAGCATGCATTGTAAACGACTCTTGGCAAAAACAATGGCATCATCCAACACATCTTCCCCACGAGTCCTAAGATATGCCGCATTGTATAGTGCCAACAACGATTTCACATCATTGCTTGCAAAGTTTCCTCGGTCATCTCTGAACTTCAGAAACACATCTGCAATAAGTAAGTATGGCATATATCATGGCTTATATCTACGCAATATAATATTTCAATTGAATAATGTAGTTGTACGTATATCCAGTAAATAACCATTGTGATGATAATTATACCAGGAGAGACGTGGTACCCATGCTTCCTCAACAAGTAGAACCACGACGCGGTTATGTGGAGGTCGTCACCAAAGCCTTGTTCATCACCTTGCATGCCACATAGTAACTCTTGGATCTCTTTGCCAAAGTGATAGGCCACACCGGTCCGTTGCAGTGTGTCGACGAGCTCTAGCTTCGTAGGTAAATCAGAAGAAGATATAGTAGCCAAGATGATCTTTCTCACCCGCTCCTTCTTGATACTCGCCATGTCCTTCATAGCCGAATACTGCAGAAGGAAAACTTATATCAACTTGGAAATTTGTGAGAGCTAACAGCTAAGAGTGCATGCTCGGGCTCAACGAGAGTGTTTAAAAAAACTGAAAACATTCATACATGAACACATGGAAAATAATATATATGCCATCAAAAATAAGTCGAAGCTTCTACATATCTTGTGCACGTGCATTCGATAATATGGCACCGCGACACAAAGTAAAGAAACTTCCTTTATTTGAAAAAATAAAACATATCATAAATAAACCTGTGATGGAGTGCATGGGTTGTGGTTTAGGAAGAAGTGGCCCCAGAGGCTGGGGGTGTAAGGCCGGGGCTTGTGCAGGTCAGCAATAACAGGAGCAGCCATATGATGAACTGCTAGCTGGGGAGGGATTGCTGATGATGTGTGGATCAGTGTGGTGCTCAAGTAAGGCCTGATGCACTGCAAGAGCAGTAAGCTTGCTTTGCTTGAAGAAGTGCAGTGCTACTACCTTGCATATATATAGAGGTATGTAGGATCTACGCCACCAGAAAAGACATATAACAATAAGTCAATAACCGACACAGTATGTACGACTCTCACTGATTGGAGCAGGTGCGTTGCATATGTACTCCCTCTGTCCCATGGTGTAAAACGTTATTTGGGATGGAGGAAGTACAATGGAACGCATGATATTGGGATGTTAAATATGTAGTTTGATGTGGGGACAAAGATATAGACACGATAACCAACAAGAAAGATTCAATCACGGCACTATTGGCTTGACAAGTCTCAAGAGCACGCAAGTCACAAAACTATTTCTCTTTTCTATGGAGAAGTGCATGTCTGCACCGGGCAGCTTCCATTGGTCCACGCGGATGTAGGACCCATGATAGCACCAGATTTGTTTTCCAACGATAGAAACGAGAGGAATAAAGACTGGGCGGATTCGTGCGTCTATCTCCTATCGTGTGGCTCAATATGGCGGCGACTGCTTCTGATATCCCTTTTGTTTTGATGTATAAGGAACGAGTTTAGCAAGTTCTTCTCGATCTCTTTGATTGAGTTTCGTACCGTCAATTCATTTACGATATCTGGGCTAATGAACCCAACGTCGAAGATTTTATCTTTCTTTAATTCGATGATCTTCAGTCTGTATAATATATATAGTGAGGATAATTATATATACATGCAATGAACGAGCTGAGCTACAGACTTAACTATAGAAGTAATACCTACAGACAGTAGGAAGACATGAGTTGTTTGCCGAGGGCTGAGCTACATACTTAACTATATACCATCTTTTTTTAATTGTATAACTGAAATAACTCCTCAAGTTAAATAGGAATCACAGGAAGTCCAATGAATTCGTGTTCTGGTTTCACTGCCACAAACATAGCGTCTTTCCCACACTCCATGCAGGTTTTCATTTATCATTCATGCAATTTGTGCATCATCGTTGTGAGAGGAGGATGACCAGGTTTGACGAGAGGCTTCCCGTGCACGTATTTATATTGTTCTTTTGTTACCTCCGCCGTTTAAAAAATTACATCATCCCCCAAGTAATCATCAGGATTGGTACCGGGCACCATCCCTGGATGATTAACGACGACGATATCGCTAGACACCTTGAGCGGGGGGCACGATTGCTTCTCCCGTTGGCCGAGCTGGGGAATTATTTTCCCACTTCTTCGTTCTGCTAAGTACCTTGCATCACTGAAAGTAGTTCCCGACCGCCGCGCTTGTGCATATGTCTTTTTAATAATGCAGTCATAGTTGGAATCCGACGGAGGCGGTGGTGGTCGCTTCAGTTGATTGATAGTGTGCTCCACTTTCACCGGATCTAGCTTCTCCTTCTAAGGTGGAGTTTTCTTTGCAAAATGGGCCCTCAATTCGGCACGACATATGTCCTTATTTTCCTGCTTGGTCCTCTCATATGGTAACTTTTCCAGAGGCTTGAGAGATGGACAGTATCTGAATTGCCTCCCGCCTTTGCTTGTACTACTAGCCGCCAGAGAGAAGGAGGCGTCTCTCTTCCGCTCGAGAGAAGGAGGCAGACTTCTCTGACGCGCCGGAGGAGCCGGAGCGGCGGCGTTTGTCTTCTGACGTTGCCAACGAGGCGAAGTAGGAGGCGGACTGCTCTGACGCGCTGGAGTAGGCGAAGGAGGAGGCGAAGTGCCCTCACACGTTGGAGGAGCCAGAGAAGGAGGCAGAGTGCCCTGATCACTCGCCGAAGGAGGAGGAGGAGGAGGAGGAGGAGGGGGAGGAGGCGGAGTGCCCTGACTCGTCGTCGTCGTCGTCGTCGGAGGAGGCGTCCAGTTTGGAAGCTTGATGAACTCCTTCTTCCATATATATGTACTCCTAAGAGCACGAACCAGCTGGTTCTCCCCTTCACCTATAGGTTGGTCAAGCTCGAGCTCCTCAAATCCCTCCATTACTTGATTCACCATCACAACAGCATAGCCATGTGGAATCGGAAGGCAGTGAAAAGTTCCGTTGGGTTGAGGAGGTGCAACAGAGCCGACAACCGCCTTGAAATTGAGGTTCCGACATTTCATCATAAGCTCACAATGTTGAGCCTCCGTGATAGTATCCACAGAGTAGCTGGGAGCCGTGAAGTCATGCTGAACGGGCTCTATGGAAACCACGCTGCTTCTCCGCTGAGATGCGGGGTAGCTTCTGGGGTAGCTTCGTGACCCTGAGATGGTTGACCGGCAGCTCGGTTGCTCTCATGTTCCTCAAGATTTAGTAGTCTTGCATTGATCTTTTGCATGTCGCTCAACTCTGCTACGATGACAGAGATCTTCTGTCGTCTCTTGAGCTTGCGTTGGTTTTTGTCTCGAAGAGGAAAGGGCGATGCAGCACAGGAGCAGTAAGTATTTCCCTCAGTTTGAGAACCAAGGTATCAATCCAGTAGGAGAATCTCGTCAAGTCCAAAGTACCTGCACAAACACAAAAGAGCTTGCACCCAACGCTATAAAGGGGCTGTCAATCCCTTCAAGATTGATTGCAAAGTGAGATCTGAAGGCGGAAAGTGCAATGTACTAGAAGAGTAAGGCTGAAAATATGGTGTAGAGTAGACCCGGGGGCCATAGTGTTCACTAGAGGCTGCTCTCAAAATAACAAATATTACGGTGGGTGAACAAATTACTGTCGAGCAATTGATAGAACCGCGCAAAGTCATGACGATATCTAAGGCAATGATCATACATATAGGCATCACGTCCGAGACAAGTAGTCCGATACTTTCTGCATGTACTACTATTACTCCATACGTCGACCGCTATCCAGCATGCATCTAGTGTATTGAGTTCATGACGAACAGAGTAACGCCTTAAGCAAGATGAGATGATGTAGAGGGATATTCTCAAACCAATGATGAAAATCCCATCTTTTTACCATTGATGGCAACAACACGATGCGTGCCTCGCTACCCCTTCTGTCACTGGGTGAGGTCACCGCACGGTATGAACCCAAAACCAAGCACTTCTCCCATTGCAAGAATCATAGATCTAGTTGGCCAAACAAAACCCACAACTCAAAGAGAATTACAAGGATATGAAATCATGCATAAGAGAGATCAGAATAAACTCAAATAAGATTCATAGATAATCTGATCATAAATCCACAATTCATCGGATCTCGACAAACCCACCGCAAAAGAAGATTACATCGGATAGATCTCCATGAAGATCATGGAGAACTTTGTATTGAAGATCCAAGAGAGAGAAGAAGCCATCTAGCTACTAGCTATGGACCCGTAGGTCTATGGTGAACTACTCACGCATCATCGGAGAGGTCATGGTGTTGATGAAGAAGCCCTCCGTATCCGAATCCCCCCTCCGGTAGGGCACCAGAACGTGCCCCAGATGGGATCTTGCGGAGACAGAAGCTTGCGGCGGCGGAAAAGTACTTTCGATGATCTCCTGATTTTTTCTGGGATTTTAGGGAATTTATAGGCGAAAGACCTAGGGCAGAGGAGGCCCAGGGAGCCCACAAGCCTGGGAGGCACGACCCCCCTGGCCGCGGCTAGGGGGCTTGTGGGGTCCCTGGTGACCTCTTGCCCTGATTCTCAAGCTTCCCGGTCTTTTTCCGTTTCGGAAAAAATCTTTTTGGTAGTTTCGTTCCGTTTGGACTCCGTTCAAAATCCTCCTCTGAAAGGGGTCAAAAACATGAAAAAAACAGGAATTGTCACTTGGCACTGAGTTAATAAGTTAGTCCCAAAAAATATATATATAAGGCATACAAAACATCCAAAGTTTGACAAGATAATAGCATGAAACCATCAAAAATTATAGATATGTTGGAGACGTATCAAGCATCCCCAAGCTTAACTCCTGCTCGTTCTCGAGTAGGGAAGTGATAAAGAATGAATTTTTGATGTGGAATGCTACCTAGCGTAGTTGTCCTTTGCAACTTCTTTCATGTGACATGAATGTTCAGATCCGTAAGATTCAAAACAATAGTTTGCTATTGACATGAAAACAATAATGCTCCAGGCAAACTAGCAAGGTAATCATGAACTTTCAAAATAACAAGGCCAAAGAAAGTTATCCCTACAAAATCATATAGTCTGGCTATGCTCCATCATCCTCACACAACTAATGTAAATTATGCACAACCACGGTATTGGCCAAGTATTTGTTTTCGCACTCTTACTTTCTCAAACTTTTTATAACTATCACGCAATACATGAGCGTGCGCCATGGATATAGCACTATAAGTGGAATAGAGTGTCGTGGTGGTTGTGAGACAAAAAGGAGGAGATGGTCACATTGACTTGGCATATCAAAAGGCTATGGAGATGCCCATTAATAGATATCAATGTGAATGAGTAGGGATTGCCATACAAAGGATGCACTAGAGCTATAAGTATGTGAAAGCTCAAAAGGTAAACTAGTGGGTGTGCATCCAACTTGCTTGCTCACGAAGACCCAGGGCAATTTTGAACAAGCCCATCATTGGAATATACAAGCCAAGTTATATAATGAAGATTCCCACTAGCATATGGTGGTGACGAAACGAGAGGCTCTCAATCATGAAGAACATGATGCTATTATGAAGCACAAGTGTGGAAAAAGATAGTATCATTGTCCCTTCTCTCTTTTTCTCTTTTTTTTATTTGGGCTCTTAGGCCTCTCTTTTTTCTCTTTTTTTTATTTGGGCTCTTTGGCCTCTTTTTTTTTCTCACATGGGACAATGCTCTAATAATGATGATCATCACACTTTTATTTACTCACAGCTCAAAGCTTAGAAATGGCTCTATAGGAAATGCCTCCGGCAGTGTACCGGGATGTGCAACGATCTAGCTTGGCGTATGACGTTGAAATATCTCGCTAGCTATCTTACGATCATGCAATGGCAATATGAGAGTGAAGGCTCAAGTCATGAGACGGAACGGTGGGAATTGCATGGCAATATATCTCGGAATGGCTATAAAAATGCCATAGTAGGTAGATATGGTGGCTGTTTTGAGGAAGACATTTGGTGGGTTTGTGTACCAGCGAGAATTGTGCGGCACTAGAGAAGCTAGCAATGGTGGAAGGTGAAAGTGCTTCTATACCATGGACTCACATTAGTCATGAAGAACTCACATACTTGTTGCGAAAGTTTTTATTAGTAATCGAAACAAAGTGCTAAACGCATACTCCTAGGGGAAGGGTTGGTAGGTGTTAACCATCGCGCGATCCCGACCTCAACACAAAGGATGACAATCAATAGATCAATTATGCTCCGACTTACTAACATAGCGGTTCACCATACGTGCATGGTACGGGAATCACTAACTTCAACATAAGTATTTCTAGATTCACAACACCCTACTAACATAACTCTTAGTATTACCAAATCCACGTTTCAAAACTAATTGAGAGGAATCAAGACTTCTCTTTCTACTCAATGCACATGAAGATGGAGGTTTTTGTATCCTCTTTGGGTACCTATCACCTTTGGGACTACTTTCATAGCATAATCCAACTACCAAGTCACGCACCGCCGTCCTCTAAAAGATCTAAGTGAAGCACATAGAGCAAAATTATCTAGCTCAAAAGATATAAGTGAAGCACAAGGAGCATTCTAGCAAAATCACGATGAGTGCATGTCTCTCTCTAAAGGTGTGCAGCAAGGATGATTGTGACACAAAAAAATACTCCTAAGATACAAGACGCTCCAAGCAAAACACTTATCGTGTGGTGAATAAAAATATAGCTCCAAATAATGTTACCGATGGATTGAAGACGAAAGAGGGGATGCCTTCCCGGGGCATCCCCAAGCTTAGGCTCTTTGGTGTCCTTGAATTTGGCTTGGGATGCCTTGGGCATCCCCAAGCTTGAGCTCTTTCGACTCCTTATCTCTTTGTCCATGAGAACATCATCCAAAACTTGAAAACTTCACAACACAAAACTTAAACAGAAACTCGTGATATCATTAGCACAATAAAACAAACTACCACCCCTTTAGGTACTGTAGCAATCTTGATTTCTATTTATATTGGTGTTGGGATACCATATTCTCACTTTTCCATGGCTAGTACCCCCCGATACTAACCATAGTTTCATCAAAACAAGCAACCAACTCAACAAAAACAAAATCTGTGAAAAACAGACCAGTCTGTAGCAATCTGTATACTTCGTATAGTTCTGGTACCTCAACAATTCTGAAAACTTATGACTGCCTGGGAAAAAGGCATATAAACCAGCAGCAAAAAAAATCAACTCAAAATCTCTTTCTGAATAAAAATGAAAAATCATCTCGTGAGCGAAAAGTTTCTGTTTTTTTCCAGCAGGATCAAACAACCATTACCAAGACTAGTCATAAAGGTTTTGCTTGGCTCAAACACAAAAAGAAACACAAAAGACACAATCATAACATAATTATGATAGTGTGGATGCAACAAAACAGAAATAAAAATAAATAAATTCATTGGGTTGCCTCCCAACAAGCGCTATTGTTTAACGCCCCTAGCTAGGCATAAGGCGATAAAATCACGTATCGTCGTCTTTGGTTCTCAAACCATAAGTGGCCCTCATCATGGATTCATAAGACAATATTATTTTCTTTCTAGGAAAGTTATCCATGCCCTTCTTTAAAGGAAATTGAAATCTAATATTCCCTTCCTTCATATCGATGATGGCACCGGTAGTCCTTAGGAAAGGTCTACCAAGAATAATAGGGCATGTAGGATTGCAATCAATGTCAAGCACAATGAAATCCACGGGTATATAGTTCCTATTTGCAACAATAAGGACATCATTGATCCTTCCCATGGGTTTCTTGACAGTAGAATCCGCAAGATGCAAATTAAGAGAACACTCTTCAATCTCATTAAAACCGAGAACATCACATAAAGACTTTGGAATCGCGGAAACACTAGCACCCAAATCACACAAAGTGTTGCATTCATAGTTTTTGATTTTGATTTTGATAGTAGGTTCCCACTCATGATGAAGCTTTCTAGGGATAGAGACTTCCAATTCAAGTTTCTCTTCAAGAGATTTTATCATAGCTTCGACGATATGATCGGTAAAGACCTTGTTTTGGCTATAAGCGTGTGGAGAGTTTAGCATGGATTGCATCAAGGAAATGCATTCAATCAAGGAGAAATTATCATAATTGAATTCCTTAAAATCCAAAGTAGTAATTTCATTACTACTCAAAGTTTTAATATCCTCTACTCCACTTTCAATGTTTTTAGCATCAAGATAGATGGACTCCGAATCATTGGGGCGTTTTTCAACCAAGGTGGATTCATATCCAGCCCCATCATCATTAGGTTTGACACAAGAAAACAAGGATTCAATGGGAGTCACACCAAGCACTTTAAGATCTTCGTGATTCTTATCACGAGAACACGCCTTTTTAAGCCATTCATGTCTAGCACGAATTTGGGCGGTTCTTTCTTTGCTCTCAATCATGGAAACATGCATAGCTTTCAAAGTTTCACCCATATTGATCTTGGGAGGAGCACATCTAACTTTCAAAGCATCAATATCACTAGACATTCTATCAACGCTCTTAGCCAAATCGTCAATTTTGAGTAGTTTTTCCTCTATGGACGCATTGAATTTTTTTGTGAGTTGATAAACTCTTTGATATTACTCTCTAGATCAGAGGGAAACCTATTGTAATTTCCATGAGTATTGTTGTAGGAGTTGCCAAAGTTATTAGAGGGGTTGCTAGGAAAAGGCCTAGGAACATAGTTTCCTCTAAAAGCATTGTTTTTGCCAAAATTATTCCTACCAACAAAATTAACGTCCAAGCTAGCATTGCTACTCTCAATCAAAGAAGACAAGGGCATATCATTAGGATCTAAAGGAGCACTTCTACTAGAAACCAAATTCGTTAACTCATCCATCTTAGCACTCAACGAGTTAATTTCTTTTATAGCGTGTACCTTCTTACTAGTAGGTGACCTTTCAGTGTGCCACTGAGGTTAGTTCGTCATGATATTGTCTAGGAGTTTCGTGGCTTCTCTTAACGTGATTTCCATGAACGTTCCACCTGAGGCGGAGTCCAAGATATTTCTAGAAGCAAAATTCAAGCCAGCGTAGAAGATTTGTATAATCATCCAAAGACTCAAGCCATGAGCGGGACAATTTCTAATCATCAATTTCATTCTCTCCCAAGATTGTGCAACGTGTTCATGATCAAGTTGCTTATAATTCATGATATAATTACAGAGAGAGATAATCTTAGCCGGCGGAAAATACTTGGAAATATAAGCATCTTTGCACTTATCCCAAGAATCGATACTATTTTTGGGCAAAGGCGAAAACCAAGTTTTTGCTCGATCTCGCAACGAGAAAGAAAAAAGCTTCAATTTAATCACATCATTATCCACATCTTTCTTCTTTTGCATATCACAAAGCTCAATGAAGGTATTGAGATGCGATGCGGCATCTTCACTAGGAAGGCCGGAGAATTGCTCTTTCATAACAAGATTCAGCAAAGCGGCATTGATTTCGTATGACTCCGCAGCACTAGTGGTGGGAGCAATCGGAGTACTAATAAAATCATTATTATTAGTATTCGAGAAGTCACAAAGTTTGGTGTTTTCAGTCATGGTGACTTCGGCAAGCAAGAAAGCACACAAGCGAACAAAGAGCAAGCGAGAAAAAGGGCGAACAAAAAGGCGAAGAAAAAGGCAAACGAAAAAGGCAAATTGGTGAAGTGGGGGAGAGGAAAACGAGAGGCAACTGGCAAACAAAGTAAATGCAAGACATGAGTTTGCGACACTTACTTGGATGAGTTCTTGACTTGATCCTCCCCGGCAACGGCGCCAGAAATTCTTCTGCTACGGCGACAGAGATCTTCTGTCATCTCTTGAGCTTGCGTTGGTTTTTTCCCTTGAAGAGGAAATGGCGATGCAGCACAGGAGCAGTAAGTATTTCCCTCAGTTTGACAACCAAGGTATCAATCCAGTAGGAGAATCTCGTCAAGTCCAGAGTACCTGCACAAACACAAAAGAGTTTGCACCCAACGCTATAAAGGGGTTGTCAATCCCTTCAAGATTGATTGCAAAGTGAGATCTGAAGGCGGAAAGTGCAACGAACTAGAAGAGTAAGGCTGAAAATATGGTGTGGAGTAGACCCGGGGGCCATAGTGTTCACTAGAGGCTTCTCACAAAATAGCAAATATTACGGTGGGTGAACAATTTACTGTCGAGCAATTGACAGAACCGCGCAAAGTCATGACGATATCTAAGGCAATGATCATACATATAGGCATCACGTACGAGACAAGTAGACCGATACTTTCTGCATCTACTACTATTACTCCACACATCGACCGCTATCCAGCATGCATCTAGTGTATTGAGTTCATGACGAACAGAGTAACGCCTTAAGCAAGATGAGATGATGTAGAGGGATAATCTCAAACCAATGATGAAAACTCCATCTTTTTACCCTTGATGGCAACAACACGATGTGTGCCTCGCTACCCCTTCTGTCATTGGGTGAGGTCACCGCACGGTATGAACCCAAAACCAAGCACTTCTCCCATTGCAAGAATCATAGATCTAGTTGGCCAAACAAAACCCACAACTCGAAGAGAATTGCAAGGATATGAAATCATGCATAAGAGAGATCAGAAGAAACTCAAATAAGATTCATAGATAATTTGATCATAAATACACAATTCACGGATCTCGACAAACACACCGCAAAAGAAGATTACATCGGATAGATCTCCATGAAGATCATGGAGAACTTTGTATTGAAGATCCAAGAGAGAGAAGAAGCCATCTAGCTACTAGCTATGGACCCGTAGGTCTATGATGAACTACTCACGCATCATCGGAGAGGTCATGGTGTTGATGAAGAAGCCCTCTGTATCCGAATCGCCCCTCCGGCAGGGCACCAGAACGTGCCCCAGATGGGATCTTGCGGAGACAGAAGCTTGCGGCGGCGAAAAAGTACTTTCGATGATCTCCTGATTTTTTCTGGAATTTTAGGGAATTTATAGGCGAAAGACCTAGGGCAGAGGAGGCCCAGTGAGCCCACAAGCCTGGGAGGCATGGCCCCCCTGGCCGCGGCTAGGGGGCTTGTGGGGTCCCTGGTGACCTCCTGCCCTCATTCTCAAGCTTCCCGATCTTTTTCTTTTTCGGAAAAAATCTTTTTGGCAGTTTCGTCCCGTTTGGACTCCGTTCAAAATCCTCCTCTGAAAGGGGTCAAAAACATGGAAAAATAGGAACTGGCACTTGGCACTGAGTTAATAAGTTAGTCCCAAATATATATATATAAGGCATACAAAACATCCAAAGTTTGACAAGATAATAGCATGAAACCATCAAAAATTATAGATAAGTTGGAGACGTATCAAGCTCCGCTTCCCTCTTTCTCTCCCAGCTTCTGTAACCGCGTGCGTTGGGAAACCCAACCTTCCACGGAACGGAGCCTGGTGTGCCTCGTGTTCGTCGAGGGTGCTCAGCATTCCCTAGGGCCTCAGTCAGCTCGTCCTTGTCTCTGTCGAGAATGAACGTCCCTTCTTGCACTGCGGTGATATACTTCTGAAGCTTGTTGATGGGTATTGCAAGTTTCTCGTCCGTCCAACGACACTTCCCTGTTTCAGGGTCCAAAGTTCCCCCAACCCCGAAGAACCAAGTCCTTGAACGGTCTGGCCAGTTCAATGTGTGTGGTTCGACCCCTTTAGCAATTAGGTCATTCTCATCTTTGTCCCACAACGGCCGGGCTTTGAGGTAGCCACCTGACCCCGTGTGATGGTGATATGGTTTCTCTGCGGCATTATTCTTGTTTGTCTTTGACATTTTCTTACTCTTGTCCGATGTCTTGTAGGCCACTAATGCGGGCCATGATACGTCCCAAACGTATCTATAATTTTTGCTTGCTCCATGCAAGTTTTGGGTGATATTGCTATGTGTTTTGTACAGTTTCATACCTTTTTCAACATATTTGGACTAACCTACTAACTCAATGGACCCAGTGCCAGTTTCTGTCTACTGATGTCTGTGAATTGCAGGTTTATTATACTCATATTTACGGTGTCCAAAAAAATCCACAAAAAATATAAAAAAAATCAGCGTCCGAGAAGACTCCAGACGGCCGAAGGAGGGCCATAGGGGGGCCACCAGGCCTCCAGGCGACCTGGTGGCATGGCCTGCCCCCTGGCCGCGCGAGGAGGCTGCCTGGGTGAGGCCCACCCCCTCTGGTGCCCTACCTTGGCTTCTATTTTTACCCCCGTGGAGGAAATCCTGATTCGGGAACCCTTTTCTCCAGAAGCAATTCCGATCTCCGACGCCATCGCCAACAATTTTCGAGGGACCAGAATTCCTGTGTTGGCACCCTGCCGGGACGGGGAAGTGCCCCCGGATTCATCTCCATCGACCTTGCTTCCTCCCTCCATGAAGCGGGAGTAGTTCCTCCTCGGAGCTGAGGCCTTCTACAGTAGCTATGTGGTTAATTCTCTCTCCCATGATGTGATCTTGATTGTGATCATGGGCTATGTTAATCTAGGGTGATCCCATGGTGTTTCCCCTTCCTCTATGTATTGGATTGATGTACTCACTTGATCTTATCTAGTATAATCCCCGAGACCATGGTGATAGCGGTCTACTGGACATGGATTAGAAGAATATTTTCATGAGTGGTTTCCTCTTCTGTGAATTGATTGAAGATTGAGAGTCTCTTGGTGCTTGTCTTTGACTATCCTTGAGATACATTGTGGTGATTGTGGTACTCTCTTTGGATGGCCGCGGTGACGTTGGGAAATCCATAGATGAGAACTACAAACTCTGAGGTGTGCTTTGGTAGCCTATATAATTCCCGTCCTCTCTTGATCACAAAGGAATGACCTCCGGGTACATCTCCATTGCATGTTTTAGTCGAAATATCATGTGATTAGACTATGTTAATGTTGTTGGGAGTTGCCACTAGTGAAAGTATGAAGCCTAGGCCCTGTTTCTCACCATTGTTACACCGTTTATGCTCACTTTTGTCACTTGCTACCTTGCTGCCATTTTTACTTCAGATTTACAATACCTTGTTTTACCATCCATATCACTTGCCTTGTAACATCTCTTCACCGAACTAGTGCACCTATACAACTGACAATTGTATTAGGTGTGTTGGGGGCACAAGAGACTTCTTGTATCTTAATTGCAGGGTTGCTTGAGAGAGACTATCTTCAACTTCTACTTCCCTGAGTTCGATAAACCTTAGGTTATCCACTTGAGGGAAATTGTTGCCGTCCTACAAACCTCTGCGTTTGGAGGCCCAACATAGTCTACAAGAATAGAAGCGTGCGTAGACATCAGCCAGTGATCTCTATCTTCTCAAATCGGCCTATGAATTTTGGAGTCTTCCCTTTGTCGACAAATATTGATTTCAAATCATTCTTCCACCTCCTGTAGATGTGCCATCTTCTTAAGAGCACACGCCTTGACCAGTGGCTGTATAACTCGCTTATTCGGATCCTCCTCCCACGGTAGGGTGAAATTTGCCTTCAGCGCAGTCCAAAGATCATCTTTCTGCCTATCGGTGACATAATCACCTTCAGGGACGTCGTCGCCCTTAGGCTTATTCCATTCCTTGATGCTGATCGGGATGATGTCCCTAACAATATGTGACGCCCTCGATTTAATCATACGCTAATCATACACGCAAATGCGTACGATCAAACCCAAGAACTCACGGGAAGATATCACAACACAACTCTAGACACAAATAAAATAACATCAGCTTCATATTACAAGCCAGGGGCCTCGAGGGCTAGAATACGAAAGCTCGAAAAACACATGAGTCAGTGGAAGCAACAAATATCTGAGTACAAACATAAAACATGGGGTGCCTTAGAGAAGGCTAGCACAAAAGATACAACGTTCGAACGAGGCGAGGCCTCCCGCCTGGGAACCTCCTAACTACTCCTGATCATCAGCGGCCTCCACGTAGTAGTAGGCACCGTCGGGGTAGCAGTCGTCGGTGGCGGGGACCTCCATCTCCTGGGCTCCATCATCTGGTCGCAGCAAGCGGATCAAGAGGACAAGGGGGGAGCAAAGCAGCGGTGAGTACTCATCCAAAGTACTCGCAAGTCTTACATCAGAACTATTCTAATTATGCATCAGTATCAAAGAAGGGGGGTTTATATGTGGACCGACTACAGCAATGCGAGAATAGAGAGAGAAGGCCTAGTCCTATCGAAGACTAGCATCTTCAGGGTCTTGCAGCAATAGACGAGAGTAGAACACGGGGTAAAACATTAATAGTCATATTGTTGCAGCAGTATTAAAGTGAGGTCACGCCTAAAGATCCTCCCTCGACTCCCTGCGAGGAAGCAATCCCGAGGCAAACTAATTCCAGTTAAGTAACAATTGTAGTTGTAAAAGATCGGGGCACAACTCTAAGTCGTCCTGTAACCGTGGACACGGCTATCCGAACAGTTAATTTTCATCCCTGTGCGGGTGCACCACATGTCCCATCACGCTCGATAACACTCTGGCCGGACATACTTTCTGGGTCCTGCCCGGCCTCGGAATATCGACACGTCGCAGCCCCACCTAAGACTAATCAGAGAGGCCAACCCGCCGGTCTAACTCCTAAGCAGAAAGGGTTCGTGGGCCCAGTTCCCCTTCGCGCTCCTGCATGTGGCGTGGGCGCCCGACGTCAGTCCTAGCATCCCTTAATCACAAGCGCGATGCATCTCGGGACCACTCGGGCGCGTGCCGCTACATTGCTGGCATCTGAAAAGCTTCGGCTGATACCGCGACGCCGAGTACCCATAATTCTTCCCGCGTAGCCGGTTAGTGCGAAAAGGTCTCCGACCAACCCAGATCAAATACCCAAATCCATTAGCATTTTAATTAGGCCAACAACACAGTCTCACGGGAATCCACCCGTCTTACAACTAATCACCAATGATACCAGTAACATGGTCGAGTAACTGTGTGGTTGTAACATCGGGGGGGGGGGGGGTCCGAGGTATCACCCTCGTGGGATTCCGAACGATATACCCGTCAAGGTGGGTTAGAGGAATCTCCCTCGGGGGTCCCACACTTGCGGGGTTGCACGACAGAGGCGTCATCGGGAATGGTGAATGAGGAATCACCCTCGATAGCCACGACCGACTAGCTATACTATAGAGATATCATCAGGAGTACTTAGCGAGGTGTCACCCTTGGTACCCGATAGTATCTATAGCATCGTACAACGAAGGGGGGTGAATGTGCTGTGTCGGGTCTGGCTCGTCGATCAGAGATCGAGATTTGAAAACAAGCGGGCAACTGAACTACGGGGTCAGAGGGGATGACTGCTCCACCTATACTAAGCAGATTAAAGTATAGAACTGAAAGTAGCAGTTCATCAAAAATAGACTATGCATCAGATATAGGAGGTAACTACAACAGTAGCAAAATACTAATGCAAGCAGTAGGAAGAAAGACATAGGCGATATAGGAATGATCAAGGGGGGTTTGCTTGCCTTGCTGCTCTGCGGCAAAGGACTGATCGGCAGGGTCGTAGATGTACCCGGCAGCAGCGTCACTCTCGGGGTCTACCGGTAAGAAGAGGGGGAAGAAACAATAAATAATAGCATCGATGCAACACAAAGCATGACATGGCAAGATGCAGGCTAGACATGAGCTAACGCAACAACATCCGTCATAGACGGGTTGGAAGAATATCAGATGATATTTTCCGGGTCTCGGGCTACTACCGGTTATACTGGAAACGATGGAAATGTTCCATGTTTGCTATGCTAGGAACGCGTGACAGACGAATGGACCGTGTATCCGGGTTCGTCTCGTTCTGCTGATCAACTTTCATGTTGAAAATATTTTGATCTGACTTACGTATTATTTAATATTAATTTTTAAAGTTTTATTTAATAATTAGGAATTAAAAACAGATTTAAATGATTTAATAAAAATCCTATTATGACATCATCGTGATGTCATGCTGACATCAGTAGTTGACTGGTCAACTGACTAGCGGGTCCTAAACGTCATAGGCACAAGTTTTAATTAAGATTAAATATTAATTAATCAGATTAATTTAGTGGGGGACCCACGTGGCATTCTCTCATTAGGTTAATTAATTATTCTAATTAACAGATTAACTTATATATTTATTTAACTAATTCATTAACTCATTACTTAATTATTATATCTATTTATTTAGTTATTTAATAAAAACATATATTTTTATTATTTATATTAACTATCGCGTGGGGCCTCCCTGTCATAGACAGCGGGTGCGTTGGCCCCACTGGTAAGTGACCTTAGGCCAAAATACTCGATTTTATCCATAGATATAAACATGCAAATATCGTATTTCTCCAATACCTATATACGCAATATATACATCGCATCTCATACATACATACATTCATATATACAGAATACATCATTTGTTTTTATTTTATTTAACTCTCACACTCACATCTCTCTGTGTCAACAGACAACAGAGAACACAACTCTCTGCTAACTCAACATAGGAGAACACCTTCTTCAAATCCTCCTACCGGTCACTACCGTCGATGGATCGGGGTCCCGTTTGCCGGAACGGAACCGGGACGGTGAGGGGAACGCGACGGTGGGAGGAGCCCGAGGAGGGGCTCACCAACGTTGACGAGACGGCCCGATGAAGCCGGAGTTCGCGGGAAGCGGAGGTGACGGAGAGGAGGAGGACGAGGCGGTGACGGTGACGGCGCTGTTCCGGTGAGGACAGTGACGGTCGTGCCGGCGAGGGGGAGCCGGCCGGATCCGGCGAGGTGGAGATGTCTCCCTGCCCGGTCCCTCCTGGACCGAGCGGGAGGAAGGCCGACGGGGGCGGGGGTTGGGGCCGAGAGGGGTTCCCGCCGGCGGGGCTCCTTGGCTGCCGAGGGAGAGGAGGGGGAGGCCGTAAGGGGGGCCGCCGGGGGAGGTAGAGGGGCCGCCGGGGGGGGGGGGGCTGGTGCCGGCGGGTGGGGAGTCGGGCGAGGTGGAGAGGAGGGCTGGTGGGGGAACTCGCCGGCGGGAGGAGACAGGAGAGCTCGCCGGCCAGGGAGGGGGTGGATCTGAGGGGGGGCGACGAGAGGAGAGGTGCTCGTGGGGGAGAGGGGCTCTGTTGCGTGGGGGACTGGGAGGGAGAGAGAAGGCCGAGAGAGAGGGGGGCGTGGGGGTCTCTCGTGGGGAGGGGGGACGAGAGGTGGGGAGTCGGTGGGGGTGGGGCCCGAGAGGGGGAGCGTGGGGAGTGGCGGCGCTGCCAGGGGAGGGAGGGAACGAGGCAGGGGAGGGGTGCCTCACCCTAGGGTTTGAGGGGGGGGGGGGGCGGGGTGGGCTGGCCAGTTGGGCCTCTTGGCCCAGCTCGGCCAGGGGTGGGGGTTTGTTTTGCTTTTCTTTTTTTGTTGTTGTTGTTTTGTTTTATTTTGCTTTTTTCCTTTTCTATTATTTCTTTCTTTCTAATTTCTTTTCTTTCCTTTATCATTATTATTTTTAATACTTTCTTTCTTTAATAGTTAATAGGAATGTATAATTATAATTATCTTTTGTTTTCAATTTCTGAATCCAGATAGAAATTCAATGCGGGTCATCGACGGTAATTCTCGATGATGTGGCATCATCTGCGGGTGATCACTGTAGCTTAATTACAATCATTAGTGTAGCAGAAGTCGAGGATGTCACAATTCTCCCCTACTAACAAGAATTCTCGTCCCGAGAATTAAGAGGTAGAGGGAAAGAGCCCGGGGTATTCATCACGAAGATGATCCTCGCGTTCCCAAGTGGCTTCATCTTCAGAGTGATTTGACCACTGCACCTTAAGGAACTTAGTGACCTTGCGACGAGTCTTACGTTCAGCTTGGTCGAGAATGCGAACCGGATGCTCTTTATAAGAGAGGTATTGTTGTAGCTCAAGCATATCGTATCCACTACTCGAATAGGGTCCTTGAAGCAGCGACGGAGCTGAGAAACATGGAAGACATCGTGGACCTGAGAAAGGTTCGCCGGCAGTTCCAATTGATAAGACACTCTTCCACGCCTTTCGAGAACAGTGAAAGGACCAATATAACGAGGAGCTAACTTGCCCTTGATGCCGAAACGGTGTGCACCTCTCATTGGTGTGACACGAAGATAAGCCTTTTCGCCAGGTTGATAGACCATATCTTGATGATGATGGTCATACTGACTCTTCTGACGAGACTGAGTAGCCTTCAGATTCTCATGAATAATGCGGACTTGATCTTCGGCATGTTGAATAATATCCGGACCGAAGAGTGATCGTTCCCCAGTTTTTGACCAATTCAGAGGAGTTCGACACCTTCGCCCATACAATACTTCGAAAGGGGCCATCTTCAGACTAGCTTGATAGCTATTGTTGTAAGAGAACTCGGCATACGGGAGAGATTCCTCCCATTTCTTACCGAAAGAAATGACACAAGCTCGAAGCATGTCCTCAGAATTTGGTTGACTCGTTCAACTTGTCCCTGGGATTGAGGATGAAATGCAGTGCTGAAGGACAGATGAGTCCCCATAGCCTTCTGAAAACTTTCCCAGAATTTTGAAGTGAACAAGCTGCCACAGTCCGAACTGATTACCAACGGAATACCGTGAAGTGAAACAACTCTTGACATATAAAGATCTGCCAGCTGACTAGCATTAATCGTTTCCTTGACGGCCAGGAAATGTGCAACTTTGGACAGTTGATCAATGACGACAAGAATAGCATCATTACCTTTCTGAGATCTGGGAAAACCAGTGACAAAGTCCATTTCAACATGGTCCCATTTCCACTCGGGAATAGAGATAGGTTGCAGAGTTCCAGCAGGCTTTTGGTGTTCTGCTTTGATACGCCGGCATATATCACATTCTGCCACATAGCGTGCAATGTCTTGTTTCATATTGGGCCACCAGAATCTTTGCCGGATATTTTGGTACATCTTGGTACTACCCGGGTGAATAGACAGTGGTGTGTCATGAGCTTCTTCCATCACCTTCCCAGTCATCCTGAGATTTTCCTTCTTATTTGGGACGAATAGGCGACCCTTGAAATACAAGGCGCCACCTTCATCAATAGTGAAAAAAGAGGGTTTACCCTTCGCAATATAGCTCTTAATCCTGTCGACATCATCGTCAAAGTCTTGCAGATTCTTTATGGAGCTCACAAGATCTGGTTCAACCACTAGGTTACTGAGGGAACCCTGATTAACAACACGAAGGTTCAGCTTTTGACACTCTTCAGGAGGGGAACAAGGTAACCCTGAGGAACAATGTGGAGGTTCAGCTTACGGAATTCCTCTTGCAGACGATCGTGAACCTGATGAACTTGGAGGTGGTTGCAGTATGACTTGCGACTTAAGGCATCAACCATTACGTTAGCCTTGCCAGGGGTATATGATATACTACAGTCAAAGTCTGCTATACGCTCCATCCATCTTTGTTGACGCAGGTTCAGCTCCGGTTGAGTGAACAAGTACTTCAGACTTTGATGGTCGGTGTAGATTTCACAGCGATTACCGACAAGGTATTGTCGCCACTCCTTCAATTCATGAATGACTGCGGCAAGCTCGAGATCATGAACTGGGTAGTTCTCTTCATGAGCACGCAGTTGACGTGAAGCATAAGCGATCACCTTGCGATCCTGCATTAGGACACAACCTATTCCTTGACGAGAAGCATCACAGTATATGACGAAGTCCCTTTTCGTATCTGGAGGAGCAAGTACTGGAGCGGACGTCAGTTTGTCCTTGAGCGCCTGGAAACTTTCCTGACATTTATCAGTTCATTCGTACTTAACACCTTTGTGAAGCAGGTTGGTTAAGGGCTTCGCAATCTTGGAGAAGTTCTCGACGAATCGACGGCAATAGCTCGCGAGTCCGAGCAAACTTCTGACTTGCTTGACATTCTTCGGGGGAGTCCAGTCAAGAATAGCTTGAATTCGTTCGGGGTTGACTGCAATACCATCCTTGGAAATCACATGACCAAGGTAAGTCACTTCGTCTAGCCAGAACTCACATTTGGAATACTTCGCATAGAGTTTATGCTCCCAAAGCTTATCCAGTACAAGACGAAGATGTTCGGCATGCTCTTCTTTGTTCTTCGAAAACACCAGAATATCATCCAGATATACCACGACAAATTTGTGGAGGTAGTCCATGAATATATAATTCATCAATCGAGAGAAGGTTGCCGGTGCATTGGTTAAGCCGAAGGACATGACGGTGTACTCGTATGATCCATATCGAGTAACAAAGGCGGTCTTTGGAATATCCTCCTTGCGAACACGGATCTGGTGGTATCCCAATCTCAAGTCGAGCTTAGAGAAAACGGTGGAACCAGCAAGTTGATCATACAAATCATTTATCCGAGGGAGAGGATATTTGTTCTGAATAGTGGCCTGGTTGATAGGACGATAGTCTTGGACCAATCGATTTGTCCCATCCTTCTTCTTAACAAAGAGAGAAGGTGCTCCCCAAGCAGAGGAACTCGGACGGATGAAACCCAGATGGAGCGAGTTGTCAATTTCTTGCTTAAGTTCAAGGAGTTCATGTGGTGGCATTTTATAAGGACGCTTGGCAATAGGAGTGGTACCGGGTACCAAGTCAATGACAAACTCGACAGCTCGAGCAGGGGGAATCCCCGGAAGTTCTTCTGGAAAGACATCTTGAAATTCTCGGACCACTGGTATGTTTTCAATCCCTTCAAGAGGCGACGCATTTAATGCATTCAAAGCATACAGCCGTGCCTCAGCATTACGGACGAGATGCGCATGGTAGCTTATTACTTCATCTGAAGGGTGTAGGAGGTGGACGGTCTTGGTGGCACAAACGATCGATGCCGTATGAGCTTTCAACCAGTCCATCCCCAATATGAGATCAATGTTGGATGACTTTAGTAGTATGGGGTTGGCAAGGAATTCTAACCCTTCAATTTCAACTGGAACATGGGGGCAAACCACAGAGGTTCGGCATTTGCCCCCAGGGGTGTTTACCACTATCGGGATGTTCATCTCTTCGCTCCTAATATCATGCATGTATGCAAAATTTTCCAACATAAAGGAATGCGATGCTCCTGTATCAAACAATACAGAAGCAGGTACTGAGTTAACGAGAAGTGTACCCATCACGGTAGCAGGCTGGTCTTGAGCTTGACTCATATCAATGTTGTTGGCCTGACCACGAACATAAGCAGGCTTAGCGTTGAAATTGCGGTTCTGGTTGTTGCCACTGCAAGTTGCGGGAAGTGTCAGTTGATTCGGATTCTGCCTGCAGTCTCTAGCACGGTGACCTGGACGGCCACACTTTAAGCACAACCCGTCCTCAGGGCGGGAAGGAGGAACTCGAGGCGGTGGAGCTGGAAGCCTCGGCTGCCTAGGTGGTGGAGGAGGCAGGCGAGGTGCAGCATAGGACGGCCTCGGAGTAGGAGCAGGTGCATGGTACATGTTGTTGGGAATCCAGATCTTCCGCTTTTGTGCAGATGAGCCCGAAGATGAGCCCATGTCACGGTTGCGCTTGCTGCTATCTTTGTAATCCTGCAGACCAGTCTCAACCTGAATAGCCTTGTTCACCAGGGTGGCGAAATCAGCATAGTCCTGAACGAGGAGTGTCAGCTTGATATCAGGGTGGAGGCCTTCACGGAACTTCTCCTGCCTGCGTGCATCAGTCGCAATGTCTTCTTCAGCATAGCGAGATAATTCCAGAAATTCCCGCTGATAAGCATCCACAGTCTTGTTTCCCTGGACCAAGTTGCGGAACTCACGCTTCTTCCGGTCCATGATTCCCTGGGGAATGTATCGAGCACGGAAAGCAGCCTTGAACTCTGCCCAAGTGATGATAGTTCCATTGGGCTGAGAGCGCCTGTGGCTGTCCCACCATTGAGCAGCGGACTCTTCAGAAAGTAGGCGACAAAGTTGACATAGCTCGCCAGGGGCACGTTGGTAGACTCTAGCTCATAAGAAATGTCACGGAGCCAGTCATCAGCATCAAGAGGCTGAGTTGAGCTGTGGTAGATCGCAGGGTTGAGACGGCAGAAGTCTTGCAGTGTCACGCCTTGCGGTTGGTTCATGTTCGGTCTTTGGAACTGATCCATGAGCCCTTGCATAAACTGGCGGTTCAGCTCAAACTGTTGGATCATCCCCGCCATATACTCAGGAGGCGGGGGTGGTGCATCGTTGGCAGGGGCACGCGGGCGGCCAGCTGGTCTAACCATCCTGTTAAATATTTAGCAGGGGTAGTTTAGCATTAAAGTAATTGAAAGGCATCGCACGCATTCATGAAGTAATCAAGCATAATGAAAGGGAAATGCGATAGATACTCCATAGTAGTTGAGTTCGACATACAGACCCATACATAAGTTTGATTACAGACTAACGATTACAAATTCAAAATTTGGCGATAGCCCGGACGCATTAGACGATACCCTGGACTCACTAGGCGGCGCGCAGGCACGCGGTGGAAGAGTACCACAACGAGATGTAGCGATAAGGCTACATCAACGTCGGAGAGGACGATCGAATCCTGGTAGCTGGCGGTGATAGAAGGTAGGGACAGGACCCTGTGCCCCGTTGTGATTCTGGTGAGGGTACCGCATCCAGTCGAGCAGCTAAGGTCCAAGTGCAGGGGTTCTACCCCCAACATCAGTCCACTCGAGAGCTAAAGGTAGCTCTGTCCTGCTCGGCTCGCGGATGCGCATAGGAGGAACCCTCGGACAGTGTGATGGCTGCAGCTCTGTCAACGCATCGTAAAGACGAGCGCGCGTAGCATACAGCTCCACAGTCAGAGCTCGGAAAGCACGATCCAATGCCTCAGTGTACTGCACCAGAACCCGCGCGTCGTAGTGACGCGTCACGAAGGGGGCGCAGACAGCGACGTAGGAACGGTCGCTGCGCTCCCGAACGTCAGAAGCATAGGCAGTGAGATCAGACCCAGTCTCATCCCCAGCAGGAGCATGCGGGATGTATCTGAAAGGGCTCTCCTCCAGGTGAGGGTACGCTCCACGGAGACGGGTGATTGCGATGTAGGCCGCATCATGGACGGCCATCTCGACCAACACTCCAATACCACAGAACACGTGGCGCTCGAGGGTCTCGCCGCCCCTCTGGTCGAAGATGCGCACCTCAGCCTGGTACTGGTACTGGTTGTACTCGCGGAAATCCTCGAACACAGTGTACTCGGGGTACCAGCGATATCCCAGCCTGGTCAGGAGATCGACCAAAATGGCCGGGAACCCAGTCGTCTCGGTGGCCTGTGTCAGGCGCACGTGCTGTCTTGCGGGACGCATCTGAAAATAAGATTGACGGATGTCAAATGACAGTGTGTGTAATATATATTCAGGAGAAAGAGTAGATAGTCCAGCGCTCCGGATCGATGTGATTCGAGAACCTAATGTTAGAGTTAGTAAAATCTTTGACCCGAAAGAGAAGAGAAAGTAGAGCCCAGAGTATAGGAAAGGAGTAAAATATACTAATACCACCCAATTGAGATGTGGGCCCGTAAGCCACAACATCAGTGTTAGTAAAGTTTTTCAAACACTAGACTCAACTTCGGCCAAGGAGTTGGAAAGGGGGGCTACCGACAGGCAGTTGGCTCTGATACCAACTTGTGACGCCCTCGATTTAATCATACGCTAATCATACACGCAAATGCGTACGATCAAACCCAAGGACTCACGGGAAGATATCACAACACAACTCTAGACACAAATAAAATAACACCAGCTTCATATTACAAGCCAAGGGCCTCGAGGGCTAGAATACAAAAGCTCGAAAAACACACGAGTCAGCGGAAACAACAAATATCTGAGTACAGACATAAAACATGGGGTGCCTTAGAGAAGGCTAGCACAAAAGATACAACGATCGAACGAGGCGAGGCCTCCTGCCTAGGAACCTCCTAACTACTCCTGATCATCAGCGACCTCCACGTAGTAGTAGGCACCGTCGGGGTAGCAGTCGTCGATGGCGGGGACCTCCATCTCCTGGGCTCCATCATCTGGTCGCAGCAAACGGATCAAGAGGACAAGGGGGGAGCAAAGCAGCGGTGAGTACTCATCCAAAGTAATCGCAAGTCTTACATCAGAACTATTCTAATTATGCATCAGTATCAAAGAAGGGGGTTTATATGTGGACTGACTACAGCAATGCGAGAATAGAGAGAGAAGGCCTAGTCCTATCGAAGACTAGCATCTTCAGGGTCTTGCAGCAATAGACGAGAGTAGAACAGGGGGTAAAACATTAATAGTCATATTGTTGTAGCAGTATTAAAGTGAGGTCACGCCTAAAGATCCTCCCTCGACTCCCTGCGAGGAAGCAATCCCGAGGCAAACTAATTCCAGTTAAGTAACAATTGTAGTTGTAAAAGATCGGGGCACAACTCCAAGTCGTCCTGTAACCGTGGACACGGCTATCCGAACAGTTAATTTTCATCCCTGCACGGGTGCACCACATGTCCCGTCACGCTCGATAACACTCTGGCTGGACATACTTTTCTGGGTCCTGCCCGACCTCGGAATATCGACACGTCGCAGCCCCACCTAAGACTAATCAGAGAGGCCAACCCGCCGGTCTAACTCCTAAGCAGAAAGGGTTCGTGGGCCCAGTTCCCCTTCGCGCTCCTGCATGTGGCGTGGGCGGCCGACGTCAGTCCTAGCATCCCTTAATCACAAGCGCGATGTATCTCGGGACCACTTGGGCGCGCGCCGCTACATTGCTGGCATCTGAAAAGCTTCGGCTGATACCGCTATGCCGAGTACCCATAATTCTTCCCGCGTAGCCGGTTAGTGCGAAAAGGTCTCCGACCAACCCAGATCAAATACCCAAATCCATTAGCATTTTAATTAGGCCAACAACACAGTCTCACGGGAATCCACCCGTTTTACAACTAATCACCAATGTACCAGTAACATGGTCGAGTAACTGTGTGGTTGTAACATCGGGGGGGAATCCGAGGTATCACCCTCGTGGGATTCCGAACGATGTACCCGTCAAGGTGGGCTTAGAGGAATCACCCTCGGGGGTCCCACACTTGCGGGGTTGCACGACAGAGGCGTCATCGGGAATGGTGAAAGAGGAATCACCCTCGATAACCACGACCGACTAGCTATACTACAGAGATATCATCAGGAGTACTTAGCGAGGTGTCACCCTTGGTACCCGATAGTATCTATAGCGTCGTACAACGAAGGGGGGGTGAATGTGCTGTGTCGGGTCTGGCTCGTCGATCAGAGATCGAGATTTGAAAACAAGCGGGCAACTGAACTACCGGGTCAGAGGGGATGACTCCTCCACCTATACTAAGCAGATTAAAGTATAGGACTGAAAGTAGCAGTTCATCAAAAATAGGCTATGCATCAGATATAGGAGCTAACTACAACAGTAGCAAAATACTAATGCAAGCAGTAGGAAGAAAGACATAGGCGATATAGGAATGATCAAGGGAGGGTTGCTTGCCTTGCTGCTCTGCGGCAAAGGACTGATCGGCAGGGTCGTAGATGTACCCGGCAGCAGCGTCAGTCTCGGGGTCTACCGGTAAGAAGAGGGGGAAGAAACAATAAATAATAGCATCGATGCAACACAAAGCATGACATGGCAAGATGCAGGCTAGACATGAGCTAACGCAACAACATCCGTCATAGACGGGTTGGAATAATATCAGATGATATTTTCCGGGTCTCGGGCTACTACCGGTTATACTGGAAACGATGGAAATGTTCCATGTTTGCTATGCTAGGAACGCGTGACAAACGAATGGACCGTGTATCCGGGTTCGTCTCGTTCTGCTGATCAACTTTCATGTTGAAAATATTTCGATCTGACTTACGAATTATTTAATATTAATTTTTAAAGTTTTTTTTAATAATTAGGAATTAAAAACAGATTTAAATGATTTAATTAAAATCCTATTATGACATCATCGCGATGTCATGCTGACATCAGCAGTTGACTGGTCAACTGACCAGCGGGTCCCGAACGTCATAGGCACAAGTTTTAATTAAGATTAAATATTAATTAATCAGATTAATTTAGTGGGGGACCCACGTGGCATTCTCTCATTAGGTTAATTAATTATTCTAATTAATAGATTAACTTATATATTCATTTAACTAATTCATTAACTCATTAATTAATTATTATATCTATTTATTTAGTTATTTAATAAAAATATATATTTTTATTATTTATATTAACTATCGCGTGGGGCCTCCCTGTCATAGACAGCGGGTGCGTTGGCCCCACCGGTAAGTGACCTTAGGCCAAAATACTCGATTTTATCCATAGATATAAACATGCAAATATCGTATTCCTCCAATACCTATATACGCAATACATACATCGCATCTCATACATACATACATTCATATATACGGAATACATCATTTGTTTTTATTTTATTTAACTCTCACACTCACATCTCTCTCTGTCAACAGACAACAACAGAGAACACAACTCTCTACTAACTCAACATAGGAGAACACCTTCTTCAAATCCTCCTACCGGTCACTACCGTCGACGGATCGGGGTCCCGTTTTTCCGAAACGGAACCGGGACCGTGAGGGGACGTCGAGGGAGAGGACGTGAATATATGCAAAGTGCACACGGATCTGAATGTAGCAGACCCGCTGACTAAACCTCTTCCACGGCCAAAGCATGATCAACACCAGAACTGTATGGGTGTTGGATTTTTTACAATGTAATTCACATGGTGATGTGAGGGCTAGATTATTGACTCTAGTGCAAGTGGGAGACTGTTGGAATTATGCCCTAGAGGCAATAATAAATATAGTTATTTTTATAATTCCTGTATCAAGATAATGGTTTATTATCCATGCTATAATTGTATTGAATGAAGACTCATTTACATGTGTGGATACATAGACAAAACACCGTCCCTAGCATGCCTCTAGTTGGCTAGCCAGTTGATCAATGATAGTCAGTGTCTTCTGATTATGAACAAGGTGTTGTTGCTTGATAACTGGATCACGTCATTGGGAGAATCACGTGATGGACTAGACCCAAACTAATAGACGTAGCATGTTGATCGTGTCATTTTGTTGCTACTGTTTTCTGCGTGTCAAGTATTTATTCCTATGACCATGAGATCATATAACTCACTGACACCGGAGGAATGCTTTGTGTGTATCAAACGTCGCAACGTAACTGGGTGACTATAAAGATGCTCTACAGGTATCTCCGAAGGTGTTAGTTGAGTTAGTATGGATGAAGACTGGGATTTGTCACTCCGTGTGACGGAGAGGTAGCTCGGGGCCCACTCGGTAATACAACATCACACACAAGCCTTGCAAGCAATGTAACTTAGTGTAAGTTGCGGGATCTTGTATTACGGAACGAGTAAAGAGACTTGCCGGTAAACGAGATTGAAATAGGTATGCGGATACTGACGATCGAATCTCGGACAAGTAACATACCGAAGGACAAAGGGAATGACATACGGGATTATACGAATCCTTGGCACTGAGGTTCAAACGATAAGGTCTTCGTAGAATATGCAGGATCCAATATGGGCATCCAGGTCCCGCTATTGGATATTGACCGAGGAGTCTCTCGGGTCATGTCTACATAGTTCCCGAACCCGCAGGGTCTGCACACTTAAGGTTCGACGTTGTTTTATGCGTATTTGAGTTATATGGTTGGTTACCGAATGTTGTTCGGAGTCCCGGATGAGATCACGGACGTCACGAGGGTTTCCGGAATGGTCCGGAAACGAAGATTGATATATAGGATGACCTCATTTGATTACCGGAAGGTTTTCGGAGTTACCGGGAATGTACCGGGAATGACGAATGGGTTCGGGGAGTTCACCGGGGGGGGGGGGGGGGGGCAACCCACCCCGGGGAAGCCCATAGGCCATAAGGGTGGCACACCAGCCCTTAGTTGTCTGGTGGGACAGCCCAAAAGGGGCCTATGCGCCAAGGATAAGAAATCAAAGGAAAAAAGAAAAAAAAAGGGAGGAGGTGGAAGGGAGGGGGACTCCCTCCCACCAAAACTAGTCCAACTCGGTTTGGGGGGGGAGAGTCCTCCCCCTTGGCTCGGCCGACTCCTTGGGGGTCCTTGGACCCCAAGGCAAGGCCCCCCTCCCTCCCACCTATATATACGGAGGTTTTAGGGCTGATTTGAGACAACTTTTGCCATGGCAGCCCGACCACATACCTCCATGGTTTTCCCTCTAGATCGCGTTTCTGCGGAGCTCGGGCGGAGCCCTGCTGAGACAAGGTCATTACCAACCTCCGGAGCGCCGTCACGCTGCCGGAGAACTCTTCTACCTCTCCGTCTCTCTTGCTGGATCAAGAAGGCCGAGATCATCGTCGAGTTGTACGTGTGCTGAACGCGGAGGTGCCGTCCGTTCGGTACTAGATCGTGGGACTGATCGCGGGATTGTTCGCGGGGCGGATCGAGGGACGTGAGGATGTTCCACTACATCAACCGCGTTCTCTAACGCTTCTGCTGTACGATCTACAAGGGTACGTAGATCACTCATCCCCTCTCGTAGATGGACATCACCATGATAGGTCTTCGTGCGCGTAGGAATTTTTTTTTTCCCATGCGACGTTCCCCAACAGTGGCATCATGAGCTAGGTTCATGCGTAGATGTCTTCTCGAGTAGAACATAAAAGTTTTTGTGGGTGGTGATGTGCGTTTTGCTGCCCTCCTTAGTCTTTTCTTGATTCCGCGGTATTATTGGATTGAAGCGGCTTGGACCGACATTACTCGTACGCTTACGAGAGACTGGTTTCATCGTTACGAGTAACCCCCTTTGCTCAAAGATGACTGGAAAGTGACGGTTTCTCCAACTTTAGTTGAATCGGATTTGACCGAGGAGGTCCTTGGATGAGGTTAAATAGCAACTCATATATCTCCGTTGTGGTGTTTGCGTAAGTAAGATGCGATCCTACTAGATACCCATGGTCACCACGTAAAACATGCAACAAAAAAATTAGAGGACGTCTAACTTGTTTTTGCAGGGTATGCTTGTGATGTGATATGGCCAATGATGTGATGTGATATATTGGATGTATGAGATGATCATATTGTAATAGAAATATCGACTTGCACGTCGATGGTACGGCAACCGGCAGGAGCCATAGGGTTGTCTTTATACTAACGTTTGTGCTTGCAGATGCGTTTACTATTTTGCTAGGATGTAGTTTTAGTAGTAATAGCATGAGTAGCACGACAACCCCGATGGCAACACGTTGATGGAGATCAAGGCGTGGCGCCGGTGACAAGAAGATCGTACCGGTGCTTTGGTGATGGAGATCAAGAAGCACGTGATGATGGCCATATCATGTCACTTATGAATTGCATGTGATGTTAATCCTTTTATGCACCTTATTTTGCTTAGAACGACGGTAGCATTATGAGGTGATCTCTCACTAAAATTTCAAGACGAAATTGTGTTCTCCCCGACTGTGCACCGTTGCTACAGTTCGTCGTTTCGAGACACCAGGTGATGATCGGGTGTGATAGACTCAACGTTCACATACAACGGGTGCAAAACAGTTGCGCACGCGGAACACTCGGGTTAAGCTTGACGAGCCTAGCATGTGCAGACATGGCCTCGGAACACATGAGACCGAAAGGTCGATCATGAATCATATAGATGATATGATTAGCATAGGGATGCTTACCACTGAAACTATACTCAACTCACGTGATGATCGGACTTGAGCTAGTGTAAGTGGATCATGAACCACTCAAATGACTAGAGAGATGTACTTTTTGAGTGGGAGTTTAGCGAATAATTTGATTAAGTTAAACTCTAATTATCTTGAACATAGTCTAAGTCCACTTTGAATATATTTGTGTTGTAGATCATGGCTCACGCGACTGTCATCCTGAATTTTAATACGTTCCTAGAGAAAGCTAAGTTGAAAGATGATGGAAGCAACATTGTAGACTGGGCTCGTAATCTTAAGCTAATCTTACAAGCTGGGAAGAAGGATTATGTCCTTAATGCTGCGTTAGGAGATGAACCACCCGCTACGGCTGATCAGGATGTTAAGAACACTTGGTTAGCGCGTAAGGAGGACTACTCAATAGTTCAATGTGCAGTCTTGTATGGTTTAGAACCGGGACTTCAACGTCGCTTTGAGCGCCATGGAGCATTTGATATGTTCCAGGAGTTGAAGTTTATCTTTCAGAAGAACGCCCGGATCGAGAGGTATGAGACCTCCGATAAATTCTATGCTTGCAAGATGGAGGAAAACTCGTCTGTGAGTGAACATGTGCTCAAAATGTCTGGGTACTCAAACCGTCTAGCTGAGCTGGGGATTGAACTCCCGCAAGAGGCTATCATTGACAGAATCCTTCAATCACTGCCGCCAAGCTATAAAGGCTTTGTGTTGAACTACAACATGCAAGGGATGAACAAGTCTCCCGGCGAGTTGTTTGCGATGCTGAAAGTCGCAGAGTCTGAACTCCATAAAGAGCATCAAGTGTTGATGGTGAGCAAGGCCACTAGTTTCAAGAGAAACGTCAAAGGCAAGAAGGGCAATTCGAAGAAGAGCGGCAAGCCTGTTGCCAATCCACCGAAGAAACCCAAGACCGGACCTAAGCCTGAAACAGAGTGCTTCTATTGCAAGGGTATGGGTCATTGGAAGCGCAATTGCCCCAAGTATCTGGCAGATAAGAAGGCGGGCAAAGAAAAATCAGGTATATTTGATATACATGTTATTGATGTGTACTTAACCGGCTCTCGTAGTAGTGCCTGGGTATTCGGTACCGGTTCTGTTGCTCACATTTGCAACTCGAAACAGGAACTGCGGAATAGGCGAAGGCTGGCGAAAGATGAAGTGACGATGCGCGTAGGAAATGGTTCCAAGGTTGATGCAATCGCCGTCGGCATAGTGTCACTTCAGCTACCATCGGGATTAGTGATGAACTTAAATCATTGTTACTTAGTGCCTGCGTTGAGCATGAACATTATATCTGGATCTTGTTTATTGCGAGACGGTTACTCTTTTAAGTCTGAGAATAATGGTTGTTCTATTTCTATGAGTAACATCTTTTATGGTCATGCACCGAATGTGAGAGGATTGTTCATATTGAATCTTGATAGCGATACGCATGTACATAACATTGAGACCAAAAGAGTTAGAGTAAACAATGATAGCGCCATATTTTTGTGGCACTGCCGTTTAGGTCATATTGGTGTAAAGCGCATGAAGAAACTCCACGCTGATGGACTTTTGAAGTCACTTGACTTTGATTCACTTGACGCGTGCGAACCATGCCTCATGGGCAAGATGACTAAAACTCCGTTCTCCGGAACAATGGAGCGTGCAAGTGACTTGTTGGAAATCATACATACTGATGTGTGTGGTCCAATGAGCGTAGAGGCACGCGGCGGATATCATTATTTTCTCACCTTCACTGACGATTTAAGTAGATATGGTTATGTCTACTTGATGAAGCACAAGTCTGAAACATTTGAAAAGTTCAAGCAATTTCAGAGTGAAGTGGAAAATCATCGTAACAAAAAGATCAAGTTCCTACGGCTGATCGTGGGGGTGAATATTTGAGTTTCGAGTTTGGTGCTCACTTAAGACACTGTGGAATTGTTTCGCAGTTAACACCGCCTGGAACACCACAGCGTAATGGTGTGTCCGAACGTCGTAATCGTACTTTATTAGAGATGGTGCGATCTATGATGTCTCTTACTGATTTGCCGTTATCATTTTGGGGCTATGCATTAGAAACAGCTGCATTCACTTTAAATAGGGCACCATCTAAATCCGTTGAGACGACACCATACGAACTGTGGTATGGCAAGAGGCCAAAGTTGTCGTTTCTTAAGGTTTGGGGATGTGATGGTTATGTCAAAAAGCTTCAGCCTGAAAAGCTGGAACCCAAAGCGGAAAAGTGCGTCTTCATAGGTTACCCAAAAGAGACAGTTGGGTACACCTTCTATCTCAAATCCGAGGGCAAAGTGTTTGTTGCTAAAAACGGAGCTTTTCTCGAGAAGGAGTTTCTCTCGAGAGAATTGAGTGGGAGGAAGATAGAACTTGACGAGGTTGTCGAACCTCTCATCCCTCTGGATGGTGGCGCAAGGCAAGGGGAAACCCCTGTCATTGCGACGCCGGTTGAGGAGGAAGTTGATGATGATGATCATGAAACTCCAGTTCAAGTTTCTGTCGAACCACGCAGGTCGACGAGACCACGTGCTGCTCCAGAGTGGTACGGTAATCCCGTCTTGTCAATCATGTTGTTAGACAACAATGAACCTGCGAATTATGAAGAAGCAATGGTGGGCCTAGATTCCAACAAATGGCTAGAAGCCATGAAGTCCGAGATAGGATCCATGTATGAGAACAAAGTGTGGACTTTGGAGGTACTACCTGAGGGCCGCAAGGCTATTCAGAACAAATGGATCTTTAAGAGGAAGACGGACGCTCACGGTAATGTGACCGTTTATAAAGCTCGACTTGTGGCAAAGGGTTTTTCACAAGTTCAAGGAATTGACTACGATGAGGCATTCTCACCCGTAGCGATGCTTAAGTCCGTCAAAATCATGTTAGCAATAGCTGCATTTTTCGATTATGAAATCTGGCAGATGGATGTCAAAACGGCGTTCCTTAACGGTTTCCTTAAGGAAGAGTTGTATATGATACAACCCGAAGGTTTTGTCGATCCTAAGAATGCTAACAAGGTGTGCAAGCTCCAGCGATCCATTTATGGACTGGTGCAAGCATCTCGGAGTTGGAACAAACGCTTTGATGAGGTGATCAAGGCATTTGGGTTTATACAAGTGGTTGGAGAATCTTGTATTTACAAGAAAGTGAGTGGGAGCTCTGTGGCGTTTCTAATATTATATGTGGATGACATATTACTGATTGGAAACAACATAGAGCTTTTGGAGAGCATAAAAGGTTACTTGAATAAAAGTTTCTCTATGAAGGACCTAGGAGAAGCTGCTTACATTCTAGGCATTAAGATCTATAGGGATAGATCAAAACGCCTGATAGGACTTTCACAAAGCACATACCTTGATAAAGTTTTGAAGAGGTTCAAAATGGAACAGTCAAAGAAAGGGTTCTTGCCAGTTCTACAAGGTACGAGATTGAGTAAGACTCAGTGCCCAGCAACTGATGAAGATAGAGAGCATATGCGCTCCGTCCCCTATGCTTCAGCCATAGGTTCTATCATGTATGCGATGCTGTGCACTAGACCGGATGTTAGCCTGGCCATAAGTATGGCAGGTAGGTTCCAGAGTAATCCAGGAGTGGATCACTGGGCAGCGGTCAAGAATATCCTGAAGTACCTGAAAAGGACTAAGGAGATGTTTCTCATATATGGAGGTGACGAAGAGCTCGCCGTAAAAGGTTACGTCGATGCAAGCTTTGACACAGATCCGGACGACTCTAAGTCGCAAACCGGATACGTATTTATTCTTAATGGGGGTGCAGTAAGCTGGTGCAGTTCCAAGCAAAGCGTCGTAGCAGATTCTACATGTGAAGCGGAGTACATGGCTGCCTCGGAGGCGGCTAAGGAGGGTGTCTGGATGAAGCAGTTCATGACGGATCTTGGAGTGGTGCCAAGCGCACTGAATCCAATAACCTTGTTCTGTGACAACACTGGTGCCATTGCCTTAGCAAAGGAACAACGGTTTCACAAGAAGACCAGACACATCAAACGACGCTTCAACCTCATCCGCGACTACGTCGAGGGAGAGGAGGTGAATATATGCAAAGTGCACACGGATCTGAATGTAGCAGACCCGCTGACTAAACCTCTTCCACGGCCAAAGCATGATCAACACCAGAACTGTATGGGTGTTGGATTTATTACAATGTAATTCACATGGTGATGTGAGGGCTAGATTATTGACTCTAGTGCAAGTGGGAGACTGTTGGAATTATGCCCTAGAGGCAATAATAAATATAGTTATTTTTATAATTCCTGTATCAAGATAATGGTTTATTATCCATGCTATAATTGTATTGAATGAAGACTCATTTACATGTGTGGATACATAGACAAAACACCGTCCCTAGCATGCCTCTAGTTGGCTAGCCAGTTGATCAATGATAGTCAGTGTCTTCTGATTATGAACAAGGTGTTGTTGCTTGATAACTGGATCACGTCATTGGGAGAATCACGTGATGGACTAGACCCAAACTAATAGACGTAGCATGTTGATCGTGTCATTTTGTTGCTACTGTTTTCTGCGTGTCAAGTATTTATTCCTATGACCATGAGATCATATAACTCACTGACACCGGAGGAATGCTTTGTGTGTATCAAACGTCGCAACGTAACTGGGTGACTATAAAGATGCTCTACAGGTATCTCCGAAGGTGTTAGTTGAGTTAGTATGGATGAAGACTGGGATTTGTCACTCCGTGTGACGGAGAGGTAGCTCGGGGCCCACTCGGTAATACAACATCACACACAAGCCTTGCAAGCAATGTAACTTAGTGTAAGTTGCGGGATCTTGTATTACGGAACGAGTAAAGAGACTTGCCGGTAAACGAGATTGAAATAGGTATGCGGATACTGACGATCGAATCTCGGACAAGTAACATATCGAAGGACAAAGGGAATGACATACGGGATTATACGAATCCTTGGCACTGAGTTTCAAACGATAAGGTCTTCGTAGAATATGTAGGATCCAATATGGGCATCCAGGTCCCACTATTGGATATTGACCGAGGAGTCTCTCGGGTCATGTCTACATAGTTCTCGAACCCGCAGGGTCTGCACACTTAAGGTTCGACGTTGTTTTATGCGTATTTGAGTTATATGGTTGGTTACCGAATGTTTTTCGGAGTCCCGGATGAGATCACGGACGTCACGAGGGTTTCCGGAATGGTCCGGAAACGAAGATTGATATATAGGATGACCTCATTTGATTACCGGAAGGTTTTCGGAGTTACCGGGAATGACGAATGGGTTCCGGGAGTTCACTGGGGGGGGGGGGGCAACCCACCCCGGGGAAGCCCATAGGCCATAAGGGTGGCACACCAGCCCTTAGTGGGCTGGTGGGACAACCCAAAAGGGGCCTATGCGCCAAGGATAAGAAATCAAAGGAAAAAAGAAAAAAAAGGGAGGAGGTGGAAGGGAGGGGGACTCCCTCCCACCAAACCTAGTCCAACTCGGTTTGGGGGGGGGGGGGAGAGTCCTCCCCCTTGGCTCGGCCGACTCCTTGGGGGTCCTTGGACCCCAAGGCAAGGCCCCCCTCCCTCCCACCTATATATACCGAGGTTTTAGGGCTGATTTGAGACAACTTTTGCCACGGCAGCCCGACCACATACCTCCACGGTTTTCCCTCTAGATCGCGTTTCTGCGGAGCTCGGGCGGAGCCCTGTTGAGACAAGGTCATCACCAACCTCCGGAGCGCCGTCATGCTGCCGGAGAACTCTTCTACCTCTCCGTCTCTCTTGCTGGATCAAGAAGGCCGAGATCATCGTCGAGCTGTACGTGTGCTGAACGCGGAGGTGCCGCCCGTTCGGTACTAGATCGTGGGACTGATCGCGGGATTGTTCGCGGGGCGGATCGAGGGACGTGAGGACGTTCCACTACATCAACCGCGTTCTCTAACGCTTCTGCTGTACGATCTACAAGGGTACGTAGATCACTCATCCCCTCTCGTAGATGGACATCACCATGATAGGTCTTCGTGCGCGTAGGAAATTTTTTGTTTCCCATGCGACGTTCCCCAACAGGGCTCTGTTGCGTGGGGGACTGGGAGGGAGAGAGAAGGCCGAGAGAGGGGGGGGGGGGCGTGGGGGTCTCTCGTGGGGAGGGGGGACGGGAGGTGGGGAGTCGGTGGGGGTGGGGCCCGAGAGGGGGAGCGTCGGGAGTGGCGGCGCTGGCAGGGGAGGGAGGGAACGAGGCAGGGGAGGGGTGCCTCGCCCTAAGGTTTGAGGGGGGGGGGGCGGGGTGGGCTGGCCAGTTGGGCCTCTTGGCCCAGCTCGGCCAGGGGTGGGGGTTTGTTTTGCTTTTCTTGTTGTTGTTGTTGTTGTTGTTGTTGTTGTTTTGTTTTATTTTGCTTTTTCCTTTTCTATTATTTCTTTCTTTCTAATTTCTTTTCTTTCTTTTATCATTATTATTTTTAATACTTTCTTTCTTTAATAGTTAATAGGAATGTATAATTATAATTATCTTTTGTTTTCAATTTCTGAATCCAGATAGAAATTCAATGCGGGCCATCGACGGTAATTCTCGATGATGTGGCATCATCTGCGGGTGATCACTGTAGCTTAATTACAATCATTACTATAGCAAAAGTCGAGGATGTCACACAATAGCTCCGCACTGAGCAGAAAATGCGTCCTTGGTCTGAATGGGTAGAATCGGTAGACCATCGTCGGCGAGTGCTGTGATCGTGAATTTTTCATCCATGCGCAACATTCTCTTCGGGCCTCGTCTCTTCACCGAAGTTTGGTCAATCCGTAGGGCTATAAAAGAAGAAAGAAGAGTTAATATATGTACATACCTCCGGGCTTAATTAATATATATACCTCGCCGGACTTTGCAACAGCTCCCTCTTCCTTCGGTCACCAGAGCCGTCATCATGGTCTCCTTCTTCCTCCGGCATTCGGTCACCGGATCCATCATGATAATGTCCTTCCTCCTTCATGCATAGAACAGTGGCGTGCACTAACTAGTCCAACTTGTATGTTAAGAAAAAGGCCACCCATAACAAGGCTCTTCAATTTTTCCACAGACTTGTAAAGTGTCAAATGTGTATAGAAAAAATATTGACCATGTATTAATGATGTTAATATTGTGCTTCTTCCATTCTAAATATAACTATTTTTAAAGATTCCACTACGAAATACATATAAATGTATATAGACATACATTAGACTGTAGATACACGAAAATCCAAGTCTGCTATGAGGCTCATATGCTCCCGTTGACGAAAATACTAAAAGTAAATACTAGAAAAATTCAAAGAAAATCCAAATTATTTTGTGTGGTACATATTTTTGTACGTGAGGTCTGTTCTAATTTTCAATTTATTTGGACATACGAGCAGCTCTCAGGAAAAAAGACAAATCGGGCCAGAACATTTCGTGAACAGTAAACTATTTTTACATACCCCGATTTGTCTTTTTTGCTGAGAGCTGCTCAGATGTCCAAAGAAATTGAAATTTGGTGTGTTACTCAAGCTTCAAATTATCTACCACACAAAAATAATTTATATTTTTTATCAATTTTTTTTACTATTATTTTTGATTTTTTCCGTGAGCGCGGATTCAGATGAGCTCGAGAGCAGAAACACCGCTCTCATAGATACACTCATTTTGCTCCGTACATCTTCCGTAGTGGAATCTTTAGAAAGACAAATATTTTGGGAAGGAGCGAGTATTTAAGAACGGAGGGGGTATTTGGCAAATGCTAATAAAGAATTTGAAAAAGTTTCAGAGTGTGTATGGGAAAAATGTTGACCAATTATTCAGAAACTATTAATCTTGTATTTGAAACATGTTAATCAATCATTTGGAAAACATTATAGAAACAAATTTTGATCATATATTAAAAAGTATTTAATCCATATGCAAAAATGTTAAACGTGTATTATAAAACTATTCTTGACATATATATAAATGTAGAATGAAAACCACAAAGAAACAAAGCAAAACCAAAAATAATGAAACCGAAAAAGAAACCAAATAAGTAGAAAATAAAAAGTAAAATAAAAGAAAGAAATGCAAAAAGAATGGCACATACAGTGATAATTGATAAACAAACGAAAAAAACAAACACAATGTTGAGAACAAAGAAAGAAAACAAAAAAAATCAAGAAAAAGAAGGAAAATCAGTATGAAAGGAAAAAAATGAACATAAACAACGCAAATTAAAAATAAAAATGAAACAATAAAACAGGAGACGAAATATAAAATAAAAAACTCAATAAAAATGCATAAAAAAGAAAGGAGATTAAAAAACAATAAAAACAGAGTCAGAGACGAAGAAAATGTGTGAAAAAAAGAACGGAAAGCCAGTGTAAGAACTGGAACTTTTCCTTCTAACTAGTAGGTCCCGCCCTAGTATTTAACATTAACTCCACGTTGTCTCAGTGGCTCATAGTGCGCTCCGTTTACAACCAGGAATCTTCCGCTCCTTCTTGCAAAATTATGCACTAGTGGCCGGACGTATTCTGCACGCTTCACGCAAGACCGTCTAGCATGAAGCGAGATATACTACCGCAAAGGAATCCTTGAATGAAGGTCAGGGCAGTTCGGCTTGTCCAATATACAATATTTTTTCCTTTCTTCTCCTTCTGGTGTTTTCTTTTAATTTTCTGTTTCCCTTTCACTTTCTTTTCTTTTTTTATTTCTCATTTTCCCTTTCCTTTTATTTTTCAATATTACTCTGCTTTTTTTTCTTTTGCTATTTCTTATTATCTTTTGACAATTCCTGATTTGTTTTATTTTAATATTTCATACTAACTTTTATTTAGAATGTATTTATTTATTTTTAGTTTCTTTTTTTACTTTAAATACACGATAGTTTTTTTGATCACAAACATTTATTTTCATACATATGGACATGATGTTCAGTGATACATAAATATCCTTTTTGAGATTTGTGAACCTTCATTTATAGTCATGAGAAATTCTTTTAGAATACATGAATGTTTTCAGATAGGAATAAAAAAATTAGCTATAACACAAATTATTATTATTATCTATTTTATGTAACATTTTTCATTAGTACCGTGAAGGTTTTATTTAGTATTCACGAACAATTCTCACAACCGTATGAACAAAATTTAAAATCAAACGGAATTTTTTCCTTTGTTAGCCTTGATTTGATTTTCCTTCATGGGACTAAATCATTTTGGGCTTGTAGTCTTGCCAGTGTACTCGTTGATATGAGGATTCCCTCCACGGAAAGAAAAAATAAATGATATGAAGCTCACATAATAATAATAGTACTAGTACTAGTACTAGTAGTAGTAGTAATAATATTAATAACAACAACAACAACAACAACAATAGTAATAATAATAATAATAATAATAATAATAATAATAATAATAATAATAATAATAATCATCTCTCCGTAAAAATGATTATAATAATACGAGGCTCACATATGGACACCTGTAGTTAATATGAGCCCTCTTCGGCAAAAATAATAATGATATGAGGGCTCACAATTCTTTTGGCAAAAATCATTTTGGGTTTGTTGTCTTTGCGGGGCTGGATGGACCCACAGTTGATTTCTCAGATTTGGTGGCTATTTTGGATGGCTGAAATATAATGGTGCAAGATCTGATCAGAAGGATAGGTAATGGTGAAACAACTGATATATGCGGCGACAACTGGATTCCCAGAGCAAATATGAAGAGACCGGTTACTTCTCTCTTACCACAGCCACCAAGGAGGGTTTCTGAACTAATCAACCACGCAACATCTTCGCGGAACGATCATTTAGTCCAGTTAGTCTTTATACTGCTAGATGCCGAAGCAATTCTGCAAATTCCTCTCTGCACTATACAGACTGAGGATTTTTGGGCTTGGAGTAAACAGTGGGGAGGGAACTTCAGACAGAACTGCATATAGAATGATTCAGAGGACAAAGTTAAGCCGGGAGGTGTGGTTATATGAACAGGTGGATCTTCTCATTCAGATGCAGATAGCTAGGGATGGACTAATTGTTGTTTTGAGTATTCGTATAGGCCATGTTTGATAGCAAAGTTCTAAAAAATCAAAGTATCGTAAACTACAATAATTATGCATGTAGGTACAAAATACGATGGTTTTAATATAACAATGTTTTTTTTGAGTATTCACAATGCAGAGGATCTGTTTGGTTAGGTCACAAAATGCTGTAAAATTTACTAGCTAGTTAGCCGTGCATGCATTCATAGCTAGCTAGCCATTGCTTTTGGTGGTGCAAACTCTATTTCTATTGCGTTTATCCAGCTACAAAGATGACTAGCCCTTGCCATAATCGTGCATAGAACAGCGGCATGCACTAACTACTCCAACTTGTATGTTAAGAAAAAGGCCACCCATAACAAGGCTCTTTAATTTTTCCTCAGACTTGTAAAGTGTTTTCGGCTCAGTGATTAGTAGTTCTTAAGAGAGGCTCCCGACCTTGGCTGATCTATAAAGTATAGCTATGTATTGCATCGAACCCTTTTGAGGGTCTTGCCCCTCCACTTATATAGACGTCCAAGATGGGTCACCTTGTGAGGCCCATTACGACTCGTTGCCCAATTTCCACTCGGATTCAATCCGAGAGATGTCCCATAAGAACACTGCCCTACAAGTTCACGTGTACATGGACACAACCTGAGTCAATAGTTGGTTGAGGATTCTAGTAGCAAACGCCAACTCCCATATGTGCACGAAAATACTATTGACGAACATTGACAATGTGTCATGTGTGCATTCCTTTTTCCGAATAAAATATGTTGTCAAGCTCGATGCGAGTACTTATCACCTTTGCTGGTAGGTTGACCTCTCTTCTTGAAACCAGAATGCAGATTCCCAAAACGGGTAAACACTTAACCCAAGTCGCATGGAAATGCTTTCTGAATCTTATCATCAAGAGGGCATAAATAATATCTCTTCGAATTGGCGGCATGAATTCTATTTTGGCCAACCTTGTATTGCGACATGTTCCATGACTCACCTGAAAGTTGCCTTTATAACTACACATTTACATAGTAGTGTTTTTTAGACTCTAAATGCAGACCTCAAGTGTAACTATTCACCAACGTTGTTATTCCCAAAAATATTGATCCAGTGAGGTTATTTTGCCTTGCAGTAAGGTGCTTGACCTGAGACTGGTTACTAAAAGTTGCCGGTATTGATATATTGAATGTGTTCATGTGAAGGTCCAAGAACTCTTCGAGGATGAAGGTCTAGGACATGGCATGTATTGAATGTGTTCATGTGAAGGTCCATAACTTCTGAAACATGGTCATCAACCGAATCATATACTAGTCAAAGGATATGTTTCTGCATAAACTTATCAACTAGAGAACATTAGAACAATCGGCATACACTATATACTCACAAGAAGTCACATACTTACTGATACATATCAGTGGTGATGTTGAAGAACAATACAAATAACTCATGAATACATAAGGAAATAACATCATCAGTGATGATGTTGGATATAGTGAATGCGACGCTAGAGCGTTGTTCCCTTCCTGAACTTGTTGCATGTCAGAGAAATTTTTCGTTGTATTTGTGATGTCAAGATACTGTTGGTGCGGATAAGGTCGCCGATATAGCTTGGTGATCATTGCTTTGATCGCTTAGGATTCCGTTTTTACTTCACCTAGACTTAGCTTCATTCTTTTATGACTTTGCTATTTGTTCGTGTGATTCTTGGTATTTGTGTGTTTGTTATGGATCTGTTCATTCTAGTTATGCAGAGGTCGAATGTGTGTTCATTATATTTGTATCCACTTTATACTTCATTTTAAGTTAATAAAATTCATGCTTTATCGAAAAAAAAGACTTGGGCATGTAAGAAAATCTGAAAGCAGTTATCTAGAGGTGAATAAATGTGAGATTGTACTTTGCACCAATTGAGTCGATGCTTTAAAATATACTAGTTTATCGAGTCACATATGAGGATATTGTGCTCATGCTCTGAAAACCATTTTGGATAGTATGCCAAGCAATGCTACACCTACAAAGGGTGTTACGTAACTTTTACATGATTAGCTACTTTGTAGATTATGACTGGGATTAGAATTGAGCAGGGGCCCACCCCACTGAAAATCGAGGGGATGGGGGGGGGGGGAGCAGAGTATTAGGTAAATGAAGTTATGTAGCCCCTTCGTAATCCCTTCGTAGGTGTAGAATTATTGTAGTATACTGGACGACCATTTTCACGATACATCTTTTGTGGAGAATTCATTATTAGCACCTGACATAAATGGTTTGAAGTTGTAGATTAGTTTATTATTCAGCTATGTCCACTACTAATGTCATGTGGCACATCACTTAGATATCATTACAGAAGGAAGTACTATAGGAATTATACACAAAATTAATACATGGATTACACCAATTTCAGGGATAGGTTTTGCATTATATATTGTACAGTTCTCTTTATATATATTCCCTCTGTACCTAAATAATTGTAGTTAGGGAGAACTAGTTTAGTTCTCTCGATCTACAATTATTTAGGTATGGAGGGAGTACTACATAAGTTTTTATTAATTGAACATGTACGTGAATGTATAGATGCAGGCGAGTGGAAAAACATGATAGCTATGCAATATGTAGTACACCTCTTATTATGCAAGAATTTATTATAATCATACCATCTTTTAGAAAAGGTCCGTATCCTACCACAATAGAGAAATGGTTCATACATAATTCACATAAAGTGAAGTTAGGGTCTCTTTGAGACTAGACGCGAGGGTGTATGCATCTTCATGCTTGTACATAAAATCCATTGTGCGGGCAAGATAGGTTGCCTTCTCTAGAAGCACCATTGGATGTTTATTGTGGAGGCGTTCATGGACGATGTCCATCCATGCTTCTTCAATTATTAGCCTGAGCTTTGCGTTGGCTCCTTCTACCGTGATCCTGTGCTCTTTTGTGCAAGTTTGCACCGTGGATACCACATGCTCTGATTTTTGTTCTCTCTACAAAATTAAAACACACAACATGATTAATTTGACGAGGTTTCATCATAATTGATGCGTGATATAGATATAATTATTCCCTTGATATATGGATAAGGTAAGTCTCCAACTCTAGTGTCGCTCATCCACGCAGGATCCTCAGGAGGTGAAAATTATTTGAATTCATGAAAGAAGTGTTGGAAGTCCCCATCACCTATATGAGCTAAAACTGAGACAGGAACTTTGCAACACTTTTCTCATGAATGCAAATGTAATGCACATACAGGTGATGTTTTTCTGAACATTTTGGTATCTTGTTTGCGTTTTTCTGAGTTAGTATGAATTTTTTATGAAGTTTTCAAAATGATGGACAAACGGTCAAAGGGAAAAAGTATAAGACCACGAAAGTGGTTTGGGCAGGAACTCGTGTTTTCGAAAATTAGGGGTACACCAGTGGAGCGTGACTCAACTAGGGGCATAAAACCAATTATCCCTTCTTCTTATTTTCTCCTTTGGTTTTGTGCATCCTGGATGTCTTTGTGACATTTTGTTCGTGCAGAGGCTATGTGTAATTGGTATCTTTACTATATTAATATATTCATGTGTTAAAAAATCAAAGCCCCACCCTTGGGAAAGTTGTGAGCTAGCATCCATAGAGATCACTCCCTCCCCCCTCCCCCCAATAGGATCAACTTAAGAAACTTGTTCACACCCTACCCTTTGAAGCAGTTGTGGTAGAAGTTGGCTTAAAAAAATTAGTTGTGGCATTAGATTGTGTGTTCTTCTAACGGGTGGCTATGTGTCCTTGGAGTGCTTATTTGGTTGTGTAGTACACTTGACCTAGTTTAATTGTGTGCTTCATGTTGTCTAGTTTTGCACAAATTTCCATGATTGAACCCTAGTTTAGTTATGTGCTTCATGTGGCCTTTGCCTAGTTTAGCATGTGATATGTACAATTTTCATCCTAATTTGCCTCATAAAATAGACCAATCTATGTCTATATGGAAGTGCATGAACACCCTTCCCTCTAACTAGGTTACATGAGAAAAGAATGATGTTGGTATATTAGTACACATATTTTGGATTAAGTGACTATGGGGAAAAAATCATTTTATAGGAAAATGCATGTTTACAACACAAAAAAATGGAGAGAGTTTGTACTTCATGTGACACCATGTCATTGCCAATGCGCCCAATGATGCATACACTTTTGACAATTTTTGGATATGTTAAAGCCCACTCAAGAACCTCCTTTGTAGCCACCTGGCCCATTGAAATGAATACAAGGCTTATTATTTGCATACATGCACTAGTTCCCACTGATATTTGCAGATGCTCTTCAATACTAGTTGGTACATAATGTTCATCACGCCATCTCACCTCGGCATGATAGCATTTTGCGATGTCGATTACCTAAGAAATGTTCAAGTTAAAGGTGAAATTAGAATATAAATGCATGGAGAATGTTTGGCCTTTATACTTGCAGACTATTGGATAATAACTCAGAAAGCATAAATAATATACTTTCAAAACTTAATCATACTTATTTAGAAATGCAACATCAACCAAAATATCTATACAGTTGAAACTTAATACATAAACAAACATTGAAACATGAAATACTATTTGTTAAATTGCATGCTACATGCAACTTTATATGGATTATATATACAATATGTTATGTCTAGGAGGAAAACTAAGAAAATGATGATTTTTCACATTTGTCTCCAATATGTGATCCATTTTTTCAAGTAATAATAAAGGTGTGCGCGCGACCACAAGTTTTCATTAGAAAACCATCAACCAATTTAATAATACTATTTTATTATTGCAGTTAGAAGCTACCAGATGCGCGTTCTCAAACTACTTCTATTTGGATTTACTTGTCCCACCTCCACAAGATATCATATCTAACACATAGATCCTACTGTATATTACTTGACACAAAATCATATATTACTTGATACAAAATCATCAAATCCCACCACTCAATATCATTTTTAAAGATAGTATTATTTTATTGGATGATGCTCAGTGAATCATTAAATAACCCTAAATTTGCAAGCTTGACCATTGCATTGCATGTATACTTGGATAATTACTTTTCTGGTATACATCTATTTTTTTGGCTAATTTGGTACGATTTTGAGAACCACTTACCAGCTTTTTTACCATCTCGGCGTTCTTATTTTTCTGACGCTTTAACTCCTCCTCAAAATCATTTGTAGTGTTTAGTATGTTGATGTATAATTCCTTAATGTGTGCGGGTAATTGCTCTGCGGCTTGTTCATCCCACCTGTATTTCAGGCAAATAAGCGCTTAGTTATAAATAAATAAATATGATATTGAACTGAATAATGTTGCATTTATATAATGATGAAAAATATTTACATTATTGTATCAAAAATTATGAAAGAATTGGTTGGTGATACTTAATTTATTTTGGGACCCAACCATTTAGATGGATAACATGAAGGCCTTTTATTTGTGCAACTTTTGACACTGTTTTTTTACGTTGATGCATTATCTAGGACCCAAATATTAATACAAAAAAGATCTATAATTAAATAATGTTGAATATGTTTGTAAACATAGGCAAATAGGAAGTAAATATCAGGAAATGATGTGGCAAATGGAATTGGGAAACTCTTGAGGGAAACAAGATTATGGACTGACGATGGCAAGTTTGACTATATCCGGATTATTTATAATATTATGAAAATTGCAAATGTGTAGTTAACTCATCATGTGTGGGCTATGAGAAGTATTTACAGGTGGGATGTATTAAGCTGTAAAGGCTATGTAGAACAGTTTATACCGACTTACAAGAGTTCGCTACAGCATGACACTACTTCTACTATAATGAAAATTCAAATAATATATTATGAATTTGGCTTAGTACAGTAAATGAGTAATCTAACTTGGAGATGCAAAGTTCCTAGCGATATTATTATTATACATGAGTTTCTCTTTTGAAAGAGAACTATATATGTTCTACATGATTCTAGCTGTATAGCAAGTTGTTGAAAACAAACTACAAGTATGGTGCTTCTTGCTAACAATTTTTTATAGGAAACTTCATAGATAACAAAATGTTTTGCACTCCATTCTCTTGGTGCAAGTTTGGTAACGCACCATCCAGAAAAAGAAAAAAAAGGTGAACATACCTTTCCATTGCTACGGTGAAGGTGTTGCTTTCTTCTGTTGTGCTATAGTTGTCATATGTCATCAAATAATGATATAAATATATTCAATTTTGTCAGCATTACACGTGAATATGAATGTTGCGGCTCATAGACAACCCCGAGTACCCAAAAATGCATCTCCACTATTCTGTCTCGTGCAAATTGTAGATCTGTTTGTGACTTAAGGTCTTTCCACCAACTATAAGTTAATAGAAATATGTATTAGTGCAAGCTATAATATTTAAATAGTATTTTCTGTCATTGGACACTGAAAAATTCCAAACCTTCTGATTTTACTTATATGTTAGTTAGTCTTCTTACGTCGTAAGAGTTTTCAACTCCTTGCAGTAGATTGTTTGCAAAATGTTGAAGTCAAGCTTAGCAAGCTCCAATATGTCCTCATCTCGTGTAGCCTTTTTCTCGTACACTGGGATGTAAAGTCTAGTTTCCACTCTCTCGACTCTCCTGAAAATGGGTGTTTCTAGTGCACACCGAACCTCTTCTGCCAACTGTGGTTCTAGATGTTCTAGCATGCAATGTAGACGGCTGTTGGTGAAAATAATAGCATCATCCAACACTTCTTCCCCACGAGTCCTAAGATATGATGCGTTATATAGTGCCAACAACGAGTCCGCATCATTGCTTACAAAGTTTCCTCGGTCATCTCTGAACTTCATAAACACATCTGCATGAGCAAGTAGATATTGCATATATCATGGCTTATAGACAACATCTAATAGTTAAATTAACATAATAGTAAATATATGTAGGAATGAACAGCTGTGATGGTGATTATACCAGGTGAGACGTGGTACCCATGTGTCCTCAGCAAGTAGAACCGCACTGCTGTTGTGTGCAGATCGTCACTCGAGCCTTGGTTGTCACCATGCATGCCACGAAGTAGCTCTTGAATCTCCTTACCGAAGTGATAGGCCACACCAGTCCGCTGCAGCGTGTCGATAAGCTCCATCCTCATAGGTAGATCGGAAGAAAATCCGGCGGCCAAGATGGATTTTCTTACTCGTTCCTTCTTGATACCCGCCATCTCCGTCATTGCCAAATACTGAGAAGCAGGTAAACGTATGTCATCTTGGAAATTTGTGAGAGGTAAGAGTGCATGCTCGGGTTCAATAATGTTTCAAAATTCTGAAAACGTTCATACATGAACACATTAGCATACTACATTTGCCTATGTGCATTTGATAATACTATTGGTGCACGGACATAAATTAAGGGAACTTTTACTTTTTCTAGAAGAAAAACAAACTGTTACTCCCTCCGTCACGGTTTAGAAGGCACGCATGGAAAATCTCTGGGATCAAGGTAGTCACCGATTGGTTGTGAGATGTAGCAGGTGTAGATGCTAATGCGCCTAATCAACTGAGAAAATACTAGTACTAATGTGTGAGCAGCAAATTGGGATGTCGCATGCATGAGTAGTACTAGTACTAATTAATAGAAGTAATTGCTTTCGCGCTTTAAACCTTGTCTATTTTGGAAACGCACGCAAATTTAACTGTGCCCTCTAAACCGTGACGGAGGGAGTAACTACCTGTGATTGAGTGCATGGGTTGTGGTTGAGGAAGAAATGACCCCAGATGCTGGGGATGTAATGTTGTCGGGGCTCGTGCAGGTAAGCACTAACCTCGTTTGAGCCATTAGCAGGAGCAGCCATGATAGAAAGCTTGTTTTGCTTTAATGGGAATGGATTCTTTGGTGAAGTGCAGTGCTGCCTTAGGCTCTTCGTGGACTTACATATATATATATATATATATATATATATATATATATATATATATATATATATATATATATATAGAAAGGACGAAGGAAGTACGTAGGATCTACGCCACCACAAAAGTAATACACAAAACAACTCTCACTGAACTACCTGTACACTATACAAACTGTAGGGACATACACATATAATGTTCGACTCTCACTCATTGCAGCAGCTGCATGCATATGTTTTGAATGATGTCTGTGCGGAAGATAAAGTTTCATGTGGGCACAAAGATAGACATGAGATACCCTACAAGGGAGACCCAATGAGTCACGGAACTATTGGTTTGACATGTTTCGAGACTATGGTGCATGTATATCACAAGGATTCATCACGAGGCCGTAGTACTCTAAAATTTCTAAAAATTATATTCAAGTTCGTGTTCCATGACTGATAACCCTTACAGGCAGCATGGATATTTTGTTATCTGGGTGTTTGCGAATTCTCACGGAAAAGCACAAAAAGGTCGGTGCAAAAAAAAAAAAAAAAATCAATTTTTCGATATTTTGAGATCAAAATATATGTTATTTTCTTCACAAAATTCTGTTCACAGTTCACGATATAAACATGTACTTCCTCCGTTCCAAAATAAGTGTCGTTGGTCTAGTACAAAATTTATACTAATTTAGTATTAAACCTACGATACTTATTTTGAGGCAGAGGAAGTATGTTATTAAAAAAAACAGAGGCAACATCAAGCTTTGATCACGGTACGCCATCATCATGTGTAAGAGAAAGACGGCATCAATATACTCCACAATTTGTGTTTTATTTTATACTGTTGTAGGATTGTCATATAAGGTTCTCGCAATATATAAAAGATAGTCTTGTAAGGGTTGGGAAAATGTCAATATATGGCTTGTCCTTCTTGCAAAATAAAAAACAGAATTTTAAAATTCTTTTAACTTCATCATGGTTTGACCGTTTATCCAGCAGTCGGGTATATTTCCCCGAGAGCCAAAACGGCATCTCCCCCATGCCATTTACTTTCCTTGCAGCGCTTCACAGCGTGGTGCCACATTTTATCGGTTTCTGAATGAGACAAGCCATGCGCGAAGGATGGCACAGGTTTTTCTGGTTTTCACTGGCGAGCCTACGCAAAGGATATGCTAGGCAGTGCTATGGGCCGGGTTGGGCTAAACATGGACTGCTTGTCATCGGTGGAAATCCTGGTGCGCTGTCTAGTCTAAGAATTTGGACAAAATAGGATAGGACAGGGGAGCAACATGAAACCACACATAAATGCTCACATAGATGCAGGTACACTTACCCCTATGAATGCAACATTAAAACATAGGTCCAAATAGAACATCCCTTTTACCCTGCCAAAAAGAAGAACACCCCTATCTTTGTTCCTACAAATTGGGTCGACTACTGTCATCCAAGAGAATTTGGGTCAACAAACCCATGGTTGCAAAGTAGATTTGCCTTAGATTTGTAATGTCAGAGGATAGCTTGTTGTTCTTGCCCACACCAACTTATTTTTGCATCTTGAACATTCATATATATATGGTACAACATTTAAAGATTTTACAGCTAGTTGGCCCGGAACCACCGTAGTATGCATGTGCCGGTGTGCGCCATCACTGCTATGATCATACACTTCAACTGTGAAGCACGACGGTCTACAAAAATATGCGATGGTTCTATCGAAGTGGAGGTCGACAAAATTGTCTGTCTTGTCTACGATTTTGAAGTCCCTGACATAGGCAACTTTTTTGTCCTTTTTACTGTAACATCCTTGCTGCTCATCTGCGATGGGTATGCCAGAATTGTTGGGTCTCAAACGTATCCACCAAACATTCCCATGCCACCTCAATTGTTCAAGGCTATGAAGAGGGGACTCAAACAATATCCTATGGTGATTGTCCTAAATATTAACCACAAATATTTTGTCCTTTGGTCCTAAAAATAAATATCATAAAAATAATAATATATGAGAAGATATTGAAAAGTAGCATATGTCCAAACTGTGTAATAAATGGTATCAAAGAACATGTGTCTGGAAATAAATTGTGGTGGACTCACTGGCGGTCAAACATAATTTGCATGTTAGAACATTGGTGTTAGGGGGGCACATGGTGATAGTGTGTGAGGGAGGGATTTGTTTTATTTAGTCCTAAGTCGATTGTAGGAGGAGACAGACAGTAGCGGAGACAGGGGGGCCAGCAAGGGCCCTGGCCCCCCTAACAACATGAATTTGCTACCAAATTACTAAGGAACAATGCAGAATTAGAGATCCTTTTGTCTCACGTGACACGAGATATAGTACTGTGAAGCAATCCTGTAATGATTGTCAGGTCAGTTTATTCTTTTCCTTTCTTCTCTTTCCGGTGTTTTATTTTCATTTTATGTTTCCCATTTTTCCTCCTTTTCCCTTTAATTCTATATTTCTCTACTTCTTGTTTTGCTATTTCTTATTATCTTTTGGCATTTCCTGATTTATTTCATTTTAAATTTTCGTACTAACTTTATTGAGAATGTATTTATTTATTTTTAGTTTCATATTTTCTTTTATTTCAAATACATGAAGAATTTTTCTAGTCACAAACATTTATTTTCGTACATATGGACATGTTGCCCAGTGATACATAAATATCCTTTCTGAAATTCGTGAACCTTTTTCTATAGTCATGAGCAATTCTTCTAGAATACATGAACTATTTCAAATAGGAATTAAAAAATTAATTACAACACAAAATATTATTATCTATTTTATGTAACATTTTTCATTAGTATCGTGAATATTTTATTTAGTATTCACCAACAAGTCTCACAACCGTATGAACAAAATTTAAAATCAAATGGATTTTTTTGTTAGCCTTGATTTGATTTTCCGTAATGGGGCTAAATCATGTTGGGCTTGTAGTCTTGCGTGTGTACTCGTTGATATGGGGATTCCCTCCACAAAAAGAAAAAATAAATGATATGCGGCTCACATATGGGCTTGTAGTTAATATGAGCCCTGTTCGGCAAAAATAATAATGATATGAGGCCTCACAATTCTTTTTTCCGTGTAGGGGTGTGTTTGCAGGGCTGGGTGGACCCACAGTTGTTTTCTCAGATTTGGCGGGCTATTTTGGATGGCCTGAGATATAGTGGTGCAAGGTCTAATCAGGAGGATAGGTAATGATGAAACAACAGACATATGTGGCGACAACTGGATTCCAGAGCAAATATGAAGAGGTCATTTACTTCTCTGTTACCACACCTACCTCTTCCTGGAACGAGCATTTAGTCCGGTTAGACTTTACTAGCAAAAGGGCCCATGCATTGCAACGGGAAAAAATATATAATATTCAATGATGATGACCACATTATGTCGAGGTGCTGGTCTGCTAGACCTAAGTTTGAAGACTTCTCGTATGCTATGGAGATTCGCCGGCAATCATGTGTAGTGGCAACGACGGCGGCACGTCCTCGGCTCATTGCGGCGGATGCAGCAGTTCAATGGACCCTTAGGATCTTCGTTGTAATTTTTTATCTTTGCGGGGAGCTAATTTGTATCTTGTTGGGATTATTAATAGATCTGTGGGCCTGTTCGCAAAGAAAAGCATGATAAATGATGTTGCACAAAAAATAAAGGTGGTGTGATTTGTTTGTGTGCTCAAGGTGTTTCTAAAAATCTTTGTGGACACAATTTTAAACAATGTGAAAATCAGCATTAAGCCATTTGTTTACATAAATGGCGAAGGAAACACATACAATAAGCAACCTAAATGTAATTTCAGAAACAAGCAACATGGAAGATATTAGCATATTTTAAAATCTACATATTTTTTGATGTATTTTTGTATGCAATATGTTAGATTTAGAATTGATATTTGAAAGATATGAATATATTTAAAAAGGTATATGAATCTCGCCGATACAACCCATCAACTATGGATTCGTAGAGAAAAGGGTTGAAAGGGGTTCCTGCCTCCTTCCAAGGTAAATCATTTCTTAATACTGAAACTAATGTGCTTGCTAAACAGGTGTCTAGTATTGATTTATGTATGGGTAACTGTGAGGAACAAAAGGATATTATTCAGGATTTAGTTCTTAGAGAGAGTCTTAGATGTTTGGAATTTGCTGATGCTAACCCTGAAATTGTGTTACCTGATGATCTTTACACACCTATACATAATAAGGAAAGGGGTTCTCCCCTGGTTAAAGTGGATGATGCCGCTAGATCAGATGGCGCTGATGATCTAGATGGTTTATGTACAAATCTGAGACAGTCTAGAAGGCTTTGTAGAGGTCTTTTGGAATATTAGAGGTCTTGGTCAACCTGGTAATATTCAGCGCCTCCGAGAGTTTCTTAGAGTTAATTTAGTGGACTTTGTTGGTTTCTTTGAAACCAAGAAAGAGAATATTGACAACAATACACTGAATACCATTGCTGGTAATAACAGTTTTACTTGGCACCAATTATCTGCCCTGAGATCAGTGGGGGTGTCCTTGTGGGCATGAATAATGATGTGTATGAGGTTATTGGTTTTGTCAATAGAAAGTATTGTGTAACTGCTACGGTTAGGAACAAGATTGAGAATCCTGTCTGGCAGTTTGTTGCGATTTATGGAACATCCTACAATGAACATAAGATAGAATTTATTGCGGAGTTGCATGAGGTGATGAGTAATGCTTCCTATCCCATTCTTTTGGGTGGTGACTTTAATCTTATTAGATCAGACTGTGATAAGAGTAGTGGTAATGTGAATCACTCGATTACTTTCCTCTTCAATGATTGGATTAATAAGTGGGGTTTGATGGAGATTAATATTGCCAATAGGAAATATACTTGGTGCAATAATCAGGAAAACCCCATTTATGCCACTATTGATAGAGTGTTTGTTTCCCCTTCCTGGAATGCCTTATTTCCACTGTCAAGGCTGAGGGATCTCCCCAGGATTGGTAGTGACCATACTCCCTTGTTGCTTTATACTATGGCTCGAGGGGTTACCTCTCCGAAGATGTTTAGATTTGAAAAATGGTGGTTAGAACACCCTGATTTTTAAATAGCAGTGGAGAATGTGTGGAATGCCCTAGTTTTGGGTGGAGAGGCCATTGATGTTTGGATTTCTAAATCTAAACGCCTCAGGAAGAAAATTAAGGGTTGAAAATGCGAACATAGAAACAGCAATCAAGAAAAAGAAGAGGGACCTGGTTTAGAAATTTGATATATTAGATGTGTTTGCAGAAACTGGCCGTGTTACGGAGGAAGACAAGGCACGAATGAAAGAGATCAAGATTGAGTTAGAAAGTATTATGAGGAAATATGAGATTGCCTTGTGGCACAGATCTAGAGATCATAGAATTAAGGATGGTGATAAGAATAATGCATATTTTCATGCTTTAGCTAATCATAGACATTGTAAGGATCATCTGTCTGAGTTGATTGGGGATCATGGCCTTGTTTACACTACTGAGGATATGTTAAACGTAGCAACATACTTTTACAAAGGATTATTTGGCCGTGAAGAGAGACATAATATTCATCTTGGACCTGCCTTCTGGCAGGAAGATGAATTAATCACTGAGATTGAGAATGAGAATCTCCAAAAAAATCTTTCGGAGGAGGAAATTAAGTAGGCCATTTTTGGTTCATATGCCAATGGTGCCCTTGGGCCTGATGGCCTTTCTTTTCTTTTTTACCAGACCTTTTGGGACCTGATCAAGTCAGACTTTATGGCTTTGGTTAGGGACTTTGAGGAAGGTAGATTAGAGTTACATAGACTGAACTTCGCTATGATCATTTTAATTCCGAAAGAACCTGATGCCAAAACTATGAAGAAGTTTAGTCCTATTAGCCTTAGTAACTGTGTGGTTAAGATATTTTCAAAGGTACTTACTAATAGGCTGTCTCCTATTAGTAATAGGTTAATCTCCCTGGACCAAACTGCGTTTATGAAAGGGAGATATATACTTGAGAGTGTGGTGTTAGCCCATGAAGTGATACATGAGGTGAAGAAGTCTAATACTCCTGGGCTTGTGCTCAAACTGGACTATGAGAAAGCATATGATCGAGTTAGTTGGGATTTTCTTTTTGAGATGCTGAAGTCCAGGGATTTTTGCCCTAGATGGATTTCCTGGATCAAATGTCTGTCGTTTCAAGGAAAATTTAGTGTAAGAATCAATGATACTACGGGTCCATACTTTGTAGGTGGGAAAGGCCTTAAGTAGGGGGACCCTATTTCCCCACTTCTCTTCAACTTAGTGGTGGATGTTTTCTCTAAAATGCTAACTAAAGCCTCTAGACATGGTCTGATTTCTGGGCTGCTAACAAATGTTATCCCAGGTGGGATAATTAGTCTTCAATATGCGGATGACACTCTCCTCTTTTTAGCGGACTCATATGAAAAAGCAAAGAATTTCAAATGGATTCTATCCTGCTTTGAAAGTCTCTGAGGTATGAAAATTAATTTCCATAAGAGTGACCTCATCACTGTAAATGTTGATGAGGTTAGGGCTAGTTTCTTTGCCCAGATTTTCTGCTGTAACCTAGGATCTTTTCCAATGAAATATTTAGGAGTGCCTTTGCACTATGACAAATTAAGAAGGGAATACTTGCAACCATTAATTGATAGAATTATTAAGGGCATTTCTGGCTGGCTGGGTAGATACTTGACCTATAAAGGCAAGATTATTCTGCTATGTGCTTGTATTGTAAGCATTCCAGCTTATCTTATGGCAGTGATGAAGTTTCCCAAATGGGTTGTTAATGCTATTAATTCCCAGATGGCTCACTTTTTGTGGGGTAATATGGGTGACCAGCATAAATACCATTTAGGTAATTGGGGTTTGGTGTACAGGAAAAAGAATTTGGAGGTTTGGGGATACCCAATGTGAGGGAATATAACATGGCTCTTCTGGCCTCTTGGGGGAAGAGATTCTTTAACAATGACACCAGTGATTGGAAGAAAATAATTGCCTATAAATATAATGTTTATAACCCAAAATATTATGGTCCAGACAACAGATAGGTTCTCCCTTTTGGAAGAGTGTATCTTGGGCATTGCAAGCTGCTAGAAACTTTTACCACGAGAAGATTGGTAATGGTGTTAATATTAGTTTTTGGCATGACACTTGGGCTGGGGAATGTTCCCTCAAAGTAAAGTTTTTGGAGTTGTTTTGTATCTGTAACCAACAAGACTGCTCTGTGTCCCAGGTCTGGGATGGAACTACTCTTAGATTATCATTTATAAGATGTGTTGATGGTAGAGTTATCACTAGCTGGGAGAATCTTATTGATCACATTAAAAATTATCCCTTGTCAGAGTCTCCTGATACACCTGTTTGGATCCTTGAGGCTAATGGCAGCTATTTAGTAAAATCATTTTATAAATGTATAAATTTTGGTGGTGTGATTTCTCCTCTTGGAGAAACATTATGGAAAACCCTATGCCCTCAAAATATTCATGTGTTTTTGTGGCTGTGTCTTTATAACAAGATCCTAACAAGAGATAATGTGGCTAAGAGGAAGACATTAGATGATATTACCTGCTTATTTTGCAATGAAGCTGAATCTCTGCAACATCTGTTCTTTGATTATGTAAATGTTGATCTCATTTGGTCAATCATATCTGAATTTTTTAAGATTCATAGAATTCTATGCATTAAGGATGTCTCTTCCTTTTGGAAATTGAACAAAAATAAATATGTGCTTAATCTGGTGATTGCTGCCTCCTTGTGGAGTATATGGAGATTAAGAAATGAGTTTTGTTTCCAGGGGCGCACATGGAGAGGTCTGGGCTGCGGTCTTGCCAAGTTAAGAGGGGTGTTGCAACAATGGGGGGTTCTCTACGACACTACACAATACACAACTGGACGAGTTGAAGAGATTCATTCTTCTGCTGGACAAGCAACAGGGAGAGCGTTCCGGATAGCATGGCTTTAATTTGGTCTTCCTGATCCGTAATAATTAAGACTCAGTCAATATCATACACAAGCCTTGCAAGCAATATGACTTAGTGTAAGTCACGGGATCTTGTATTACGGAACGAGTAAAGAGACTTGCTGGTAAACGAGATTGAAATAGGTATGCGGATACTGATGGTCGAATCTCGGGCAAGTAACATACCGAAGGACAAAGGGAATGACATACGGGATTATATGAATCCTTGGCACTGAGGTTAATCGATAAGATCTTCGTAGAATATGTAGGATCCAATATGGGCATCAGATACATCTCAAACGTATCTATAATTTTGATGGTTTCACGCTGTTATCTTGTCTTCTTTGTATGTTTTATGTACCTTTTTATATATTTTTGGGACTAACTTATTAATTTAGTGCCAAGTGCCAGTTCCTGTTTTTTCCATGTTTTTGACTCTTTTCAGATCTGATTTTGGAACGGAGTCCAAACAGAAGAAAAACCCCGAAATGATTTTTTCCCAAACGGAAGAAGTCCAGGGGGCTTTTGGGCCAAGCCAGGTGGGCTCCAGGGAGCCCACAAGCCCCCACTCCGCCAACAGGGGCGAGGCGGCGGTGGGCAGGCTTGTGGCCTCCCTGACCGCCCCCTGACCTAGATCTTTGGCCTATAAATTCCCAAACATTCCGCAAAAAATCAGGGAAGCCTCGAAAATACTTTTCCGCCGCCGCAAGCTTCCGTTTCTGCGAGATCTCATCTGGAGACCCTTCCCGGCGCCCTGCCGGAGGGGACTTTGGAGTTGGAGGGCTTCTTCATCATCATCATCGCCCCTCCAATGACTCATGAGTAGTTCACTTCAGACCTACGGGTCCGTAGCTAGTAGCTAGATGGCTTCTTCTCTCTCTTGGATCTTCAATACAAAGTTCTCCATGATCTTCATGGAGATCTATCCGATGTAATCTTCTTTGGCGGTGTGTTTGTCAAGATCCGATGAATTGTGGACTTGTGATCAGATTATCTATGATATATATTTGAGTCTTTGCTGATTTCTTATATGCATGATTTGATATCCTTGTAAGTCTCTCCAAGTCTTGGGTTTTGTTTGGCCAACTAGATCTATGATTCTTGCAATGGGAGAAGTGCTTGGTTTTGGGTTCTGCCATGTGGTGACCTTTCCCAGTGACAGTAGGGGCAGCAAGGCACACATCAAGCAGTTGCCATCAAGGGTAAAAAGATGGGGGTTTTATCATTGGTTTGAGATTATCCCTCTACATCATGTCATCTTGCTTAGGGCGTTACTCTATTCTTATGGACTTAATACACTAGATGCATGCTGGATAGCGGTCGACGTGTGGAGTAATAGTAGTAGATGCAGAAAGTATCAGTCTACTTGTTTCGGACGTGATGCCTATAGAAATAATCATTGCATAGATATCGTCACGACTCTGCACAGTTCTATCAATTGCTCGACAGTAATTTGTTCACCCACCGTCTACTTGCTTTCATGAGAGAAGCCACTAGTAAACACTACGGCCCCCGGGTCTATTCACATCCATCGTTTACATCTCCGCTTTTACTTTGCTTTGTTACTTTGTTGCTTTCAGTTCTCACTTGGCAAACAATCTATAAGGGATTGACAACCTCTTCGTAACGTTGGGTGCAAGCTTTTCTGTTTGTGTAGGATCTTGAGATACTCTTTCGCCGGATTGATACCTTGGTTCTCAAACTGAGGGAAATACTTACCGTCGCTCTGCTACATCACCCTTTCCGCTTCGATGGAACACCAACGCAAGGCTCAAGGCCACGGGGGAAATCCTTTGCATACTTTCCTAGGAAGTCCCTTAAGGCGTAGCCGTAGCTGAAGGATTCCTAGTGCCGTCGACACAACTATTTCTGGCGCCGTTGCAAGGGATACACATCAAATATCAGAAGTATTTCTCGCGCCGTTGCCGGGGAGGAGAAATCAAGATCTATCCAAGTAGGTCTCACAAACTCTTCTCTTGCATTTACTTTTGTTGCCAGTTGCCTCTCGTTTTCCTCTCCCCCACTTCACATTTGCCGTTTTCATTTGCCCTTTGCCTTTTTCGTTCGCCCTTTTCTCTCGCTTGCTTTTTGTTCGCTTGTGTGCCATGTGCCTTCAATATGCTTGCATCTTCGCTTGCTGAAAATCTAGTGATATGGATGCTCATCCACTTGCTAGTCTCTTTAAGAGACCCACTCGTGTGGAAAAAATTGCTAGTGAGTTGAGGGCAATTGACTATTTCTTTGGAGTTTTGCGTAATATGTGTGAATCTGAAAATTGTGAGGAAGAAATTCATGAAGTGATTCACGAGGGCTCCTTGGATGAAAAGCATGATTGCAATGATTTCACTGTAAATCCTATTAGTGACAATCATGCTAAAATTATGCAAAACCCTAAGCTTGGGGATGCTAGTCTTGCTATGACCACTACTTATTGCAATAATCATGATTGGGGTGATGATCTTTCTTATGATCTTCAAAATTTGTTCAAACCTCATGATGAATATGATATTTGCAACGATACTAAAAGTGGGATTGGAGAAGTCATGACTTTATTTGATGATAATCTCACTATTTTTGAAGAGCTTCAACTTTGCATGCATGTGGATCATCAAAAGAATATCCTATGGGATAGCTATATTGTTGAATTTGAATATGATCCCACATGTAATTGCTATGAGAGAGGAAAATAAGTTGGTAGAAACTTTCATGTTACCAAATCACCTCTCGTGATGTTGAGATTGCTCTTGTCTCTTTCTTCTTCCTTGCATATGGCAGCTATTGGTTGTCTTGACAATTTGTTTTCCTATAAAATGCCTATGCATAGGAAGTATGTTAGACTTAGATGTGATTTTCACATGCTTTAGGATGCTCTCGTTGTGCTTCAATTCTTGTCTTTTGGGAGAGCATCATTGAATGCCTAGCTAAGGGCGTTAAACAAAAGCGATTGATGGGAGGCAACCCAACGAATTTATCCTTTTTCTTTCTGTTTTGTGTTTTCCACACTTTCATAATTCTGTTATGATTGTGTTTTTTGTGTTTCTTTTTGCGTTTGTGCCAAGTAAAACCGTTATGATTAGTCTTGAGGATGATCGTTTGGTCATGCTGGAAAAGACAGAAACTTTCTGCTCACGAAAATAATTTTCATTTTACTTCTGTGAGAGATTTTGAGTTTATTGTTTTTGCTTCTGATTGCTACGCAAATTCTTCAGACTGTCGTAATTTTTCAGAATTGTTGAATTACCAGAGGTATACGAAACATACAGATTGCTACAGACTGGTCTGCTGTTAACAGATTCTGTTTTTGTTGTGTTGGTTGCTTATTTTGATGAAACTATGGATAGTATCAGGGGGTATTAGCCATGGAAGATTGAAAGTAAAGTAACCCAACATCAGCACAAGTAGAATTTAAGTTTCTACAGTACCTAAGGAAGTGGTGGTTTGCTTTGTTGTACAAATGTTATCACGAGTTTCTGTTTAAGTTTCGTGTTGTGAAGTTTTCATATTTTGGGTGAAGTTCTTATGGACAAAGAGATAAAGAGTGGCAAGAGCTCAAGTTTGGGGATGCCCAAGGCACCCCAAGATATTCGAGAATGCCGTAAAAGCCTAAGCTTGGGGATGCCTCGGGAAGGCATCCCCTCTCTCGTCTTCAATCCATCGGTAACGTTACTTGGGGCTATATTTTTATTCACCACATGTTATGTGTTTTTGCTTGGAGCGTATTGTATCGTAGGAGTCTTTTTTTTTGTGTCACAATCATCCTTGCTGCACACCTAGAGAGAGAGACATGCACACACCGTGATTTTGTCGAGCTTCACTTATATCTTTTGGTAGACAATTTAGCTCACATGTGCTTCACTTATATCTTTTGAGCTAGATACTTTTGCTCTATGTGCTTCACTTTTATCTTCTAGAGCACAACGGTGCGTGGCTTGGTAGTTGATATATGCTTTGAAAGTAGTCTCAAAAGGGGTAGTTATCCAAAGGGATACGAAAACTTCCACCTTCATGTGCATTGAATAGTTAGAGAAGTTTGATTCATTTCAATTAGTTTTGAGTTGTGGTTATGGTAATATTGAAGTCATGCTAGTAAGGTGTTGTGGATCTAGAAATACTTGTGTTGAAGTTAGTGATTCCCGTAGCATGCACGTATGGTGAACCGCTATGTGATGAAATCTGAGCATGATTAGTCTATTGATTGTCATCCTTTGCGTGGCGGTCGGGATCGCGCGATGGTTTATACCTACCAACCCTTCCCCTAGGAGTATGCGTTGAATGCTTTATTTCGATTACTAATAAAACTTTTGCAACAAGTATATGAGTTCTTCATGACTAATGTTGAGACCATGGTTTAGATGCACTTTCACCTTCCACCATCACTATCTTCTTAGTGCCGTGCAACTTTCGCCGGTGCACAAAACCCACCATTAGCCTCCCTCAAAACAGCCACCATACCTACCTACTATGGCTTTTTCAAAGTCATTCCGAGATATATTGCCATGCAACTACCACCATGATATGTGCCACCACGTCTACATTGCCATTGCATGATTGTAAGATAGCTAGCGTGATGTTTCCATTGATGTCTATGCCATGCTAGATCATTGCCATGGTACACTACCGAAGGCATTCCATATAGAGTAATAGTTGCTCTAAGTTTTGAGTTGAAAGTGTGGTGATCATCATTATTGGAGCATTGTCCCATGTGAGGAAATAAAAGAGGCCAAAGAAGACCAAAAAACAAAGAGGCCAAAGATCCCACCAAAATAAAAAAATAAAAAATAAAAAATCAGAGAAAAAGAGAGAAGGGACAATGCTACCACCTTTTCCACACTTGTGCATTTTGAGCACCATGATCTTCATGATTGAGATTCTCTCGTTTTGTCATCACCATATAGCTAGTGGGAAATTATCATTATATAACTTGGCTTGTATATTCCAATGATAGGCTTCCTCAAAATTGCCTTAGGTCTTCGTGAGCAAGCAAGTTGGATGCACACCCACTAGTTTTCTTTAAGAGCTTTCACATACTTGTAGCTCTAGTGCATCATTTGTATGGCAATCCCTACTCATTCGTATTGATATCTATTGATGAGCATCTCCACAGCTCATTGATATGCCTAGTTAATGTGACTATCTTCTCCTTTTTGCAACCCCCACCACATTCCACACCATCTATAGTGCTATAACCATGGCTCACGCTCATGTATTGCGTGAGAGTTGAAAATGTTCGAGAAAGTAAAGGTGTGAAACAATTACTTGGCCAATACCGGGGTTGTGCATGATTTAAATTCGTTGTGCAATGATGAGAGAGCATAGCCAGACTATATGCTTTTGTAGGGATAACTTTCTTTTGGCCTTGTTATTTTGAAAGTTCATGATTACTTTGCTAGTTTGCTTGAATTATTATTGTTTCCACGTCAATAGCAAACTATTGTTTTGAATCTAATGGATCTAAACATTCACGTCACATAAGAGGAATTACAAAGGACACCTATGCTAGGTAGCATGAAAGCATCAAAAATTCATTCTTATCACTTCCCTACTCGAGGACGAGTAGGAGTTAAGCTTGGGGATGCTTGATAGGTCTCAAACGTATCTATAATTTTTGATGGTTTCACGCTGTTATCTTGTCTTCTTTGTATGTTTTATGTACCTTTTTATATCTTTTCGGGACTAACTTATTAATTCGGTGCCAAGTGCCAGTTCCTGTTTTTTCCGTATTTTTGACTCTTTTCAGATCTGATTTTGGAACGGAGTCCAAACGGAAGAAAAACCCTGAAATGATTTTTTTCCCGAACGGAAGAAGTCCAGGGGGCTTTTGGGCCAAGCCAGGTGGGCTCCAGGGAGCCCACAAGCCCCCAATCCGCCACCAGGGGGGAGGCGGCGGTGGGCAGGCTTGTGGCCTCCTTGTCCGCCCCCTGACCTAGATCTTTGGCCTATAAATTCCCAAATATTCCGCAAAAAATCAGGGGAGCCTCGAAAATACTTTTCCGCCGCTGCAAGCTTCCGTTTCCGCGAGATCTCATCTGGAGACCCTTCCCGGCGCCCTGCCGGAGGGGACTTTGGAGTTGGAGGGCTTCTTCTTCATCATCATCGCCCCTCCAATGACTCGTGAGTAGTTCACTTCAGACCTACGGGTCCGTAGTTAGTAGCTAGATGGCTTCTTCTCTCTCTTGGATCTTCAATACAAAGTTCTCCATGATCTTCATGGAGATCTATCCGATGTAATCTTCTTTGGCGGTGTGTTTGTCAAGATCCGATGAATTGTGGACTTGTGATCAGATTATCTATGATATATATTTGAGTCTTTGCTGATTTCTTATATGCATGATTTGATATCCTTGTAACTCTCTCTGAGTCTTGTGTTTTGTATGGCCAACTAGATCTATGATTCTTGCAATGGGAGAAGTGCTTGGTTTTGGGTTCTGTCATGTGGTGACCTTTCCCAATGACACTAGGGGCAGCAAGGCACACATCAAGCAGTTGCCATCAAGGGTAAAAAGATGGGGGTTTTATCATTGGTTTGAGATTATCCCTCTACATCATGTCATCTTGCTTAGGGCGTTACTCTATTCTTATGGACTTAATACACTAGATGCATGCTGGATAGCGGTCGACGTGTGGAGTAATAGTAGTAGATGCAGAAAGTATCAGTCTACTTGTTTCGGACGTGATGCCTATAGAAATAATCATTGCATAGATATCGTCACGACTCTGCACAGTTCTATCAATTGCTCGACAGTAATTTGTTCACCCACCGTCTACTTGCTTTCATGAGAGAAGCCACTAGTAAACACTACGGCCCCCGGGTCTATTCACATCCATCGTTTACATCTCCGCTTTTACTTTGCTTTGTTACTTTGTTGCTTTCAGTTCTCACTTGGCAAACAATCTATAAGGGATTGACAACCTCTTCGTAACGTTGGGTGCAAGCATTTCTGTTTGTGTAGGATCTTGAGATACTCTTTCGCCGGATTGATACCTTGGTTCTCAAACTGAGGGAAATACTTACCGTCGCTCTGCTACATCACCCTTTCCGCTTCGATGGAACACCAACGCAAGGCTCAAGGCCACGGGGGAAATCCTTTGCATACTTTCCTAGGAAGTCCCTTAAGGCGTAGCCGTAGCTGAAGGATTCCTAGTGCCGTCGACACAACTATTTCTGGCACCGTTGCAAGGGATACACAGCAAACATCAGAAGTATTTCTGGCGCCGTTGCCGGGGAGGAGAAATCAAGATCTATCCAAGTAGGTCTCACAAACTCTTCTCTTGCATTTACTTTTTTTGCGACTTGGCTCTCGTTTTCCTCTCCCCCACTTCACATTTGCCGATTTCATTTGCCCTTTGCCTTTTTCGTTCGCCCTTCTCTCTTGCTTGCTTTTTGTTCGCTTGTGTACCATGTGCCTTCAATATGCTTGCATCTTCGCTTGCTGAAAATCTAGTGATATGGATCCTCATCCACATGCTAGTCTCTTTAAGAGACCCACTCGTGTGGAACAAATTGCTAGTGAGTTGAGGGCAATTGACTATTTCTTTCGAGTTTTGCGTAAGATGCGTGAATCTGAAAATTGTGAGGAAGAAATTCATGAAGTGATTCACGAGGGCTCCTTGGATGAAAAGCATGATTGCAATGATTTCACTATAAATCCTATTAGTGACAATCATGATAAAATTATGCAAAATCCTTTTAGTGACAATCATGCTAAAATCAGCATCCAGGTCCCGCTATTGGATATTGACCAAAGAGTCCCTCGGGTCATGTCTACATAGTTCTCGAACCTGCAGGGTGTGCACACTTAAGGTTCGGCGATGTTTTATGCGTGTTTGAGTTATATGGTTGGTTACCAAATGTTGTTCGGAGTCCCGGATGAGATCACAGACGTCACGAAGGTTTCCAGAATGGTCCGGAAACGAAGATTGATATATAGGATGACCTCATTTGATTATCGGAAAGTTTTCGAACATTACTCGGAATGTACCGGGAGTGACGAATGGGTTCCGGATGTTCACCGGGGGGGGGGGGGGGGGGGGTAGCCCACCCGGGGGAAGCCCATAGGCCTTCGGGGTGCCGCACCAGCCCTTAGTGGGCTGGTGGGACAGCCCAAGAGGCCCTATGCGCAGGAGATAAAAAAATCAAAGGAAAAAAGGGGAAGTGGAAGGAAGGGAATGGGACTCCACCTTCCAATCCTAGTTGGACTAGGATTGGAGGTGGACTCCTCCACCCCTAGTTCGGCTGACCCCGTGGGGCTCTATTGAGCCTCAAGGCAAGGCCCTCCCCCTCCCTCCTATATATACTGAGGTATTAGGGCTGATTTGAGACAACTTTGCCACGGCAGCCCGACCACATACCTTCACGGTTTTTCCTCTATTTCGTATTTCTGTGGAGCTCGGGCGGAGCCCTGCTGAGATAGATCACCACCAACCTCCGGAGCGCCGTCACGCTGCCGGAGAACTCATCTACCTCTCCGTCTATCTTGCTAGATTAAGAAGGCCGAGATCATCGTCGAGCTGTACGTGTGCTGAACGTGGAGGTGCCGTCCGTTCGACACTAGATCGGAGCGGATCGTGGGACGAATCGCGAGACAGTTCATGGGACGGTTTGCGGGGAGGATCGAGGGACGTGAGGACGTTCCACTACATCAACCGCGTTTCTTAACGCTTCCTGCTGTTCTATCTACAAGGGTACGTAGATCCAAATCTCCTCTCGTTGAAGGACATCACCATGATAGGTCTTCGTGCGCGTAGGAATTTTTTATCCCGTGCCACGTTCCCCAATAGTGGCATCATGAGCTAGGTTCATGCGTAGATGTCATCTCGAGTAGAACACAAAAGTTTTTGTGGGCGGTGATGTGTGATTTGCTGCCCTCCTTAGTCCTTTCTTGATTCCGCGGTATTGTTGGATCGAAGCGGCTCGGACCGACATTTCTCGTACGCTTACGGGAGACTGGTTTCATCGCTACGAGCAACCCCGTTGCTCAAAGATGACTGGTGAGTGTCGGTTTCTCCAACTTTAGTTGAATCGGATTTGACCAAGGAGGTCCTTGGAGAGAGGTTAAATAGCAATTCATACATCCCCGTTGTGGTGTTTGCGTAAGTAAGATGCGACCCTACTAGATACCCATGGCCACCACGTAAAACATGCAACAACAATTAGAGGACGTCTAACTTGTTTTTGCAGGGTATGCTTGTGATGTGATATGGCCGATGATGTGATGTGATATATTGGATGTATGAGATGATCATGTTGTAATAGTTAATATCGACTTGCACGTCGATGCTACGGCAACCGACAGGAGCCATAGGGTTGTCTTTAAACTAATGTTTGTGTTTGCAGATGCGTTTACTATATTGCTAGGACGTAGCTTTAGTAGTATAGCATAGCATACACGACAACCTCGATGGCGGCACGATGATGGGGATCATGGTGTGGCACCGGTGACAAGAAGATCATACCGGTGCTTTGGTCATGAAGATCAAAGAGCACTTGATGATGGCCATATCATGTCACTTATGAATTGCATGTGATGTTAATCCTTTTATGCACCTTATTTTTCTTAGAACGACGGTAGCATTATGAGGTGATCTCTCAATAAAATTTCAAGACGAAATTGTGTTCTCCCCAACTGTGCACCGTTGCTACAGTTCGTCATTTCGAAACACCACATGATGATCGGGTATGATAGACTTAACATTCACATACAACGGATGCAAAACAGTTGCACACGCGGAACACTCGGGTTAAGCTTGACGAGCCTAGCATGTGCAGACATGGCCTCGGAACACATGAGACCGAAAGGTCGATCATGAATCATATAGTGGATATGATTAGCATAGGGATGCTTACCACTGAAACTATCCTCAACTCACGTGATGATCAGACTTGAGCTAGTGGAATTGGATCATGAACCACTCAAATGACTAGAGAGATGTACTTTTTGAGTGGGAGTTTAGCAAGTAATTTGATTAGTTAAACTCTAATTATCTTGAACATAGTCTAAGTCCACTTTGAAAATATTTGTGTTGTAGATCAATGGCTCACGCGACAGTCACCCTCAATTTTAATACGTTCCTAGATAAAGCTAAGTTGAAAGATGATGGAAGCAACTTTGTAGACTGGGCTCGTAATCTTAAGTTGCTCCTGCAAGTTGGGAAGAAGGATTATGTCCTTAATGCTGCGCTAGGAGATGAACCACCCGCCGCGGCTGACCAAGATGTTAAAACTGCTTGGTTAACATGCAAGGAGGACTACTCAGTAGTTCAATGTGCAATCTTGTATGGCTTAGAGCCGGGACTTCAACGTCGCTTTGAGCGTCATGGAGCATATGAGATGTTCCAGGAGTTGAAGTTTATCTTTCAGAAGAACGCCCGGATCGAGAGGTATGAGACCTCCGATAAATTCTATGCTTGCAAGATGGAGGAGAATTCGTTTGTTAGTGAACATGTGCTCAAAATGTCTGGGTACTCAAACCGTCTAGCTGAGTTCGGGATTGAACTCCCGCAAGAGGCTATCACTGACAGAATTCTTCAATCACTGCCACCAAGCTATAAGAGCTTTGTGTTGAACTATAATATGCAAGGGATGAACAAGTCACCCGCCGAGTTATTCGGGATGCTGAAAGTCACAGAGTCAGAACTCCGTAAAGAGCATCAAGTGTTGATGGTGAATAAGACCACTAGTTTCAAGAGAAACGGCAAAGGAAAGAAGGGTAATTCAAAGAAGAGCGGCAAGCCTGTTGCCAATCCGACGAAGAAGCCCAAAGCTGGACCTAAGCCTGAAACGGAGTGCTATTATTGCAAGGGTATGGGTCACAGGAAGCACAACTGCCCCAAGTATCTCGCTGATAAGAAGGCGGCCAAGGAAAAATCAGGTATATTCGATATATATGTTATTGATGTGTACTTAACCAGCTCTCGTAGTAGTGCCTGGGTATTCCAATACCGGTTCTGTTGCTATTTGCAACTCGAAACAGGAACTGCGGAATAAGCGAAGGCTGGCGAAGGACAAAGTGACGATGCGCGTGGGAAATGGTTCCAAGGTTGATGCAATCACCGTCGGCACAGTTTCACTTCAGTTACCATTAGGATTAGTTATGAAATTAAATAAATGTTATTTAGTGCCTGCGTTAAGCATGAACATTATATCTGGATCTTGTTTATTGCGAGACGGTTACTCGTTTAAGTCAGAGAATAATGGTTGTTCTATTTCTATGAGTAATATCTTTTATGGTCATCCACCCAATGTGAGAGGATTGTTCATATTGAATCTTGATAGTGATAATACACATATACATAACATTGAGACCAAAAGAGTTAGAGTTAACAATGATAGCGCCATGTTTTTATGGCACTGCCGCTTAGGTCATATTGGTGTAAAGCGCATGAAGAAACTCCATACCGATGGACTTTTGAAGTCACTTGACTTTGATTCACTTGACACGTGCGAACCATGCCTCATGGGCAAGATGACTAAAACTCCGTTCTCCGGAACAATGGAGCGTGCAAGTGACTTGTTGGAAATCATACATATCGATGTGTGTGGTCCGATGAGTGTGGAGGCACGCGGCGGATATCATTATTTTCTCACCTTCACTGGCGATTTGAGTAGATATGGTTATGTCTACTTGATGAAGCACAAGTCTGAAACATTTGAAAAGTTCAAGCAATTTCAGAGTGAAGTTGAAAATCATCGTAACAAGAAGATCAAGTTCCTACGATCTGATCGTGGGGGTGAATATCTGATTTTCGAGTTTGGTGCTCACTTAAGACAATGTGGAATTGTTTCACAGTTGACACCGCCTGGAAGACCACAGTGTAATGGCGTGTCTGAACGTCGTAATCGTACTTTATTAGAGATGGTGCGATCTATGATGTCTCTTACCGATTTGCCGTTATCGTTTTGGGGTTATGCATTAGAAACAGCTGCATTCACTTTAAATAGGGCACCATCGAAATCCGTTGAGACGACACCATATCACATGTGGTATGGCAAAAGACCAAAGTTGTCGTTTCTTAAAGTTTGGGGATGTGATGCTTATGTCAAAAAGCTTCAGCCTGAAAAGCTGGAACCCAAAGAGGAAAAGTGCGTCTTCATAGTTTACCCAAAAGAGACAATTGGGTATACCTTCTATCTCAAATCTGAGGGCAAAGTGTTTGTTGCTAAGAACGGAGCTTTTCTAGAGTTGGAGTTTCTCTTGAGAGAATTGAGTGGGAGGAAGATAGAACTTGATGAGGTTGTCGAACCTCTCATCCCTCTGGATGGTGGCGCAGGGCAAGGGGAAACCCCTGTCGTTGTGACGCCGGTTGAGGAGGAAGTTAATTATGATGATCATGAAACTCCGGATCAAGTTCCTGTCGGACCTCGCAGGTCGACGAGACCGCGTACTACTCCAGAGTGGTACGATAATCTCGTCTTATCAATTATGTTGTTGGACAACAATGAGCCTGCGAATTATGAAGAAGCAATGGTGGGCCCGGATTCCAACAAATGGCTGGAGGCCTGACTCCACAACAGCAGACCTTCCCTTGCAACGGCACCAGAAAAATGTTTGATGTCTGTGCTTCCCTGGCAACGGCACCAGAAGAATGTTGTTGACGGCCCACCAGCGCGTGGGATCGTAGCAGTTTTCGTGGGTAGAGTATTCAACCCAAATTTGTTGGTTCGCACGACGGGAGGTGAGAGAATACTCTCAAGTATTAGCAGCTGAATATGTCAGATTCAACCACACCTGAAAGATGAGTATCTGCAAGCAAAGTAGTAGTAGAAAAGTAGCGAGTAGCGGCAGTGGCAAGGAACAACAGTAGTGACAGCAGTAGCAAGTAGCAACAGTAGCAGTAGGGCAAGACAAGTAACAGCAGTAGCAACAGTAGTAGCAGCAACAGAGCAAGACAAGTAAGAGCAGTAGCATCAGTAGTAGAAGCAGCAGAGCAAGACAAGTAACAGCAGTAGCAACAGTAGTAGCAGCAGCAGAGCCAGACAAGTAACAGCAGTAGCAACAGTAGTAACAGCAGCAGTAGGACAAACTCGTAGGCAATGGGTCAGTGATTTGTTTGGATGATATTCATCATGCAACCGTTATGACATGGAGAGATATGTGGGTAGCTCCCGTTCGTCAATGTGATGTAGGCATGCATTCCGTGTGTCGTCATACGTGCTTAGGGAAAAGAACTTGCATGACATCTATTGTCCATCCCTCCCGTGGCAGCGGGGTCCAAAAGGAAACTACAGGATATTAAGGTTCTCCTTTTAATAAAGAACCGGACCAACACATTAGCACTTGGTGAACACATGAACTCCTCTAACTATGGTCATCACCGGGAGTGGTTCCGGTTATTGTCACTTTGGGTTGCCGGATCATAACACATAGTAGGTAACTACAACTTGCAAGATCCGATCTAAAACACACATATATTGGTGACAACATAATAATTTCAGATCTGAAATCATGGCACTCGGGCCCTAGTGACAAGCATTAAGCATGGCAAAGTAGTAGCAACATCAATCTCAGAACATAGTGGATACTAGGGATCAATCCCCATCAAAACTAACTCGATTACATGATATATCTCATCCTACTCATCACCGCCCAGCGAGCCTACGAATAGATTACTCAAGAATGACGAAGAGCTTCATGGAATTGGAGAGGGAAGAAGGTTGATGATGACGATGGCGATGATTTCCCCTCTCCGGAGCCCAAGACGGACTCCAGATCTGCCCTCCAGATGAAGAACAGGTGCTGGCGGCGCCTCCGTATCACAAACGCGACGAATTCTTCTCTTTTTATTTTTTATGGGATGAAAGTGAACTTACAGACCTGAGGTTGGGGGCGGCAGAGCCGTGTGGGCCCCACAAGCCTGCCCACCGCCACCAGGGTGGTGGTGGCAGAGCCAGGGCTTGTGGCCCACTGGCCGACCCCCTCATGTGGAACTTGGCACATATATTTTTCATATTTTCCAAAACTGCTCCCCGTAGATTTTCAGGACGTTTCGAGAACTTTGATTTCTGCACAAAAATAACACCAAGTCAATTCTACTGAAAACAACGTCAGTCCAGGTTAGTTCCATTCAAATCATGCAAATTAGAGACCAAAACAAGGGCAAAAGAGTTTGGAAAAGTAGATACGATGGAGACGTATCAACTCCCCCAAGCTTAAAACCTTGCTTGTCCTCAAGCAACTCAGTTGACAAACTCAGAGAGAAAGAAAAACTTTGACAAACTCTGTTTGATCTTGTTGTTGCAACTATGTCTAACTCATAACCAGAATTTCAGCAAGATCACAAGTTAACCACATAAGCAAATGACACAAAGGTCTTATGGTAAACTAATATCAATGGCATAATCAGCTAACGAGCAAATAATAATGAGTTTCAAATACCAACACTTCAGTCAAAACAAGCATGCAGCAATATGAATATGTGGTATCTCGCTAGCTCTTTCTAAGACCGCAAAACATAAATGCAGAGCACTTTCAAATATCAAGGGTTGACTCAACATTGTAATTCATAGCAACGAAGATCCAGTCATAGTCATTCTCAATATCACTCAAAAGCAAAGCATAAAAATGACAGAGGTGCTCTCTAATTGGTGCTTATATAAGAGGAGGATGACTCAACAGGAAAATAAATAGACATGCCCTTCGCAGAGGGAATCATTGATTTGCAGAGGTGCCAGAGCTCAAGCTTTGAAAACAGAGATAATAATTTTGGGTGGCATGCTTTCATTGTCAACGCAATGACCAAGAGTTCTCAATATCTTCCATGCTACTCTTGCTATAGGCGGTTCCCAAACAGAAAATAAAAGTTTTAACTCCCCCACCACCAATCAATCACACTCCACGGCTAGCCGAATCCTCGGGTACCGTCCATACTAACATCAGTCGAGGGGGAGTCTTGTTTTATAGTTATCTTTTCGATTTAAGCATGGAACTGGGCATTCCAATTACCGGCCCCTTTCTCGTGAATGACAGTGAATAAACACATGTCGAGGATAACACTCCTAGCATGGAAGATACCAATAGCCACTTGTCACCACATGAGCGGTTCAGGCATGCAAAACAGATTATTTCTTGAAGGTTTAGAGAGTGGCACATGCAAATTTACTTGGAACGATAGGTAGATACCGCAAATAGGTAGGTATGGTGGACTCTCATGGAAAAACTTTTGGGTTTATGGAAGTGGATGCACAAGCAGTATTCCACTTAGTACAAGTGAAGGCTAGCAAAAGACTGGGAAGCGACCAACTAGAGAGCGACAACAGTCATTAAGATGCAATGAGTTTGACTAACATTGAATGCAGGCATGAACAGGATATAAATCACCATGAACACGAACATCATAGAGGCTATGTTGATATTGTTTCAACTACATGCATGAACATGCGCCAAGTCAAGCCACTTGAAACATTCAAAGGAGAATACCATCCTATCATACTACATCATAGTCCTCTCAAAATCTATGTTGGCATTCAAAACAAACCATTATAAGCTCTCAGCTAAATAGGCGTGGCATCAAAAACTATGATCTCTAAGTTGTCATTGCAAACATGGTTCTCTCACAACAAAGCTGAATCTGGGTTGACAAGCTAGTCATATTTACAAAAACAAAATAGATAGAGTTCATACCAGCTTTTCAGTCTCAGTCACTTCATCATATATCATCATTATTGCCTTTCATTTGCACGATCGAATGAAGTGAACAATAATAAGAGTGCTCGTGCATTGGACTGAGCTGAATCTACAGGCAAACACAAAGGAGAAGACAAAGTAATTTGTCTCTTTTGAAAGCTAAACAGGTAAGTATGCAAGAACCACTAAGCATTCTAACCAATATCTTCTACCTTGACCCAAAGACAAAAGAAAACTATTTACACAGGAAAGCTCCCAACAAGCAAAAGAAGAAAGGAAAATCTTTTTGGGTTTTCTCAAAAGGATACAAAACAAGAAAACAAGAAAACGAAAATAAACTAGCATGGATAATACAGTGGCAAAGTGTAAACACCGGCTAACAAAGTGAAAGCATAAGCATGAATGTAAAGTCGGTGAGAACACGTACTCCCCCAAGCTTAGGATTTTGGCCTAGCTTGGTCTACTCCCATGGATGATCCTGGCGAAACCCAAAATCATAATGGGTGTTATACGGGAGTGCTGCAGCCACTGCCTGAATAGCTGCCTCACGAAGTCGAGCAGCAGTCGCCTCCCTCTCATACTCCTCTGCCTCTCCTATGGTTATGTAGTATCTTCGTTTAACCTGAAAGTCAAAGAAAGCAGGAGCAGGAAGGGTAATATGGAAAACACGCTGCCGGGTAAATATCAAGCGGTATAGGAGGGATCCATGATCTCTCTCAAGGAACTGATAGCGTGTTAGAGCGACACAATCAAGGTAAGCTATACGGAGAGGAGGGTCTTCTGGACGGATGGATACTCCAAGAAAATTTGCTAAGCGTGTAACATAAACTCCACCAAAGAAATCCCCCTCACTGGCATTTTTATTCAGCCTCCTTGCTATTATAGCTCCCATATTGAAGCTCCTGTCACCTGTTACTGTGCTCTTAAGGATACTAAGGTCGGAAGCGCATAGGTGACAATGTGCACCATTGCCGTTAATGTACCTACCTATGAAGAGGGCAAGGTAGTGCAAGGCAGGGAAATGGATGCTTCCTATGGTGGCTTGGGTGATATCTGTGGTTTCTCCAACAGTTATACTAGAGACAAAGTCTCTGACCGAAGACTTAGAAGGATCATTAATACTACCCCCATCGGGTCTCTTGCAAATCCTATTGAAATCCTCCAAATCCACGGTATAGGATTTATCGTATAGATCAAATAGTATGGATGAGTCACGACCAACTAAAAATTTAAATTTACGCACGAAAGACGCAGTGAGCATAGCATACTGTTCACATTTATCTGAGAGGAATTCTTCTAACCCGGCATTGCGGACAAGTGTATCAAACTCATCCTTGAAACCTGCTTCGATCATGAACTCATCGGAAGGCCATTCACATGGTTGTACCGGTGCGTCCCTTAGTTGAAAAGGTTCGGGCTCCCGAAAAGAAAGACGATGACCTTTCTTACTTGAGGAACCACCATGAAACTTCCTCCTGAACGTAAGTTCCTTTTGCTGAAATTTTTGAAGTTCAAGAGAAAAGTGAATAAAGACCCACCACACCTTGTAGCAATTACTCATACTAGTGCCTAGAAACCGTATCATGCGCTAAAACTACTTGGGATCAGCTAAAATCAACATTTCTAGCTCAAGAACACGGTCACCAAGGTAGCAAGAATTCGCGAAGGATAATGCACTAGAGCAAAAACTAATTGGAGCAATGAAGGAGTCACTTACCAAGGAGTAATTTCCCCAAAACGGTTCAGAGAATGGTGCTTTGAGCAAGGAGATCGAAAATCACAGCCAAATGAGCAAGAACACGGGTTTGAGGTGCGAAACAATTTTTTCTGGAGGTGAAAGAAGAGGCTGGGAGCTGGAATGAGTGGAGGGGGTCCTTGTGGGCCCCACAAGCTTGCACTCCGCCACCTGGGGGGTGGCGGTGGCATGTCTTTTAGCCCACTGGTCTGGCCCCCAGGCCAGCTCTCAGGCCTAGTAATTTTCAAAAATTCCAGAAAAAATCATACTAAATTTTCAGGACCATCGGAGAACTTTTATTTTTGAGGTATTTTTCTCCGGGACGCTAAAACAGAAAACAGGAAAAGCTAAACTAATTCTATCATTTTTCTTCTAAACAACAGAAAATGAAAGCTTAAAACAGAGGTATGTGACTCTTTGATTCATCCGTTTCATGGTTATCGAAAGAAATCCGTCAATGGGGTTGATCAAGTCCTCATGACAAAACCTTCTCGAATCGCAAGAGAGAATGGAGAATTTTCGAATAGCCACTAAGTCACCTCAATGGGGATATGTATCTCCCCAACAAGCAAATCATACTTCATCTTGACACAACGAATAGGGCATTCAAAGCTCCCAATAAGAATCGATGAAGTCTTTTCGATAGCATTGATGCAATGTACTTGATATCGTTTCTTCGGAAAGTGCACGTTGTGCTCATTACCGTTGACATGAAAGTGACATTGCCTTTGTTTCAATCTATAACAGCCCCTGCAGTGTTTAAAAAGGGTCTTCCGAGGATGATAGCCATGGCATCGTCCTCAGGAATATCCAAGATAACAAAGTCTGTTAAGATAGTAGTGTTAGCAACCACAACAGGCACATCCTCGCAAATGCTGATAGGGAAAGCAGTTGATTTGTCGGCCATTTGCAGAGAAATTTCAGTGGGTGTCAACTTATCCAGTTCAAGTCTACGATAAAGAGAGAGCGGCTTAACACTAACACCGGCTCCAAGGTCACATAAGGCAGTTCTTACGTAGTTTCCTTTAATGGAGCAAGGTATAGTGGGCACTTCGAGATCACCAAGTTTCTTAGGAGTTCCACCTTTAAAAGTGTAGTTGGCAAGCATGGTGGAGATCTCAAGATCTGGTATCTTCCGTTTATTAGTCACGATATCTTTCATGTACTTGGCATACGGAGACATCTTGAGCATATCAGTTAACCGCATCTGCAAAAAGATGGGTCTTATCATCTCAACGAAGCGCTCAAAATCCTCATCATCCTTTTTCTTGGATGGCTTAGGAGGGAAGGGCATAGGTCTCTGAACCCATGGCTCCCTTTCTTTACCATGCTTCCTAGCAGTGAAGTCATTCTTACCGTATCTCTTAGGTTGTGGGTTATCAGGATTAACCGAAGGTTCAATCTCCACATCCTCATCATTGCTAGGTTGAGAATTATTATGAACATCACTGTCCATATTGTCACCAGGTTCATGTTCATCACCAGATTGTGTTTCTGCATCAGACACAGAAATATCATTAGGTTCTTCAGGTGTGACAGTATTTGGTGAACTGGCATGTAGGTTTCTATCATCCTTCTTCTTCTCCTTAGGATGACTGGGTGTATCAGCATTGATTCCTTGAGAATCTTGATCAATTCTCTTAGGATGACCTTCAGGATACAAAGGTTCCTGAGTCATTTTGCCTCCTCTAGTAATGACTATGACAGAGTTGTCATTTAATTCATTGAGCAAGTATTCTAAGCTTTAAGTACTTGTTCTACCTGAGTAGTAATCATAGAGGCATGTTTACTCAGAAGCTTCGGATCATTGACATTTCTGTCTACACAAGCACTTAAATGGCTAAGCATACGAGTACTGTTGGGGAACGTCGCATGGGAAACAAAAAATTTCCTACGCGCACGAAGACCTATCATGGTGATGTCCATCTACGAGAGGGGATGTGTGATCTACGTACCCTTGTAGACCGTACAGCAGAAGCGTTAGTGAACGCGGTTAATGTAGTGGAACGTCCTCACGTCCCTCGATCCGCCCCGCGAACCGTCCCGCGATCAGTCCCACGATCTAGTGCCGAATGGACGGCACCTCCGCGTTCAGCACACGTACAACTCAATGATGATCTCGGCCTTCTTGATCCAGCAAGAGAGACGGAGAGGTAGAAGAGTTCTCCGGCAGCGTGACGGCGCTCCGGAGGTTGGTGATGATCTCGTCTCAGCAGGGCTCCGCCCGAGCTCCGCAGAAACGCGATCTAGAGGTAAAACCGTGGAGATATGTGGTCGGGCTGCCGTGGCAAACTTGTCTCAAATCAGCCCTAAAACCCCACTATATATAGGAGGAGGAGGGGGAGCCTTGCCTTGGGGTCCAAGGACTCCCAAGGGGTGGCCGAACCAAGGGGGGAGGTCTCCCCCCAAACCGAGTCCTACTTGGTTTGGAAGGTGGAGTCCTTCTTCCCTTTCCCACCTCCTTCTTTTTTTTCTCTTTGATTTTTCTTCCAATGCGCATAGGGCTCTTTTGGGCTGTCCCACCAGCCCACTAAGGGCTGGTGCGGCACCCCCAATGCCTATGGGCTTCCCCGGGGTGGGTTGCCCCCCCGGTGAACTCCCGGAACCCATTCGTCATTCCCGGTACATTCCCGGTAACTCCGAAAACCTTCGGGTAATCAAATGAGGTCATCCTATATATCAATCTTCGTTTCCGGACCATTCCGGAAACCCTCGTGACGTCCGTGATATCATCCGGGACTCCGAACAACATTCGGTAACCAACCATATAACTCAAATACGCATAAAACAACGTCGAACCTTAAGTGTGCAGACCCTGCGGGTTCGAGAACTATGCAGACATGACCCGAGAGACTCCTCGGTCAATATCCAATAGCGGGACCCGGATGCCCATATTGGATCCTACATATTCTATGAAGATCTTATCATTTGAACCTCAGTGCCAAGGATTCATATAATCCCGTATGTCATTCCCTTTGTCCTTCGGTATGTTACTTGCCCGAGATTCGATCGTCAGTATCCGCATACCTATTTCAATCTCGTTTACCGGCAAGTCTCTTTACTCGTTCCGTAATACAAGATCCTGTAACTTACACTAAGTCACATTGCTTGCAAGGCTTGTGTGTGATGTTGTATTACCGAGTGGGCCCCGAGATACCTCTCCGTCACACGGAGTGACAAATCCCAGTCTCGATCCATACTAACTCAACGAACACCTTCGGAGATACCTGTAGAGCATCTTTATAGTCACCCAGTTACGTTGCGACGTTTGATACACACAAAGCATTCCTCCGGTGTCCGTGAGTTATATGATCTCATGGTCATAGGAACAAATACTTGACACGCAGAAAACAGTAGCAACAAAATGACACGATCAACATGCTACATCTATTAGTTTGGGTCTAGTCCATCACATGATTCTCCTAATGATGTGATCCCGTTATCAAGTGACAACACTTGCCTATGGCCAGGAAACCTTGACCATCTTTGATCAACGAGCTAGTCAACTAGAGGCTTACTAGGGACAGTGTTTTGTCTATGTATCCACACAAGTATTGTGTTTCCAATCAATACATTTATAGCATGGATAATAAACGATTATCATGAACTAAGAAATATAATAATAACTAATTTATTATTGCCTCTAGGGCATATTTCCAACAGTCTCCCACTTGCACTAGAGTCATTAATCTAGTTCACATCACCATGTGATTCCAACGAATCCAACACCCATATAGTTATGGGGTCTGATCACGTCTTGCTCGTGAGAGAGGTTTTAGTCAACGGTTCTGAAACTTTCAGATCCGTGCGTTCTTTACAAATCTTTATGTCATCTTATAGATGCTGCTACTACGTGCTATTCGGAAATGCTCCAAATATCTACTCTACTATACGAATCCGTTTCGCTACTCATAGTTATTTGGATTAGTGTCAAAGCTTGCATCGACGTAACCCTTTACGACGAACTCTTTAACCACCTCCATAATCGAGAAAAGTACCTTAGTCCATTAGTTACTAAGATAAATTTTCACTGCTGCTAGTGATTCAATCATGGATCACTCTCTGTACCTCTCAACAGATTTTGAGTCAAGGCACACATCAGGTGCAGTACACAGCATGGCATACTTTAGATTATACGGCTAAGGCATAGAAGACGACCTTCGTCTATTCTCTTTATTCTGCCGTGGTCGGGTTTTGAGTCTTACTCAAATTTACACCTTACAACGCAACCAAGAACTCCTTCTTTGCTGATCTATTTTGAACTCCTTCAAAAACTTGTCAAGGCATGCATCTTATTGAAACTTTCATTAAGCGCTTTTGATCTATCTCCATAGATCTTTGATGCTCAACGTTCAAGTAGCGCAATCCAGGTATTCCTTTGAAAACTCCTTTCAAACAACCTTATATGCTTTACAGAAATTCTACATTACTTCTGATCAACAATATGTCTACCACATATACTTATCAGAAATTCTATAGTGCTCCCACTCACTTCTTTGGAAATACAAGTTTCTCATAAACCTTGTACAAACCAAAAATCTTTGATCATCTCATCAAAGTGTATATTCCAACTCCGAGATGCTTGCACCAGTCCATTGAAGGATCACTGGAGCTTGCATACTTGCTAGTATCTTTAGGATCGACAAAACCTTCTGGTTGTATCACATACAATGTTTGCTCAAGGAAACCGTCGAGAAAACAATGTTTTGACATCCTACGTGCAATATTTCATAAATAATGCATCAACAACTAACATAATTCTAACAGACCTTTAGCATCGCTACGAGTGAGAAAGTCTCATCATAGTCAACTGTTTGATCTTGTCGAAAACATCTTTGCGACAAGTCGAGCTTTTCTTAATAGTGACTTATCACCATCATCGTCTGTCTTCTTTTAAAGATCCATTTTTTTACTCAATAGTCCTATGACCATCAAGTAGTTCTTCCAAAGTCTACACTTTGTTTTCATACATGGATCCTCTCTCGGATTTCATGGCTTCCATCCATTTGTCGGAATCTGGGCCCACCATCGCTTTCTCCATAACTCGTAGGTTCACTGTTGCTCAACAACATGATCTCCAAGACAGGGTTACCATACCACTCTGTAGTAGTATGCGACCTTGTCAACCTACGAGGCTTGTAGTAACTTGATCCGATGCTTGATGATCACCATCATCAGCTTCCACTTCAATTGTTGTAGGCGCCAAAGGAACAACTTCCTGTGCCCTGCTACACACTGGTTGAAGTGATGGTTCAATAACATCATCAAGTTCTACTACCCTCCCACTCAATTCTTTCGATATAAACCTTTCCTCGAGAAAGGATCCGTTTCTAGAAACAACTTTGCTTTCGGATCTGAGATAGGAGATGTACCCAACTGTTTTGGATATCCTATGAAGATGCATTTATCCGCTTTGGGTTCGAGCTTATCAGACTGAAATTTTTTCACTTAAGTGTCGAAGCCCCAAACTTTCAAGAAACGACAGTTTAGATTTCTCTAAACCTCAGTCTATACTGTGTCATCTCAAAGGAAATACGCGGTGCCCTATTTAAAGTGAATGCGGTTGTCTTTAATGCATAACCTATAAACGATAGTGGTAATTCGATAAGAGACATCATAGCATGCACCATACCAAATAGTGCGTGGCTATGACGTTCAGACACATCATCATACTATGATGTTCCAGGTGGCATGAACTGCGAAACAATTTCCACATTGTCTTAACTGCGTACCAAAACTCGTAACTCAGATATTCATTTCTATGATCATATCGTAGATCGTTTATCCTCTTGTTACGACGAACTTCACTCCGAAACAGAATTGAACTTTTCAATATTTCAGACTTGTGATTCATTAAGTAAATACTCTTGCATCCACTCAAATCGTCATTGAAGTAAGAACATAATGATATCCACTGCGTGCCTCAGCACCCATTGGACTGCATACATCAAAATGTATCACTTCCAACAAGTTACTATCTTGTTTCATCTCAATGAAAATAAGGCCTTGCTCATGTGGTATGATTTGCATGTCACTAGTGATTCAAAATCAAGTGAGTATAAAGATCCATCAGCATGGAGCCTTTTCATGCAATTTATACTAACATGACTCAAGCGGCAGTGCCACAAGTAAGTGGTACTATCATCATTACCTCGTATCTTTTGGCACCAATATTATGGACATGTGTAACACTACGATCGAGATTCAATAAACCATTGAAGGTGATTATTCAAGTAAACAGAGTAACCATTATTCTCTTTAAATGAATAATCGTATTGCAATAAACACGATCCAATCATGTTCATGCTTAACGCAAGCACCAAATAACAATTATTTCGGTTTAACACCAATCCCGATGGTAGAGGGAGTGTGCGATGTTTTGATCATATCAATCTTGGAAACACTTCCAACACGTATCGTCACCTCGCCTTTAGCTAGTCTCCGTTTACGCCGTAGCTATAATTTCGTGTTACTAATCACTTAGCAACCGAACCGGTATCCAATACCCTCATGCTACTAGGAGTACTAGTAAAGTACACATCAACATCATGTATATCAAATATACTTCTTTCGACTTTTGCCAGCCTTCTTATCTACCAAGTATCTAGAGTTGCTCCGTCTCAGTGACTGTTCCCCTCATTACAGAAGCACTCAATCTCAGGTTTGGGTTTAATCTTGGGTCTCTTCATTAGTGTAGCAACTGTTTTGCCGTTTCACGAAGTATCCCTTCTAGCCCTTGCCTTTCTTGAAACTTAGTGGTTCTACAAACCATCAACTATTGATGCTCCTTCTTGATTTCTACTTTCGTAGTGTCAAACATCGCGGATCGCTCAAGGATCATTGTATCTATCCTTGATATGTTATAGTTCATCACGAAGCTCTCACAGCTTGGTGGCAGTGACTTTGGAGAACTATCACTGTCTCATCTGGAAGATTAACTCCCACTTGATTCAAGCGATTGTCGTACTCAGACAATCTGAGCACACGCTCAACGATTGAGCTTTTCTCCTTACTTTGTGGACAAAGAATCTTGTTGGAGGTCTTGTACCTCTTAACATGGGCACAAGCATGAAATCACAATTTCATCTCTTTAGAACATCACTTATGTCCCGTGACGTTTCAAAACATCTTCGGCGCCTTGCTTCTAAGCCATTAAGTATTTTGCACTGAACTATCGTGTAGTCATCAGAAACGTGTATGTCGGATGTTCACAGCATCCACAGACGACGCTCGAGGTGCAGCACACCGAGTGGTGCATTAAGGACATAAGCCTTCTGCGCAGTACAGACTCAGTCTGCAAAGTTTGCTACTATCAACTTTCAACAAAATTTTCTCTAGGAACATATAAAAATAGTAGAGCTATAGCGTAAGCTACATCGTAATTCGCAAAGACCATTAGACTATGTTCATGACAATTAGTTCAATTAATCATATTACTTAAGAACTCCCACTCAAAAAGTACATCTCTCTAGTCATTTGAGTGGTACATGATCCAAATCCACTATCTCAAGTCCGATCATCACGTGAGTCGAGAATAGTTTCAGTGGTAAGCATCCCTATGCTAATCATATCAACTATACGATTCATGCTCGACCTTTCGGTCTCATGTGTTCCGAGGCCATGTCTGCACATGCTAGGCTCGTCAAGCTGAACCCGAGTGTTCCGCGTGTGCAACTGTTTTGCACCCGTTGTATGTGAACGTTGAGTCTATCACACCCGATCATCACGTGGTGTCTCGAAACGAAGAACTGTCGCAACGGTGCACAGTCGGGGGGAACACAATTTCGTCTAGAAATTTTAGTGAGAGATCACCTCATAATGCTACCGTCGTTCTAAGCAAGATAAGGTGCATAAAGGATTAACATCACATGCAATTCATAAGTGACATGATATGGCCATCATCACGTGCTCCTTGATCTCCATCACCAAAGCACCGACACGATCTTCTTGTCACCGGCGTCACCCCATGATCTGCATCATCATGATCTCCATCAACGTGTCGCTATCGGGGTTGTCGTGCTACTCATGCTATTACTACTAAAGCTACATCCTAGCAAAATAGTAAACGCATCTGCAAGCACAAACGTTAGTTTAAAGACAACCCTATGGCTCCTACCGGTTGCCGTACCATCGACGTGCAAGTCGATATTATCTATTACAACATGGTCATCTCATACATCCAATATATCACATCACATCGTTGGCCATATCACATCACAAGCATACCCTGCAAAAACAAGTTAGATGTCCTCTAATTTTGTTGTTGCATGTTTTACGTGGTGACCATGGGTATCTAGTAGGATCGCATCTTACTTACGCAAAATCACAATGGAGATATATGAATAGCTATTTAACCTCATCCAAGGACCTCCTCAGTCAATTCCGATTCAACTAAAGTTGGAGAAACTAACACTTGCGAGTCATCTTTGAGCAACGGGGTTACTCGTAGCGATGAAACCAGTCTCTCGTAAGCGTATGAGTAATGTCGGTCCAAGCCGCTTCAATCCAACAATACCGTGGAATCAAGAAAAGACTAAGGAGGGCAGCAAAACGCACATCACCGCCCACAAAAACTTTTGTGTTCTACTCGAGAAGACATCTACGCATGAACCTAGCTCTGATACCACTGTTGGGGAACGTCGCATGGGAAACAAAAAATTTCCTACGCGCACGAAGACCTATCATGGTGATGTCCATCTACGAGAGGGGATGTGTGATCTACGTACCCTTGTAGACCGTACAGCAGAAGCGTTAGTGAACCCGGTTGATGTAGTGGAATGTCCTCACGTCCCTCGATCCGCCCCGCGAACCGTCCCGCGATCAGTCCCACGATCTAGTGCCGAACGGACGGCACCTCCGCGTTCAGCACACGTACAGCTCGATAATGATCTCGGCCTTCTCGATCCAGCAAGAGAGACGGAGAGGTAGAAGAGTTCTCCGGCAGCGTGACGGTGCTCCGGAGGTTGGTGATGATCTCGTCTCAGCAGGGCTCCGCCCGAGCTCCGCAGAAACGCGATCTAGAGGTAAAACCGTGGAGATATGTGGTCAGGCTGCCGTGGCAAAGTTGTCTCAAATCAGCCCTACAACCCCACTATATATAGGAGGAGGAGGGGGAGCCTTCCCTTGGGGTCCAAGGACTCCCAAGTGGTCGGCCGAACCAAGGGGGAAGGTCTCCCCCCCCAAACCGAGTCCTACTTGGTTTGGAAGGTGGAGTCCTTCTTCCCTTTCCCACCTCCTTCTTTTTTTTCTTTTCTCTTTGATTTTTCTTCCAATGCGCATAGGGATATTTTGGGCTGTCCCACCAGCCCACTAAGGGCTGGTGCAGCACCCCCAATGACTATGGGCTTCCCCGGGGTGGGTTTCCCCCCTCGGTGAACTCCCGGAACCCATTCGTCATTCCCGGTACATTCCCGGTAACTCTGAAAACCTTTCGGTAATCAAATGAGGTCATCCTATATATCAATCTTCATTTCCGAACCATTCCGGAAACCCTCGTGATGTCCGTGATCTCATCCGGGACTCCGAACAACATTCGGTAACCAACCATATAACTCAAATACGCATAAAACAACGTCGAACCTTAAGTGTGCAGACCCTGCGGGTTCGAAAACTATGTAGACATGACCCGAGAGACTCCTCGGTCAATATCCAATAGCAGGACCTGGATGCCCATATTGGATCCTACATATTCTACGAAGATCTTATCGTTTGAACCTCAGTGCCAAGGATTCATATAATCCCGTATGTCATTCCCTTTGTCCTTCGGTATGTTACTTGCCCGAGATTCGATCGTCACTATCCGCATACCTATTTCAATCTCGTTTACCGGCAAGTCTCTTTACTCGTTCCGTAATACAAGATCCCCTAACTTACACTAAGTCACATTGCTTGCAAGGCTTGTGTGTGATGTTGTATTACCGAGTGGGCCCCGAGATACCTCTCCGTCACACGGAGTGACAAATCCCAGTCTCGATCCATACTAACTCAACGAACACCTTCGGAGATACCTGTAGAGCATCTTTATAGTCACCCAGTTATGTTGCGACGTTTGATGCACACAAAGCATTCCTTCGGTGTCCGTGAGTTATATGATCTCATGGTCATAGGAACAAATACTTGACACGCAGAAAACAGTAGCAACAAAATGACACGATCAACACGCTACGTCTATTAGTTTGGGTCTAGTCCATCACATGATTCTCCTAATGATGTGATCCCGTTATCAAGTGACAACACTTGCCTATGGCCAGGAAACCTTGACCATGTTTGATCAACGAGCTAGTCAACTAGAGGCTTACTAGGGACAGTGTTTTGTCTATGTATCCACACATGTATCTAAGACTTTATTCAATACAATTATAGCATGGATAATAAACGATTATCTTGATACAGGAATTATAACAACAACTTATTTATCATTGCCTCTAGGGCATAATTCCAACAGTATCCCACTTACACTAGAGTCGATAATCTAGTCCTCACATAATCATGCACCCGCTGACTAAACCTCTTCCACGAGCAAAGCATGATCAACACCAGAACTGTATGGGTATTAGAGTTATTACAATGTAATTCGCATGATGATGTGAGGACTAGATTATCGACTCTAGTGCAAGTGGGATACTATTGGAATTATGCCCTAGAGGCAATGATAAATAAGTTGTTATTACAATTCCTGTATCAAGATAATTGTTTATTATCCATGCTATAATTGTATTGAATAAAGTCTTAGATACATGTGTGGATACATAGACAAAACACTGTCCCTAGCAAGCCTCTAGTTGGCTAGCCAGTTGATCAAGGATAGTCAAGGTCTTCTGACTATGTGCAAGGTGTTGTTGCTTGATAACTGGATCACATCATTGAGTGAATCATGTGATGGACTAGACCCAAACTAATGAACGTAGCATGTTGATTGTGTCATTTTGTTGCTACTGTTTTCTGCGTGTCAAGTATTTATTCCTATGACCATGAGATCATATAACTCACTGGCACCGGAGGAATGCATTGTGTGTATCAAACGTCACAACATAACCGGGTGACTATAAAGATGCTCTACAAGTATCTCCGAAGGTGTTCGTTGAGTTAGTATGGATCAAGACTGGGATTTGTCACTCCGTGTGACAGACAGGTATCTCGGGGCCCACTCGGTAATACAACATCACTCACAAGCCTTGCAAGCAATATGACTTAGTGTAAGTCACGGGATCTTGTATTACGGAACGAGTAAAGAGACTTGCCAGTAAACGAGATTGAAATAGGTATGCCGATACTGACGATCGAATCTCGGGCAAGTAACATACCGAAGGACAAAGGGAATGATATACGGGATTATATGAATCCTTGGCACTGAGGTTCAGTCGATAAGATCTTCGGAGAATATGTAGGATCCAATATCGGCATCCAGGTCCCGCTATTGGATATTGACCGAGGAGTCCCTCGGGTCATGTCTACATAGTTATCGAACCCGCTGGGTGTGCACACTTAAGGTTCGACGATGTTTTATGCGTATTTGAGTTATATGGTTGGTTACTGAATGTTGTCCGGATTCCCGGATGAGATCACAGACATCACGAGGGTTTTCGGAATGGTACGGAAATGAAGATTGTTATATAGGATGACCTCATTTGATTACCGGAAAGTTTTCGGACATTACCTGGAATGTACCGGGAGTGACGAATGGGTTCCGAATGTACACCGGGGGGAGCACACCCGGGGGAAGCCCATAGGCCTTAGGGGTGCCGCACCAGCCCATAGTGGGCTGGTGGGACAGCCCAAGAGGCCCTATGCGCAGGAGATAAAAAATCAAAGGAAAAGAAAAAAAGGGGAAGTGGGACGGAAGGGAAGGACTCCACCTTCCAATCCTAGTTGGACTAGGATTGGAGGTGGACTCCTCCACCCCTAGTTCCGCCGACCCCTTGGGGCTCTCTTGAGCCTCAAGGCAAGGCCCTCCCCCTCCCTCCTATATATACTGAGGTATTAGGGCTGATTTGAGACAACTTTGCCACGGCAACCCGACCACATACCTCCACGGTTTTTCCTCTAGATCGTATTTCTGCGGAGCTCGGGCGAAGCCCTGCTGGGATAGATCACCACCAACCTCCGGAGCGCCGTCACGCTGCCGGAGAACTCATCTACCTCTCCGTCTCTCTTGCTGGGTCAAGAAGGCCGAGATCATCGTCGAGCTGTACGTGTGCTGAATGTGGAGGTGCCGTCCGTTCGACACTAGATCGGAGCGGATCGTGGGACGGTTCGTGGGACGGTTCGTGGGGCGGATCGAGGGACGTGAGGACGTTCCACTACATCAACCGCGTTTCTTAACGCTTCCTGCTGTGCGATCTACAAGGGTACGTAGATACAAATCTCCTCTCGTAGATGGACATCACCATGATAGGTCTTCGTGCGCGTAGAATTTTTTTTGTTTCCCGTGCGACGTTCCCCAACAGTTATTTCTGTAGCATGCTATTTTTCCATGGTTATTTCCCATGCATGAGTCATTTCCGCCTGATGAGTTCATCACTTTGTGGGCTCTGTGGGGAGCACGGAAGGCGATTCATGAATTGTGTAGTCATACATTGGTGAGCTGAAAGCCATTCAAACATCAGCTCCACAATCAACTAGTTCTTCTATTTTGCGTCCAAGGTCCAAGAGAGAGAAGAAGCCATCTAGATGAAGTGGACTACTCACGAGTCATTGGAGAGGCGATGATGTTGAGGTAGCAGCCCTCCAACTCTGAAGTCCCCTCCGGCAGGGCACCGGGAAGGGTCTCCAGATGAGATCTCGCAGAAACGGAAGCTTGCGGCGGCGGAAAAGTGTTTTCGTGGATGCCCTCATTTTTCTGGATTTTTAGGGAATTTATAGGCCAAAGAGCTATGGCAGGGGAGCGTCAGGGAGGCCACAAGCCTGGTTGCCGCGGCCCCCCTGGCCGCGGCAACAGGGCTTGTTGGCTTCCTTTGGGCCCACTGCCTTGGCCCTCAAGCCTCTCGATCTTCTTCTATTCTGGAAAAATTTATTTCGGGGATTTTATTCCGTTTGGACTCCGTTCCAAAATCAGATCTGAAAAGAGTCAAAAACACAGAAAAAACAGGAACTCGCACTTGGCACTGAATTAATGAGTTAGTCCCAAAAAAGATATAAAAGGTAAACAAAACATTCAAAGTTGATAAGATAACAGCGTGAAACCATTAAAAATTATAGATACGTTTGAGATGTATCATCAACTAGTTCTTCTGTTTTGCGTCCAAGGTCCAACCGAGTGGTCAGTGGATCGCTCCTCCGGCAGGCCTAGTGAAGATCAGTGCTGACAGTGCGGTGGGGAGAGATGGACACTCTCAAGTTGTGGGGGCGGTTTGCCGAGACCAAACATGCCAATTTCTGGGAGCATGCTATTTTTCCTTGGTTATTTCCCATGCATGAGTCACTTCCGCCTGATGAGTTCATCACTTTGTGGGCTCAGTGGGGAGCACGGAAGGTGATTCATGGATTGTGTAGTCATACATTGGTGAGATGAAAGCCATTCAAACATCGGCTCCGCAATCAACTAGTTCTTCTATTTTGTGTTCAACCCAGTGGTCAGTGGATCGCTCCTCTGGCAGGCCTAGTGAAGATCAGTGCTGACAGTGCGGTCGGGAGAGATGGACACTCTCAAGAGCTGGGAGCGGTTTGCCGAGACCAAACATGCCAATTTCTGGGAGCTTCGGTCATTGTTTTCCAAAGCATCTCTGACCCTTGGATGCATGGCAATAAGGAAGGCCGTAGCTCTAGCGGATGATCTCATTTGGAAACGGTAAACTCATAGCTTTCTAGGCAAGTGCTTTCACAATTTGGTACTACTACGTATTTGTTGTACCTGATTTCTGGCAGCTCTTTTCCAACTGGGTGTGTTCCTGATTTCTGGGCTACTATTTGTTTCTATTTGGTTTTTCTTTTATTGTGAGCACGCGGGTCTGATACGTCTCCAACGTATCTATAATTTTTTATGGTTTCATGCTATTATCTTGTCAAACTTTGGATGTTTTGTATGTCTTTTATATGTTTTTTGGGACTAACTTATTAACTTAGTGCCAAGTGCCAGTTCCTATTTTTTCCGTGGTTTTGACCCTTTTCAGAGGAGGATTTTAAACGGTGTACAAACGGAATAAAACTTCCGAAAAGATTTTTTTCGGAACAGAAGATACGCACAACACTTGAGAACCAAGGCAGGGGCCAGCAGGGGACCCCACAAGCCCCCTAGGCGCAGCCAGGGGGCCCGCGCCTAGCAGGCTTGTGGGCCCCTTGTAGCTCTCCTGCCCTACCTCTTACGCCTATAAATTTAGAAAAATTCCAAAACTGCACAAGAGATCCACGAAAATACTTTTCCACCGCCGCAAGCTTGTGTCTCCGCGAGATCCCATCTGGACACGTTCTGGTGCCCTGACGGAGGGGGGATTCGGATACGGAGGGCTTCTTCATCAACACCATGACCTCTCCGATGATGCGTGAGTAGTTCACCATAGACCTTCGGGTCCATAGCTAGTAGCTAGATGGCTTCTACTCTCTCTTGGATCTTCAATACAAAGTTCTCCATGATCTTCATGGAGATCTATCCGATGTAATCTTCTTTTGCGGTGTGTTTGTCGAGATCCGATGAATTGTGGATTTATGATCAGATTATCTATGAATCTTATTTGAGTTTCTTCTGATCTCTCTTATGCATGATTTCATATCCTTGTAATTCTCTTCGAGTTGTGGGTTTTGTTTGGCCAACTTGATCTATGATTCTTGCAATGGGAGAAGTGCTTGGTTTTGGGTTCATACCGTGCGGTGACCTCACCCAGTGACAGAAGGGGTAGTGAGGCACACATCGTATTGTTGACATCAAGGGTAAAAAGATGGGGTTTTCATCATTGGTTTGAGTTTATCCCTCTACATCATGTCATCTTGCTTAAAGCGTTACTCTGTTCGTCATGAACTCAATACACTAGATGCATGCTGGATAGCGGTCGATGTGTGGAGTAATAGTAGTAGATGCAGAAAGTATCGGTCTACTTGTCTCGGGCGTGATGCCTATATGTATGATCATTGCCTTAGATATCGTCATGACCTTGCGCGGTTCTATCAATTGCTCGACAGTAATTTGTTCACCCACCGTATTATTTGCTATTTTGAGAGAAGCCTCTAGTGAACACTATGGCCCCCTGGTCTACTTCACACCATATTTTCAGCCTTACAATTTTACTTTGTTGTACTTTCCGCCTTCAGATCTCACTTTGCAATCAATCTGGAAGGGATTGACAACCCCTTTATAGCGTGGGGTGCAAGCTCTTTTGTGCTTGCGCAGGTACTCTGGACTTGGCGCGATTCTCCTACTGGATTGATACCTTGGTTCTCAAACTGAGGGAAATACTTACTGCTCCTGTGCTGCATCGCCCTTTCCTCTTCAAGGGAAAAACCAACGCAAGCTCAAGAGGCAGCAGAAGATTTCTGTTGCCGTAGCAGGGTCCAAGCTTTGGTTATCTTTCTAGTAGCTCTTTGCCAACTGAAGCTCACATCTTGTTGTTTTCTCAACAGATTTCAGCTCCTGCCTCAAAAGAAAAAAAATGATAGATGTCAGTTCGAAAGCTATATGCTGAAGAAAAGTTACAGGACGTAGGAACGTCTAATGATTTATGCCAACAAAAAATCCATACACTAAACATCTCGAACTAAAGTATTTTTTTAACACAGTACAATCAAAGTTGCTCACGCACATGAGCATCAGGCACGGCCGTGATGCACACCTACGTCATCAAGCGCCTGCTACCAGACATGGGTATCACATCAGCGCCCAGCATCGCTGACCTAATCAATTTGAGGTATATCATATTACTATACCCTACAACTTTAACTAAAACTTAATTTGTGCTATGAGGAAGAAATAGTTTTATCAAAATAGTTGCCTAAGAATAAATTCTACAAGCTGAGAAGATTTTCATGTTAAATGTTTTTTTTGGTTGATATGAATCAATTCAATGAAGAAAGTATTTAAAGAAGTCATGGTGTTTAAAGATTTGTTCTGATTTGTTGTGCCTGTGATTGTTGCATCAGCTAAAAGAGGGTTTTCAAACTTGAAATTATTGAAGAACCATTTGGCATAAACAGTGACCCAACATAGCTTAATTGGTTAGGCAATATTATGCATGAAGATGAAGGATGAGATTGACATGGAAACGATCATAAGTAGCTTTGCATCAAAGAATGTTACAAGAAAATTTTAAGATAATACGTATATGCTAATATATGAATATGGATTTTGCATGTAGTTCAATATTTATTGGTAACATTTCTATACACTTAAATTAATTACTATTGTTACCATGTTTGTATTAAGGGGCCCCGAATGTTACTTTTTCCCCAGGCCCCCAAAATCTTAGGACCGGCCCTGATGAGCATACACTCACATTTATGAACACACACATGCACATCCTACCCCTATGTGCACTTTCAAAAGACTGAGCCGACACATCATCTTAAGATTGACGAAGTCATCACACACGGCTTCGTAGTCGATGGAAACGTTTTCTTCCACTGAACGCACATCACCGGAAGGCCTGAAATAAATCCAAGGCAATGCGAGCACGAATGTCAAATCTGGAACTTGAACTATGGTGGACAGGATATCATTGTCTTCCTAATTAACCATCCAACCATAGGTTGGTTTGCCAAACTGAAGTACCTCTACAATGTACACACGTTGGGGACATACACAAATTATGCAGTTCTCACTGACTGCAACTGTTGCATGCATATGTTTTGTATGATATTATTGTACAACTCTCTGTATATATATTGCATAAGTTTATATCCATCAAACACATACATGAGTGGCTGACATGGATAAAAAAACTATATAATAGGTACACCATATGCAGTTGTCACTAAAACAAAATGCAATATGTAGTACACCTCATAGTATCCAAGAATTTATTGAAAAATACAATATTTATGTGAGATCGTCGTCTCATATGTGTTTTTTGTTTAGTAAAGGTTAATATTTCATATGTGGTTCACATAAAGTGAAGTCAAGGTCTCTTTGAGATTATATGGAAGGGTAAATGCATCTTCACGCTTGTACATAACATCCATTGTTCGGGCAAGGTCGGTTGCCTTCTCTAGAAGCACCATTGGTTGTTTTTTGTGGAGGCATTCGTGGACTATGTCCATCCATGCTTCTTCAATTATCACCTTGAGCTTCTCATTGGCTTCTCCTATCGTTATCCCATGCTCTTTTGTAGAAGTTTGCACAGTGGATTCCACATGTTGTGTTATTTGTTCACTCTACAAAAAGAAAAGAAGAAAATCATTACTAACTATAGAAGAGGTGTCATCATTTTCATGCATGAATCTCGACATATAAATGTTTTTGTATATATGGATTATGTAACTCTCCCAACTCTCTACTCATGCACGGGCAACCTCCAATGTAAAAATTAACACACATGTTGGTTCACCACCTTCTTGATCCCTCATTGCTGCCACCACTGGCGATTGCTGCAAAGACAATAAGGTAGTTGATCCCCTAGTTTTGGCTCCTAGAGAAAAGTGTCTCGTGTTCTAGCATGGGAATTTCTCAATGATGGTAGTTGAGTCGTTGCACGTTAGTCATCTAGCATAGGGCCTCGACACCTGATAAAAAGCCACAATGGTGTCTTGGTTGAGCTGCTCAATAACCACTTGTCGTGCGGATCTAGCACACCATCATTGATCTTGCATGTTCCAGACTGGGATGGTCACATCTTCTTGACTTGGGATTCTAGACGGTGTGGTGTTGGGCAAGGCACGCGGTGGGGGTGGTTTTGGCATTGGCTAGATGGTAGTTGGCTGGTGCTTAGTTGTGGATAGTTCCTACAATTGGTGAGTTATCCATGGTGGGTGTTGGCTAGATCTGACTAGGTCTCGTAGGCGATGTGTCAATACATATGTGGTTCAACGGGTTGGAGGAATGACGCATTCTGAGAGAAAGCTTCTATTCGATGTGGGTCCGTGCCGGCGAGGATGGCAAACGTAGGAGTCTTTTGTACCACACGGATGCATCGTTGGCCAATCATTATTTTCCTCCACATGACCATTACCACTTGGACTTGAGGTGATCGTGATGGCTGCTGAATTTGCAAACCCCCTCCCTAGGATTTTTAGAATGTGGTAATTTGCTAGGATCTAGACAGAAGATTTTCCCCGGCAGGGGCTAGGGCCAGTAATAGTGGCAACCGTAGACATCGCTTCCCTACTTTTAGGATCAACGAAAGAGCTCCATTCGCACCCTACTATTTGAGGTGGTTGTGTATGCTAGTAGACAAATGAAAGTTGTTAGTTGGGGGCATCATAGTGCGGGTTGAAAGTGCGTTTTATACCTAATAGTGTTTTCGTGTTGATGACAATAGGGCTAGTGAGGACTAATTTTAGTTATCAAGTTTATCTTAGGACATTGGCCTCTTGATGTCTTCTACGGACGAAGTTGATGCCCCTATTGCAAAAAGGAAAAAAGTGTCATTTTACGAGGACTCGAAGGTTTTTCAACTTTATTTGAATCATGAGTCCACCCCACTATCAAGAGGGATCTCTCAATGAGTCATGGTAGCGCTATTTTTATCTTTGGATATTATCTATCTCCACCATATATCCATCCACCAAAGTCCTCGAAGAATATCTCCAACAAATACACCATATGATGCATTTCTATGTGGTACTAAACCAAGACCGGAGCTTCCGAATTGTGTTCTTGGGCATCCAAATCCGGACCATGTTCTGGATTATGTTCCGGCAAAGCTCAGTGAACTCCAATAAATTTGATTTAGGCCATAACCTTCTACGGAACCTAGTCCGGAGTCTATACCATGTTCCGGAGTGAGTTCCTCCATAGCCTAGCTGACTCGAGTGGGTTTATGCTAAAGCGGAACTTGTCCCGGATCCTTGCTCCATTTACTCATCATCCCTCACCCAATCACTCCACTCATTTGAAGCAAAATAGAGAGGATCATACGATCTACACTTACACCAAACGGATTAACGTTCCACATTGATTTCATAAAGAATTTGTTTATCTTGGAACTTGGACTCCTAGGTGGTTGGATGATAGATTCATCTATAAGTTTCTTCGCTTGCGGTCTGCTCTAAACACATTTGTAAAGGTGTGGTGATCACCATCAAGATAAACCCAGAGGGGTTCAAGGCTCATCCGTTTGGGGTGACTCAAGGAGAACACAGTGAGCCACTTGGTGGCATTCCGGAGCCTTGGCACGAGCAGTGCTCTAATGGAGATTAGCACTTCCCCAAGTGTGAACTGGGGATATCTACGTCCCGGACTTAAAATTGGTAATTAAGCATAAAATGTGTAGTCTCCTATTGATCTTCCTCTTGTCTACTGTATCAATCCCCCTCCCCCCTCTAGTCTAATGTATCGTTCTATTCCTCAGTGTGCTTATTTCGTTGGTTATCACTATATGCCTAGTTTAGTCAGTTGCTTCCTGATGTACAGGTTTTCCACAACGTTCCTTGATTCAATCATGCGTTGTAACCTTTTCAACTTGATTTCCCTCATAAATTGTGCCAATATCTGTTTTTTTATAGTTCGTGAACAACTCAATTGTTGGACTAAGTGACTACTAGATAGCTTTAATTAGCATTGTTGTTGGTAAGGAAAGATATGTTTAAAACATCAAAAAATTAACGGAGAGAATTAGTACCTCATGTGACACCATGTCATTGCCAATGCGCCCAACAATGCATACAGATCTGATGATTTTTGGATAGGTTAAAACCCACTCAAGAACCTCTCTTGTAGTCACATCACCCAATGAAATGAATACAAAGCTTGCTATTTGCATACAAGCACTGTTGCGCACCGAAATTTGTAGATTCCCTTCAACACTAGTTGGTAGGTACTGTTCATCACACCATTTTACCTCGGCGTGTTAGCATTTGGCCATGTGGATTAACTAAACAATTTGAAAATTAAAGGTTAAACATATTTAAATGCATTCGAAATTTGTAGATTCCCTTCAACACTAGTTGGTAGGTACTGTTCATCACACCATTTTACCTCGGCGTGTTAGCATTTGGCCATGTGGATTAACTAAACAATTTGAAAATTAAAGGTTAAACATATTTAAATGCATGAAGAATGTTTGGTTTCAAGGTGCATTTATAGTTGTAGTCTATTGGGTAATAACAAAGCATAAATAATTGCCTTTTTGAAACATACTCATATTTGGATTTCCTTGTCCCACCTACGCAAGAATCTCATATCTAACACATAGATTCTCTTGTATATTACTTAGGTACAAACTCATATATTACTTTATTCACACAAAAATGTATATTACTTAATACGAAATCCTCAAATACTACTATATTTATTTATTTTGGCATACATCAAAGTTATATTATTCTTTGGCTAATTTAGTACAAACTTATAAAAACACTTACCAATTCTTTTATCATTTCGGCATTCTTATTTTTGTGACGCTTTAATTCTTCCTCGATATCATTTGTAGTGTTAAGTATGTTGATGTACAATTCTTTCAAGTTTGCTGGTAAATTTTCTGCGACTTGTTCGCTCCACCTGTAGTATAGGAAAAATGTGAGTTAATATAAAAAATTGTATGATGTTGAATCGAATGTTGCATATAAATTGCAACGATAAATATTTATATTTTAAAAAGGTTATGCAAATTCTGTGGCTGATGAAACCTAATTTATTTTAGGACCCAGACGTTTAGATGGATAGCTTGCACATCTTGTTATATGTGCAACTTTTGACAATATGTTGTTACCTTGATGCACTACATATGACCCAAAACTTAATGCGGAAAAGTTCTATAATTTAATATTGTTGAATTATGATTGTAAATTGAGATAGATGTGAAATAAATATCAGGAACTGGGGCGCCAAATGTTTTTGCAGAAAATTCTTGAGTAAAACAAAATTATTTATATATCATGAGTGTTTACAAAATTATGAGAGTCATAAATCTGTAGTTAACTCATCATCTGCAGGTTATAACAAGTATTTAATGGCGGCATGTAATAAACTCGAGTCAAGGACATTTCTAAGGGCTATGTTGGAGAGTCTTTACTGGCTTATAGGAATTCGCTATGGCAGGACGATGCGTCTCTTATCATAAGAATTCATGTCATATATTGACAACTTTGGCTTGTGTACATTGTTTGGTATAGTAAAGGCGTAGTCTCACTTGGAGGTATAATATTTCTAGCGACATTACTATAATACATAACTTTGACAGAAAATGTTAGTGATCAAGTTAATTCTGAAAGATAAATATATGTGTTCTACACAATTATTGTACATCAAGTTGGTGAAAAACAATTACTTGTAGAATGATTTTTTCTAAAGCATTTTACAATCACAAATTTTGTACGCAATCGCAATGATTTTCCTGCTATTTTTTTGCTAAAGTGATTATGGACCAAAAATACATTTTAGTGGCCTACTGAATCAACACTTATTAACTTACCAAAGAAAGCATGATTTTATTTGGTAATCAAATATGACGTGAGGCGGTTTTAAGAAAAACAGATGGAAACATCGGTAGAATTGAAAAGGAGGTGGATGGGGAGAAGCAGCAAAAGAGGCGAACGTAAGATGAAACCTTACATATTTTGTAAGTACTCTACCGTTGTTCATCCCGATCGTAGACAAAATCTGAGTTTGATCCTTGCTTGGAAGGCTATCTATAAGCTCAACACATGCAAGTCAAACATTGTTTTTCACAGAGCTGAGCATAAGGAAAAGAGTCTCCTAGCTAAAGTTGTGTCGTTCTGCTTCAGAACTACAGGGTGTGCACTATGATTATCACCTAACAGCCTCTTTGTTTGTTGGGAATCAGAATAGTGAAGAACAAAGTGGAGAGATTTCATGTATGGTAAATATTTTGGATGTCATTGTCTTTGTGGAAGGTCGATAAAGACTACCCCCAAAAAAAGAGGTGAACATACCTTTCCATGGCTATGGTGAAGATGTTGCTTTCTTCTGTGGTGCTATAGTTTTCATACAAGTCATCAAATAGCGACACAAATATGACCAGTTTTGTGAGCATTGCACGTGAATAGGAATATTGCGGCTCATAGACAACTCCAAGTATCCAGAAGTGTAGCTCCACCATTCTGTCTCGTGCAAATTTTAGATCCGTTTGTGATTTGAAGTCTTTCCACCAACTATTAGGTAATAGTCAAATATGTATTAGCGCAAGTCATACTGTGTATCTCTAATTATAATGTTCATTTTTGTATTTCAATTTTAGTTAGTCTTCTTACATGGTAAGAGCTTTTAACTCCTCGCAATAAAGTGTTTGCAAAATGTTGAAGTCAATCTTAGCAAACTCTAATATGTCTTCATCTCGTGTTGTCTTCTTCTCATACAACGGAATGTACCACCAAGTTTCCACTCTCTCGACTCTCTTGAAACTAGGTGTCTCGAGTGTACACCGGACCTCTTATGCAAACCACGGTTCTAGATGTTCTAGCATGCATTGTAAATGTCTCTTGGCAAAAATAATGGGATCATCCAACACATCTTCCCCACAAGTCCTAAGATATACCGCATTGTACAGTGCCAACAACTATTTCACATCATTGCTTGCAAAGTTTCCTCGGTTATCTATGAACTTCAGAAACACATCTGCAATTAGTATGGCATATATCATGGCTTATATGTACACAATCTAATACTTGAATTGAAATAATGTAGTTGTACGTATATGCAGGAAATTACCACCGTGGTGATAATTATACCAGGAGAGACGTGGTAGCTATGCTTCCTCAACAAGTAGAACCGCGACGCACTTATGTGGAGGTCGTCACCAAAGCCTTGTTCATCACCTTGCATGCCACGTAGTAACTCATCACCGGTCCGTTGCAGTGTGTCGACAAGCTCTAGCTTCTCACCCGCTCCTTCTTGATACTCGCCATGTCCTTCATAGCCGAATACTTCAAGAAGGAAAACTTATATCAACTTGGAAATTTGTGAGACTAGTGGGGACGGGGTCTTTAGCCCCGGTCCGTAAGGGGCTTTAGTCCCGGTTCACCAACCGGGACTGAAGGGGCGGGACTAAAGGCCTAACCTTTAGTTCCCGCCCTGTTACAAGCCGGGGCTAAAGGTGCTCCACGTGGGCGCCTCGTAGCGCCCCAGGGGCAGGACCTTTAGTCCCGGCTCGTTACACGGACCGGGACTAAAGAGTTTCAGATTTTGCTTATTTTTGGGTTTTTTTTGAATGAATTTATTTTTGGGTTTTAGGATTTTAGGGTTTAGGTGTTCGGGAGATTAACGTGATGCCTCGTTTGGTGTTCGGGAATTAGTTTTCATATAATTTAAATAGAAATAATTATGCATATATATATAAGATTAACTTATCTTACAAGTGAGCATATATATACAATTATATGGAGATCTGAATTATCGGGACTAGAGCCCGTCTATCCGATTACATGGACGAACATCAGTAATGGCCCCTAGCTACACTAAATCGTCCTTTGTCATCTATAGCTTCCGTCCTCAGAAATCCCGCAAGCTCCTCTGCAACAGCAATCGCGCGTTGCTCTGGTAGGACCTTCGTCCTCATGGCCGTGTGCTATATAAGAAGAGGAGATGAATATGAATATCAATCATGATAACAAAGAATGACGGGTAAAAATAGAGGTGTGAATGTTCAGTTCTTACGTCGAATCTGTGATCCTTGTGCTCAGAGGTAAACGTGCGAATGGTCTCGCAAATATAGTATCCGCATAGATGCGTTCCCCGTGGCTGCTGGTCACACTTTACGAGAATAGAATATATATAATCAAAATAATAATCTAGCATCATAAATGTATTGAAAATAGAAGTATATCATACTACTACTTACCTGAGCCGCTCTAAAGGTCAGCTTCTCAGGAAAGTTACCGGTAGTCACGCACTTGTACCGCTTCCAAACCCTGCCCGACAAGGATAATGATTTGCTAAGTTTTTCATAAATTGATATATCAGAAAATCATCGAAAGAGATCGATAGAGCGCAAGAATGATTGACATTAGCCTTGGAGCATGTCCTGCAGGCTTTGGAACTGTTCCAAGGGTCTCGATAATGGGTCAAAGGCATCAACTCTTCCCTTATCAATTTGAATGTCCAACAGAATCCAATGGAAGCTGCACATGTATATATATATGTGTGTGTGTTAGTAACTTATCAATTACACTTATAAGTGAATGGACACAACAGAGTAAAGACACTCACCTAAAGTTGTATGGAAACAGTATGTGGTCACAGAAATTTTGATCTGTTAGAAACCTTAGAAGGTTTTCCTCCGTCTCCTTGGGTTTATCAGTTAGCGTCACTATATGTATTTTATCTGGGTCCATAAACCCAATATTTAGGATGTTCTTACTTTTACATTCCAGAATCTTCTTTCTGCATAATAGAGTACAAGTTATATATAGACAATGAATTGAAATAACTAAACAAGTTATATGTAGACAACGAATTGAAAAACTTACAGACAATAGCAACTCATAAGCGATTTGTCGAGGGCGTCGGCATTGTACATGTGGAAGAGTTCATCAAAGTCGATATGGATTACTTCGGGGCGGCCGTAGTACTCCCGTGGGACACTCACCACGATCATCGTTCTCCCATTCTTTGATTCACTTAAGTACCATTGATGCAAGTAACGCATATTTGTTGGGAGATCATCTTTGCTGACCAAAGGCTCTCCCATGACAAACTGTGGCTTAGGGGCTACCACAGCCTTGGGTAACCTGTCGTCTTGGGAAGCCAGAATGTCTTCAACCGGGACACCCCATTGAGCCACCCAGTCCTTTGCTATTTCAAAAGCTTGCCCCTGCACAGGAGGGGGAACATTCTCGGTTAACACCTTGAGGGGTGGGATCGACTGTTTGGCCTGTTGTCCAAGCTGAGGAACGTCTGATTTTTTCTTGCTTGTAGTTGAACTTGATTTGCTCCCACTTGCACTTGCACGTGATCTGCTCTTTTTCACTTCCTTCTACAATGTGCGTGTATAGTCATCAGGCTTATGGTGTAAGTCATACTGTGATGGAAGGGTCGTGAAGTATTTTGCAAATGCTATTTGCTTCTCGGTGTATTCCGGGCGGGGCTCGGGTTCCTTCTTTTTCATCTGCGCATCATGATGTTCCTTTGCTATCCTGGCATTTTCCCCGGGGGTACGATCATAAGGTCTGATAGGAAGATTAGCATGACGTACCTTTGGGAGGGGCGACCGTTTGCGCTTTGGGGGGCTCCGTCGCGCAGGAATCGTCGGCGGAGCGTTCTTGGTGGCACGCTCCCGCTTAGTATCCGGAGCGGGCGGCGGCGGAGACGGACGACCCAAGTCCGGCGGCGGTGATCGAGATGGACTCGTGTTGTGCTGGCCGACGTCATGTGGAGGGCTTGGACGTAATGGAGGTGTAGGTGACCTGCGACGACTCGGAGGCGGTGTTGTCCTTGGGGCCGAGCCTGGAAGCTTGATGTAGTTCTTGTCCCATAGGATGACTCCACCCAGTACTTCTCTGAGTGTCCTCTCATCTTCGGGTCCAGCTATGTCGAGCTCCATATCATGAAACCCCGTCAGGATTTCATCCACCCCGACTTTAGCAAAGCCAGCTGGAATCTCACGGCCATGCCAGCGTGCATCAGGGCCAGAAGGTAAAGCTTGTCCGACGGCCACCTTCATGGATATGTTCTTGAATTTCTGATGGAGTTCACATGATGTTGACTCCTTGATTCCATCCACGGGGTAGCCGGGACCGCCCTCTATCATTCTTCGTGCATCGTCGGGCGGGGCCTCAGATTCAGCCACGCTGCTTTTCCGCTTAGATGGGGCGCCGGTAATATCAAGTGTAGGATCTTCCTGGCGCGCTACTCCTCTAAGCTCATCAATCTGCTTCTGTTGCTCGTTAATCCTGGCAAGCAACTGGTTGAACTTGTCATTCTCCTCATCCTGCTGCCGCTTCTTTGCTCTCTCTCGGCTTCTGTAAGTGTCTTGGTCTCTGGCAAACCCAAGCCACCACGGGTAAGAAGGACCGAAGCCTCGCGTTCGTCCTCCATGTTCGTCATTGCCGAGGACCAGTGTGAGCAAATCGTTCTCTCTATCTGCAGTGAACTTTCTTTTTCCCTCCTTAATTTCTTTCACTATCCTTTTCCAATTCTCCCTGGGTATCCTAAGACCGTCAGTGCAGACGAGGTCCCCTGTTTTTTCGTCGTACGAACCACCATGCGCAAGGAACCAATTTCTTGCTCTCAATTCCCACTCATCACGGAGTGGTTCAGGTACGATGCCTTTATCTAGCAGATCTTTCTCTTTCTTATCCCACTTTGGGATGGCAGTCTCATAGCCCCCTGGCCCCAGCTGGTGGTGATATTTCTTCTTGTCGGCATTTATCTTGTTCTTTTCTGATAATGCCTGGGCATCTTCTGACTCCTTGTACTCTTGAAATGCCTTCTAGTGATTCGCCTGCTTGGCTAGATACCCCTCGAATACTGGCACTTTCTTTGTCTTCAGATAGTTTTTCCATAGCTTCTTCTTCCAGCTACGGAACAGTTCGGCCATCTTTTTTAGAGTCCACTGCTTGACTTTGGCCCTCAGTTTGTCTGCGGCGTCTTCATTCTCACATTCTGGCAGGTTGAAATGTGACATGAGATTATTCAAAGATTATATTTGTACCTTTCGGCGACACAGTCACTATCGGCTGCCCCTTTGCGCTTGTTCCACTCCCGAACGCTGATCGGGACGTGATCCCTAACGAGAACTCCGCATTGCTTCTTGAATGTGTCAGCAGCATTCTTAGGAAGCTTGGGTTCGCGCGTAGGCAATATCACCTCAAAGGTGTAATGCGTCCGTGCATCCAACTTTCTAGTCGGGCCTCGTTTCGTAGCTTTGCTCGATGTGGAGGCCTAAGAGGGAGAAACATTCGTCAAATGAATGTATATGTATACAATATAGAGCTATCTCCAATATTTTTCACATATTACAAGTGATTGTCGAACTTCATATGTATACCTCGCCGGACTTTATTATTTCTTCACCGGCTTCTCCACCGGCTTCTCCATCAGTGGAGCTATCACCTTCTCATTCATTGGACCTATCTCCTGCCCCATCGGTTTCATCTTCGTGTCGCTCGACCTCCATTCCATATCCGGAGGGGTTTATATATGACGATGGAGATACAGCTGGTTCAACGTTGGGGCCGTCTTTGATTATATCTTCGAGAAGTTCTTCCTCTTCGAGGTTCCTGATATGTGGATCCATAGTTCTGCAAAAAACGAACATTTGATTAACTAATAAACTAACAAACTATATAAGAGGGGTTGGAAACTTCGAAGTGTCATTTTATATAGGAGGACCTTTAGTCCCGGGTCTTGGCTAGAACCTAAACTCTAAAATACCAGCCGGGCGGAGCCCAGTCCCGGACACTTAAGCATATACAATAGCAAAATTAAACTAGTTCTATTAATTTTCTTATTAAAAATAAACTATTAACACTTAAGCATATACAATAGCAAAATTAAACTATTAACACTTAAGCATATACAATAGCAAAATTAAGCAATAATCTAAGAAACACTATTAACACTTAAGCATATACACTATACAATAGCAAAATTAAATGACAAAAAAAAATATTTCTTCTTCTTGCAACCCTAAACTAATTTTTCCTCTTCTTCTATTTCTCCTCTTCTTCTACTTCTACTTCTCCTCTTCTTCTACTACTTCTCCTCTTCTCTTCTTCTACTTCTCCTCTCCTCCTCTTCTAATTTTTTCTCTTCTTCTACTTCTCCTCTTCTTCTATTTTTCCTCTTCTTCTCCTCTCCTCCTCTTCTTATTGTCCTTTTTCTTCTTTTATTCTCCTCCTCTTCTTATTTTCCTTTTTCGTAATTCTACATATTACTAACCCTAATAATCTAGCACAAACCTAATAACAATAGGAATTAAATGACAAAAACAATCTTTTTCTTCTTTTCTTCCCTTTTTCTTCCTTTCTTCTCCTTTTTCTTCCTTTCTTCTCCTTTTTCTTCTTTTCTTCTCCTTTTTCTTCCTTTCTTCTCCTTTTTCTTCTTTTCTTCTCCTTTTTCTTCTACTGGCCGGAGTGTTGGGGAGGAGGGGGCGGGGGGCTTGCCGGCCGGAGGTGTCGACGGCGCGCGGCGAGGAGGACGGCGGTGCACGGCGAGGAGGGCGGCGCGCGGCGAGGATGACGGCGGCGGCGAGCAGGACGACGGCGATGGCGAGGAGGATGGTAGGCGGAGGCGAGCAGGACAGCGGGCAGCCTGACGACGTCGTCGAGTTCGTCGCTGTGCCGCGCCGGGCAGGAGAACGAGATGAAGAAGAAATGGACGATTTGGGTTGGAAATTTTCTAACTCCCGCTTATACAGGTGGATCTTCAGTCCCGGTGCGTGGCTCGAACCGGGACTAAAGACCCCCTTTAGTCCCGGGTGGAGCCACGACCCGCGACTAAAGGCCCTTTTTCGGGCAGACCAGAAGGCGGGAAGCAGGGACCTTTAGTCCCGGTTCTTGCCACGCCCCGGGACTAAAGGCCCTTTTTCGGCAGACCAAAAGGCGGGAAGCAGGGGCCTTTAGTCCCGGGGTGTGGCAAGAACCGGGACTAAAGGTTAGGCTATTAGTCCCGGTTTTAGACAACAGCCGGGACTAAAGTGTTGCCTATATAAACCCTCGCCCCTGCCCACCATATCCCCTGTTTTTTGGTTGTTAAAGTGTGACCATGCCATGCTCTTGCCAGTCTAGTTCATGCACATCACGTGTTCGATGAAATGCCCGAGCCACTCTACTTAATCTTTCTCCTCTCCAAGCTCGACCTCCAAGCTCCATTTTCCTTAATATTTGTCTAGGTTTGGCCGTGCACCAACTGCACAAGTGTTTTAAAAGGTTAGCTACTTCATCCTTTCATTTGTCACTGCTAGTGTAGCTCATTTCAAATGCTCAAATTAACTTCTTAGAGTCTGCACATGCGTAGGGTGTCGTCCCGTGCCCGTCCTCACCATTGTGGATCGCCCCATGCCGATCTCGTCGCCAGCACCACCGTGGTGAGCATCTTGTTCTTATCTTCTTTTTAAAAGAAAAGAATCTTACTTGTATGATTTAGATACATACTTGTATAAATTACTCACTTTTATTATTTTTTATTATTATATAGTGCGATGGTTTTGGTATCCGCCTCCGTCGGCCCTCGTCTTGTCTATGATTCGGATGTGGTATATATTATCTTTTATAACTATTTGTTTTATTTAGTGTTTATGACAATTATGACGACCAACGTGACATATATTTTTTTAATCTAGGAGGTATATGAACCGGAAATTCCAACCACATAAAAATGCTTGTCGAGAAGTTAAATTTGGTTGAAAAAGAAAACAAATACTTGAAGAAAAAAATAAAAATAATTGAGGATAAGAATATGGAACTGGAGTTGCATGTCGCCGATGTCATCGATGATCGCAAGATGAAGATCGATGCGATGCGGTTGAAGATGGATACAATGCGCTTGAAGATGGATGAAATGCGCTTGAAGATTAGGAATATTAGAAAATATGCCATTGATAAAGAGGCTTGGTATCATTATGCTGTTGGGTCAATTGTTACCTTAGTTGCGATTTTGATCGCGTTTGTTGTTGCATTTAAATGTTTTACATAGTTGTATGTCGTTTTATGAGAGAACTTTATGTATTTATTTTTTGTAATAATAACAATTGATCACTACTGTTCTTTGGCTTTAATGTGATGATCAACTTGTATTAATTTGGTCATATGTTCTGTAATGGTTTTTTGATATATTTAATTTCATAATATGGTTTTTTTGAACTTATTTGAACACCATACTTTTTGTGTGTTCAAAATGCACCATTCAAAGGCACATCACAAAATTTCAACAATTTCTGTCTTTATTTGGTATATTTCGTGCATTTACTTTTTTTTTGAGCTAGTTGACCCTGAAATTGAAAAGCTCTACAAATGAACTCTGAAAATGTTGAAAGTTGGCATGCTATCAATATTTCACCCACATAGCATGTGTTAAAAAGTTGAGAGGGCTACGACAAAAACTGGATGCACTCGTGTATAAAACGGGCAATCTCTCTCGAAGTATCAGGGTTTCGAACGAGAACTCATCTCTTACATGGATACTATGAAAATGAAAAGTGTTTCAAATTTAGTACATTCCATACATGCATTACATAAAAGGTTTAATACATTATTACATTATTGCACCAATATTCCTATCTATTATTTATGTTTTCTTCTGGGTCGTAGCCATGGAGAATCTTCATCATTCAGTAGGATGCTTGGGTCAGTTTTCACTTTGAAGGGCGGAATTTCATGAAACTTATTATAATCTTTTGACATGTTTTTCTTGTCATCTACTCCCACGATGTTTCTTTTCCCTGAAAGAACTATGTGGCGTTTTGGCTCATCGGACGATATCTTCTTTTGCTGATTTCTTTTTCTCGTTTTTGTAGACATGTCCTTCACGTAGAAAACCTGAGCGACATCATTGGCTAGGACAAATGGTTCGTCCATGTACGCAAGATTGTTGAGATCCACTGTTGTCATGCCGTACTTTTGGTCTACAACTACCCCGCCTCCTGTCAGCTTCACCCATTTGCACCGAAACAAAGGGATCTTAAAAGTAGGTCCATAGTCAAGTTCCCATATCTCCTCTATGTACCCGTAATATGTTTCCAAACAGTGCCCATTCTCGTCTGTTGCATCAAAGCGGACAACACTATTTTGGTTGGTGCTCTTTTTATCTTGGGCAACCGTGTAAAATGTATTCCCATTTATCTCATACCCTTGGAAAGTACATATAGTCGAAGATGGTGGCCTGGCCAAACAGTACAGCTCATCTCCAATGGTGTCGCCATTCATGAGATGTGTCTTCAACCAACTGCCTAAAGTCTTCTCGTGTTCCCCTTTAATCCAAGAGTCATCCTTCCCTGGGTTTTTGGAGTGTAGAATATTCTTGTGTCTCACGATATACGGAGCCACCATGGTGGAATTGTGTAGAACTGTGTAGTATGCTTGAGAGAAAGAATGCCCGTCCATACATACTTTTGCTTTCCTTCCTAGTGTGCCTTTTCCTCTCAGCCTACCCTCATACCGAGATTCAGGAACACCAATCAGCTTAAGGTCAGGAAGAAAGTCCACACAAAACTCAATGACCTCCTCTGTTCCATAGCCCTTGGAGATGCTTCCTTCTGGCCTAGCACGGTTACGAACATATTTCTTTAAGACTCCCATGAACCTCTCGAAGGGGAACATATTGTGTAGAAACACAGGACCGAGAATTCTAATCTCTTCGACTAGGTGAACTAGGACTTGTGTCGTTATACTGAAGAAGGATGGCGGGAACAACAACTCAAAGCTGACCAGACATTGGACCACATCAATCTGTAACCCTGATAGACTTTCTCGATCTATTACCTTCTGAGAAATTGCATTGAGGAATGCACATACCTTCACAATTGCCAGGCGAACATTTTCTGGTAGAATTCCCCTCAATGCAACCGGAAGCAATTGCGTCATAAGCACGTGGCAGTCATGAGACTTTAGGTTTTGGAATTTTTTGTCTTTCATATTTACGATTCCCTTTATATTCGACGAGAAGCCAGTCGGGACCTTGATACTGAAAAGGACTTCAAAGAAGATTTCCTTCTCTTCCTTAGTAAGAGCGTAGCTGGCACGCCCTTGAAACTGCGCTGGATGCACGCCATCTCTTCCTTTATGACGTTCCTGGTCCTCCCGTGCTTCCGGTGTATCTTTTGACTTCCCATACAAGCCCAGGAAGCCTAGAATATTCACGCAGAGATTCTTCGTCAGGTGCATCACGTCGATTGCCGAGCGGACCTCATGGATTTCCCAGTAGGGTAGCTCCCAAAATATAGATTTCTTCTTCCACATGGGTACGCGCTTATCAGGGCCGTTAGGAACAGGTTGGCTGCCAGGACCCTTTCCAAAGATTACTTTTAAATCTTTGACCATATCAAATACTTCAGCACCAGTACGGATGACAGGCTTCCCCCGGGGTTCTGCCTTGCCATTGAAATGCTTGCCTTTTTTCTTTAAGGGATGCTTGGGCGGAAGAAAACGACGATTGTACGGGTACACATTTTTCCGACATTTGTCCATATATATACTTTCTGTCTGATCCAAACAGTGCGTGCATGCATTGTATCCCTTGTTTGACTGTCCTGAAATGTTACTAAGAGCAGGCCAATCATTGATGGTTACGAAAAGCAACGCTCAAAGGTCAAATTCCTCTTGCTTGTGCTCGTCCCACACACGTACACCTGGTTCGGCACACAGCTGTAAAAGTTCATCAACTAATGGCCTTAGGTACACATCAATATCATTGCCGGGTTGCTTTGGACCTTGGATAAACACTGGCATCATAATGAACTTCCGCTTCATGCACAACCAAGGAGGAAGGTTGTAGATACATAGAGTAACGGGCTAGGTGCTGTGACTGCAACTCTGCTCCCCAAAAGGATTCATGCCATCTGTACTCAGACCTAACCATAAGTTCCTTGCATCAGCTGCAAATCTCGTGAACTCTCTCTCGATTTTTCTCCACTGCCGACCATCAGCGGTGTGTCTCAACTTATCGTCTTTCATACGATCTTCCATGTGTCATCGCAACAACTTCGCATGATCTTTATTTTTGAACAGACGTTTCAACCGTGGTATTATAGGAGCATACCACATCACCTTGGCAGGAACCCTCTTCCTGGGTGGCTCGCCCTCAATATCACCAGGGTCATCTTTTCTGATCTTATACCGCAATGCAGTGCATACCGGGCATTTATCCATATTCTCGTACTTCTCACCGCGGTAGAGGATGCAGTCATTAGGGCATGCATGTATCTTCTGCACGTCTAATCCTAGAGGGCAGACAAGCTTCTTTGCTTCGTACGTGCTGGCGGGCAATTCGTGCTTTCTTGGAAGCATCTTATTCATCAGTACCAGCAACTTTTCGAATGACGAGTCAGTCACACCGGTCTCTGCCTTCCACTTCAGCAATTCCAGTGTGCTACCCAGCTTCTTCTGGCCATCTTCACAAGTTGGGTACAACAATTTGTTGTGGTCCTGTAACATCTGCTCGAACTGCAACCTCTCCTTTTCTGTGTCGCAACCTTGCCGTGCATCAGAAATGAACTGGCCAAGATCATCAGCGGGCTCATCTGGGTCCAGTTCTTCATCCTGATCTTCTTCTTCATTGTCTTCCATTGCGGTATCAGCATACTCAGGGAACATAGATCGGTAGTTGTCATCATCATTCTCTTCTTCTTCATCGTCGTCTTCCATCATAACCCCTCTTTCTCCGTGCTTGGTCCAAACATTATAGCCCGACATAAAACCGGACCGAAGCAGGTGGCTCTGAATGACTCTTGAGGAAGTGTAATCCTTCTCATTCCGACATTCAACACATGGACAAAACATATAGCCACCACCATGCTTGTTTGTATCGGCTGCATCTTGAAAAGAATGCACGCCTTCTCTGTAAGCGGTTGTGCGTCGATCACCGTACATCCATGGATGGCTCATCTGTGTTATACGACAGTATATCAAATACAATCACGATCCTAAAAAATAGTACCGCACGGTCTAAACGAGGAAATATAGTTGCTAACCTTTTAGAATAAGTAGAAATAAAGAGGAAGAGGTTTAAGCGTGGTTCAGGCATCTCATATCGTAGTTGTGTTCAGTGAACTAAAGCGGCATCGCTCTAACACACATTTCAACAAACACCTCTAGTGCATAAAAAAGTGGAGAGCTAGCACCCACCCACAATCCTCCATCCAAGAAAAATGCAAGGAAGAGGGGAGAGGGGGGTTGTGCTATATATAGGCAGAGGACTTTAGTCCCAGTTTGAGACACAAACCGGGACTAAAGGTGGCGCACATGCGGGCTGCCCACCGCGTAGCCCTTTAGTCCCGGTTTGGGACACGAACCGGGACTAAAGGCTCCTTACGGGCCGGGCCTAAAGCCTCGAGCGAGGCATTGAGAATTGGGGCGACGTGGCCGGGCCTTTAGTCCCGGCCCAGAGGCAGGCCGGGACTAAAGGGTCCCGGCCAAAGGCCCGTTTTCCACTAGTGAGCTAGCAGCTAAGAGTGCATGCTCGGGCTCAACGAGAGTATTTAAAAAAAACTGAAAACATTCATACATGAACACATGGAAAATTATATATATGCCATCAAAAATAAGTCGAAGCTTCTAAATAAACCTGTGATGGAGCGCATGGGTTGTGGTTTAGGAAGAAGTGGCCCCAGAGGCTGGGGATGTATGGTCGGGGCTTGTGCAGGCCAGCAATAAGAGGAGCAGCCATATTATGAACTCTGCACCGGTTGTGGGTTCCGATATGTTATGTGGATGGATCAGTGACGACATCGGTTTTAGATATAGGGAGTGAGAGTACTCCATATTATCGAGTTTTGTAGGTGTGAGTGGTGGCTTCGGATGGTTTGATGTATATTCTTGTTAGACCTATGTTAAATAATTAATAAAAATGGTCGTATGCATCGATTGATGCAGAGGCCGGAGGTCTGAACCTCCTTTTTTTTTTAAAAACATATGATGAACTGCTAGCCGGGGAGGGATTGCTGATGATGTGTGGATCAGTGTGGTGCTCAAGTAAGGCCTGATGCACTGCAAGAGCAGTAAGCTTGCTTTGCTTGAAGAAGTGCAGTGCTACTACCTTGCATATATTTAGAACAATTAAATCTGCTAAGCAACGGACATGTCGTGCGTCCATAGTTGTGTTGCTAGCACTTGACTATTTGACATGTGGCAAACATAGAACAGTGCCCACAGATGAACAATGTACGTAGATAAGCAGTGCATGTAAATGTTATTTTTGAAATAAGGCAAACACAATTAAAAAATATACTAATGATAATTAGTTATGCAGAAAGTATTTTCAGAAATTAAACTACAAACTTCAAGTTTAAAAGAACTGTGATTTTTTTATATCATAGACAAGCGATCCTGCTACTAGGTTTATGTATATTTACACGCTGAGATGACATCAAAAAGTCAATGCTCAAATCAGCTTCCTCTTTCCCCCCCTTTCCCTGACTAATTTACATTGAAACCATACGTGCTTATCCACATGGCCGCTGCTTTGACTAAATGTTCACGAATATTCTCTTTTTTTCTAGCTTCTGCCTCACTTCCAGTTACTTCTTTTTAAATTTTGTTAAATTTGTTTAAATTTTGTTTAGGCTATGGGAATTTAAAACATGAGGTAGTTGGCAATGCATAATAATATCGTTTCTTTTCTGCCTTCTCATAATTCTACAATAATGGGGAGCAAGTATAAATGAAATTTCATAAATGAAACAATTAAATGGGCCATGCAATTGTCAATTCCCGCCGTTCGAGTGCTTTATCATGAATCTTCCCTGGATCACAAATGTCCTAAGTTTTTATTCTGGTTCACTGTTAATTTTGTAACTTGAGTAATTGGTTCACCATTTAGGTGCTCAAAGGGTTTTCTGTCTAAGTGTGATTTTTCTGGTGAATTTTCTACGTGACCATTCCCAAGAGGTCGAGACTTTCTCGAGTGCTTCTTCTCCTTTACAACATCATTTTTTTCCTAAAAAATATTCCATCTCCGGTCTTTCTCACAAAAACCAATAGGCCGGCGCAACAAAAGCATCAACGCCCCTCTCTCCCGTCCTCTCCAACCTCTCCCTTGCTGGCCTTTGGCCCCATCCATGTGTCTGATTCAAATCCCGCCCCCACTTTTCTCTCCATGATATCCACCCTAGACCTAGGACTTGGTAATTGAAAACTCTTGGCTCTTTCCTATCCGATTAGGTCTTCTTCGTAGCAATATATCACCCATGTCATCATCCTAACTTGAGTAAGAACAATTCAAGCTGCTAAGCAACAGCGCATGTCGTCGTCCATAGTTGTGTTGCTAGCACTTGACTATTTGACATGTGGCAGACATAGACCAGTGACCACAGATGAACAATGTACGTAGATAAACAGTGTATGTAAATGTTATTTCTGAAATAAGGCAAACACAATTAAAAAATGTACGAATGATAATTACTTATGCAAAAAAGTATTTTCAGAAATTAAACTACAAACTTCAAGTTTAAAAGAACTACGATTTTTTATATCATAGACAAGCGACCCTCCTACTAGGTTTATGTATATTTTCACGCTGAGATGACATCAAAAAGTCAATGCTCAAATCAGCTTCCTCTTTTCCCCTTCACCTGACTAATTTACATTGGAACCACACGTGCTTATCCACATGGCCACTGCTTTGACTAAATGTTCACGAATATTCTCTTTTTTCTAGCTTCTGCCTCGCTTCGAGTTACTTTTTTTAAAATTTTGTTAAATTTGTTTAATTTTTGTTTAGGCTCTAGGAATTTAAAACATGAGGTAGTTGGCAATGCATAATAATATCATTTCTTTTCTCCCTTCTCATAATTCTACAATGATGGGGAGCAAGTATAAATGAAATTTCATAAATGAAACAATTAAATGGGCCATGCAACTGTCAATTCCCCGCGTTCGAGTGCTTTGTCATGAATCTTCCCTGGATCACACATGTCCTAAGTTTTTATTCTGGTTCACTGTTAATTTTGTAACTTGGGTAATTGGTTCACCATTTACGTGCTCAAAGGGTATTATGTCTAAGTGTGATTTTCTGGTGAATTTTCTATGCGACCCTTCCCAAGAGGTCGAGACTGTCTCGAGTGCTTCTTCTCCTTTACAACATCATTTTTTTCCTTAAAAAATTCCATCTCCAGTCTTCCTCACAAAAACCAGTAGGTCGGCGCAACAAAAGCATCAACGCCCCTCTCTCCCGTCCTCTCCAACCTCTCCCTTGCTGGCCTTTGGCCCCATCCATGTGTCTGACGCAAATCCCGCCCCCACTTTTCTCTCCATGATATCCACCCTAGACCTAGGACTTGGTAATTGAAAACTCTTGGCTCTTTCCTATCCGATTAGGTCTTCTTCGTAGCAATATATCACCCGGTTCGTGTGGAACCATTTGTCCCGGTTCGAGCCACGAACCGGGACCAATGGTCCTCGCTGCTGGCCCACAACCTTTAGTCCCGGTTCATGCCACAAACCGGGACAAATAACTTGCCTACATATATACCCACCGCCGCGGCAGAGCACTCCACAGTGCTCTGTTTTTGTCGAGCCGGCGAGGGGAGGGCATTTGGGTGCTCTAGTTCACCTCCTATGCACATGAGGTGTTCGATGAAATTCCCGAGCCACACTAGTTAAGCTTTATCCTCTCAAAACTCGACCTCCAAGCTCCATTTTCAACGAGACTTGTCTAGATTTAGCGGTCCGTCACGCCCCGTCCCCGCTCCATCTTCACCACCGTCGATCGCCCGCGCCAATCTCGTCGCCGGCACAACCGTGGTGAGCCTCTTGTTCTTATCTTCTTTCTGAAAGAAAAAATTTCTGACTTCAGATAGATACTTGTCTAATTTTCTTACTTATATTATTCCTTGTTATTATATAGTGCGATGGTTTTGGTATCTGCCCCGTCGGTCCTCGTCCTATCTATGATTCATATGTGGTATATATTATCTTTTCATAACTATTTGGTTCATTTATTGTTTATGACAATTATGATGACCAACGTGACATATATTTTTAATCTAGGAGGTATGTGAACCGGAAATTCCAACCAACCTAGAAATGCTTCTCGAGAAATTAACTTTGGTTGAAAAAGAAAACAAATAATTGAAGGAAAAATTGAAAATAATTAAGGATAAGAATATGGAAATGGAGTTGCATGTTGCCGAGGTCATTGACGATTGCAAGATGAAGATCGATGCGATGCGGTTGAAGATGGATGCAATGCGCTTGAAGATGGATGAAATGCGCTTGAATATTAGGAATATTAGAAAAGATGCCATTGATAAAGAGGCTTAGTATCATTATGTTGTTGGGTCAATTGTTACCTTACTTGCAATTTTGATCGCGTTTGTTGTTGCATTTAAATGTTTTACATAGTTGTATGTTGTTTTATGAGAGAACTTTATGTATTTATTTTTTAATAATAACATTTGATCACTATTGTGCTTTGGTTTTAATGTGATGATGAACTTGTATTAATTTGGTCATTTCTCTATTCATTTTGTTCTGCAATGGTTTTTTGATATATACTTAATTTCATAATAGAGATGAACCGCCAATGGATGTACGGTGATCGACGCACTTTGGAGTACATTACGAACCGGGACTAATGCCCGAGTCAAAAAGGGTTGTAAATTGATGACGTGGCTTTGAATGGTGCATTTTTAACACAGAAAAACTATGGAGTTCAAATAAGTTCAAAAAAATGAAATCCCTTTGTAACAGACGAGTTTCCGTATGAAACCCTGATACTTCGAAAGATATTGTCCGTTTTGTACACGAAGTGCATCCAGTTTTTGCCGTAACGTCTCATCTTTGTCGCACATGCTATGTGGGTGAAATGATGATACCATGCCAACTTGGAACCTTTTCAGAGTTCATTTCAAATGCTTTTCAATTTCATGGTCTTATAGCTTAAAATAATCAGTAAATGCATGAAAAATAACAAATGAAGTCAGAAAGGGTTGTAAATTGATGATGTGGCTTTGAATGGTGCATTTTGAACACAGAAAAACTATGGAGTTCAAATAAGTTCAAAAAAATGAAATCCCTTTGTAACAGACGAGTTTCCGTATGAAACCCTGATACTTCAAAAGAGATTGTCCGTTTTGTACACGAAGTGCATCCAGTTTTTGCCGTAACCCTCTCAACTTTATCGCGCATGCTATGTGGGTGAAATGATGATACCATGCCAACTTGAAACCTTTTCAGAGTTTATTTCAAATGCTTTTCAATTTCATGGTCTTATCGCTCAAAATAATCATTAAATGCATGAAAAATAACAAATGAAGTCAGAAAGGGTTGTAAATTGATGATGTGGCTTTGAATGGTGCATATTGAACACAAAAAAAACTATGGAGTTCAAATAAGTTCAAAAAAATGAAATTCCTTTGTAACAGACGAGTTTCCGGGACTAAAGATCCAGCGAAACCACGTGGCATGACGCGCAAACATGTGGCATGCCGCATATGTTATTAGTCCCGGTTCAGGACAAAAACCGGGACTAAAGATCCAATGAAACCACGTGGCGTGCCGCGCAAACACGTGGCATGCCGCATATGTTATTAGTCCCGGTTTTAGATACGAACCTGGACTAAAGGATTGCCTATATAAACCCTCCCCCCTCCCATCCCTCTCCTGTGTTTTTGGGCGTTGAGGTGTGAGCATGCATGCCATGCTCTTGCCACTCTAGCTCATGCATATGAGAGAAGAAGAATGCTGGATGTTGTTATGGGGGTCGCTCTTCCTTCTTCTCCTTGTGCTAGATATTTGTTATGCATTAGGGGAAGAAGGAATAGCGGCCATCATCGACGGTCGAAAAATCAGGTGAGGGAGTCTCCACCATATATGAGAGAAACTTTAATAGCAAAAAGAATTATCATAAAATAAAATTAATACGTAATTATAAACAAAATAAAATAAAATAACTAATTATTTTTTTTTGTAAGTAGAAACAAAACAAAATAAGCTAACTAGCACTTTGAATTTAAGTAGAAACAAAACAAAATAAACAAAAAAAAAATAAAAGAAAAAATAATCAGTAAATGCAACAAAAATTATCAAAGTGTTTTCTGTTAAAAATCATTAAAAGCAAAAAGAATTTTCATAAAGAACTTTTTTTGTTAGAAACATTAATGGCAAAAAGAATTATTATAAAATAAAATGAATAAGTAATTAGAAACAAAAAAATAAAAAAATATATTTTGTTGTAAGGAGAAACAAAACAAAATTAGCTAACTAAAAAATAAACAAAACAAAAATAAAGCAAAAAACAAAACAAAAATAATGGAAATTTTTTTAAAAAATAGATGTTCCTCTTCACGTTGCAGCCGCGGGGGAGCTTATAAACAGGGTCGGAAGCCCTTCGCTTGGCGAGGTGGGACTAAAATGCAAAAAAGAAATAAAATAAATAAAACAAAAAAGAAAACAAAAAAAACTGGGAAAAAAAATAAAAAAATTGCCACCAACTCGGCCACCACGACCTGAATACGACTAGAAACCCATCCATGGGCCAGGATTCAGGCCCGCAGTAGGCCCAGAAGGCCCATCAGGCAAAGCATTAGCAAGTAGGCCCGTAAGCCTGCAGTGGAGAGGAGCTCGAGAGGGGTGCGGCAGTGGGGCTTATAAGCCACTGCGTGCCCCTCTCAACTAGCGAGGTGGGACTAAACTTTGGCCGCGACGCGGGCAGCAGAGGGGCCTTTGGTACCGGTTCGTGGCACCAACCGGTACCAATGCCCACCCTTTAGTGCCAGTTGGTGCCACCAACCGGGACCTAAGGCCGCCGCTTCCCGCTATATAAGCCAGCAGTTGTGAAAATTTCGTCGGTTTCTTCGATTCCTCCGACGATGCTGCCAGGTTGCCCGAGCTCGCCGTCGTCGCCCCTGCCCCCGACCACGCCGCCGTTGCCCGGCCCGACCAAGCCGTCGTCGCCCCTGCCCCCCGACCACGCCGCGCGCCCTCGCCGTGCCTCTACCGTGCCCGTACCCGCCCCGTCGACGCCGTCGCCGCCCTTTGCCCCGTCGACGCCGTCGCCGCCCTTTGCCCCGTCGATCGCAATCGCCCCTGCCCCGACCACGCCGCCGTCACCGCCCTCTACACCGACGCCGGCGCCGTGCCTCTCCTTGGTCAGGCCGGCGTCGCCCACCCTGTCCTCTCCTTTGTTCATATAAATGATGATTTGTTTTTTGCATTTTTATAAAAATGTATGTATGTTCTCTATGCATATAAAAGTTAGATTTTTAGTACATTTGGGTACATTTTAGGTTAGTTTTATCTATATATGTTCTCTGATTTAGTACATTTTAGGTTAGTTTCATTTTTATAAAAGTTTTATATATTTAAGAAAAGAAGTTAGAGAAGGAATAAGGAAGGAGGAAGAAGAAGAAGAAGAAAAAGTTTTATATATGCAAAAGTTACATTTTTAGAAAAGTATTATATATAGCTAGGAAGATAACGAAGAAGAAGAAAAAGAATGAGAGGAGAAAAAGGAAAATAAGAAGAGGAAGAAAGTAGAAGAAGAGGAGAGGAAGAAGAGGAGAAATAAATAAGAAGAGGAAAAAAGAAGAAAAATAAGAGGAGAAGAAGAAAGGAATAGATTTTTTTCTTCTTTCTCCTCTATTCCTTTCTTCTCCTCCTTTTTTTTCTTCGATTGCTTCTTCTTCTCCTATTTTTATTTCTGCTTTTGTCTTCTTATTTTTTATCGGGTATGTCGTTGTCGATATACCCCCTCCCGATCGAACTTCAACACGAGGGGGGGGTACCGATATACCTCCTCCCCGATAACATTATTTCCCCATGTATATGTATGTCGCGTCGTTGTCGATATAACCCCCTCCCGGATAACTTCGACATGAGGGGCAGTCGATTTATATACCCACTCTCGACCGTGATAACTTATACCACGGGAGCACCCCCCTCGGCCCTCTCGCTCGACCAAAACTCTCGAGGACACCCAAACCCTAGAGAAAAAATGATGTTGGTCTCCTACCCCCTCCCGCCGCGCCCCTACCCGACAAACTCTCTCGAGGCCACCCAAATTTACCAAGTTAAAAGAGCGTTGTCATCGAGGCCACCCCAAACCCTTGAAGCGTTGTGTCGAGGCCACCCCAAAGCCCTTGAAGCGTTGTCTAGGCCACCCCAAACCCTAGAGAAGCAGCGTCGAGGCCACTAACATGATTCCTTATTGTGATTAGCTAGCTAGTTCTACATTTGCCACTAATATATATCCATATGTACCATGTTTGAATAATAATTAACATGTTGTAAATATTTTGCAGAAACTATGGATCACTCGCGAGATGAAGAGGAAGAAGCAATGTTGGGGGAGATAATCGCACAAGGAAGTGATGTCATTGCGTCGTTTCTCAGAGACACCGATGGTCTGGAAGGACCGGTTGAAGAAGAGGGCTATATTCATGATGATCTGGAAGGACCGGGTGAAGAAGAGGGCGTTCATGATGATCTGGAAGAACCGGGTGAAGAAGAGGGCGTTCATGAGGCTCCGTTGACTGAACCGAGTCCAGCCAGGTATATATATATTAGTTAAGCCCGTGCTGACTAGTTAATTGATGCATTCATAGTTTTCATATGTACACATATTAATTAACTCTCGTCTTTCTTCTCTTTTCTCTAGCCCTCCGGATCGACCTCAACTTTGGTGAAGAAACGAGGCCCGAAGAAAAAGTTGCGATCGGATGAAAGGTTTGAGATCACAGTAATCGTGCGCGATGGCAAGCCGATTGAACCCATGCGGACAAGGGATGCATTTCATGCTCAGTGCCGGGTTCTTGTTAGGGACAAGATCCCGATTAGTATCCAGCAATGGTTAAAGCCAAAGAAGTAAGACCCTGAGGTGCCGACGTCTTATGTCTCCGATAAACACAAAGAAGATCTTTGGACAACGCTTAAGGAAAATTTCACCCTACCATCAGAGGAGGATCCAGAGAAGCCAATTAAAGAGGAATTAATCAAGTCTCATGCTCTTAAGAAGATGGCAGAACTATTCAGGAGGTGGAAGAATCAGCTCAAAACGTTTGTCGACAAAGAAGAGACACCAGAATTCCACCAGCCGGTTTGAGAAGATCAGAGATCAATGGCCCGCATTTGCGGCCCACAAGACATCAGAAAAGAGTAAGAAGATGTCAGCGACAAACAAGAAAAATGCTGTGAAGAAGAAGCATCACCATCGCACAGGGTCAGGTGGTTACCTCAAAGCCCGACCTTTGTGGGACAAGGCTGAGAATGACCTGATTGCTAAAGGGGTCAAACCAGAGACATTGAGATGGCCAGACCGTTGCCGGACTTGGTTCTTCGGGGTTGGCGGAACCTTGGACCCTGTATCAGGGGAGTGCGTTTGGACGGAAGAGCAGCTGCAAATACCCGTCAGGACGCTTCAGCACTATATCACCGCAGCACAAGAAGGGGCGTTCATTCCAGACAGAGAGAATGAAGAGCTCACAATGGCCCTCGGGAATACTGAGCACCCTGGACGGACATGAGGCACGCCAGGCTCCCTTCCATGGAAGGCTGGGTTTCCGGACGTAGGGGGTTACAAAACCCAGGAGAGGAGGAAGAAAGCGGAGCATAGCCAACTGCAGGCGCTGCATGAAAGGGTACAAGGGCTAGAGGAACGAGAAGCAGATCGCAGCAAACGACCTGCCGAAGCTTCCCCTGAAGCTACCCCGCCATCTCACCGGAGAAGCAGCGTGGCTTCCAGTGAGCAGACTCAGCAGCTGGAGCATGTCTTCACGTGCTACCCCGTGGATGCTATCACAGAGTCTCAACATTGCCACCTTATGACGCAATGGATGACATTCAAAGTCAAGGCGGTTGTTGGCTCTGTTATACCTAATGAACCTGGCTCAACCTACCACGGCCAGCTGATTCCAGAAGGATATGCTAGGGTGATGGTGGATCAAATAACGGAAGGATTTGAGGACCTTGAGCTTGACCACCCTATGGGTGAAGGGGAGATTCGGCTGGGTTCTTCTCTGAAGACTCCATGCCTATGGCGAAAGGAGCTCATCCACCTTCTGAATTGGACGCCTCCGCCTCCACCTCCTCCTCCGGTGAGTCAGGGCCCGCCTCCTCCTCCGCCTCCTCTGGCGAGTGATCAGGGCACTCAGCCTCCTTCTCCGGCGCGTGACGGCACTCCGCCTCCTTCTCCGCCTGCGCTGGCGCGCCCGAGCAGCCAGCGGCCTTGTAATGCCCCAAGTGTAGAACCTACCCTTTTTGGACCTACTTCATGTGGGACCACCTTGTCAGAGTTTGTTATGTTAAGTTGGTGCCATGATTTCATGTGGAATCCTTACTATCTCCTTCTCATGCATGCATGCATAGCATATCATTGCATGCCCTTTTGCTTGTGTTGTGCACTATGTTTTTCATGAGGTCTTGTGGTCATGATGTTGGATGTGATCTTGTGATGTTGGTGTGTGGTGTGTAGAAGTGGTGGTTTGGGTTTCAAAGCTCATTGCATTTTTCAAAACCTTTTTCCCTCCTTTTATCTCATTTCAAATTCTATCTTCCCAAAAGTTGTTCTAAAATGTCTTGTGATTAGAGTTTAATGTGGGTATGATGATGTGTGTATTTGCTGTTTGTACCTTGATGTTTTTAAAGGTGCAAATAAACCCAAAACAGTAAATTAATTTCTGTTTTGCATTTATTCAAATGGCTCCAAATATTGTTTTCCTATTTTATTCTAATAGGCCATAATTCCTTATGGCCAGGGGCATTTTTGCTTTGATTTTTACCCCAACAGAACTGCCAGTGGATTTAAGTCCTAGCTGTGGTTATTTTAAAAAAAAGTTCAAATCCCTCTCAGCCCTCTCCTCTAAGTGACGCCAGTGGCAAGCAAACCAGCGCGGCCCAGCCCACTCCTTCCCAGCTCACGCGCGCGGGCGTCGTCCTCCTCCCGCTTTCCAGCGACGCAGTGGGGCCCTGCGGTCAGCCTCTCTTCTTTTCTCCTCTGTTTCACCGGAGAGAGCACGCACGCTGGCCACCGCGCATCCCTCGCTTACCCTCTCGGCCTATAAAAGCCCTTGGCATCCGTGCCTCGGCTAGGGTTTCCCCTTCTGCCGCCGCTCCACCCAGATCCCTCCTCCCTCCTTTCTCTCTCGTCGCGGTAAGGTAAGCCGACGGATCCGCCATGGCCGACGGGTGAAGGAGATCACCATCGTCGTTGTGGTACCTTCTCCTCCACGTCGAGAGGTCCAGGAGCATGCGGGCCTCTCCACGGGCTCGTTCCTGCTGTTAGATCGTCGTCCCCGACTCTGCATCATCTTCCTCCCGGAGGCCCTTCTTCTCTGACGAGCTCCACCGCTGCGCGTCCTTCTTCCTGCTACTTCCTCTTTGGCCGCTCCTTCATCGTCCCGTACGTAAGCTAGTGCCCCTCCTCCTTCCTTCCTGTGTTGATTAGTGCACCGTAGCCGTAGTTTCGTTGCGCGCGTGCCTCTGTTGCCGGAGCTGCTGGTCACCGTCGACACGCCGGTGTAGCGCCCCTCGGGAGTAGATAGGTTTAGGAATGGGTTCGTGTGGATGTGGGTTTCCTCCCCTCCACGAGCCGGAGTTGAATTCGGCTCGCAGCGCCGGCGAGACACCTCCCCTGTTCCGGTCAGTCGCCGGTAGCAGATGAGCACGGGGTGTCCTCTTCTGTTTTGCAGCGTATAGAAGTTTAGACCTCGCACTCTTTTGTTTTGCAGGTTGTGCCTGATGAGAGGGCGCGGGTTCGATCCCCCCTCGGCCTCTTTTGTTTTGCTGATTTACCTGCACGGTGACCACAGGAGTAGCATAACCTGTTACCTCCTCTACCCTGTCGACTAAGTGACAGTAGTGTGGTGGATTGGTGTTGTTGCTGGTCACCAGAGGCTCTGGGTTCGATTCCCAGGAGCCCCTGTTTCATTTTTGTTGTCTTTACTTTTACTGCCTATTCTCTGTTTTGCTAACTCTTAGACAAAGTGGCATTTTAGTTCTTTTCCCTGCTAGTGTAGTTAGGTGCAGATTTCTTTGTGTGTGTGTTTTGCACACTAGGGAAGTGATAGATGATGTTTTGCTAGCCTTGTCTTACCTTAGCGGTATATCTTGCGTATAGGAATCCCGGCGAAACTTTGGGTTCCCCCAGAGTTGAGGTTTTCCTCTAAGGAATCCGACGAGATCACGAGATTCATGATAGAGGATGCCTTTGCGGCCTGTGTTCGTTTGTGATGGACTAGTTGGAGCACCCCTGCAGGGTTTAATCTTTCGGAAAGCCGTGCCCGCGGTTATGTGGCAACTTGGAATATTTTGTTAACATCCGGTATTAGAGAACTTAAACATAAACTAATAAAACTGCCAACTGTGTGCGTAACCGTGACTGTCCCTTCGAAGATCTCTCTTCGATCGGGAACACGGTGGGGTTATGAATGCCGTAGGTAGGCATTCAGGATCACTTTCTGATCAAGTAATCCCGACCGTTAGCGTAGACCACCTTCACTTCTCTTTGCGTAAGTTAGTCACTTATTCAATCATAGGATGCAGCAGCCTAATACACTTCATCCCTACCCTACCCAATAACATGACTAGTTCTGGCACCAAGGTCTTAGATTGCTGAGTCCCCGTGGCTCACGGATTCCTCTGAAACTCCGAGCAGGTACAGGTACCCCAGAGGCAGGTGATCCCGACGGCACCCAGCTGGCGTGGCAGTACGACGAGGAGACAGACCGCCTTTACGTGAACTATCCAGAGGACTGAGCCGTGGTCGTGATCGTGGGCCTGCAGCAGGGTAGCATAGCATTTTCCATGTTTTGTAGTCTGTACCGGAACTACCTTCCTTGTATCTGTGTTGTACTCTGAGTTATTAATAAGAAGACAGTTGAATCCCGAATTGTCTACTTGTATTATTATTTTTGTGCTATGTTACTTGCTTGCGAAACTCTTAGATGCGCTTCTTTCCTATTCGGGGGCCTCGACCCCCAGATCGGAAAGGACCGCACCTTGGTCGTTACAAGTTGGTAATCAGAGCCTTACGACCATAGGAGCCTTAGTGTGATCGTATTTGGCCGAGTCGAGTCTAGAAAATGTTTTCAGTCGTAGTTATATCGGAGAGTAGGTTTCTTTTTTCTCCTCTTCTTTGCTCTGGTGAGGCTTCCGTCTTAGGAAATCTTTAAATCTACTCCTTTTTTCGCTTAAATTTTTTTTAGGATCACGCGGGTATTTGTGAAATCTATATGATTTCGATGTGACGGAATCATGTCCTCGTGCCTCCTATCTGCTCTAAGTATCAGGGGAGTTGAGCTCCAGGGATTATCACGCACATCGCCATCATTCAGATTTCTGAGTATCTAAGAACGGAGGGTGTTCGTTATTGCTTCAATATGGGTAGTGGTGAGATTACCCCGATGTCCCCAGTACTGGTGTAGATTGTTCGGGGGTACTACCACACTTTGTATCGTTGTGATCACGAGGATCTGTTGTAGACGAAGGTCCGAGATGCTGGTTGTGTGTTGAAGGATGTGATACAGGTGACGGGTTAGTTTAGGAGTCGTGTGAAATACTCCTTGTATCCGTGTGCCTGACTGCATGACCAGTTATTTCGGGAATTCATAGGTGGGATATGTAGTAGTATCTTATAGGACTATCTTCCTACAGACGCGTGATTGAGGTTGGGGAAATCTTGATTATATGTTTGTTCCGAGCAGTTCTAGCTCACACTTGTTTGCAGTGGCCCTTATCGGAATTTTGTCGTCTGTTACTTTGAGGATGCACTCTTGCTATGTTGTTCGAGTGCTATGCTAAATTCTATTCAGATATTCTGTCTTTTGGTTCAGCAATATCTTCAATTATTCTGTGGACTGATATGCTGTCCGTCTTGAGGATGGCTCCACCAACTCGTCAGACCCCAGCGCGTGAGGATATGCCGCCTCCACCTCCTCCTCCTCCTCCTCCGCCGCCGCCTCCTCCTGTAGAGGCCTGGCAGGCGATGATGGCAGCTACCAATGCAAACACTCAGATGCTGTTGCAGTTGATCCAGGAGAGAGCCAATCATCAGCAGGGCAATTTCCAGCAAGGTGGCAATCACTTCGCCAGTCTGAGTCAGTTCCTGTCAAATCAGCCTAAGACGTTCACTTCTTGCGACTAGTCGTTTGATGCGGAAGATTGGATCCGTGATATGAACAAGCATTTCGAGTGTAGCAATGTGCGTCCAGAGGACTATGTCAAGTTTGCAACATTCCAGTTGAAGGGGCAGGCTTCTATTTGGTGGCAGCAGCTTAAGGACTCCAGAGGTGGCAGGGTGATGTCTTGGGACGAGTTTTGTCGTGACTTCAGGTCCCACTACACCCCTTCCAGTTTTGTTGAGGAGATGCGTGAGAAGTTCACGCGCTTGAAGCAGGGCAGCAATTCTGTGTACAAGTACAATGTTGAGTTCCACGAGCTGGCCCGTTACGCATTGCAGGATGTTCCGGATCAGAAGAGCAAGATATACCAGTTCAGGGGTGGCTTGAAGGAGGATTTGCAGTTAGCACTCTCTTTGCACAATCCTGAGGAGTTTGACAAATTCTACAACTTAGCTCTCAGAGCAGAGGCAGCCTTGCTCAGGGTGGAGAACTCCAAGAAACGTTTCAGAGATTCCAGCTCTTCCTCGACTCAGGTGGTTCAGAAGCAGCAGAGGTTTTGGGTTTCTCCTCCTCCTCCTCGGCACTCTCAGCAGCCGAAGCACTCAGGTGGACGTGGTTCTTCCCACCCACCCAACCCTGGCTTCCAGCAGAGATATCAGCATCAGAAGCAAGGGTCTCCTCAGATTCAGTTCCGGCAGCCAGCAGATGTCACTTGTCACAAATGTGGGCAGAAGGGTCACTATGCCAACAAATGCACTTCTTAGCTCCGTCTGCCGCCTCCTCCTCCAGGCAAACCTCCTAGCAACGCTCTTGTGAAGTTCAACCCCATATCAGCTCGAGTCAACATGGTGAATGCAGCTGAGGCAGAAAATTCATCGGATGTGATCATGGGTAATCTCTCAGTCAATGATTTTCCTGCTAAAGTCTTGTTCAATTTTGGTGCTTCGCATTGCTTTATGTCAAAGTCATTTTTCATCAAGCATGATTTTCCCTCGACAAGTTTGCATAGACCTTTGGGTGTTGTTTCTCTGGCTTCTCAGATGAGGTCAAATTGTAAAGTTCTCGATGCTTCTATCAAGATGGGCAATTATTCTTTTTTGGCGTCTCCGTATGTCTTGGGCAATTCCGACATTGATTTGATCCTTGGTATGGACTGGTTGGCCATGAATAAGGCATCAATTGATTGTGAAGCTAAAGAAGTGAATCTTACCCACTCTTCGGAGGATGTGATTATATTCGCGGCGCGCGATGACACAATCCGCTTGTTCTCTTTGAATGAAAAGGGTGAGATCAATCCCATTGAGCAAGTTCCAGTAGTCTGCGAATATCAAGACGTGTTTCCTGAAGAGCTGCCAGGGATGCCTCCGCATCGGGAAGTGGAGTTCGTCATTGAGCTTGAGCCAGGCACAGAGCCAGTGTGCAAGCGGCCGTACAAGCTAGGTCCAAATGAGTTGAAGGAACTCAAGAGGCAACTCGATGAGCAGGAGCGTTTGGGTTTGATCAGACCAAGCTCGTCTCCGTGGGGATGTGGTGTTCTCTTTGTCAAGAAGAAGGATGGTACGGACCGGCTGTGTGTCGATTACCGCCCATTCAACAAGAAGACAATCAAGAACAAATATCCACTTCCGAACATAAATGAGTTGTTCGAACAGCTGAAAGGTGCTAAAGTATTCTCCAAGCTTGAGCTCAGAATGGGCTATCATCAGATTCGCATTCGCGAGGAAGACATTCCGAAGACGGCATTGAGGACCAGTTTTGGCTCGTATGAGTATACGGTCATGTCTTTTTGTCTGGCTAATGCTCCTTCGACTTTTTGCCGATTGATGAACTATATTTTCTCGCCATTCAAGAATGAGTTTGTCTTGCTCTATCTCGATGACATTTTGGTCTTTTCTGAGGATGAGGAAGAACATGAGAAACATCTCAGATTGGTGCTTGATAAACTGAGAGAATACAAGCTGTATGCCAAGTTTTCCAAGTGCGAGTTCTGGCTGAAAGAAGTGGTTTATCTTGGGCATATTATCTCTGCCGAGGGCATTAAGGTTGACCCGTCCAAGGTTCAAGCCATTGTTGAATGGGAACCTCCGCAGAATGTGAAGCAGCTTCGAAGCTTTCTCGGTCTTGCCGGATATTGCAGAAGATTCATTGAGAACTTCTCCAAAATCGCCAAGCCGCTCTCTAGTCTTCTTCAGAAGGGTGTCAAGTATGTGTGGTCTCTAGAGTGTGAACTGGCTTTCGATACACTCAAAGAGAAGCTTACCTCCACTCCGGTATTGGCTCCTCCAGATGATTCCAAGCCGTACCAGGTCTTTTGCGATGCTTCTCTCCAGGGTTTCGGTGCAGTCTTGATGCAAGATAGGAAGGTGGTTGCTTATACCTCCAGGCAGCTGAAGCCTGCGGAGAAGAACTATCCTGTGCACGATCTCGAGCTAGTAGCTGTTGTGCACGCCTTGATGACTTGGAGACATCTCTTGTTGGAACGTAAGGTTGAAGTTTTCACCGATCACAAGAGCCTCAAGTATATCTTCACTCAGCCTAACTTGAATCTTCGGCAAACACGTTGGGTGGAAATGCTCCAGGATTTTAATCCGAGTGTTGAGTACACGCCAGGCAAGGCAAATGTTGTGGCAGATGCATTGAGTAGGAAGGCATATTGCAACAGTCTGATTCTGCAACCTCTCCAGCCGGGCCTTTCTGAGTCTTTCAGGAAGCTCAATCTTCAGCTGGTTCCTCAGGGTTTTCTTGCGAACCTTCAGATCTCTCCTACCTTGGAAGATCAGGTCAGAGCAGCTCAGTTACTTGATGCTATGGTGAAGAAGGTAAAGATTGGTGTGGGAAAGAGTCTTCCCAAGTACAAGTGTTTCACTGTGGATGCCAGGGACACTTTGTTTTTCGAGGACTGCCTTGTCGTCCCGAAAGGTGATCTCAGGAAGGTGATCATGGAAGAAGCTCATAACTCTCTGCTTTCTATTCATCCTGGAAGTTCCAAAATGTACCATGACTTGAAGCAGACTTTCTGGTGGACCCGTATGAAGCGTGAAATTGCACAATTCGTTAATGAGTGTGATGTCTGTCAAAGGGTGAAAGCAGAACATCAAAGACCAGCGGGCCTCTTGCAGCCTTTGCCGATTCCCGACTGGAAGTTCGATCACATTGAGATGGACTTCGTCACAGGGTTTCCAAAGTCCAAGAAGGGCAATGATGCTATCTTCGTCGTCATCGACAAATTGAGTAAAGTGGCGCATTTCCTTCCAGTTAAGGAGTCCATTTCAGCAGCTCAGCTGGCTGAGTTGTACACCTCGAGGATTGTCTCGTTGCACGGTGTACCTATGATGATCTCATCAGATCGCGGAAGTATCTTCACTTCCAAGTTCTGTGACTCCTTTCAGTCTGCTATGGGCACGAAGATCCGCTTCAGCACAGCGTTCCATCCTCAGACTAGTGGTCAAGTGGAGAGAGTGAATCAAGTTCTTGAGGACATGCTGAGAGCCTGTTGTTATCTCTTTTGGTATGAAGTGGGAAGATTGTTTGCCTTTCGCGGAGTTCTCGTATAACAACAGTTATCAATCTAGTTCTGGCAAGGCTCCGTTTGAAATTCTCTATGGCAGGAAGTGTCGTACTCCGCTCAACTGGTCCCAGACAGGCAAGCGTCAGATCCTTGGCAATGATATGATAGAAGAAGCTGAGGAGATGTGTCGGATCATTCACGACAACCTCAGAGCAGCGCAGTCCCGACAGAAGAGCTATTACGATAGCAAGCACCGTGACATGTCATATGAGCTTGATGATTTTGTCTATCTCAAGGTGTCGCCTATGAAGGGTATGCAGCGTTTTGGCATCAAAGGCAAGCTTGCGCCTCGTTTCGTTGGTCCGTTCAGAGTGGTTGGCAAGAGGGGCGACCTCGCGTACCAGCTCGAGCTTCCGTCAACCTTTGCAAATGTCCATGATGTGTTCCATGTTTCTCAGCTCCGGAGGTGTTTCAAGAACCCCGAGCGCACTGTGGATCTTCAAGATATCGACCTTCAGCCTGACCTTTCTTATCATGAGCATCCGGTTGCGGTTCTCGAGGCGACTGAGCGCAAGACCCGTAACAAGTCTGTCAAGTTTCTCAAAGTGCAGTGGTCACACCATTCCGATAAAGAGGCTACGTGGGAACGCGAGGATCACCTCCGTTCCGAATTTCCGGATTTCTTTCAGTCTTAGATCTCGAGGTCGAGATCTTCTTTGTAGTGTGGGAGAGTTTGTAATGCCCCAAGTGTAGAACCTACCCTTTTTGGACCTACTTCATGTGGGACCACCTTGTCAGAGTTTGTTATGTTAAGTTGGTGCCATGATTTCATGTGGAATCCTTACTATCTCCTTCTCATGCATGCATGCATAGCATATCATTGCATGCCCTTTTGATTGTGTTGTGCACTATGTTTTTCATGAGGTCTTGTGGTCATGATGTTGGATGTGATCTTGTGATGTTGGTGTGTGGTGTGTAGAAGTGGTGGTTTGTGTTTCAAAGCTCATTGCATTTTTCAAAACCTTTTTCCCTCCTTTTATCTCATGTTCAAATTCTATCTTCCCAAAAGTTGTTCTAAAATGTCTTGTGATTAGAGTTTAATGTGGGTATGATGATGTGTGTATTTGCTGTTTGTACCTTGATGTTTTTAAAGGTGCAAATAAACCCAAAATAGTAAATTAATTTCTGTTTTGCATTTATTCAAATGGCTCCAAATATTGTTTTCCTATTTTATTCTAATAGGCCATAATTCCTTATGGCCAGGGGCATTTTTGCTTTGATTTTTACCCCAACAGAACTGCTAGTGTATTTAAGTCCTAGCTGTGGTTATTTTAAAAAAAAGTTCAAATCCCTCTCAGCCCTCTCCTCTAAGTGACGCCAGTGGCAAGCAAACCAGCGCGACCCAGCCCACTCCTTCCCAGCTCACGCGCGCGGGCGTCGTCCTCCTCCCGCTTTCCAGCGAGGCAGTGGGGCCCTGCGGTCAGCCTCTCTTCTTTTCTCCTCTGTTTCACCGGAGAGAGCACGCACGCTGGCCACCGCGCGTCCCTCACTTCCCCTCTCGCCCTATAAAAGCCCTTGGCGTCCGTGCCTCGGTTAGGGTTTCCCCTTCCGCCGCCGCTCCACCCAGATCCCTCCTCCCTCCTTTCTCTCTCGTCGCGGTAAGGTAAGCGACGGATCCGCCATGGTCGACGGGTGAAGGAGATCACCGTCGTCGCTGTGGTACCTTCTCCTCCACGTCGAGAGGTCCAGGAGGACGCGGGCCTCTCCACAGGCTCGTTCCCGCCGCTAGATCGTCGTCCCCGACTCTGCATCATCTTCCTCCCGGAGGCCCTTCTTCTCCGACGAGCTCCACCGCTGCACGTCCTTCTTCCTGCTACTTCCTCTTCGGCCGCTCCTTCATCGTCCCGTACGTAAGCCAGTGCCCCTCCTCCTTCCTTCCTGTGTTGATTAGTGCACCGTAGCCGTAGTTTCGTTGCGCGCGTGACTCTGTCGCCGGAGCCGTTGGTCACCGTCGACACGCCGGTGTAGCGCCCCTCGGGAGTAGATAGGTTTAGGAATGGGTTCGTGTGAATGTGGGTTTCCTCCCCTCCACGAGCCGGAGTTGAATTCGGCTCGCAGCGCCGGCGAGACACCTCCCCTGTTCCGGTCAGTCGCCGGTAGCAGATGAGTAGGGGGTGTCCTCTTCTGTTTTGCAGCATATAGAAGTTCAGACGTCGATTCGTAGTGCAGTGGTAGCGCGTGGTTGTGCCTGATGAGAGGGCGCGGGTTCGATCCCCCCTCGGCCTCTTTTGTTTTGCTGATTTACCTACACAGTGACCACAGGAGGAGCATAACCTGTTACCTCCTCTACCCTGTCGACTAAGTGACAGTAGTGTGGTGGATTGGTGTTGCTGCTGGTCACCAGAGGGTCTGGGTTCGATTCCCAGGAGCCCCCGTTTCATTTTTGTTGTCTTTACTTTTACTGCTATTCTCTGTTTTGCTAACTCTTAGACAAAGTGGCATTTTAGTTCTTTTCCCTGCTAGTGTAGTTAGGTGCAGATTTCTTTGCGGCCTGTGTTCATTTGTGATGGACTAGTTGGAGCACCCCTACAGGGTTTAAACTTTCGAAAAGCCGTGCCCGCGGTTATGTGGCAACTTGGAATATTTTGTTAACATCCGGTATTAGAGAACTTAAACATAAACTAATAAAACTGCCAACTGTGTGCGTAACCGTGACTGTCCCTTCGAAGATCTCTCTTTGATCAGGAACACGGTGAGGTTATGAATGTCGTAGGTAGGCGTTCAGGATCAATTTCTGATCAAGTAATCCCGACCGTTAGCGTAGACCACCTTCACTTCTCTTTGCGTAAGTTAGTCACTTATTCAATCATAGGATGCAGCAGCCTGATACACTTCATCCCTACCCTACCCAATAACATGACTAGTTCTGGCACCAAGGTCTTAGATTGCTAAGTCCCCGTGGCTCACGGATTCCTCCGAAACTCCGAGCAGGTACAGGTACCCCAGAGGCAGGTGATCCCGACGGCACCCAGCTGGCGTGGCAGTACGACGAGAAGACAGGCCGCCTTTACGTGAACTATCCAGAGGACTGAGCCGTGGTCGTGATCGCGGGCCTGCAGCAGGGTAGCATAGCATTTTCCATGTTTTGTAGTCCGTACCGGAACTACCTTGTTTGTATCTGTGTTGTACTCTGAATTATTAATAAGAAGACAGTTGAATCCCGAATCGTCTACTTGTATTTTTTTTATGCTATGTTACTTGCTTGCGAAACGCTTAGATGCGCTTCTTTCCTATTCGGGGGCCTCGACCCCCAGATCGGAAAGGACCGCACCTTGGTCGTTACAGGCCTCCTCCTTCTCCGCCTCGTCAACAAGGGCTGAAGAGACCTGCCGCCGCTCCGGCTCCTCCGGCACGTAATCCTTATCCTCCGCCTGGTAAGAAAGGAAAGACAGTCGCAGCCGCTCCGTCTGCTCCGACGTGTAGCAGTACAGCCAGAGGTAGGCAATACAAATACGGTCCTTCTCTGAAGCCTCTAGAGAAGTTACCATACGAGAGGAGCCCGGAGGAAAACGAGAAGATCGTGGAAGCCGAAGTGAAGAACTTCTTTGAAGGGGTGAAAGCAAAAAAACATCCACATCCGGAGGAGAAGATAGATTCGGTAAAAGCAAAGCGTACTCTGGCTTCCCTGAAGAAACCACCAAAGTCTCCGACGAAAGGCAACTATGAGCGCATTATTACAAAGTCATTTATCGAAGCGCAGCGGTCGGGAAGTACTCTCAGTGATCAAAGGTTAGCAGAACGACGAGCTGGGAAAAAAGTTGCCCAGCTCGGCAAACAAGCGAACCAATCATTCCCCTCGCTCAAGGTGTCTAGTGATATCGTCGCTAATCATCCGGGGATCCTGTTGCCCGGTACCAATCCTACAGATTACCTGCCCCATGATGCACATTTTGATTTATTGAAGGTGGACGAACACAAATACGTGTACGGGAAGCCTCTCGTCAAAGATGAAAGATCTCTAACAACGATGATGCGAAGATTCCGTGATTGGTACATGAAAACTTGCAAAGAGTCTGGTGGAGTAATATTTTGGCGTTGGGAGTTAGAAAGGAGCATGACCTCGTTGGACTTGAACTGTTGATGGTTCCATTTGAGGAGTTCTTCCCGTTTTTCAATCTAAAGGCCCTCGATAAATTAATGATCACTTGCTACTGCCTGTCAGTAGTACTACTTCTGTCATTAAGTCTCTATATATAGGTCAACTCTTTCATTGCATGTATTTTTAATTATCCTCACTATATTATATGCAGATTGAAGATCGTCGAATTAAAGAAAAGACAAATCGGTGATATTGGGTTCATTAACACAAGTCTCGTAGATGCATTTATGATTAAATCTCAGGCCAAAGATACCGAGGCCAACTGCTACAATCGTTTGTATTGAATCAAAACAAAGCTATAATACTCTTCCCTTACGAATTTCAGTGAGTGATACTGTCTTGTGCATATTCGATTTCCCTTATTAGTCAACGTTATAGTAATGTAATTGATGAGTTATGCATGTGTGCGCAGCTTCCACTATATTCTCCTAGAGATTAAGCTTGAGCAGGGACTAGTAACCGTCTTAGACTCGAGACGAAAAGATCCCAACGAGTATGCGGACATGACTGAAATTCTAGAGAAGTAAGTTAAATCGATCATTATCGCACCATATCGGCAACTTTGTTCATTTCCTAATATCAAGTAATAGTTTTTTTTTGTCTGACAGGTTTAGGAAAATTCACCGCAAAAACTCCGGGACTGCCGAAGAAGCTGCAATTTAGACACCCGAATGTAAGTACTATAGTAGCATGTTCCACGCATCTCCAAGTGATTCAAGCGCTAGTTTCATCAATACCATTTAGCATGCTTGCTAACTATCAGTTTGATTGACCTCTATTTCTTGTAAAGTGGTTGTGGCAGGAACCACGGAATGATTACTGTGGATACTACATTTGCGAGTCCATCCGCCACGTAACCTGTGAGCGGGGCTACTCTGACAAACAATATGACGTGCGTAAATAATAATATTCACAATTTTATTTTATTACCATCATTTGTGTTCAGTTTCATTTGTTCATATATATGTATTGACCCCCTTCTTCAAATTAGATATATCGGATGCGGAATGAACTCCTACCAGCAGATCGTATGCGAGGAATTCAAGAGGAATTGGCGGCATTCTTTCTTGACCACGTGATCGCTAAAGACGGAGAATACCATGTGAACCCTAACGAGTTGAATTTTAATTAGGAGATTATATTGTAAGAGATAATTATATTGTATATATGTAGCCAGTAGCGTCGGATAGATATACAAGAACTTGTTGTTCGACCAATCTCTCAGAGAAGGAGAGGTGGTCGATATCACTTCTCTTTGTATGCATATGTTCATGACGATCTTCTGTTTCCTTCATTTGCTTACTAGCTAGCGTGTCTAGTCCTCTCTATACGTATAGTATGCAGCGTCGACCAAGCACGGAGATAAGAGAGGACACTTCTCTCTATTCATTAGCTAGCTAACACAATATATGAAACACCTAAATTAACCCCCCAAAACCCCCTAACCCCCCCTTTAAAAAAAACCCATCACCTGAAATGCTGACGCGTGGATGCCTTTTGGTCCCGGTTGGTGTCACCAACCGGGACTAAAGGCCCCCCTGCCCGAGCTCGCCGCACCGGCCACGTGGAGGCCCATCTGTCTCGGTTCGTGTAAGAACCGGGACTAAAGGCCAAGGACGTTAGTAACGACCTTTTAGTCCCGGTTCCGAAACCGGGACAGAAGGCCCTTACGAACCGGGACAAAGTGCCCTTTTTCTACTAGTGGTACTGCACTCGCAACCCTAACGGAGCCGACGGCGGCGGACGTCCCTCTGGCAAGGGACGACAACGGCGTGGTGAAGAACTTGGCGGTGGTATTAAGGACAGTAAAACTGAACCTAAAGCGAGCTCTCTCACGCCCTCGGCATTTTCGGCCGTCGGATTTCGCGCTAGATCGTTTCTGGCCGTTAAACTGATGTGATATTCCGTTTTTCTTTCGCTAAATGGGCCACCTGTCCTTAGGGAAGCTACTCCGGTGGCTGATTTAGAGCAATCTCGTTGATTGGGCCAGTCAGCCGAATGAAGCCCACTAAGAAATAGATCGATCGAAGCAATCCGCTCGCAGGAAAGTAGAAACAAGCTACGAGAGAGAGGGTACGCCGGCGCCGCCGCCGGGGATACATCATTTCCACTCATGCCCAATCCCCATCCCTCCCGACCCGTCTCCTCTTCCGAACTACGATCAATCCGTGTGCCGCCACCTTGAGCGATATGGTCGTCAGTGTGCAAGGAAGATGTGAAGGGTCAGTACTGCACTCGCAACCCTAACGGAGCCGGCGGCGGCGGACGTCCCTCTGGCAAGCGACAGCAACGGCATGGTGAAGAACTTGGCCGTGGTATAGGAAAGGAGGAGCCGAGAGGAGTGTGGGTGGTGGTCTGACAGGCCGGAGCTAGGACTAACAATATTGCCGACAATGGGTGTAGGACTTCCATAGTCCTTGCTCGGGTTGATTTCTGAAGGAATGAAGGTATGCTGATAGATGCGGAATTATAGTTCTCTATATTTCTTTGTTTGAAAAGTTGTTAGGAGAATTTTTTTTATTTTGAAACCTGAACCGACATCTCAATATTTTCGAAAAGTAGGTTCTTGCTGTTGGAATAAATCCGGTCCAAATTGCACGTGGCATTGGGAGTACTTCTGATGCGTTGATTTCTGAACTCAGCTTGATGTCACGGGAGGTATGATTTATCAGTTAATCTATGACTATGAATGTTTATGTATGTTCTTAGCAAAGATATCATAACATTTTGTAAACTGCTGCCTTCTAGATTGAAAACAATGAAATAAGGACATGTGGTCGCAGTTAGCGCGGGAAATGATTATGCCATCGGAAACATAATTTCTGATGCTTCTAAAAAAGTAGGCAGGGAAGACATGGTTAGAATTGAAAAAGGGAGACGCACTGTAAAGAGATTAGAGCTTGTCGGAAGAATGCAGTTTGTACGTGGTTACCTCTCACCTTTCTTTGTGACTAATCATGCAAAAAATGTCTGCGGAGTTCATTGACTGTAACTTATCATGCTAAATATGTCCACGGAGTTCACTGATTGTAACATAGTGCAGATATCTCCATCACATCTCCCCAAGCCACTATATCAGAAGATGCACACACATCACTATGCTGGATAATTTTAAGCGATTGTCTTTTGTAGATCTTGTTGGTTGACAAGATAATTTCTGATCCAAGGCATCTTTTATGGGCATGTTTTACTGTTGTAAAAGAAGGTTTTCCATTTTTTATTATCTGTTGAGGCTGTCAAAGAAGATACATACTTTGACGAGAAACAAGCTATATGGGATGATCAAAGTGGCAGCAATTAAAGCTCCTTCTTTCTGTGAACAAACCCCCCTATTTTTGGAAGACATTGCAATCATAACAGGAGGTAACTGGGTGATGAAATCAACTGATGCAACTCCCGTCATCAACATCTCTTATAAGTTTTTAGGTATAGCGTGCCCTCGGGATAACCTTACAGCTTAACATCTTCCTTACCGCATATGCTCTCCAGCCGTTTCCAACTTCAATCTTTCAACCATGGGGGATCTGAAATTAGGTAAAATCAAGGCTGCACGGCTTGACCCCAATCTGATTTTTTCTCGACAAGCGATGAGTCATGGGAAAATCAAGAATAAGTTTTGGTCCCACATATGAGGAGTACCAATGGAGGTTTATTTGTAGCAAATAAGCAGGCCACCTACACCAGTTCACACTACAGCAAATGCGGCTTTCCGCTTCCTTGACACCTACTTTGGACCATGATATCTCAATATCTGTCATTTGATTCTTTTCTTCATCATTTAGATCTGCAGTAACATTCCGATTGTCACTTGAAAAAGAGAAACACAAGGTTTTATGCATGTACTTTCATTGCAGGTCTATCTGAGATAATAGACACACATGATCAGAGCATTTCAAGCCACGTGTTGTTAGGCTCTTCTTTTTGTTAGCTCCAGTCCCATCTCACTTCTTAGTCATTAGCTTTCTTTTGCTCAAAGTTGTCTATGCCCTGCTTCGATGTAACATGTCAATTCATCCCTCTTGGTGATTTACAAATTTATTACCTTTACATATTCTACCACCTTCTGATGATTTTAGCATCCGAGAGCGCGTGTGACAATTGGAATATGTCCGTGCAGCAGTATTTGTCGTCTTGCTGGTTAATTTGGACCCACAAAATTTTGTGAAACAAATGGAGATTTAAGAGGCTCATGTAGTTGTATTATGCTATGTTCATGTTATTTGAATGGCACTTCTACCCACTCAGTACTCAATAGCCAAGTGATTATGTATTACTTTAATCCACTGCTATTCTATGGTCTGTTTAACACTCCCTCGGTCCCAAAATATAAGATCATTTTTGACACTATAATAGTGTAATAAACGGTATTACATTTTGGAATGGAGGGATTACATGGTAATGAAAGATATAATTTTAATAATATCTTAAATATGTGTGAAATACCCTCCCCAAATAATATAGGAGCCGGTGTCTTGCCTGCATGTGTAAGTTTATTTAACTGTACTCGTATTGAGCTTTTCCATCGAACTTTTTACATCAACAGGAAAAAAGACAATGTGGGCAATAATGTGTGCCACAAAGAAAAATAATATTGAATGCTCATATAACCAGTACTGCATCTAAGTGATGTATTACAACAAGATGACATATATCTGAGTTTCCATATTCTACATGAGATGGCTTCTGTATGTTCTGTATGTTCTAATGGATGCTGCCTTGTTTTGTGCAGGCTTATTGCGTGCTACATTGGTCCAACAAGTAGGGTATTGGTTCCATATCAGGATAGCTTCCCAATTCATATATGGACTTCAGCATATTAGGAAATAAGTGACCTTTCCCAAATGCAGTTTAGGGGACTTCTGAATGTTACTTTTCGAAAAGCGAGAAGGAGGATTATTGATATATGCACCGGACCATCGAATGATTCATGTCGTTCATAAATCAATACTAGGCTCTGTATTATCCTAGATATTAGTACTTGGATGTGTTCTTTTTTCATAGATGTCTTGCCCATCCTAACAGAGACCAATAAACAAAGTACGTAGTTATTACCAGAACATGTTTCCATTTTAATCCTCATACTTGATCTTATCTGTAAACTCAGATTCTTATGATTGTAGTCTACAGTCTAATATTTCCAGCACTGCTACACTTTATACCTTCTCAAGCGTACTATGATTTTTATTTTGAGCTTATTTTATTTTGCAAATAGACCCACTAGCTTATAATCTGCTATAGTATATTATCTTCATTGTTTAATGCTTCAAGATATTTATACAAATTTCTCTCATTTTATTTAACCAATGGATTGGTGCAGCAACCAACATCTTTTTGTGGCTCTTTCAAAACAGTAGGCAATGCCATAAAATATGTGATTCCATAATGACACACAATTTATTATTCCTTAGTTACCTAGACTCATCACATGTACTTTATGCTAGAGTTGATGTATAGCCTGTCAACTGATATTGTATAACTCATTTTCACCAGGTTTGCAGATATTGACCGGGGTCAGTGTTTCTAAGTGTTGTATACTATTCGACTGATGTATAATATGTCAGATATCGCTTCACTAATGTCTAATATTGTTTCTCCGGCAATATTACTTCGTATGAGTAGTGCAATACTTTTTAAACTATTTACACCATTGATATTTTAACAAAAAAATTCATTTTCATACTTTATTTATACACAAATATACTAAAAACCAATTATTACATCGCAAAAATAGACCGACGCGGCAACGCGCGCCATCCATGATCTAGTAGACATGATAACCAACAAGAAAGATCCAATCACGGCACTATTCGTTTGACAAGTCTCAAGAGCATGCAAGTCACAAAAATATTTCTATTTTCTATGGAGAAATGCATGTCTGCACCGGGCAGCTTCCATTGGTCCACACGGACTTAGGACCCATGGTAGCACGAGATTTGTTTCCAACGATACAAACGAGAGGAATACAGACTGGGCGGATTCGTGGATTTTTTTCAGAAATACGTCAGATTTTGTATCAAATTCGAAAACCGATAGCCCAAATTAGAAAAATTCACAAATGGTGCCCCGCCGGCATCTGGTGGGCCGAAGAGTGGCCTGTCGGCCGACGGATGGCCGAAGAGGGACCAGTCGGCTTGCGGGCGGCCGAAGGGGGCCCGTCGGCCCACTGGTGGCCGAAAAGCCCACCTGTCGGCTTGTGAGTGGCCGAAGAGGGCCCGTCGGCCTCCGGGAGGCTGAAGAGCCCTTGGATAAGGCCGACCGAGCCCTTCTGCCTCCTCAGTCGTTGGCTCCTCTTCTCCCTCTCGTTTTTCTGTCCTCATCCCCCCCCCCCCCCCCGCTCCGATCTCCCTCCATTCTCCACCCATTTACCTATTCAATCCGCTGAAAGAATAGATCATACCCATCTTCACCGGCCTACCTACGGTCTCATTTTGTGCCATAGGGTAGTTTTTTGTTCGTTTGGAGGAGCCATGGTGGGGTGGTGGAGGTGTGGATGGTGAGGAGGTGGTGTGGTGGAGAGGAAGAAGAAGGGGACACACGCGTCGAAGGTATACCCATTTTTTTGTGTAGGTTCTTTTTAGTGTAGGTTTATTTAGTGTACGTAGGTTTATTTTAGTATGAATTTGTTTGTTGCCAATAATGACAAGCTGGCAATGTGTGTGACAGGTGAAAATGTCTGAATCCGTAAATTTGACTGTTTATTACGGCCCTGCTAATGTTTGACATAATGAGTTGGGGGTTGATCTTAGCGAGTTTAAAAAAGGCGTCATGACACTTTCAGACCCGGAAAGACTGGACATTAGGTAGTTGAAGTACTGGTTGACTACTAGTTTTGGGTTGGATCTTGAAGTCTGTTCCGTCAGTATTCATGCATCATCGACCAAATCCTGTAAAAATATCAAGTGAGAGTTGATGCCGATAGATAGGAGCCAACATTGGTTGTCCCTGTTAAGTCGTTCCACAGACCGAAGAATCCACCCATATGCCCTAGTGCAACCAGTGGAGAAGGAGGAGAATTTCGTACAAGTCAATGTGGGGTATGAACCAGGCCAGGGTAGTCAAGTGGCTAACGAGGTTTATGTATCCGGGTCACAGCCACCGGATGTGGATGCTAGCCAAGCCGAGAAAGAGTCATGTTATGTGCCACACAATGTTAGTGGTCATGATACTAGGCAGAGTATTCAGTCGATAGTATTAGCTGGCTCTGGTGTTGCTGATGGGGATGAGGAAGGCGATGAAATGCAGAGGGTGATTTTGAGGAAGAGAATGAGGATGGGTTTGCGGAGGGTCTGTATTCTAAAATTCCGAGGATGAAGTGGAGGTACCGATTCCTTCTGCATGGGATCAGGACATATCCGCCGGCATTACTATCAACGATGGCCATGAAACTCCATGGCAATATAATACTAACCAAGTCCAGATTGGGGCTATGTTTGACACAAAGAAAAAATTGAAGTATGCGGTGATAAAGTGGGCTATGTCTACGCAGAGGGTTTTCCGGACACATATCGAGTCCAATAAAATATACCGTGAAGTGTGTTGAAAGAGGTTGTCCTGCAAAGGTGCACGGGCACGTGCCGAAGTATAACATACAATGGGTTGTCACCAATGTGGTCCCACATAATTGTGTGAGGAAAAACCTGTTAATTCGTCATCCAAACCCGACTACAACTCTCATAGCGCAACTCATGTATACTGAGATAGTTGAAAAGAAAGATATGGAAGCAAAACATATCCAAAAAGCAGTGAAGGTCAGTTGGAATTATGACATTCCATATGGGAAGGCTTGGAGGGCTAAGCAGAAGGCTATGGAGGAAAGGTTTGGGACGTTCTTCGACTCATATGATAATGTTGCCTCTCTCCTTGACATACTGAAGGAGAGGAATCCCGGCACTTATGTTAACATACAACACACGAGGTTGGAGATTATACCAGATTACAAGGTGTTGAAACGAGTATTCTTCTCTTTCGGTTTGCGAATCGAAGCTTTCCGGCATTGTCCTTCTATGATGTTTGTCGATGGTACATTCCTGTCTTGTCAGTACAAAGGGCAAATCCTGACTGCTATTGGCGTGGACGGGAACAACCAAATCATCCCACTAGCCATGGCATTTGTGGAGGGTGAGAACTTTCCAAGCTGGGTATGATTCTTCCGGCAAGTTAAAATTGCGAGAATGAAGGACCAACCAAACGTGTGTGTCATTCATGACAGACATCCTGGTATATTAAAGGTCGTGAAGACACTAACAAATCCAACAGCTAACGAGTCAACACCTTGGAAGGACTTGCAAAGTTGGTGGTGCATGCGCCATCTGGGTGCAAAAATTTTCTCACAGTTCAAGAACAAACGGTTGATGAACTTGTTCAAAAAGTTATGCAAGCAGAACCAACAACGCAAATATGAATTTATTTGGTCAAAACTAGATGAGTTTACTAAGAAGCAGGTCCTTGCTAGGACGAAAATGGAAAAAGACCAGGTTAAATTAACAACACTCATCGCAGAGCTAGAGGAGCCAGTAGGTCTTTGTGACTTGCCAGCAATTGACCCTCCTAATACATAGAGAAAGAAGGACATGACAATAAAGAATTTTTCTGAGTGGATAGAGAAAGAGCCTCCAATGAATTGATCTTTGCTGCATGACACCCATGGAGCCAGGTAAGGCCACATGACAACCAATCTTGCAGAGGTGTATAACTTTGTACTCAGAGGGAATAGAGCATTGCCACTGATAGCTATTGTGGAGGGTGTATTCCAAGGGACTTTGAGATATTTCAGAGAAAGGCACGAGTTAGCAAAGAAACATATTGCAGCTAATCAGAACACACCTTATTGTAGCCGTGTCTCCGTACTATTCAGAAGAGGCAGTATTCAATGTCTAGACAGGTGAGATGACAGGGTTTAGAGTCATTGGCAATTTCAACAAGGTAAATGATGGTGAGAGAGTATACATCCCGGATCCTAGACTTCGACGATCTAGCAGGGGCAGACGTAAGGTAAAGCGCATCCGAAACGATATGGACCAATCTGAAGCTGGTGGAGCAACCAACCAACGTTTGGTCTGCGCGGCTTATGGACATAGGATGAAATATTGCCCTAACCTGAACAAAGACGGTGCTTCCACATCAATGAGTGCTTCCACATCGACGACGACAACAGTAGCAAGAGGTGGTGGTGGCAGTCGTGTTGGACGTGGCAGTCGAGGCCGAAGGGATGGATGAGGAATAAATAACTCAGAAGCTACATAATGTATCGGCCTACGTTTTAATTTGTAATATGTCTGCACTATGTTTTAATGTGTACTATGTCGGACTATGTTTTTATTTGTAATATGCAAATTTGAGAACAATTTTCGAACATGAGCTTAGCTAAAAAACATAATTACTGATACTACTGGATAATTCTGCTATATAATTCAATACAAATTCTAGTACTGGATATTTCTACTACTGGATAGTTCAATATAAATTCAACCATTACATACTTAAAATTGATCACAGATCTCCTTCAACTTTTTGACCTTGTCCTTATAGCCATGGTTCTGTTTCATCATATCAGAAATGATGTACTCTAACTTTTTCTTCTCTTGCTTCATTTGGTCTCTCTCTAGCACAAGCTGGTCCTTCTCCTTCTCTACCTTCACCCTAAGTACCTGATGTACATTGGTGCAACCATGGTCTGCCAACTTCTTATTCTCAATCTCCTCTTTCAGATCACTGATAGCCAACCTAGCACTGCTGAGCTGATTAATAGTCTCCTCCTTGTCAGCCACCATTTTTGCAAAATCAGGTTTGAAAAATCTAAGCTCTTCCTCCATCTTCCTCTTTTCTCCAATTATTTTGAAATTTTCTTCATCCAACTTAAGATTTTCTCTGATTATGTCCTCGTTTTCTTTGTCATACATGCTACACAACTGACCTATGCAAAACTGCATAGCAACTGACCACTCAGGGTCTATCCACTTCAGATAGCTGCACTTTTCTTCTGCCTAAAATTCAGAACAATTTCAGTGATTAACATACATGAAATTGAGTGGAGCATAAACTAACTAAGATTAACTAATTACAGTGCAACATACCTTCTCCTTTGCACAAGCAAGAAAACGCCAGCCAGTGTCAGTAGATTGAAATGCAACTTGCCTGAGGCAACGCTCTAGATGCAGACAACGAGAAGTTCATGAGCAATGCCACTCCATTCATAGCATGGTATAGTCCTAGGAAGCTAAAAACAGAACACATCGAACTGTTATGAAATCCTGAAATGAAGAACCCTAAACCTAACCGTAAATGCTGGAATCCCGAAATTATTGTACTTCCCTAGTCACACTCTCGTCATCCCAAGAAGAGCTTGATCCCTCGCTCCAAGAAACCATGACAGATTAATTGACAAAACTAAATCTAGCGGAGAACCTAAAAATATTTAAACAAGTAAACTGACAGACTTAAATATATCTACATCTACTGGAGAACCTAAAATATATTTAAACTAATTAATTGAACAAAATAATTGGTAGACCTAAATATATTCAAATCTACCGGACAACCTAAAAATATTTGAACAAATTAATTGGCACACCTAAATATATCCAAATCTACCGGACAACCTAAAAATATTTGAACTACTTAATTAGCACACCTGGATATATCCAAATCTAACAACCTAAAATTATTTAAACTATTTAATTAGCAGACCTAAATATATCCAAATCTACGAACCTAATAATATTTAAACTACTTAATTGAGTCACCTAAATATATCCAAATCTACCGGAGCATACGGAACGATTGTTGAATTTTACCCTTGAAGCATGGGAAGAAACGACGAACGACCACCACCTTTACACACACCTCCACCACCACCACCACGTGTGTCCCCTTCTTCACTCCTCTCCACCACACCACCTCCTCGCCATCCACACCTCCACCACCCCACCATCATGGCATAAAATGAGACCGTAGGCCGGTGGAGATGGGTATGATCTATTGTTTCAGCGAATTGAATAGGAAAATGGATGGAGGATGGAGGATATCGGAGGGGGGGGGGGGAAATGAGGACAGAAAAATGAGAGAGAGAAGAGGAGCCAGCGACTGAGGAGGAAGAAGGGCTCGGTCGGCATTATCCAGGGGCTCTTCGGCCTCCTGGAGGCCAACGGGCCCTCTTTGGCCGCCCACAAGCCGACAAGTGGGCTTTTCGGCCACCAGTGGGCCGACGGGCCCCTTCGGTCGCCCGCAAGCCGACCTGTGCCCCTTCGGCCTCCCGCCACTCTTCAGCCCACCAGAGGCCGACGAGGTACCATTTGTGCATTTTTCTAATTTGGGCTGTCGGTTTTCGAATTTGGTACAAAATCTGGCGTACTTTAAAAAAATCGGATTCATGCGTCTATCTCCTATCGTGTGGCTCAATGTCGGCGAACTGCTTGTGAAGTCGAGTGACCTAAGCGAGGCCGCCACCGGCAGCAAAGATGACGGAGGCTCATGCCCTCGCAACTATAGGCAACGCCAAGACTTTTGAGCGTGCGCCCCGGCACCTCTCCTTTGATTCATGTTTTTGGACATTAATAGCTCTCTTATCTATCCGGAAATTACATTCTATTTTTACTGTATGTGTTCTTTACATATATTTGGATTGTATCATTATAAACTCCTTTCACATACAAATTTGACGGTAGGCTTGCCGAGTCCGCCGTATTGAACGTCCCCGACATAGCTGGTATATATTGAGGCTAATAAAGAAGACTTTTCTCAAGTAACGCATCGCTACCCTATACTTCCGCGAGACACCCATGTTACTAATATAGGCCCTCCACCTAATGTTGATTGTTAGAATTTTGGTTATTAGAAAGCTTTAATGTGGTATCACGTTAATTTGTGGTGCCAACTTTGTCCTTTGTGAAATCATCATGAATGGTTACTCCCCCATGGATCCTAAGAATCTACCCCCCCCCCCTCTCCACACACACCCACCCACCCCTGCACATAAACTAGGGCTAGACAATTTAACCTCCTTGTCGTCTATGACTATAAAGAGCCTTGATCCCGTCGTCTTCAACCACATTCGTCTCTACGACACCACAAAGGATGCTTGGGACGCTTCTGAGAGATTGCACGAAGGAAACTGAAATCTCAAGACTTCCAACCTCATGGTGTTGAAGAGAAAGATGGACCTCTTTGCAATGACGAATGGGGAATCACCCGAAGACATCCACGCAAGACTCAAATTATCTAGCAATTGAGTTGAAGGTATATGATGATACATTAGCTCTGGAAGCTTTTATGAAGGAGAAGTTCCTAAGAGACGTCATGCCCACGCACTCCGACATGGTGTTCAACATCCAACAAAGAACCGATTATGCAAAAGTATCACCGGATGATTTACTATCATTGTATGTCTTCCTTGAGAATTTTGCCAACATCGCCGAACAGATGCGTTTGGCCCAATGTATTACCACCAAGACCTCTTTGGCCCTCATGCCACTCAAGAGCCAAGCATTGATTCAAGTAGCAATGCCATTGCTTATGATCATGAAGATGAAGAATACTTCAAGTGATTCTCCGAAGGGTTGGAGACGTAGCCCTCATGGCTAAGGGTTTCCAATCTTGAGGAGGATCAACAAGAAGATTCTCCAAGGGTCCACCCTCCGCTAGGCAAACATGTTACAATCGTGGTGATCCAAGACACGTCCTTAAGGATTGCCCCAAGCCTCGAAGGACCAATTTTGACGTGAGGCGTGAAGAGCCCTCAAAGACATCAAATCCCTACTACGATGACGGCAAGCCCTATCAGAGTGACACTAGAGCAAGAGATCTCATTGTAGAGGAGCACACATATGATGATGCCATCGTTCAAGATAAGGCGGTTGGTGTTGCCAGTCTTGCAAGACACATCACCGACACTCGCACCACCCTCTTCCACTACGATCTCATCAAATAGAAGAGGGAGACACAAGAAAAGTGTTTCATGGCAGGAGAAGTAAATGTCCCATACCCATCTCTTCTTCCATCATGCCCAACAATTCAAGTAGAAATTAATTTGGATGATGCTAATGAATATGGTCTAAATAAAGAAGGTCAATAGATCTATGATACTATGGTAGCTCTAAAAAGGAAGCCTCTTGAGACTTTCCAAAGTTTTGTCAAACGGTTTGCTAAGGCTAAGGACACCATTGCCAACTAATAAGACCTCCTCTTTGAAGAGAAGGAGTTCATAGGTTGTTTCAAGAGTGCACTCAATTTAGATGAACCATTCAGAGTCCAGTACTTTCATAACTTATGTGGGATTAAACCCAACATCTACTGTAGTGCATTTTTGTGCTCTTCGTACTAGTGCAATATGTACTCCCTATTATAGTGAACTTGTGCTTCTCATGTAGTGAACGTTTCCACTTTATCTAGTGCTTCATCGCGGGGTTACAGTGCAAGTTGTACTCCACGTGCAATACAATTTATATTGCACGTAAGTAGTCTACTTACGTGCAAGCAGTGCTTCATGTCAAGTGCAACTTGTGTTTCATGCATAATGCAAATATACTCCGTGACTCAACATGTACTTCACATGACTTCACACGCAATATGAGTATTCGACATAGGACACACGTAAATGAAACGATGTAGCACGCAAGAAAAAAAATAAACTGATGTAAATAAAGTAGGAAAAACGTCATGTAGCCTCGCTCCAGGCTCACATTTCTATAAGGTCTACTTCCTAGACCGCCAAAACGTGACCCTACCCCAACCTTTTGGGGGATGCTATTTGACGCATTTTGCAACTAGTTGTCGGGGTATCGCACGCACGGAGGAAGCGATACACCGAGACGGGGCGGCCCATTAGATGGGTTCCAGGATTCAAGTTTTGGTAACCTCCTGGAAGGTTCCAGCCGGTTTTCTCTGGTTTCGGGAACCTTCTAGAAGGTTCCTGAACCTTTTTTCAGTTTCTTTTCGTTTTTCTTTTTCTATTTTTTCCTGTTTTCTTTTTCTTTTTTCTTTCTTTCTTTTTTTCCAAAGTTATTTTATCTTTTCTAAAATAAGTTCATGCTCCAAAAAAATTCAAATTAGAAAAATGATTTTGCTTTTTTTAAAAACTTTCATAACTCTAAAAAATCGGAATTTTCAAAAAATGTTCAGTATTTTTCAAAAAACAATAGGTATTCGAAGAAAATGTTTAGTCTTAAATTTTTGAACTAAGTTTGCGTTTTAAAAAAGTTTCTTAAATTTTTCAACTAACTTTGCGTTTTAAAAAATTTCTTAAATTTTTGAAAAAGGTTCTTTCTTCTAAAAATTTGTCAAACTTTCAAAAAAATTTCGTTTTTCAAACTCTGTTCAAAAATTCAAAAAACGTATTAGATTTTAGAAAAATGTTCTTCAAATTATATAAATGTATTTGACTTATTAAAAATGATCTAAGTTTCAAATAGTTGCTGTCGTTCAAAAAAAATCGAAATTCATAAAATATTCGAGAATTTCATAAAATTTTGGCTTTTTTGAATATGTTCTGTATTTTCAACAAATATTCGGTATTTTCATGAAATGAACGAAATGGCGAAATAAAATTCAAGTATCAAAATAAGTTTGTGTTCGAAAATTGGTATTGAATTTCGTAAAATTTTCTTGCTTTTAAAAAACGTTCCAAGTTTAAAAAGTTTGTCGTCTTTGAAACTTTGCTCATCAATTCAAATAAAGTTCTGAATTTTAAAAAATTATTCTGGATTTTCAGAAATTGTTCTTCAAATTTGAAAAAAGTTTCATAATGAGAACTAAAAAAGAAAAGTAAAAAATGGAAGAAAAGAAGAACTAAAAAGAAAATAAGCGGAAAAGGAGAAAAAGAATAAAGGAAATTTTGAGATTTTGTTTGAGACAAAACGAAATGCGACCACTCGGGCGACCCCCTGTGCGTGCCAGCGACCGACAAAAAGAAAAATGAAATCTTTTAATGTATCTACTTTTTGGAAAATTGTAAGCGTTTTTTTAATGTTCTTATCCATTGATATTTTTTCCTGAACAATTTGTTTTCTTTTATTCACTATTTTCCAAAATATATTTTAATATATTTTAATATTTTTTGTAATATTATAAACTTTTTGTATACAGATTGAAAAAAAAAATTAGATGCATGGTATGTTTTTTAATATTGCATGTTGAACATTCATAAAATGCATATTGAACAATTTTAAATACACCAAGACCATTTTTAAACACACATGGAACATTTAAAAAAACAATCTTAATCCTTTTTTTAATTTCATACATCTTTGTTATATGTCATAACTATTTCTCATAATGGTGAGCAGCAGTTTTTATATTTAAAGAACATTTTCGTAAATGTTATAAGATATATTTTGAAATGCCTGAAAATTTTATAAATGCCAAGATTTTTTGAATTGTATGACCATATTTTTTTAATTAAGCAAATGTTTTGGTAATTTCATAAATATTTTTACAGAATATCAGGACCAAATTTTAAAATTCGAAATATAGCACACATTATTATAAATTGTACGACCACTTTAAAACATTGCACAAACAAATGTTTTGCACCGCATGGACATGTCCTAAATGTTTGGTGAGTTTTTCACAAAATAAATTTATTTATTTATTATATATATATATATATATATATATACATATATATATATATACATATATATATATATATATACATATATATATATATATATATATACATATATATATATATATATATATATATATGTATATATATATATATATATGTATATATATATACATATATATATATATATATACATATATATATATATATATATATACATATATATATATATATATATATATATATATATATATATATATATATATATATATATATATATATATATATATATATATATATATATATAAGTACGAAAATGAAATCAACAGAAAATAATTGCTTCAATGTTTTACGTATACGAACGAAGTCATCGGAGCACTATAATATAGTCATAGACACACCCATTTGGCGCGGCAAGCAGCTGACGCGCTAGGCCTCAAAATGTCGGTGCGATCTAAAGCATCGACATTTCCTATTTGGCGCGGCAAGCGCCAGTTAATGTGCATTCTGTTAACTGGCGCATGTAGCATTCTTAAATGGACGCGCTAGACCTCAAAATGTAGCATTCTGTTAACTGACGCCGGGTGACGGACTTTTTCTTAAAAATTCTATGAACCATTTTGAATCTTGATGATTTTTTATTAAATTTTCACGAATATTTTTTCAAATTGATGAACTTTTCTATGAAAATCGATGAACCTTTAAATTTTATAATTTTTTTTGCATATTGATCAAGATTTTTAAAAATGATGATCATCTTTTTGAAAATGGATGATTGTTTTCAAAATTGATAAACTTTTTTAGGATCTATTATTTTTATCAAAGTTAAGTAAAATTTTAAAAAAACATGAACCTTTTACAACTTTCACGACTTGTTTTCAATTTTAATGTACTATTTTACAAATTGATGAACCTTTTTTATAGAAATGAACTTTTTTTCAAATGGATGAACTATTTTCTTTAAACATGTAAACCTTTTTTATTATATATGTTTATTTTCTAACAATATCAACATAAGAAAAACAGAACAAAAAAACTGGACAGCTCGCATGCGTGCTAGTGGGCCGGTCTAGGACAGCGACGCTAAACATCGGAAATAGGAGCTCCCTAAAACGTCGGTGTAGATAGCCAAGCTACTACAGGACCTAAACCGGGTAACGTTTTGGAGGTTCTTAAACCGGGCAATCTTTTTCATATTGTCTTTTTACTGGCTTTTCTATTTGTTTTCTATTTTAAAATAAGTAAAAAATTTAAAATATTGCAGTTCAATATTTTCAGATTCATATTTTAATAAATTGAAATTTAAAATAATAAATGTTCACGGCTATAAATAACACATTCTAAAAAATATTTTAAAAACAAATCACCAGTTATAAAGCTTAGTTCGTGTTTTCAAAACATGTTCTAATTTAACAAAAACATGTTTTTATCAATTGTTCTGAAATTTCTTTAAGATTATAGAATATAAAATATTTGTGACACATTGTAAATTTACTTTCAATTTTTACAAAATGTTCTTGGTTTCAGAAAAATCTTGACGCTTATAAAAACAGTTAACATTATAAATAAATGAAAATTTAAAACATTCACCAGCTGTAATGTTTTGTTACTTTTTGAAAATATGCTCGAAATTTTTGAACGTATTAGTGTATTCTGAATTATTCTATATTTTCCTAAGAAAACAATCGAACTTCAAAAAGTGGTGACACTTTAAAAAATGTTTAGATTTTTCAAAAAAAAATCTTGGTTTCTAAACTGTTCTTTTTTAAAATAATCAAAATTTTAAATTTTGGTGACACATTTGAAAAAAATGCTTGTAATTTGCCAATTGAGTTTCGTTTTTAAAAAATCATTTGAAATGTCAGAAATAGTTCACAATTTTCAAAATGTCGTTTTTCTTTTTTAATATGATTGCATTTTTTTTAAATTGTCTCGACACTCCTGTGTGCAAAGTCCCTGCCATGGCAAAAATTGTTCTAGAGAGTTTTCGAAAGAGTGCAACAACTTGACTGTTAATGCCTAATATAGGGTTTCCCGACGTGGTAAAGTCTTGAGTCAAAACAACATATGATGGATTAAAGTCTAGAGCACATTGGCCCCTGCGCAACTTGTAAAAGAGCATATCTGACTGTTCCGGCATGACTGGCGCGAGAAGAACTAGGATGCGACCGGTGACGGCGAATCCGCGGGCCTGGAGCCGCCATGTCGCGGCCGCTAGCCGGGCATGGGGCAGATCTAGTTCAATTCAAGGGTTTTCACTTCAATACCCATTACGTTTGGCACAAATCTTAGTATACATGATGTATTTCATGTGGATATATGGGGAAATGAATTAGGCACATGAAAAAATGGCTACCAAACAGACTAGTCCACCTCTATATTCTCCTCACCACCCAACATGGCCCAAGTCGCCTAAATCGTTGCTGCAGGAGGCACCCACTTCGCTAAAAGAACCCGAAATCATTAATTGAGGAGTATTTAAAAAAATATTAATGATGCACTACATGTGCATCACTTGTGGCAACCTGTGAGTTTTTTTTTTCATATATTCGTATTTTTAAAACGTTTTATCACTTAAACTGTGCGTCGAAATCTTGAACCGTTTCCATCATTGAATTCCTCGTGCTGAGATCTTCAAAACTAGATCCCATATTAATAGGTTTTAACGAACTTTTTCTTCACAAAAAAACACGGACAAAAAACCAAAGGGAAAAATCGTGCCTCTCCGAGAATGAAAAAACATGTTTTTCTTTTTGGTTTCCCCTTGCCTTTCGTGGAAGCAAACCTGTGCCTCTCGCAAAAGCAAAACCGTGCCTCTAACGGAAGCAAAAAACAGAGAACATGTTTTTTCGTATCAAAGAGGCACGACCGTGCCTCCCGCGAAAGCAAATTTGTGTTTTTTGCAGAAGCAAAACCGTGCCTCTTGAAAAAGAAAAAGAAACAGAAAAAACATTTTTCCCGTTTTCGAGAGGTACGGTCATGCCTCTCGCGAAAGCAAATCCGTGCCTCTCGCGGAAGTAAAACCGTGCCTCTCGCGAAAGCAAATCCGTGCCTCTCGCGGAAGTAAAACCGTGCCTCTCGCGAAAAAAGAAAGAAAAAACAAAATCAAAAAACGTATTTTTTTCCATTTTCGAAAGGCACGGCCGTGTCTGTCGCGAAAGTAGAACCGTGCCTCTCGAGCCTCTCGGAAGCAAATTCTTACCTCTCGTGCAAGATAAATCATGCTTTTTGAGAAAGGAGAAAAACGAGGGTTTTCGCCAAAAAATGTTTTGTTGTCGAAAGGCTAAGAAAGACCTTGGGTAGGGCAGAGCTGCTCGCTATCTTTTGCTCGTTGACGCTCTCTTGATAAAACTGTTAGTGAACGTCGCATGGGAAACAAAAATTTTCCTACGCGCACGAAGACATATCATGGTGATGTCCATTTACGAGAGGGGATGTGTGATCTACGTACCCTTGTAGACCGTACAGCAGAAGTATTAGTGAACGCGGTTGATGTAGTGCAATGTCCTCACGTCCCTCGATCCGCCCCGCGAACCATCCCGCGATCAGTCCCACGATCTAGTGCCGAACGGACGGCACCTCCGCGTTTAGCACACGTACAGCTCGACGATGATCTCAGCCTTCTTGATCCAGCAAGAGAGACGGAGAGGTAGATGAGTTCTCCGGCAGCGTGACGGCGCTCCGGAGGTTGGTGGTGATCTTATCTCAGCAGGGCTCCGTCCGAGCTCCGCAGAAACGCGATCTAGAGGTAAAACCGTGGAGATATTGTTGGGGAACGTCGCATGGGAAACAAAAATTTTCCTACGCGTACGAAGACCTATCATGGTGATGTTCATCTACGAGAGGGGATGAGTGATCTACGTACCCTTGTAGACCGTACAGCAGAAGCGTTAGTGAACGCGGTTGATGTAGTGGAACGTCCTCACGTCCCTCGATCCGCCCCGCGAACAATCCCGCGATCAGTCCCACGATCTAGTACCGAACGGACGGCACCTCCGCGTCCAGCACACGTACAGCTCGACGATGATCTCGGCCTTCTTGATCCAGCAAGAGAGACGGAGAGGTAGAAGAGTTCTCCGGCAGCGTGACGGCGCTCCGGAGGTTGGTGATGACCTTGTCTCAGCAGGGCTCCGCCCGAGCTCCGCAGAAACGCGATCTAGAGGAAAAACCGTGGAGGTATGTGGTCGGGCTGCCGTGGAAAAGTCGTCTCAAATCAGCCCTAAAACCTCCGTATATATAGGTGGGAGGGAGGGGACCTTGCCTTGGGGCTCAATGAGCCCCAAGGGGGTCGGCCGAGCCAAGGGGGGAAGGCTCCCCCCCCAAACCGAGTTGGACTTGGTTTGGTGGGTGGGAGTCCTTCCCTTCCTTCCCACCTCCTCCTTTTTTTTTCTTTTCTCTTGATTTTCTCTTCTTGGCGCATAGGGCCCTTTTGGGCTGTCCCACCAGCCCACTAAGGGCTGGTGTGCCACCCTCAAGGCCTATGGGCTTCCCCGGGGTGGGTTGCCCCCCCGGTGAACTCCCGAAACCCATTCGTCATTCCCGACACATTCCCGGTAACTCCGAAAACCTTCCGGTAATCAAATGAGGTCATCCTATATATCAATCTTCGTTTCCGGACCATTCCGGAAACCCTCGTGACGTCCGTGATCTCATCCGGGACTCCGAGCAACATTCGGTAACCAACCATATAACTCAAATACGCATAAAACAACGTCGAACCTTAAGTGTGCAGACCCTGCGGGTTCGAGAACTATGCAGACATGACCCGAGAGACTCCTCGGTCAATATCCAATAGCGGGACCTGGATGCCCATATTGGATCCTACATATTCTACGAAGATCTTATCGTTTGAACCTCAGTGCCAAGGATTCATATAATCCCGTATGTCATTCCCTTTGTCCTTCGGTATGTTACTTGCCCGAGATTCGATCGTCAGTATCCGCATACCTATTTCAATCTCGTTTACCGGCAAGTCGCTTTACTCGTTCCGTAATACAAGATCCCGCAACTTACACTAAGTTACATTGCTTGCAAGGCTTGTGTGTGATGTTGTATTACCGAGTGGGCCCCGAGATACCTCTCCGTCACACGGAGTGACAAATCCCAGTCTCGATCCATACTAACTCAACTAACACCTTCGGAGATACCTGTAGAGCATCTTTATAGTCACCCAGTTACGTTGCGACGTTTGATACACACAAAGCATTCCTCCGGTGTCAGTGAGTTATATGATCTCATGGTCATAGGAATAAATACTTGACACGCAGAAAACAGTAGCAACAAAATGACACGATCAACATGCTACGTCTATTAGTTTGGGTCTAGTCCATCACGTGATTCTCCTAATGACGTGATCCAGTTATCAAGCAACAACACTTTGTTCATAATCAGAAGACACTGAATATCTTTGATCAACTGGCTAGCCAACTAGAGGCTTGCTAGGGACGGTGTTTTGTCTATGTATCCACACATGTAAATGAGTCTTCATTCAATACAATTATAGCATGGATAATAAACGATTATCTTGATATAGGAATTATAATAATAACTATATTTATTATTGCCTCTAGGGCATAATTCCAACAGTCTCCCACTTGCACTAGAGTCAATAATCTAGCCCTCACACCATCATGTGAATTACATTGTAATAAATCTAACACCCATACAGTTCTGGTGTTGATCATGCTTTGGCCGTGGAAGAGGTTTAGTCAGCGGGTCTGCTACATTCAGATCCGTGTGCACTTTGCATATATTTACGTCCTCTCCCTCGACGTAGTCGCAGATGAGGTTGAAGCGTCGTTTGATGTGTCTGGACTTCTTGTGAAACCGTGGTTCCTTTGCTAAGGCAATGGCACCCGTGTTGTCACAGAACAAGGTTATTGGATTCAGTGCGCTTGGCACCACTCCAAGATCCGCCATGAATTGCTTCATCCAGACACCCTCCTTAGCCGCCTCCGAGGCAGCCATATACTCCACTTCACATGTAGAATCTGCAACGATGCTTTGCTTGGAACTGCACCAGCTTACCGCACCCCCATTAAGAATAAATACGTATCCGGTTTGCGACTTAGAGTCGTCCGGATCTGTGTCAAAGCTTGCATCGACGTAACCTTTTACGACGAGTTCTTCATCACCTCCATACACGAGAAACATCTCCTTAGTCCTTTTCAGGTACTTCAGGATATTCTTGACCGCTGTCCAGTGATCCACTCCTGGATTACTCTGGAACCTACCTGCCATACTTATGGCCAGGCTAACATCCGGTCTAGTGCACAGCATTGCATACATGATAGAACCTATGGCTGAAGCATAGGGGACGGAGCGCATATGCTCTCTATCTTCATCAGTTGCTGGGCACGGAGTCTTACTCAATCTCGTACCTTGTAAAACTGGCAAGAACCCTTTCTTGGACTGTTCCATTTTGAACCTTTTCAAAACTTTATCAAGGTATGTGCTTTGTGAAAGTCCTATCAGGCGTTTTGATCTATCCCTATAGATCTTAATGCCTAGAATGTAAGCAGCTTCTCCTAGGTCCTTCATAGAGAAACTTTTATTCAAGTAATCTTTTATGCTCTCCAAAAACTCTACGTTGTTTCCAATCAGCAATATGTCATCCACATATAATATTAGAAACGCCACAGAGCTCCCACTCACTTTCTTGTAAATACAAGATTCTCCAACCACTTGTATAAACCCAAATGCTTTGATCACCTCATCAAAGCGTTTGTTCCAACTCCGAGATGCTTGCACCAGTCCATAAATGGATCGCTGGAGCTTGCACACCTTGTTAGCATTCTTAGGATCGACAAAACCTTCGGGTTGTATCATATACAACTCTTCCTTAAGGAAACCGTTAAGGAACGCCGTTTTGACATCCATCTGCCAGATTTCATAATCGAAAAATGCAGCTATTGCTAACATGATTCTGACGGACTTAAGCATCGCTACGGGTGAGAATGTCTCATCGTAGTCAACTCCTTGAACTTGTGAAAAACCCTTTGCCACAAGTCGAGCTTTATAAACGGTCACATTGCCGTCAGCGTCCGTCTTCCTCTTAAAGATCCATTTGTTCTGAATAGCCTTGCGGCCTTCAGGTAGTACCTCCAAAGTCCACACTTTGTTCTCATACATGGATCCTATCTCGGACTTCATGGCTTCTAGCCATTTGTTGGAATCTGGGCCACCATTGCTTCTTCATAATTTGCAGGTTCATTGTTGTCTAACAACATGATTGACAAGACGGGATTACCATACCACTCTGGAGCAGCACGTGGTCTCGTCGACCTGCGTGGTTCGACAGAAACTTGAACTGGAGTTTCATGATCATCATCATTAACTTCCTCCTCAACCGGCGTCGCAACGACAGAGGTTTCCCCTTGCCCTGCGCCACCATCTAGAGGGATGAGAGGTTCGACAACCTCATCAAGTTCTATCTTCCTCCCACTCAATTCTCTCGAGAGAAACTCCTTCTCGAGAAAAGCTCCGTTTTTAGCAACAAATACTTTGCCCTCGGATTTGAGATAGAAGGTGTACCCAACTGTCTCTTTTGGGTAACCTATGAAGACGCACTTTTCCGCTTTGGGTTCCAGCTTTTCAGGCTGAAGCTTTTTGACATAAGCATCACATCCCCAAACTTTAAGAAACGACAACTTTGGCCTTTTGCCATACCACAGTTCGTATGGTGTCGTCTCGACGGATTTTGATGGTGCCCTATTTAAAGTGAATGCAGTTGTTTCTAATGCATAGCCCCAAAACGATAACGGCAAATCAGTAAGAGACATCATAGATCGCACCATCTCTAATAGAGTACGATTACGACGTTCGGACACACCATTACGCTGTGGTGTTCCAGGCGGTGTTAACTCTGAAACAATTCCACATTGTCTTAAGTGAGCACCAAACTCGAAACTCAGATATTCACCCCCACGATCAGACCGTAGGAACTTGATCTTCTTGTTACGATGATTTTCAACTTCACTCTGAAATTGCTTGAACTTTTCAAATGTTTCAGAGTTGTGCTTCATTAAGCAGACATAACCATATCTACTCAAATCGTTAGTGAAGGTGAGAAAATAACGATATCCGCCGCGTGCCTCTACGCTCATCGGGCCACACACATCGGTATGTATGATTTCCAACAAGTCACTTGCACGCTCCATTGTTCCGAAGAACGGAGTTTTAGTCATCTTGCCCATGAGGCATGGTTCGCACGTGTCAAGTGAATCAAAGTCAAGTGACTCCAAAAGTCCATTGGCATGGAGTTTCTTCATGCGCTTTACACCAATATGACCTAAGCGGCAGTGCCACAAAAATATGGCGCTATCATTGTTAACTCTAACTCTTTTGGTCTCAATGTTACGTATGTGTGTATCGCTATCAAGATTCAATATGAACAATCCTCTCACATTGGGTGCATGACCATAAAAGATGTTACTCATAGAAATAGAACAACCATTATTCTCTGACTTAAAAGAGTAACCGTCTCGCAATAAACAAGATCCAGATATAATGTTCATGCTCAACGCAGGCACTAAATAACAATGATTCAAGTTCATAACTAATCCTGATGGTAACTGAAGTGAAACTGTGCCGACGGCGATTGCATCAACCTTGGAACCATTTCCTACGCGCATCGTCACTTCATCTTTCGCCAGCCTTCGTCTATTCCGTAGTTCCTGTTTCGAGTTGCAAATATGAGCAGCAGAACCGGTATCGAATACCCAGGCACTACTACGAGAGCCGGTTAAGTACACATCAATAACATGTATATCAAATATACCTGATTTTTCTTTGGCCGCCTTCTTATCTGCCAGATACTTGGGGCAATTGCGCTTCCAGTGACCCATACCCTTGCAATAGTAACACTCCGTTTCAGGCTTAGGTCCAGCTTTGGGTTTCTTCGTCGGATTGGCAACAGGCTTGCCGCTCTTCTTCGAATTACCCTTCTTGCCTTTGCCGTTTCTCTTGAAACTAGTGGTCTTATTCACCATCAACACTTGATGCTCTTTACGGAGTTCAGACTCTGCGACTTTCAGCACCGCAAACAACTCGCCGGGAGACTTGTTCATCCCTTGCATGTTGTAGTTCAACACAAAGCCTTTATAGCTTGGCGGCAGTGATTGATGGATTCTGTCAGTGATAGCCTCTTGCGGGAGTTCAATCCCCAGCTCAGCTAGACGGTTTGAGTACCCAGACATTTTGAGCACGTGTTCACTGACAGATGAGTTTTCCTCCATCTTGCAAGCATAGAATTTATCGGAGGTCTCATACCTCTCGATCCGGGCGTTCTTCTGAAAGATAAACTTCAACTCCTGGAACATCTCAAATGCTCCATGACGCTCAAAGCGACGTTGAATTCCCGGCTCTAAGCCATACAAGACTGCACATTGAACTATTGAGTAGTCCTCCTTACGTGCTAACCAAGCGTTCTTAACATCCTGATCAGCCGTAGCGGGTGGTTCATCTCCTATCGCAGCATTAAGGACATAATCCTTCTTCCCAGCTTGTAAGATTAGCTTAAGATTACGAGCCCAGTCTACAAAGTTGCTTCCATCATCTTTCAACTTAGCTTTCTCTAGGAACGTATTAAAATTCAGGATGACTGTAGCGTGAGCCATGATCTACAACACAAATATATTCAAAGTGGACTTAGACTATGTTCAAGATAATTAGAGTTTAACTTAATCAAATTATTTGCTAAACTCCCACTCAAAAAGTACATCTCTCTAGTCATTTGAGTGGTTCATGATCCACTTACACTAGCTCAAGTCCGATCATCACGTGAGTTGAGCATAGTTTCAGTGGTAAGCATCCCCATGCTAATCATATCATCTATATGATTCATGATCGACCTTTCGGTCTCATGTGTTCCGAGGCCATGTCTGCACATGCTAGGCTCGTCAAGCTTAACCCGAGTGTTCCGCGTGCGCAACTGTTTTGCACCCGTTGTATGTGAACGTTGAGTCTATCACACCCGATCATCACGTGGTGTCTCGAAACGACGAACTGTAGCAACGGTGCACAGTCGGGGAGAACACAATTTCCTCTTGAAATTTTAGTGAGAGATCACCTCATAATGCTACCGTCATTCTAAGCAAAATAAGGTGCATAATGTTGGAATTATGCCCTAGAGGCAATAATAAATATAGTTATTATTATAATTCATGTATCAAGATAATCGTTTATTATCCATGCTATAATTGTATTGAATGAAGACTCATTTACATGTGTGGATACATAGACAAAACACCGTCCCTAGCAAGCCTCTAGTTGGCTAGTCAGTTGATAAAAGATAGTCAGTGTCTTCTGATTATGAACAAGGTGTTGTTGCTTGATAACTGGATCACGTCATTAGGAGAATCACGTGATGGACTAGACCCAAACTAATAGACGTAGCATGTTGATCGTGTCATTTTGTTGCTACTGTTTTCTGCGTGTCAAGTATTTATTCCTATGACCATGAGATCATATAACTCACTGACACCGAAGGAATGCTTTGTGTGTATCAAACGTCGCAACGTAACTGGGTGACTATAAAGATGCTCTACAGGTATCTCCGAAGGTGTTAGTTGAGTTAGTATGGATCAAGACTGGGATTTGTCACTCCGTGTGAACGGAGAGGTATCTCGGGGCCCACTCGGTAATACAACATCACACACAAGCCTTGCAAGCAATGTAACTTAGTGTAAGTTGCGGGATCTTGTATTACGGAATGAGTAAAGAGACTTGTCGGTAAACGAAATCGAAATAGGTATACGGATACTGACGATCGAATCTCGGGCAAGTAACATACCGAAGGACAAAGGGAATGATATACGGGATTATACGAATCCTTGGCACTGAGGTTCAAACGATAAGATCTTCGTAGAATATGTAGGATCCAATATGGGCATCCAGGTCCCGCTATTGGATTTTGACCGAGGAGTCTCTCGGGTCATGTCTACATAGTTCTCGAACCCGCAGGGTCTGCACACTTAAGGTTCGACGTTGTTTTATGCGTATTTGAGTTATATGGTTGGTTACCGAATGTTGTTCGGAGTCCCGGATGAGATCACAGACGTCACGAGGGTTTTCGGAATAGTCCAGAAACGAAGATTGATATATAGGATGACCTCATTTGATTACCGGAAGGTTTTCGGAGTTACCGGGAATGTACCGGGAATGACGAATGGGTTCCGGGAGTTCACCGGGGGGGGGGGGGCAACCCACCCCGGGGAAGCCCATAGGCCTTGAGGGTGGCACACCAGCCCTTAGTGGGCTGGTGGGACAGCCCAAAAGGGCTCTATGCGCCAAGAAGAGAAAATCAAGAGAAAAGAAAAAAAGGAGGAGGTGGGAAGGAAGGGGGACTCCCTCCCACCAAACCAAGTCCAACTCGGTTTGGGGGGGAGTCCTCCCCCCTTAGACTCGGCCGACTCCCTTGGGGCTCCTTGAGCCCCAAGGCAAGGTCCCCTCTCTCCCACCTATATATACGGAGGTTTTAGGGCTGATTTGAGACGACTTTTCCACGGCAGCCCGACCACATACCTCCACGGTTTTTCCTCTAGATCGCGTTTCTGCGGAGCTCGGGCGGAGCCCTGCTGAGACAAGGTCATCACCAACCTCCGGAGCGCCGTCACGCTGCCGGAGAACTCTTCTACCTCTCCGTCTCTCTTGCTGGATCAAGAAGGCCGAGATCATCGTCGAGCTGTATGTGTGCTGAACGCGGAGGTGCCGTCCGTTCGGTACTAGATCGTGGGACTGATCGCGGGATTGTTCGCGGGGCGGATCGAGGGACGTGAGGACGTTCCACTACATCAACCGCGTTCACTAACGCTTCTGCTGTATGATGTACAAGGGTACGTAGATCACTCATCCCCTCTCGTAGATGGACATCACCATGATAGGTCTTCGTGCGCGTAGGAAAGTTTTTGTTTCCCATGCGACGTTCCCCAGCAGTGGCATCATGAGCTAGGTTCATGCGTAGATGTCTTCTCGAGTAGAACACAAAAGTTTTTGTGGGCGGTGATGTGCGTTTTGCTGCTCTCCTTAGTCTTTTCTTGATTCCGCGGTATTGTTGGATTGAAGCGGCTTGGACCGACATTACTCGTACGCTTACGAGAGACTGGTTTCATCGTTACGAGTAACTCCGTTGCTCAAAGATGACTGGCAAGTGTCGGTTTCTCCAACTTTCGTTGAATCGGATTTGACTGAGGAGGTCCTTGGATGAGGTTAAATAGCAACTCATATATCTCCATTGTGGTGTTTGCGTAAGTAAGATGCGATCCTACTAGATACCCATGGTCACCACGTAAAACATGCAACAACAAAATTAGAGGACGTCTAACTTGTTTTTGCAGGGTATGCTTGTGATGTGATATGGCCAATGATGTGATGTGATATATTGGATGTATGAGATGATCATGTTGTAATAGAAATATCGACTTGCACGTCGAAGGTACGGCAACCGGCAGGAGCCATAGGGTTGTCTTTATACTAACGTGTGTGCTTGCAGATGCGTTTACTATTTTGCTACGATGTAGCTTTAGTAGTAATAGCATGAGTAGCACGACAACCCCGATGGCAACACGTTGATGGAGATCATGGTGTGGCGCCGGTGACAAGAAGATCGTGCCGGTGCTTTGGTGATGGAGATCAAGAAGCACGTGATGATGGCCATATCATGTCACTTATGAATTGCATGTGATGTTAATCCTTTTATGCACCTTATTTCGCTTAGAACGACGGTAGCATTATGAGGTGATCTCTCACTAAAATTTCAAGACGAAATTGTGTTCTCCCTGACTGTGCACCGTTGCTACAGTTCGTCGTTTCGAGACACCACGTGATGATCGGGTGTGATAGACTGAACGTTCACATACAACGGGTGCAAAACAGTTGCGCACGCGGAACACTCGGGTTAAGCTTGACGAGCCTAGCATGTACAGACATGGCCTCGGAACACATGAGACCGAAAGGTCGATCATGAATCATATAGATGATATGATTAGCATAGGGATGCTTACCACTGAAACTATACTCAACTCACGTGATGATCGGACTTGAGCTAGTGTAAGTGGATCATGAACCACTCAAATGACTAGAGAGATGTACTTTTTGAGTGGGAGTTTAGCGTATAATTTGATTAAGTTAAACTCTAATTATCTTGAACATAGTCTAAGTCCACTTTGAATATATTTGTGTTGTAGATCATGGATCACGCGACAGTCATCGTGAATTTTAATACGTTCCTAGAGAAAGCTAAGTTGAAAGATGATGGAAGCAACTTTGTAGACTGGGCTCGTAATCTTAAGCTAATCTTACAAGCTGGGAAGAAGGATTATGTCCTTAATGCTGCGTTAGGAGATGAACCACCCACTACGGCTGATCAGGATGTTAAGAACGCTTGGTTAGCACGTAAGGAGGACTACTCAATAGTTCAATGTGCAGTCTTGTATGGCTTAGAACCGGGACTTCAACGTCGCTTTGAGCGTCATGGAGCATTTGAGATGTTCCAGGAGTTGGAGTTTATCTTTCAGAAGAACGCCCGGATCGAGAGGTATGAGACCTCCTATAAATTCTATGCTTGCAAGATGGAGGAAAACTCATCTGTCAGTGAACATGTGCTCAAAATGTCTGGGTACTCAAACCGTCTAGCTGAGCTGGGGATTGAACTCCCGCAAGAAGCTATCACTGACAGAATCCTTCAATCACTGCCGCCAAGCTATAAAAGCTTTGTGTTGAACTACAACATGCAAGGGATGAACAAGTCTCCCGGCGAGTTGTTTGCGATGCTGAAAGTCGCAGAGTCTGAACTCCATAAAGAGCATCAAGTGTTGATGGTGAATAAGACCACTAGTTTCAAGAGAAACGGCAAAGGCAAGAAGGGCAATTCGAAGAAGAGCGGCAAGCCTGTTGCCAATCCGACGAAGAAACCCAAAGCTGGACCTAAGCCGGAAACGGAGTGTTACTATTGCAAGGGTATGGGTCACTGGAAGCGCAATTGCCCCAAGTATCTGGCAGATAAGAAGGCGGGCAAAGAAAAATCAGGTATATTTGATATACATGTTATTGATGTGTACTTAGCCGCCTCTCGTAGTAGTGCCTGGGTATTAGATACCGGTTTTGTTGCTCATATTTGCAACTCGAAACAGGAACTGCGGAATAGGCGAAGGCTGGCGAAATATGAAGTGACGATGCGCGTAGGAAATGGTTCCAAGGTTGATGCAATCGCTGTCGGCACAGTGTCACTTCAGTTACCGTCAGGATTAGTGATGAACTTAAATCATTATTATTTAGTGCCTGCGTTGAGCATGAACATTATATCTAGATCTTGTTTATTGCGAGACGGTTACTCTTTTAAGTCAGAGAATAATGGTTGTTCTATTTCTATGAGTAACATCTTTTATGGTCATGCACCGAATGTGAGAGGATTGTTCATATTGAATCTTGATAGCGATACGCATATACATAACATTGAGATCAAAAGAGTTAGAGTTAACAATGATAGCACCATATTTTTGTGGCACTGCCGCTTAGGTCATATTGGTGTCAAGCGCATGAAGAAACTCCATGCTGATGGACTTTTGGAGTCACTTGACTTTGATTCACTTGACACGTGCGAACCATGCCTCATGGGCAAGATGACTAAGACTCCGTTCTCAGGAACAATGGAGCGTGCAAGTGACTTGTTGGAAATCATACATACCGATGTGTGTGGGCCGATGAGCGTGGAGGCATGCGGCGGATATCGTTATTTTCTCACCTTCCCTGACGATTTAAGTAGATATGGTTATGTCTACTTGATGAAGCACAAGTCTGAAACATTTGAAAAGTTCAAGCAATTTCAGAGTGAAGTGGAAAATCATCGTAACAAGAAGATCAAGTTCCTACGGTCTGATCGTGGGGGTGAATATCTGAGTTTCGAGTTTGGTGCTCACTTAAGACAATGTGGAATTGTTTCACAGTTAACACCGCCTGGAACACCACAGCGTAATGGTGTGTCCGAACGTCGTAATCGTACTCTATTAGAGATGGTGCGATCTATGATGTCTCTTACTGATTTGCCGTTATCATTTTGGGGCTATGCATTAGAAACAGCTGCATTCACTTTAAATAGGGCACCATCAAAATCCGTTGAGACGACACCATACGAACTGTGGTATGGCAAAAGGCCAAAGTTGTCATTTCTTAAAGTTTGGGGATGTGATGCTTATGTCAAAAAGCTTCAGCCTGAAAAGCTGGAACCCAAAGCGGAAATGTGCGTCTTCATAGGTTACCCAAAAGAGACAGTTGGGTACACCTTCTATCTCAAATCCGAGGGCAAAGTGTTTGTTGCTAAAAACGGAGCTTTTATCGAGAAGGAGTTTCTCTCGAGAGAATTGAGTGGGAGGAAGATAGAACTTGACGAGGTTGTCGAACCTCTCATCCCTCTGGATGGTGGCGCAGGGCAAGGGGAAACCTCTATCATTGCGACGCCGGTTGAGGAGGAAGTTAATGATGATGATCATGAAACTCCAGTTCAAGTTTCTGTCGAACCACGCAGGTCGACGAGACCACGTGCTGCTCCAGAGTGGTACGGTAATCCTGTCTTATCAATCATGTTGTTAGGCAACAATGAACGTGCGAATTATGAAGAAGCAATGGTGGGCCCAGATTCCAACAAATGGCTGGAAGCCATGAAGTCCGAGATAGGATCCATGTATGAGAACAAAGTTTGGACTTTGGAGGTACTGCCTGAGGGCCGCAAGGCCATTCAAAACAAATGGATTTTTAAGAGGAAGACGGACGCTGACGGTAATGTGACCGTTTATAAAGCTCGACTTGTGGTAAAGGTTTTTTCACAAGTTCAAGGAGTTGACTACGATGAGACTTTCTCACCCGTAGCGATGCTTAAGTCCGTCAGAATCATGTTAGCAATAGCTGCATTTTTCGATTATGAAATCTGGCAGATGGATGTCAAAACGGCGTTCCTTAACGGTTTCCTTAAGGAAGAGTTGTATATGATACAACCCGAAGGTTTTGTCGATCCTAAGAATGCTAACAAGGTGTGCAAGCTCCAGCGATCCATTTATGGACTGGTGCAAGCATCTCGGAGTTGGAACAAACGCTTTGATGAGGTGATCAAAGCATTTGGGTTTATACAAGTGGTTGGAGAATCTTGTATTTACAAGAAAGTGAGTGGGAGCTCTGTGGCGTTTCTAATATTATATGTAGATGACATATTACTGATTGGAAACAACGTAGAGTTTTTAGAGAGCATAAAGGATTACTTGAATAAAAGTTTCTCTATGAAGGACCTAGGAGAAGCTGCTTACATTCTAGGCATTAAGATCTATAGGGATAGATCAAAACGCCTGATAGGACTTTCACAAAGCACATACCTTGATAATGTTTTGAAGAGGTTCAAAATGGAACAGTCCAAGAAAGGGTTCTTGCCAGTTCTACAAGGTACGAGATTGAGTAAGACTCAGTGCCCAGCAACTGATGAAGATAGAGAGCATATGCGCTCCGTCCCCTATGCTTCAGCCGTAGGTTCTATCATGTATGCGATGCTGTGCACTAGACCGGATGTTAGCCTGGCCATAAGTATGGCGGTAGGTTCCAGAGTAATCCAGGAGTGGATCACTAGACAGCGGTCAAGAATATCCTGAAGTACCTGAAAAGGACTAAGGAGATGTTTTTCGTGTATGGAGGTGACGAAGAGCTCGCCGTAAAAGGTTACGTCGATGCAAGCTTTGACACAGATCCGGACGACTCTAAGTCGCAAACCGGATACGTATTTATTCTTAATGGGGGTGCAGTAAGCTGGTGCAGTTCCAAGCAAAGCGTCGTAGCAGATTCTACATGTGAAGCGGAGTACATGGCTGCCTCGGAGGCGGCTAAGGAGGGTGTCTGGATGAAGCAGTTCATGACGGATCTTGGAGTGGTGCCAAGCGCACTGAATCCAATAACCTTGTTCTGTGATAACACGGGTGCCATTGCCTTAGCAAAGGAACCACGGTTTCACAAGAAGACCAGACACATCAAACGACGCTTCAACCTCATCCGCGACTACGTCGAGGGAGAGGACGTGAATATTTGCAAAGTGCACACGGATCTGAATGTAGCGGACCCGCTGACTAAACCTCTTCCACGGCCAAAGCATGATCAACACCAGAACTGTATGGGTGTTAGATTTATTACAATGTAATTCACATGGTGATGTGAGGGCTAGATTATTGACTCTAGTGCAAGTGGGAGACTGTTGGAATTATGCCCTAGAGGCAATAATAAATATAGTTATTATTATAATTCCTATATCAAGATAATCGTTTATTATCCATGCTATAATTGTATTGAATGAAGACTCATTTACATGTGTGGATACATAGACAAAACACCGTCCCTAGCAAGCCTCTAGTTGGCTAGTCAGTTGATAAAAGATAGTCAGTGTCTTCTGATTATGAACAAGGTGTTGTTGCTTGATAACTGGATCACGTCATTAGGAGAATCACGTGATGGACTAGACCCAAACTAATAGACGTAGCATGTTGATCGTGTCATTTTGTTACTACTGTTTTCTGCGTGTCAAGTACTTATTCCTATGACCATGAGATCATATAACTCACTGACACCGGAGGAATGCTTTGTGTGTATCAAACGTCGCAACGTAACTGGGTGACTATAAAGATGCTCTACAGGTATCTCCGAAGGTGTTAGTTGAGTTAGTATGGATCAAGACTGGGATTTGTCACTCCGTGTGAACGGAGAGGTATCTCGGGGCCCACTCGGTAATACAACATCACACACAAGCCTTGCAAGCAATGTAACTTAGTGTAAGTTGCGGGATCTTGTATTACGGAACGAGTAAAGAGACTTGCCGGTAAACGAGATTGAAATAGGTATACGGATTCTGACGATCGAATCTCGGGCAAGTAACATACCGAAGGACAAAGGGAATGATATACGGGATTATATGAATCCTTGGCACTGACGTTCAAACGATAAGATCTTCGTAGAATATGTAGGATCCAATATGGGCATCCAGGTCCTGCTATTGGATGTTGACCGAGGAGTCTCTCGGGTCATGTCTACATAGTTCTCGAACCCGCAGGGTCTGCACACTTAAGGTTCGACGTTGTTTTATGCGTATTTGAGTTATATGGTTGGTTACCGAATGTTGTTCGGAGTCCCGGATTAGATCACGAACGTCACGAGGGTTTCCAGAATAGTCCGGAAACGAAGATTGATATATAGGATGACCTCATTTGATTACCGGAAGGTTTTCGGAGTTACCGGGAATGTACCGGGAATGACGAATGGGTTCCGGGAGTTCACCGGGGGGGGGGGGGGGGGGGGGCAACCCACCCCGGGGAAGCCCATAGGCCTTGAGGGTAGCACACCAGCCCTTAGTGGGCTGGTGGGACAGCCCAAAAGGGCTCTATGCGCCAAGAAGAGAAAATCAAGAGAAAAGAAAAAAAAGGAGGAGGTGGGAAGGAAGGGGGACTCCCTCCCACCAAACCAAGTCCAACTCGGTTTGGGGGGGAGTCCTCCCCCCTTGGACTCGGCCGACCCCCTTGGGGCTCCTTGAGCCCCAAGGCAAGGTCCCCTCCCTCCCACCTATATATACGGAGGTTTTAGGGCTGATTTGAGACGACTTTTCCACGGCAGCCCGACCACATACCTCCACGGTTTTTCCTCTTGATCGCGTTTCTGCGGAGCTCGGGCGGAGCCCTGCTGAGACAAGGTCATCACCAACCTCCGGAGCGCCGTCACGCTGCCGGAGAACTCTTCTACCTCTCCGTCTCTCTTGCTTGATCAAGAAGGCCGAGATCATCGTCGAGCTGTACGTGTGCTGAACGCGGAGGTGCCGTCCGTTCGGTACTAGATCGTGGGACTGATCGCGGGATTGTTCGCGGGGCGGATCGAGGGACGTGAGGACGTTCCACTACATCAACCGCGTTCACTAACGCTTCTGCTGTACGATCTACAAGGGTACGTAGATCACTCATCCCATCTCGTAGATGGACATCACCATGATAGGTCTTCGTGCGCGTAGGAAATTTTTTGTTTCCCATGCGACGTTCCCCAGCACATAAAAGGATTAACATCACATGCAATTCATAAGTGACATGATATGGCCATCATCACGTGCTTCTTGATCTCCATCACCAAAGCACCGACACGATCTTCTTGTCACCGGCGCCACACCTTGATCTCCATCAACGTGTTGCTATCGGGGTTGTCGTGCTACTCATGCTATTACTACTAAAGCTACATCCTAGCAAAATAGTAAACGCATCTGCAAGCACAAACGTTAGTATAAAGACAACCCTATGGCTCCTGCCGGTTGCCGTACCATCGACATGCAAGTCGATATTTTCTATTATAACATCATCATCTCATACATCCAATATATCACATCACATCGTTGGCCATATCACATCACAAGCATACCCTGCAAAAACAAGTTAGACGTCCTCTAATTTTGTTGTTGCATGTTTTACGTGGTGACCATGGGTATCTAGTAGGATCGCATCTTACTTACGAAAACACCCCAACGGAGATATATGAGTTGCTATTTAACCTCATCCAAGGACCTCCTCGGTCAAATCCGATTCAACTAAAGTTGGAGAAACTGACACTTGCCAGTCATCTTTGAGCAACGGGGTTACTCGTAGCGATGAAACCAGTCTCTCGTAAGCGTACGAGTAATGTCGGTCCAAGCCGCTTCAATCCAACAATACCGCGGAATCAAGAAAAGACTAAGGAGGGCAGCAAAACGCACATCACCGCCCGCAAAAGCTTTTGTGTTCTACTCGAGAAGACATCTACGCATGAACCTAGCTCTGATACCACTGTTGGGGAACGTCGCATGAGAAACAAAAACTTTCCTACGCGCACGAAGACCTATCATGGTGATGTCCATCTACGAGAGGGGATGAGTGATCTACGTACCCTTGTAGACCGTACAGCAGAAGCGTTAGTGAACGCGGTTGATGTAGTGGAACGTCCTCACGTCCCTCGATCCGCCCCGCGAACAATCCCGCGATCAGTCCCACGATCTAGTACCGAACGGACGGCACCTCCGCGTTCAGCACACGTACAGCTCGATGATGATCTCGGCCTTCTTGATCCAGAAAGAGAGACGGAGAGGTAGAAGAGTTCTCCGGCAGCGTGACGGCGCTCCGGAGGTTGGTGATGACCTTGTCTCAGCAGGGCTCCGCCCGAGCTCCGCAGAAACGCAATCTAGAGGAAAAACCGTGGAGGTATGTGGTCGGGCTGCCGTGGAAAAGTCGTCTCAAATCAGCCCTAAAACCTCCGTATATATAGGTGGGAGGGAGGGGACCTTGCCTTGGGGCTCAAGGAGCCCCAAGGGGGTCGGCCGAGCCAAGGGGGGAAGGCTCCCCCCCCAAACCGAGTTGGACTTGGTTTGGTGGGTGGGAGTCCTTCCCTTCCTTCCCACCTCCTCCTTTTTTTTCTTTTCTCTTGATTTTCTCTTCTTGGCGCATAGGGCCCTTTTGGGCTGTCCCACCAGCCCACTAAGGGCTGGTGTGCCACCCTCAAGGCCTATGGGCTTCCCCGGGGTGGGTTGCCCCCCCCCCCCCCCCGGTGAACTCCCGGAACCCATTCGTCATTCCCGGCACATTCCCGGTAACTCCGAAAACCTTCCGATAATCAAATGAGGTCATCCTATATATCAATCTTCGTTTCCGGGCCATTCCGGAAACCCTCGTGATCTCCGTGATCTCATCCGGGACTCCGAACAACATTCGGTAACCAACCATATAACTCAAATACGCATAAAACAATGTCGAACCTTAAGTGTGCAGACCCTGCGGGTTCGAGAACTATGCAGACATGACCCGAGAGACTCCTCGGTCAATATCCAATAGCGGGACCTGGATGCCCATATTGGATCCTACATATTCTACGAAGATCTTATCGTTTGAACCTCAGTGCCAAGGATTCATGTAATCCCGTATGTCATTCCCTTTGTCCTTCGGTATGTTACTTGCCCGAGATTCGATCGTCAGTATCCGCATACCTATTTCAATCTCGTTTACCGGCAAGTCTCTTTACTCGTTCCGTAATACAAGATCCCACAACTTACACTAAGTTACATTGCTTGCAAGGCTTGTGTGTGATGTTGTATTACCGAGTGGGCCCCGAGATACCTCTCCGTCACACGGAGTGACAAATCCCAGTCTTGATCCATACTAACTCAACTAACACCTTCGGAGATACCTGTAGAGCATCTTTATAGTCACCCAGTTACGTTGCGACGTTTGATACACACAAAGCATTCCTCCGGTGTCAGTGAGTTATATGATCTCATGGTCATAGGAATAAATACTTGACACGCAGAAAACAGTAGCAACAAAATGACACGATCAACATGCTACGTCTATTAGTTTGGGTCTAGTCCATCACGTGATTCTCCTAATGACGTGATCCAGTTATCAAGCAACAACACTTTGTTCATAATCAGAAGACACTGAATATCTTTGATCAACTGGCTAGCCAACTAGAGGCTTGCTAGGGACGGTGTTTTGTCTATGTATCCACACATGTAAATGAGTCTTCATTCAATACAATTATAGCATGGATAATAAACGATTATCTTGATACAGGAATTATAATAATAACTATATTTATTATTGCCTCTAGGGCATAATTCCAACAGATATGTGGTCGGGCTGCCGTGGCAAAGTTGTCCCAAATCAGCCCTAAAACCTCCGTATATATAGGGGGAAGAGGGGGAGCCTTGCCTTGGGGCTCAAGAGGCCCCAAGGGGGTCGGCCGAGCCAAGGGGGGAAGGTCTCCCCTTCCAAACCAAATCCAACTTGGTTTGGAAGGTGGAGTCCTTCTTCCCTTTCCCACCTCCTCCTTTTTTCTCTTTTCTCTTTGATTTTCTTCCTATGGCGCATAGGGCCTTCTTGGGCTGTCCCACCAGCCCACTAAGGGCTGGTGCGCCAACCCCATGGCCTATGGGCTTCCCCGGGGTGGGTTCCCCCCGCCCCCCGGTGAACACCCGGAACCCATTCGTCATTCCCGGTACATTCCCGGTAACTCCGAAAACCTTCCGGTAATCAAATGAGGTCATCCTATATATTAATCTTCGTTTCCGGACCATTTCGGAAACCCTCGTGACATCCGTGATCTCATCCGGGACTCCGAACAACATTCGGTAACCAACCATATAACTCAAATACGCATAAAACAACGTCGAACCTTAAGTGTGCACACCCTGCGGGTTCGAGAGCTATGTAGACATGACCCGAGTGACTCCTCGGTCAATATCCAGTAGCGGGACCTGGATGCCCATATTGGATCCTACATATTCTACGAAGATCTTATCGTTTGAACCTCAGTGCCAAGGATTCATATAATCCCGTATGTCATTCCCTTTGTCCTTCTGTATGTTACTTGCCCGAGATTCGATCGTCAGTATCTGCATACCTATTTCAATCTTGTTTACCGGCAAGTCTCTTTACTCGTTCCGTAATACATGATCCCGCAACTTACGCTAAGTCACATTGCTTGCAAGGCTTGTGTGTGATGTTGTATTACCGAGTGGGCCCCGAGATACCTCTCCGTCACACGGACTGACAAATCCCAGTATCGATCCATACTAACTCAACTAACACCTTCGGAGATACATGTAGAGCATCTTTATAGTCACCCAGTTACGTTGCAACGTTTGATACACACAAAGCATTCCTCCGGTGTCAGTGAGTTATATGATCTCATGGTCATAGGAACGAATACTTGACACGCAGAAAACAGTAGCAACAAAATGACACGATCAACATGCTACGTCTATTAGTTTGGGTCTAGTCGATCACATGATTCTCCTAATGATGTGATTCCGTTATCAAGTAACAACACTTGCCTATGGCCAGGAAACCTTGGCCATCTTTGATCAACGAGCTAGTCAACTAGAGGCTTACTAGGGACAGTGTTTTGTCTATGTATCCACACAAGTATTGTGTTTCCAATCAATACAATTATAGCATGGATAATAAACGATTATCATGAACAAAGAAATATAATAATAACTAATTTATTATTGCCTCTAGGGCATATTTCGAACAGTCTCCCACTTACACTAGAGTCAATAATCTAGTTCACATCACCATGTGATTCCAACGAATCCAACACCCATATAGTTATGGGGTCTGATCACGTCTTGCTCATGAGAGAGGTTTTAGTCAACGGTTCTGAAATTTTTCAGATCCGTGTGTTCTTTACAAATCTTTATGTCATCTTATAGATGCTGCTACTATGTGCTATTCGGAAATACTCCAAATATCTACTCTACTATACGAATCCGTTTCACTACTCATAGTTATTCGGATTAGTGTCAAAGCTTACATCGACGTAACGCTTTACGACGAACTCTTTAACCACCTCCATAATCGAGAAAAATTCCTTAGTCCATCAGTTACTAAGGATAAATTTTGACCGCTGTTAGTGATTCAATCATGGATCACTCTCTGTACCTCTCAACAGACTTGCTGCAAGGCACACATCAGGTGCGGTACTCAGCATGGCATACTTTAGAGTCTACGGCTAAGGCATAGAAGACGACCATCGTCTATTCTCTTTATTCTGCCGTGGTCGGGTTTTGAGTCTTACTCAAATTCACACCTTACAACGCAACCAAGAACTCCTTCTTTGCTGATCTATTTTGAACTCCTTCAAAACTTGTCAAGGCATGCATCTTGTTGAAACTTCCATTAAGCGCTTTCGATCTATGTCCATAGATCTTTGATGCTCAACGTTCAAGTAGCTCAATCCAGGTATTCCTTTGAAAACTCCTTTCAAACAACCTTGTATGCTTTACAGAAATTCTACATTACTTCTGATCCACAATATGTCAACCACATATACTTATCAGAAATTCTATAGTGCTCCCACTCACTTCTTTGGAAATACAAGTTTCTCATAAACCTTGTACAAACCCAAAATCCTTGATCATCTCATCAAAGTGTATATTCCAACTCCGAGATGCTTGCACCAGTCCATTTAAGGATCGCTGGAGCTTGCATACTTGCTAGTATCTTTAGGATCGACAAAACCTCATGGTTGTATCTCATACAATGTTTGCTCAAGGAAACCGTCGAGGAAACAATGTTTTGACATCCTACATGCAATATTTCATAAATAATGCAGCAACTACTAACATAATTCTAACAGACTTTTAGCATCGCTACGAGTGAGAAAGTCTCATCATAGTCAACTGTTTGATCTTGTCGGAAACATCTTTGCGACAAGTCGAGCTTTTCTTAATAGTGACTTATCACTATCATCGTCTGTCTTCCTTTTAAAGATCCATCTTTACTCAATAGTCCTATGACCATCAAGTAGTTCTTCCAAAGTCTACACTTTGTTTTCATACATGGATCCTCTCTCGGATTTCATGGCTTCCAGCCATTTGTCGGAATCTGGGCCCACCATTGCTTTCTCCATAACTCGTAGGTTCACTGTTGCTCAACAACATGACCTCCAAGACAGGGTTACCGTACCACTCTGTAGTAGTACGCGACCTTGTCAACCCACGACGCTTGTAGTAACTTGATTCGATGCTCGATGATCACCATCATCAGCTTTCACTTCAATTGGTGTAGGCGCCACAGGAACAACTTCCTGCGCCCTGCTACACACTGGTCGAAGTGATGGTTCAATAACCTCATCAAGTTCTACCACCCTCCCACTCAATTCTTTCGAGAGAAACCTTTCCTTGAGAAAGGATCCGTTTCTAGAAACAAACACTTTGCTTTCGGATCTGAGATAGGAGATGTACCCAACTGTTTCGGATATCCTATGAAGATGCATTTATCCGCTTTGGGTTCGAGCTTATCAGACTGAAACTTTTTCACATAAGTGTCGAAACCCCAAACTTTCAAGAAACGACAGTTTAGATTTCTCTAAACCTCAGTCTATACTGTGTCATCTCAATGGAAATACGTGGTGCCCTATTTAAAGTGAATGCGGTTGTCTCTAATGCTTAACCCATAAACGATAGTGGTAATTCGATAAGAGACATCATAGCATGCACCATACCAAATAGTGTGTGGCTATGACGTTCAGACACATCATCACACTATGATGTTCTAGGTGGCATGAACTGCGAAACAATTTCCACATTGTCTTAACTGCGTACCAAAACTCGTAACTCAGATATTCATTTCTATGATCATATCGTAGACAGTTTAACCTCTTGTTACGATGAACTTCACTCCGAAACAGGATTGAACTTTTCAATATTTCAGACTTGTGATTCATTAAGCAAATACTCCAGTATCTACTCAAATTGTCATTGAAGTAAGAACATAATGATATCCACTGCGTGCCTCAGCACCCATTGGACTGCATACATCAAAATGTATCACTTCCAACAAGTTACTATCTTATTTCATCTCAATGAAAACAAGGCCTTGCTCGTGTGGTATGATTTGCATGTCACTAGTGATTCAAAATCAAGTGAGTATAAAGATCCATCAGCATGGAGCCTCTTCATGCAATTTATACCAACATGACTCAAGCGGTCGTGCCACAAGTAAGTGGTACTATCATTATTACCTCGTATCTTTTGGCACCAATATCATGAACATGTGTAACACTACGATCGAGATTCAATAAACCACTGAAGGTGATTATTCAAGAAAATAGAGTAACCATTATTCTCTTTAAATGAATAATCGTATTGCAATAAACACGATCCAGTCATGTTCATGCTTAACGCAAGCACCAAATAACAATTACTTAGGTTTAACACCAATCCCGATGGTAGAGGGAGCGTGCGACGTTTGATCATATCAACCTTGGAAACACTTCCAACACGTATCGTCACCTCGCCTTTAGCTAGTCTCCATTTATGCCATAGCTTTCATATTGTGTTACTAATCACTTAGCAACCGAACCGGTATCCAATACCCTCATGCTACTAGGAATACTAGTAAAGTACACATCAACATCATGTATATCAAATATACTTTTTTCGACTTTTGCCAGCCTTCTTATCTACCAAGTATCTAGAGTTGCTCCGCCTCAGTGACTGTTCCCCTCATTACAGAAGCACTTAGTCTCGGGTTTGGGTTTAATCTTGGGTCTCTTCATTAGTGCAGCAACTGTTTTGCCGTTTCATGAAGTATCCCTTCTAGCCCTTGCCTTTCTTGAAACTTAGTGGTTTTACAAACCATCAACTATTGATGCTCCTTCTTGATTTCTACTTTCGCAGTGTCAAACATCGCGAATCGCTCAAGGATCATTGTATCTATCCTTGATATGTTATAGTTCATCACGAAGCTCTCACAGCTTGGTGGCAGTGACTTTGGAGAACCAACACTGTCTCATCTGGAAGATTAACTCCCACTTGATTCAAGTGATTGTCATACTCAGACAATCTGAGCACACGCTCAACGATTGAGCTTTTCTCCTTTACTTTGTGGACAAAGAATCTTGTCGGAGGTCTCGTACCTCTCAACAAGGGCACGAGCATGAAATCACAATTTCATCTCTTTAGAACATCACTTATGTTCCGTGACGTTTCAAAACGTCTTCGGTGCCTTGCTTCTAAGCCATTAAGTATTTTGCACTGACCTATCGTGTAGTCATCAGAAACGTGTATGTCGGATGTTCACAGCATCCACAGACGACGCTCGAGGTGCAGCACACCGAGTGGTGCATTAAGGACATAAGCCTTCTGCGCAGCAACGAGGACAATCCTCTTCAATGTTTGCTACTATCAACTTTCAACTAAATTTCTCTAGGAACATATAAAAACAGTAGAGCTATAGCGCAAGCTACATCGTAATTCGCAAAGACCACTAGACTATGTTCATGAAAATTAGTTCAATTAATCATATTACTTAAGAACTCCCACTCAAAAAGTACATCTCTCTAGTCATTTGAATGGTACATGATCCAAATCCACTATCTCAAGTCCTATCATCACGTGAGTCGAGAATAGTTTCAGTGGTAAGCATCTCTATGCTAATCATATCAACTATACGATTCATGCTCGACCTTTCGGTCTCATGTGTTCCGAGGCCATGTCTGCACATGCTAGGCTCGTCAAGCTTAACCCGAGTGTTCTGCGTGTGCAACTGTTTTGCACCCGTTGTATGTGAACGTTGAGTCTATCACACCCGATCATCACGTGGTGTCTCGAAACGAAGAACTGTCGCAACAGTGCACAGTCGGGGAGAACACAATTTCGTCTTGAAATTTTAGTGAGAGATCACCTCATAATGCTACCATCGTTCTAAGCAAGATAAGGTGCAAAAAGGATTAACATCACATGCAATTCATAAGTGACATCATATGGCCATCATCATGCGCTTCTTGATCTCCATCACCAAAGCACCGGCACGATCTTCTTGTCACCGGCGTCACACCATGATCTCCATCATCATGATCTCCATCAACGTGTCGCCATCGGGGTTGTCGTGCTACTCATGCTATTACTACTAAAGCTACGTCCTAGCAATATAGTAAACGCATCTGCAAGCACAAACGTTAGTTTAAAGACAATCCTATGGCTCCTGCCGGTTGCCGTACCATTGACGTGCAAGTCGATATTAACTGTTACAACATGATCATCTCATACATCCAATATATCACATCACATCGTTGGCCATATCACATCACAAGCATACCCTCCAAAAACAAGTTAGACGTCCTCTAATTTTGTTATTGCATGTTTTACGTGGTGACCATGGGTATCTAGTAGGATCGCATCTTACTTACGTAAACACCACAACGGAGATATATGAGTTGCTATTTAATCTCATCCAAGGACCTCCTCGGTCAATTCCGATTCAACTAAAGTTGGAGAAACTGACACCCGCCAGTCATCTTTGAGCAACGGAGTTACTCGTAGCGATGAAACCAGTCTCTCGTAAGCATACGAGTAATGTCGGTCCGAGCCGCTTCGATCCAACAATACCGCGGAATCAAGAAAAGACTAAGGAGGGCAGCAAAACGCACATCACCGCCCACAAAAACTTTTGTGTTCTACTCGATAAGACATCTACGCATGAACCTAGCTCTGATACCACTGTTGGGGAACGCGCATGGGAAACAAAAAATTTCCTACGCGCACGAAGACCTATCATGGTGATGTCCATCTACGAGAGGGGATGTGTGATCTACGTACCCTTGTAGACCGTACAACAGAAGCGTTAGTGAACGCGGTTGATGTAGTGGAACGTCCTCACGTCCCTCGATCCACCCCGCGAACCGTCCCGCGATCAGTCCCGCGATCTAGTGCCGAACAGACGGCACCTCCGCGTTCAGCACACGTACAGCTCGACGATGATCTCGGCCTTCTTGATCTAGCAAGAGATACGGAGAGGTAGATGAGTTCTCCGGCAGCGTGACGGTGCTCCAGAGGTTGGTGGTGATCTTATCTCAGCAGGGCTCCGCCCGAGCTCCGCAGAAACGCGATCTAGAGGTAAAACCGTGGAGATATGTGGTCGGGCTGCCGTGACAAAGTTGTCCCAAATCAGCCCTAAAACCTCCGTATATATAGGGGGAAGAGGGGGAGCCTTGCCTTGGGCCTCAAGAGGTCCCAAGGGGGTCGGCCGAGCCAAGGGGGGAAGGTCTCCCCTTCCAAACCGAATCCAACTTGGTTTGGAAGGTGGAGTCCTTCTTCCCTTTCCCACCTCCTCCTTTTTTTATTTTCTCTTTGATTGTCTTCCTATGGCGCATAGGGCCTTCTTGGGCTGTCCCACCAGCCCACTAAGGGCTGGTGCGCCACCCCCAAGGCCTATGAGCTTCCCCGGGGTGGGTTGCCCCCCCGCCCCCGGTGAACACCCGGAACCCCTTCGTCATTTCCGGTACATTCCCGGTAACTCCGAAAATCTTCCGGTAATCAAATGAGGTCATCCTATATATCAATCTTCGTTTCCGGACCATTACGGAAACCCTCGTGACGTCCGTGATCTCATACGGGACTCCGAACAACATTCGGTAACCAACCATATAACTCAAATACGCATAAAACAACGTCGAACCTTAAGTGTGCAGACCCTGCGGGTTCGAGAAGTATGTAGACATGACCCGAGTGACTCCTCGGTCAATATCCAATAGCGGGACCTGGATGCCCATATTGGATCCTACATATTCTACGAAGATCTTATCGTTTGAACCTCAGTGCCAAGGATTCATATAATCCCGTATGTCATTCCCTTTGTCCTTCGGTATGTTACTTGCCCGAGATTCGATCGTCAGTATCCGCATACCTATTTCAATCTCGTTTACCGGCAAGTCTCTTTACTCGTTCCGTAATACAAGATCCCGCAACTTACACTAAGTCACATTGCTTGCAAGGCTTCTGTGTGATGTTGTATTACTGAGTGGGCCCCGAGATACCTCTCCGTCACACGGAGTGAAAAATCCCAGTCTCGATCCATACTAACTCAACTAACACCTTCGGAGATACCTGTAGAGCATCTTTATAGTCACCCAGTTACGTTGCGACGTTTGATACACACAAAGCATTCCTCCGGTGTCAGTGAGTTATATGATCTCATGGTCAAAGGAACAAATACTTGACACGCAGAAAACAGTAGCAACAAAATGACACGATCAACATGCTACGTCTATTAGTTTGGGTCTAGTCCATCACATGATTGTCCAAATGATGTGATCCCGTTATCAAGTAACAACACTTGCCTATGGTCATGAAACCTTGGCCATCTTTGATCAACGAGCTAGTCAACTAGAGGCTTACTAGGGACAGTGTTTTGTCTATGTATCCACACAAGTATTGTGTTTCCAATCAATACAATTATAGCATGGATAATAAACGATTATCATGAACAAAGAAATATAATAATAACTAATTTTTTATTGGCTCTAGGGCATATTTCCAACAAAAACACCCCCTCCTCAAAGATAAGTTAAATCTCTATATCCTCATGGAATCGAGGGTCATCATGAGAGGCAAAATGCTTGGGCTGGGGGGCGGGACGGTTCACTGTCTCGAGCCAGCGCCTCCAAGTCTGTATCAAAGGGCCCGGAGTTAGCAACCAGCAATAAATGGGCATGAGAATACGAGCCGTGAATATAACCATACTTAACCATTCAATGGGATTATACGCCGAAAAACCTTCCTTTGGGACAAGGCGGACGAAGTCTTCCTTTTCCCCTTGAATATATCGGCCAGAACACCAGCTAAGGCCTCCTGATTGTCAGGCCCCAGCCGTCTAGAACGGGTGGAATCACTCGTCCTGCTATAGAGCCACAAGGGTTATGTGCGCTGCTGAAGCGGTTGGACACACTGGGTAATTTTCGCGGCCATCACATATACGATGGTCAGCTCGCTATGAGCGAGTATCCTCACTTTAGTGGACAGACGCTTCACTTCGGAGCTCTCTTCTTCGGAAGAACTCTTCGGACGCCAGCTAAATCGTTTCTTCAGAGGAGCTTCAGAATATTCGGGTAGACCCCTCCAAACGGGTTCAAACAAGGGGACGTCATCAATATAGAACCACTCTGAATCATTGTTCCCCTAGTTCGGGGAACGAGACAAAAATACTTCCTCCATAAATCGAGTTGGGCTCGTAGCCCAAAAACATCTCGCATAGGGCTACAAACCCCGAGATATGAAGGATGGAGCCCGGGGTGAGGTTATGGAGCTGCGGCTCGTAGAACTCCAACAAGCCCCTCAGGAAAGAGTGAATAGGGAATCGCAACCCGCGTAGCAGGAAGGAAACGAAGCAGACCCTTTCGTCCCTTTGTGGGGCAGGGAAGTTCTCTGTGACGGCCTCGCCATTGGCAGAGGTTTAACCAGTGTGCGTTGGTGCAAGATCTGACGTGTGAAGGTATCCTTGAATTTCGAGATACCGCAGCCGAGTTGGGAGATGGAGCAACATGCCCAATCCCCTAGGAGTGGGCCAAAAGGACGCGAAGAGGAACCCGCCATGATGATGAGTGTTGAAACTTTGGTATTTCTGGGTGACGCTCAGGAAACAGATCATACCATGGGGACGGTTCCTTGATTTATTTATAAAGGACGTCACCTATATAGGTTACGAGGGGTGGTTCTGCCAGGGACTGCTGAGACGCTCATTCTCATTAAAAAAAGCATGAAGTCTGAGAGTTATTATTAATCCTGGGTGGAATTAAAAAGATATCAGCCCCGTGACACTTCGGTGGTCACGGGACCGTTGAAGACCGAGCTAACATTTTTCAGGTCATAGGACGAACTCGCCTCGAAAGCCGAGTACCCTGGATACGGGCTATCCATCGGTGTTGGAGGCTAGTTCGGGGGCTACTAAGGGAGTCCGGGAGGAAAGGACGTGGATGTCGCCTAGAGGGGGGGGGGGGTGAATAGGCGCTTTAAAATAATTAAGGTTTAGGCTTGAACAAATGCGGAATAAAACTAACGTTTAATATGTCAAGCACAAAACCTACAAACAACTAGGCTCACCTATGTGCACCAACAACTTATGCTAAGCAAGGTAAACAACTAAGTGGTAGCAAGATATATTACAATAAACAATATGTCTATCACAAAGTAAAGTGCATAAGTAAAGGGTTCGGGTAAGAGATAACCGAGGCACGGGGAGACGATGATGTATCCCGAAGTTCACACCCTTGCTGATGCTAATCTCCGTTGAAGCGGTGTGGAGGCACGATGCTCCCCAAGATGCCACTAAGGCCACCGTAATCTCCTCACACCCTCGCACAATGCAAGATGCCGTGATTCCACTAAGGGACCCTTGAGGGCGGTCACCGAACCCGTACAAATGGCAACCCTTGGGGGCGGTCACTGAACCCGTACACGTGGCAACCCTTGGGGGCGGTTACCGGTACCCGTACAAATTGCTCGGGGCAATCTCCACAACCTAATTGGAGACCCCGACCACTAGTGGGGACAGGGCCTATAGCCCCGGCCCGTAAGGGGCTTTAGTCCCGGTTCACCAACCGGGACTAAAGGGGCGGGACTAAAGGCCTAACCTTTAGTCCCGGCACTGTTCCAAGCCGGGACCAAAGGTGCTCCACGTGGGCGCCTCGGAGCGCCCTCAGGGGCAGGCCCTTTAGTCCCGGGTCTTAACACGGACCGGGACTAAAGAGTTTCTGCAGATTTTGTTTATTTTTGGGTTTTAGGGTTTTAAGGTTTAGGTGTTCGGGAGATTAACGTGATGCCTCGTTTGGTGTTCGGGAATTAGTTTTCATATAGTTCTAAATAGAAATAATTATGCATATATATATAAGATTAACTTATCTTACAAGCGAGCATATATATACAATTATATGGAGATCTAAATTATCGGGACTAGAGCCCGTCTATTCGATTACATGGACCAACATCAGTAATGGCCCCTAGCTACACTAAATCGTCCTTTGTCATCTATAGCTTCCGTCCTCAGAAAGGTCGCAAGCTCCTCCGCAACAACAATCGCGCGTTGCTCTGGTAGGGACTTCTCCCTCATGGTCGTGTACTATATAAGAAGAGGAGATGAATATGAATATCAATCATGATAAGAAAGAATGACGGGTAAAAATAGAGGTGTGAATGTTCATTGCTTACGTCGTATCTGTGATCCTTGTGCTCAGAGGTAAACGTGCGAATGGTCTCGCAAACATAGTATCCGCATAGATGCGTCCCCCGTGGCTGCTGGTCGCACTTTGCGAGAATAGAATATATATAATCAAAATAATAATCTATCATCATAAATGTATTGAAAATAGAAGTATATCATACTACTACTTACCTGAGCCGCTCTAAAGGTCAGCTTCTCAGGCTCGATACCGGGAGTCACGCACTTGAACCGCTTCCAAACCCTGCCCGACAAGGAAAATGATTTGCTAAGTTTTTCATTAATTGATATATCAGAAAAACATCGAAAGAGACCGATAGAGCGCAAGAATGATTGAAATTACCCTTGGAGCATGTCCTGCAGGCTTTGTAACTGTTCCAAGGGTTTCGATAATGGGTCGAAGGCATCAACTCTTCCCTTATCAATTTGAATGTCCAACAGAATCCAATGGAAGCTGCACATGTATATATATACATATATGTGTCAGTAACTTATCAATTACACTTATAAGTGAATGGACACAACAGAGTAAAGACCCTCACCTGAAGTTGTATGGAAACAGTATGTGGTCACAGAAATTTTGATCTGTTAGAAACCTTAGAAGGTTTTCCTCCGTCTCCTTGGGTTTATCAGTTAGCGTCGCTATATGTATTTTATCTGGGTCAATAAACCCAATATTTAGGATGTTCCTATTTTTGCAATCCATAATCTTCATTCTGCATAATAGAGTACAAGTTATATGTAGACAATGAATTGAAATAACTAAACAAGTTATATGTAGACAACGAATTGAAAAACTTACAGACAATAGCAACCCATAAACGATTTGTCGAGGGCGTCGGCATTGTACATCTGGAAGAGTTTATCAAAGTCGATATGGATTTCTTCGGGGCAGCCGTAGTACTCCCGTGGGACACTCACCACGATCATCGTTCTCCCATTCTTTGATTCACTGAAGTACCATGTATGCAAGTAATGCATATTTGTTGGGAGATCATCTTTGCTGACCAAAGGCGCTCCCATGACAAACTGTGGCTTAGGGGCTACCACAGCCTTGGGTAACCTGTCGTCTTGGGAAGCCAGAACGTCTTCAACCGGGATACCCCATTCATCCGCCCACTTCTTTGCTAATTCCATATCTTGCCCCTGCACCAGAGGGGGGACATTCTTGGGTAACACCCTGAGGGGTGGGATCGACTGTTTGGCCTGTTGTCCAAGCTGAGGAACGTCTAATCTTTTTTTGCTTGTAGTTGAACTTGATTTGCTCCCACTTGCACTTGCACGTGATCTGCTCTTTTTCACTTCCTTCTGCAATGTGCGTGTATAGTCATCAGGCTTATGGTGTAAGTCATACTGTGATGGAAGGTTCGTGAAGTATTTTGGAAATGCTATTTGCTTCTCGGTGTATTTCGGGCGGGGCTCGGGTTCCTTATTTTTCATCTGCGCATCATGATGTTCCTTTGCTATCCTAGCGTTTTCCTCGGCGGTACGATCATAAGGTCTGATAGGAAGATTAGCATGAGGTACCTTTGGGAGGGGCGACAGTTTGCGCTTTGGGGAGCTCCGTCGCTTAGAAATCATCGGTGGAGCGTTCTTGCTGGCACGCTTCCGCTTAGTATCCGGAGCGGGCGGCGGCGGAGACGGACGACCCAAGTCTGGCGGCGGTGATCAAGATGGACTCGTGTTGTGCTGGCCGTCGTCATGTGGAGGGCTTGGAGGTGATGGAGGTGTAGGTGACCTGCGATGACTCGGAGGCAGTGTTGTCCTTGGGGCCGAGCCTGGAAGCTTGATGTAGTTCTTGTCCCATAGGATGACTCCACCCAGTACTTCTCCGAGTGTCCTCTCATCTTCGGGTCCAGCTATGTCGAGCTCCATATCATGAAACCCCGCCATGATTTCATCCACCCCGACTTTAGCAAAGCCATATGGAATCTCACGGCCATGCCAGCGTGCATCAGGGCCAGAAGGTAAAGCTTGTCCGACGGCCACCTTCATGGATATGTTCTTGAATTTCTGATGGAGTTCACATGATGTTGACTCCTTGATTCCATCCACGGGGTAGCCGGGACCACCCTCTATCATTCTTCGTGCATCGTTGGGCGGGGCCTCAGATTCAGCCATGCTGCTTTTCCGCTTAGATGGGGCGCCGGTAATATCGAGTGCAGGATCTTCCTGGCGCGCTACTCCTCTAAGCTCATCAATCTGCTTCTGTTGCTCGTTAATCCTAGCAAGCAACTGGTTGAACTTGTCATTCTCCTCATCCTGTTGTCGCTTCTTTGCTCTCGCTCGGCTTCTGTAAGTGTCTTGGTCTCTGGCAAACCCAAGCCACCACGGGTAAGAAGGACCGAAGCCTCGCGTTCGTCCTCCATGTTCGTCATTGCCGAGGACCAGTGTGAGCAAATCTTTCTCTCTATCTGCACTCAATTTTCTTTTTCCCTCCTTAATTTCTTTCAGTATCTTTTTCCAATTCTCCCTGGGTATCCTAAGACCGTCACTGCAGATGAGGTCCGCTGTTTCTTCATCGTACGAACCACCATGCGCAAGGAACCAATTTCTTGCTTTCAATTCCCACTCATCACGGAGTGGTTCAGGTATGATGCCTTTAGCTAGCAGATCTTGCTCTTTCTTATCCCACTTTGGGATGGCAGTCTCATAGCCCCCTGGCCCCAGCTTGTGGTGATATTTCTTCTTGTCGGCATTTTTCTTGTTCTTTTCTGATAATGCCTGGGCATCTTCTGACTCCTTGTACTCTTGAAATGCCTTCCAGTGATTCGCCTGCTTGGCTAGATACCACTCGAATACTGGCACTTTCTTTGTCTTCAGATAGTTTTTCCATATCTTCTTCTTCCAGCTATGGAACAGTTCGGCCATCTTCTTTAGAGTCCACTGCTTGACTTTGACCCTCAGTTTTTTTGCGGCGTCTTCATTCTCACATTTTGGCAGGTTGAAATGTGACATGAGATCATTCCAAAGATTATCTTTGTACCTTTCGGCGACATAGTCAGTATCGGCTGCCCCTTTGCGCTTGTTCCACTCCCGAACGTTGATCGGGACGCGATCCCTAACGAGAACTCCGCATTGCTTCTTGAATGTGTCAACAACATTCTTAGGAAGCTTGGGTCCGCCCGTAGGAAATATCACCTCAAAGGTGTAATGCGTCCGTGCATCCAACTTTCTAGTCGGGCCTCGTTTCGTAGCTTTGCTCGATGTGGAGGCCTAAGAGGGAGAAACATTCGTCAAATGAATGTATATGTATACAATATAGAGCTATCTCCAATATTTTTCACATATTACAAGTGATTGTCGAACTTCATATGTATACCTCGCCGGACTTTATTATTTCTCCACTGGCTTCTCCACCGGCTTCTCCATCAGTGGAGCTATCACCTTCTTCGTCATTGGACCTATCTCCTGCCCCATCGGCTTCATCTTCGTGTCGGTCGACCTCCATTCCATATCCGGAGGGGTTTAGATATAAAGACGGAGATTCAGCTGGTTCAACGTCGGGGCCGTATTTGATTATATGTTCGAGAAGTTCTTCCTCTTCGAGGTTCCTGATATGTGGATCCATAGTTCTGCAAAAAACAGACATTTGATTAACTAATAAACTAACAAACTATATAAGAGGGGTTGGAAACTTCGAAGTGTCGTTTTATATAGGAGGACCTTTAGTCCCGGGTCTTGGCTAGAACCTAAAATCTAAATTATGTCTAACGGATTCTCTTAACCTTAAAGGATTTAACAAAATGGCGACATTCTAGATGTGTAGAAAATGATCCTATTTTTCCTGATCTCATCTACCCTTCTATATGTCACATTGTCTAGTGTCAAAGGACTTTGTTGAACTTTGTACCAAAAAAGAATTATTCTATCAGGAACTCCGTTCCAAAACAACTTTAGTCCCGGGTCGTGGCTCCACCCGGGACTCCTAGATTTCTGCATAGTATTCAAAGTAGGAGTACTTTTCCAATTTGAGCATTCAATAAGCAAAACCAAATCGTAAAATAAAGTAGTATTCAAATTAGCATGCATTCAATTATAAGCAAAACTACATCATCTCTTTTGTCCGTACATCGTCGAATATTATCACTAATACTCCTCGAATACTATCATACATATAGCATCACTGACACAGCTAGAACCGTAGCGCCCGACGGGTATCGTCGCGGGCGGTGGACACCCAAAGAGAAGGAACCATCACAGGATCATAGCTCCAGTGGGATCCCTGAAGAACCTGCCAGGTATGCTCGAACCTGCCCTCCAACGCAACCATGTAGCGACGGACGTGCTCATCCTCCTCGCTGACACGGTGACGTACCACCTCCGCGGTGTCCGGAAGCCTCGGCACCGTCACTGGCCCACGCGACCGCCACCAAACAAGGATCGGGTCAACAACGGGCTGGCTCCTCACCAACCTACGCCCCCCGGAAGGTAGCACCTCCAAATACCAGCCGGGCGGAGCCCAGTCCCGGACATGGCCCCTCTGATCAAGCAGGTGTCCTCCGCCGAGTCGACGACGAGGATGCGGGATAGGCATCGTAAAATGAACTAAAAAATAAACTAGTTCTATTAATTTTCTTGCTAAAATAAACTAATTGTATATATAGTAAAATAAACTATTAACACTTAAGCATATACAATAGCAAAATTAAGCAATAATCTAAGAAACACTAATTAATCATCTATATACGTAGAAATGTCTTCTTCTTCTTCTTCTTCTTCTTCTTCTTCTTCTTCTTTCTTATTTTCTTCTCCGCTTCTTCTTCAATTTCTCTTCTTCTACTTATCTTCTTCTACTTCTCCTCTTCTTCTATTTTTCCTCTTCTTCTCCTCTCCTCCTCTTCTTATTCTCCTTTTTATTCTTTTCTTCTCCTCCTCTTCTTATTTTCCTTTTTCCTAATCTTGTTTTCTTATTTTTGTTCATATTTCTTCTTCTTGTAACCCTAACCTAATTCTAAATATTACTAACCCTAATAATCTAGCACAAACCTAATAACAATAGGAATTAAATGACAAAAAATCTTTTCTTCTCCTTTTTCTTCTTTTCTTCTCCTTTTTCTTCTTTTCTTCCCTTTTTCTTCTTTTCTTCTCCTTTTTCTTCTTTTCTTCTCCTTTTTCTTCTTTTCGTCTCCTTTTTTTTCTTTTCTTCTATCGGCCGGAGTGTTGGGGAGGAGGGGGCGGGGGGCTTACCAGCTGGAGTGGGAGGGGAGGGCGTCGACGACGGCGAGGAGGACGGCAGGCGGCGGTGAGGAGGACGGCGGCGGCGAGGAGGACGACAGCGACGGCGAGGAGGACGGCAGGCGGCGACGAGGAGGACGATGGGCAGCCTGGCGGCATCGAGTTCGTCGGTGCCGCGCCGGGCAGGAGAGTCCGAGGAAGAAGAACGAAATGGAAATTTGGGGTGGAAATTTCCAACTCCCGCTTATATAGTAGGATCTTTTGTCCCGGTTCGGGGCTCGAACCGGGACTAAAGACACCCTTTAGTCCCGGGTGGAGCCACGACCCGGGACTAAAGGCCCATTTTCGGCAGACCAAAAGGCGGGAAGCAGGGGCCTTTAGTCCCGGGTCGGGGCTCGAGCCGGCACTAAACACACCCTTTAGTCCCGGGTGGAGCCACGACCCGGGACTAAAGGCCCATGCTCGGCAGGCGGCAGACCCGTTCTTCTTCCCCTATTGTAAGCGGTCGTCCTTCGGGCAGATTTACAGGAGCCTGACCTCCCTGCGGGAGATACGGGGCTACGGCGCGGGACAGGTCGTCATCGCCCAAAAGCATCAGATTAGTAGAGGCTTGAGCCCTTGCTTGCTCCCCGCCTTCCGTCAAGCCCCCGGGGGTTTGACTTGTGGACGCGACTTGTTTCTCACGCCTATTGGCACCCCCCTGGAGAAGCGCATCCCAGAAGCTATCCTCCAGTGGTATAGCCCCCGCCCCTGACCCCGACGGATCCTCATTTTGCGCGGGGTCGTTACCTAGTCCCGGGTCGTGGCTCCACCGGGACTAAAGCCCCTCCGCTGGCTGCACTATAAGTTTAGTCCCACCTCACCCAGCGAGGGGGACTAACACTAGTTTATAAGCCCCGTCGCAGCATCTCCATCGAGCTCCTCTCTAATGCAGGCTTACGGGTCTAAACTGACTGTAAATTTAAAAATTGAAACTATATTTGAAATTATGGAGAAAATTAAACCTGAATTCAAAGTGAGGTCACCATGAATTTAGGTTTAATTTTCTCTATAAATTCTCATATAGTTTCAATTTTTTTCTATTTTCAAAATTAACAATTTTGTTATTTTGAATTAAAAACTATGTTTATTAAAATTCTTTTTGCATATTTGAGAATTTGACAAAACTATGATAATGAAAAGTGTTTGAAATTGAATAAATAATTCAAAACTATTTTCTGTTTTCAAAATTAATTATTTTGACTATCCAAACTATTAACTATTTTGTTATTTTCAATTAAAAACTATGTTTATTAAAATTCTTTTTGCATATTTGAGAATTTGACAAAACTATGATAATGAAAAGTGTTTGAAATTGAATAAATAATTCAAAACTATTTTCTATTTTCAAAATTAATTATTTTGACAATCCAAACTATTAACTATTTTGTTATTTTCAATTAAAAACTATGTTTATTAAAATTCTTTTTGCATAGTTGAGAATTTGACAAAACTATGATAATGAAAAGTGTTTGAAATTGAATAAATAATTCAAAACTATTTTCTATTTTCAAAATTAATTTTTTTGACTATTCAAACTATTAACTATTTTGTTATTTTCAATTGAAAACTATGTTTATTAAAATTCTTTTTGCATATTTGAGAATTTGACAAAACTATGATAATGAACTCCATACTTTTTATGTGTTCAAAATGCACCATTCAAAGGCACATCACAAAATTTCAACAATTTCTGACTTCATTTGGTATTCTTCGTGCATTTACATAATTTTTTTTGAGCTAGTTGACCCTGAAATTGAAAAGCACTACAAATTAACTCTGAAAATGTCGAAAGTTGGCATGCTATCATCATTTCACCCACATGACATGTGTTAAAAAGTTGAGAGGGCTACGACAAAAACTAGATGCACTTGGTGTACAAAACGGACAATCTCTCTCGAAGTATCAGGGTTTCGAACGAGAACTCATCTCTTACAAAAGGATTTCTTTTTTTGAACTTATTTGAACTTATTTGAACCCCATACTTTTTGTGTGTTCAAAATGCACTATTCAAAGGCACATCACAAAATTTCAACTATTTCTGACTTCATTTGGTATATTTCGTGCATTTAATTATTATTTTTGAGCTAGTTGACCCTGAAATTGAAAAGCACTACAAATGAACTCTGAAAATTTTGAAAGTTGGCATGCTATCATCATTTCACCCACATAGCATGTGTTAAAAAGTTGAGAGGGCTACGACAAAAATTTCAACAATTTATGACTTCATTTGGTATTCTTCGTGCATTTACTTATTTGTTTTGAGCTAGTTGACCCTGAAATTGAAAAGCACTACAAATGAACTCTGAAAATGTTGAAAGTTGGCATGCTATCATCATTTCACCCACATAGCATGTGTTAAAAAGTTGAGAGCACTACGACAAAAACTGCATGCACTTCGTGTACAAAACGGACAATCTCTCTCGAAGTATCAGGGTTTCGAATGAGTTCTTCATTTTTTTGAACTTATTTGAACTCCATACTTTTTCTGTGTTCAAAATGTACCATTCAAAGGCACATCACAAAATTTCAACAATTTCTGACTTCATTTGGTATTCTTCGTGCATTTTTTTTGAGCTAGTTGACCCTGAAATTGAAAAGCACTACAAATGAACTCTGAAAATGTTGAAAGTTGGCATGCTATCATCATTTCACCCACATAGCATGTGTTAAAAAGTTGAGAGGGCTACGACAAAAACTGGATGCACTTCGTGTACAAAACGGACAATCTCTCTCGAAGTATCAGGGTTTCGAACGAGAACTCATCTCTTACAAAGGGATTTCATTTTTTTGAACTTATTTGAACTCCATACTTTTTGTGTGTTCAAAATGCACGTTTTAAAGGCACATCACAAAATTTCAACAATTTCTGACTTCATTTGGTATTCTTCGTGCATTTACTTATTTTTTTTGAGCTAGTTGACCCTAAAATTGAAAAGCACTACAAATGAACTCTGAAAATGTTGAAAGTTGGCATGCAATCATCATTTCACCCACATAGCATGTGTTAAAAAGTTGAGAGGGCTACGACATTATTACATTATTGCACCAATATTCCTGTCTATTATTTCTGTTTTCTTCTGGGTCGTAGCCATGGAGAATCTTCATCATTCAGTAGGATGCTTGGGTCAGTTTTCACTTTGAAGGGCGGAATTTCATGAAACTTATTATAATCTACTGACATGTCTGTCTTGTCATCTACTCCCACGATGTTTCTTTTCCCTGAAAGAACTATGTGGCGTTTTGGCTCATCGGACGATATCTTCTTTTGCTGATTTCTTTTTCTCGTTTTTGTAGACATGTCCTTCACTTAGAAAACCTGAGCGACATCATTGGCTAGGAGAAATGGTTCGTCCATGTACGCAAGATTGTTGAGATCCACTGTTGTCATGCCATACTTTTGGTCTACAACTACCCCGCCTCCTGTCAGCTTCACCCATTTGCACCGAAACAAAGGGATCTTAAAAGTAGGTCCATAGTCAAGTTCCCATATCTCCTCTATGTACCCGTAATATGTTTCCAAACAGTGCCCATTCTCGTCTGTTGCATCAAAGCGGACACCACTATTTTGGTTGGTGCTCTTTTTATCTTGGGCAACCGTGTAAAATGTATTCTCATTTATCTCATACCCTTGGAAAGTACATATAGTCGAAGATGGTGGCCTGGCCAAACAGTACAGCTCATCTCCAACGGTGTCGTCATTCATGAGATGTGTCTTCAACCAACTGCCGAAAGTCTTCTCGTGTTCCCCTTTAATCCAAGAGTCAGCCTTCCCTGGGTTTTTGGAGTGTAGAATATTCTTGTGTCTCACGATATACGGAGCCACCATGGTGGAATTGTGTAGAACTGTGTAGTGTGCTTGAGAGAAAGAATGCCCGTCCATACATACTTTTGCTTTCCTTCCTAGTGTGCCTTTTCCTCTCAGCCTACCCTCATACCGAGATTCAGGAACACCAATCGGCTTAAGGTCAGGAAGAAAGTCCACACAAAACTCAATGACCTCCTCTGTTCCATAGCCCTTGGAGATGCTTCCTTCTGGCCTAGCACGGTTACGAACATATTTCTTTAAGACTCCCATGAACCTCTCGAAGGGGAACATATTGTGTAGAAACACAGGACCGAGAATTCTAATCTCTTCGACTAGGTGAACTAGGAGGTGTGTCATTATACTGAAGAAGGATGGCGGGAACAACAACTCAAAGCTGACCAGACATTGGACCACATCAATCTGTAACCCTGATAGACTTTCTCGATCGATTACCGTCTGAAAAATTCCATTGAGGAATGCACATACCTTCACAATTGCCAGGCGAACATTTTCCGGTAGAATTCCCCTCAATGCAACCGGAAGCAATTGCGTCATAAGCACGTGGCAGTCATGAGACTTTAGGTTTTGGAATTTGTTGTCTTTCATATTTACGATTCCCTTTATATTCGACGAGAAGCCAGTCGGGACCTTGATACTGAAAAGGACTTCAAAGAAGATTTCCTTCTCTTCCTTAGTAAGAGCGTAGCTGGCACGCCCTTGAAACTGCGCTGGATGCATGCCATCTCTTCCTTTATGACGTTCCTGGTCCTCCCGTGCTTCCGGTGTATCTTTTGACTTCCAATACAAGCCCAGGAAGCCTAGAATATTCACACAGAGATTCTTCGTTAGGTGCATCACGTCGATTGCCAAGCGGACCTCATGGACTTCCCAGTAGGGTAGCTCCCAAAATATAGATTTCTTCTTCCACATGGGTACGCGCTTATCAGGGCCGTTAGGAACAGGTTGGCTGCCAGGACCCTTTCCAAAGATTACTTTTAAATCTTTGACCATATCAAATACTTCAGCACCAGTACGGATGACAGGCTTCCCCCGGGGTTCTGCCTTGCCATTGAAATGCTTGCCTTTTTTCTTTAAGGGATGCTTGGGCGGAAGAAAACAACGATTGTACGGGTACACATTCTTCCTACATTTGTCCAGATATATACTTTCTGTCTGATCCAAATAGTGTGTGCATGCATTATATCCCTTGTTTGACTGTCCTGAAATGTTACTAAGAGCAGGCCAATCATTGATGGTTACGAAAAGCAACGCTCGAAGGTCAAATTCCTCTTGTTTGTGCTCGTCCCACACACGTATACCTGGTTCGGCCCACAGCTGTAAAAGTTCATCAACTAATGGCCTTAGGTACACATCAATATCGTTGCCGGGTTGCTTTGGACCTTGGATAAGCACTGGCATCATAATGAACTTCCGCTTCATGCACAACCAAGGAGGAAGGTTGTAGATACATAGAGTTACGGGCCAGGTGCTGTGACTGCAATTCTGCTCCCCAAAAGGATTCATGCCATCTGTACTCAGACCTAACCATAAGTTCCTTGCGTCAACTGCAAATCTCGGGAACTCTCTCTCGATTTTTCTCCACTGCCGACCATCAGCGGTGTGCCTCAACTTATCGTCTTTCATACGATCTTCCATGTGCCATCGCAACACTTCGCATGATCTTTATTTCTGAACAGACGTTTCAACCATGGTATTATAGGAGTATACCACATCACCTTGGCAGGAACCCTCTTCCTGGGTGGCTCGCCCTCAATATCACCAGGGTCATCTTTTCTGATCTTATACCGCAATGCAGTGCATACCGGGCATTTATCCATATTCTTGTACTTCTCACCGCGGTAGAGGATGCAGTCATTAGGGCATGCATGTATCTTCTGCACGTCTAATCCTAGAGGGCAGACAAGCTTCGTGCTTTCTTGGAAGCATCTTCTTCATCAGTACCAACAACTTTTCGAATGACGAGTCAGTCACACCGGTCTCTGCCTTCCACTTCAGCAATTCCAGTGTGCTACCCAGCTTCTTATGGCCATCTTCACAAGTTGGGTACAGCAATTTGTTGTGGTCCTGTAACATCTGCTCGAACTGCAACCTCTCCTTTTTTGTGTCGCAACCTCGCCGTGCATCAGAAATGACCCGGCCAAGATCATCAGCGGGCTCATCTGGTTCCCGTTCTTCATCCTGATCTTCTTCTTCATTGTCTTCCATTGCGGTATCAGCATACTCTGGGAACATAGATCGGTAGTTGTCATCATCGTTCTCTTCTTCTTCATCGTCGTCTTCCATCATAACCCCTCTTTCTCCGTGCTTGGTCCAAACATTATAGCCCGACATAAAACCGGACCGAAGCAGGTGGCTCTGAATGACTCTTGAGGAAGTGTAATCCTTCTCATTCCGACATTCAACACATGGACAAAACATATAGCCACCACCATGCTTGTTCGCATCGGCTGCATCTCGAAAAGAATGCACGCCTTCTCTGTAAGCGGCTGTGCGTCGATCACCGTACATCCATGGATGGCTCATCTGCGTTATACGACAGTATATCAAATACAATCACGATCCTAAAAATTAGTACCGCACGGTCTAAACGAGGAAATATAGTTGCTAACCTTTTAGAATAAGTAGAAATAAAGAGGAAGAGGTTTAAGCGTGGCTCGGGCATCTCATATCGTAGTTGTGTTCGGTGAACTGAAGCGGCATCGCTCTAACACACATTTCAAAAAACACCTCTAGTGCATAAAAAATGGAGAGCTAGCACACACCCACACTCTTCTATCCAAGAAAAATGCAAGGAGGAGGGGAGAGGGGGGCTGTGCTATATATAGGCAGAGGACTTTAGTCCCGGTTTGAGACACAAACCGGGACTAAAGGTGGCGCACATGCGGGCTGCACACCGTGTAGCCCTTTAGTCCCGGTTTGAGACACAAACCGGGACGAAAGGCTCCTTACAGGCCGGGACCAAAGCCTCGTGGGGGCATTGAGATTTGGGGCGATGTGGCCGGGCCTTTAGTCCTGGCCCAGAGGCAGGCCGGGACTAAAGGGTCCAGGCCAAAGGCCCGTTTTCCACTAGTGGACGCTTGCCCCGAGCTTTGCACCACAATGCTTGAGCTCCAGGACACCACCAAGCTTCTAGGACGCCAAAGCATCCACGAAGAACAATATCTAGGGTACTAAGTACCAAAGGTAATAAGCTTCTCAAACTTCACTTCCACGTATCACCGTGGAGAACTCAAACCGATGCAACCAATGCGATGGCAAGAACACACGAAGTGGTCAAGTCCCTCACACTCAAATCCCTCCACAACAACGAAAGCTATGGAGAAATATGAGAGGAAGAACAAGGAGCTCACAAAGAACACCAAGATCTAGATCCAAGGGTTTCCCCTCACATAGAGGAGAAAGAGATTGGTGGAGATGTGGATCTAGATCTCCTCTCTCTTTTCCCTCAAGAACAAGCAAGAATCATTGGAGGGATTGAGAGTAAGCAAGCTCTAAGAATGTCAACAATGGAGGTAGAACAAGAGCTCAACAGATGGATAAGACCAAGGGGGAAGAAGACCCCCTTTATATAGTGGGGGAAGGAATCAGACCGTTACCCCCACTTACAGCCCGAGCCCAGCGGTACTACCGCTGACCCTCCGGTGGTACTACCGCTGGCTGCAGCGGTACTACTGCTGGCTGCAGCGGTACTACCGCTGAGCCCATGGTAGCGCAACGATACTACCGGGCCAACCACCGCCAAGAAAGTCTTCGCAAAAATGTCCGACGCAGTACAACCGCAAAGATGACGGTACTAAAATCTTGGAGCGGTACTACCGTTGACCAGGGGCGGTACTACCGCTGGGACAGCGGTACTACCGCCAGCTCTAGCGGTACTACCGCTAGGGCCAGCGGTACTACCGCCAACTCTAGCGGTACCACCGCTAGGTCCAGCGGTACTACCGCTCGCCACTGAAACAGCCATAACTTTCGCATACGAGCTCCGAATCAAGCAAACCCAAGCTTGCTGGATTCAGGACGACAAGAGCTATAGAGATGTGAGTCCTCTATGAATGAAGAACCGTCAAAAACTCCAACATCGAAAACATCATAGTAGATGCATATGGACTCCGTTTTCGATGAACTCGAGCTTGTCACGAAGATGACCTTAAGCTCTAGAACTCACAAAGAGAAACACCAAACAAGAACCAAGAAGTATGATGCAAGGATGCAAATGGTTTGAGCTCTCAACGAATGATACGATCAAGCTACTCACTTGAGATCCCCCCTTGATAGTACAGTAATCTATCCTAAACAGAAAACCTATCAAGGGCAAACCTATACCTTGCACCTCGTCCTCTTGAGCTAGATGATGATGATCTTGGCTTCCTCAAGATGGACCACCTTTCTTGATTGCGTTGGCTTGATGAAGACTAGTTGAATTCTCCCCCATACTCACTATGGGTGAGCCACTCTTCAGCATATCTTCACAAGTCCATTGCCACCACAATGGACGGCAAGCTTCAAGCATGATATCTTCGTGCTGATCCACTTGAACTTGCACATCGCAATCTTGATGACGATCACAACTTGACGTCATACTTCATGGGTTGTATGAGATCTTCCCTTTGACGCAAGCCCATGGAAACACACCTAACCCCCACATAGAACTCTCATGAAAACCATGGGTTAGTACACAAACACGTAATGGACAATGCTTACCATACCATGGGATCACTTGATCCCTCTCGGTACATCTTGTACGCTTTGTGTGTTGATCATCTTGATTTACTCTTTGTCTGAGATCTTGATCAACCTTGTGTCTATATGAACATTCTTTGGATAATACCTAGAATACCATCTTGGTGATCATATAAACTCCTTGAACCCAACACATGGATTTCAAGAAGTGACTATGGACAAATCCTATAAATGTAACTTAAGGCAACCATTGGTCCATAGGAATTGTCATCAATTACCAAAACCACATATGGAGATATATGCTCTAACAATATCCCCCATTTTGGTAATTGATGACAACTACTTCAAGAGAGTTTATATAAGGAAAATAAGCATAACCAAGCACACACATGCAAAGCAATAATGCATGCGTACAAGATGTAAATGCTTATGCAATAAAATCAAAACCCTCTAAGAATAACCAAACTAAACTCTCTAAACTTCTCCCCCATTGGCATCGATTGCCAAAATGGACAAAAAGTTTAGAAAGCCAATATAGTAGGTGGTCCTCCAAAAAGTGTGTACTCCTCAACAAATGAGTGCACAGAAATACACATATACAATGATAAGAAATTGGAGGAAAACAAACTATATCGAGGACCCAAAGATTGCAAATCAAGGAATCGTATGCCACAAGGACATACAAAAATAGAGGCAAGCAATCAAAAGATACCAGATGGACCAAACAATCATATGGTCCTTCGAACCACATGAATAAAAGATATTATGATAAAAGCAACGGAGTGTTTTATCAAAACTAGAGAAGCTCCCCATGATTTGTGCACTAATAAGAGATTTTTGTATTTGATACAAGTGCACAAAATAGGATCGTTGCTCCCCCAAAATTAATAAAAACACACAACGGGTGCAAGAAGAAAGATGAGACAATAAGAAAATCTCTTGCACAAAACAAGTGGTTGAGCAACATGTAAAAGAAGCAACTTAAGATTAGGCTCAACCAAAATAATGTGTGTGAGTCATGGCAAGGCACTTGATAAGACTAAGATAAGGATGAACATTACTCATCAACATAGTCTTGATGAAATGAGACACAAAGTGCAAGACATATCATTCCCACACACACATACTAGAAAATGGGTTCACAAGCTTACTAATAATCAAAATAAGAACCAACGCTTGTGACAACCCATGGTGAAGATAGGAAATAAGAACTTTGTCAAGAGAGGAGGGATACCAATCGAAATGGCAAAACCCTCATCAAGACAGTCATGAGGAAAAATAATCTTCACGGCCAAAAAGTGCATCAAGATGTAGGAAAACAAGATACGCACTCAAGACAAATCCTTTCACGAAGCCACCAAAAACTGAAAAAGGAAATGCAACGGTGGACGTAAAAGAAAAGAGGATATCAATTAGAGATGTAACTTCTCTCATGTGTAAAAGATTCTAAGTAGAAGACAATCATGAGGATATATATCCACAAAGAAGGATGTACACACGAAATGGTTACAAGAAGGAACAAACTAGATATCCAAAAGGAAGTCATAAATATATCAATAAGATCTTTTGCTCTGAAGCATAGCACATGGCCTAATATTTTCTTATTTTACAATATGAACTTCCAACATACGAACATCAAAGACATCCCAACTAGTAAAAATACATCATCGTTAGGATGCTTTGAGAAAGGAAACAAGTACTTCAAGAATGAATCAAGAGATTCATGCCATGATGCAACCTGCAAAGAAAAGACAGGGGCCTTTGCAAGAAAAGAATGCATGAAGTAGATACTTGTTATCGAGACAACATTGGATTGATGTATTAGATAGTTGTTCTTTGATCATCCTAACTTGGCTCCAATAATCACATGGTCTCAACACCTTCCTTATAGGTGAGCCGAGCATCCAATGCATCTCCAATTGTTCCTGGAACAACAAAACAAACAAAATGGTGCCCAAACTCATTGGGACCAAAGAGTTAGAAAACCAACAATACATAGGACAAACTCCACATACATATGTGCATATAGATATGAATTTGAATTTCATGCACACATTAGCCATTTTATGACAAGGTGGAGTTTCCCCTATATATTGGGTCAAAGAAAGAAAGCATGCCAAAGGAAATACATCTAGTAAATATGCATGCTCAAGGCTTTCAAGAATCCAATCAACATATAGTTGATAAGATACCAAAAGACAAGGTATCAAGTGATAATAAGATAGCAAATGAAAAACTATCACTTGAGGAATATCAATTAAAATATACAACAAGGAATGAGGTATCCATTGACACATGCCAAATAAAAGGAAACAAGATACCAATTGAAGGAAAACAGACGCGAGGTATCTAGTTTCCAAAAGAGAGCTAGGTTCCAACAAACCAAACCCTCGACAAATTTTCATGATGGCACAAAGCATCATAAAGAGAAAGACTTGCCTCCCATCAACATACACTTGATGGGGATCAAAAGATTTTATGATGGGCGAATAAAGAGAGTGTTCTAAAGAGAATAGGATAGCTCCCCCAAGGGTTGTGCATTATATAGAATTTGCATTTAAATACAAAATGCACAAGATGGGATCATCACTTTCTCTATATCTATAAAAACACTAGACAAGTTAAAATAGATCCACAAGAGGCAAGGAAGACAAACGAAACACAAAATCCAATGTAAAGACGATTAGCAATTCCTACCACATGATGGGAATACCAATTGTCAAGGACAAGAAGTATTTTGGAAATGATACTCACTGGTAGATCGCAAATATATGCAAGATCATCTTTACCCATAAAACGCAAGCAAATGACACTTGTAGAGCAAACATGCCACCTAGGAACAAGATAATTTACAATATCAACACTAAGTGGCAATACCTCAAATGTACACATTCTCTAGGCTTGTAATATGCACATAGCATATTACTCCCCCATAATGTGATAACCCAACAATATTAACAAGTGGCAAACGAAAAACCAACAAGAGATAATTAATGGACCATTTAGAATTTGAATTTCTCATGAGTAAGACATACCACATAGAAACTAGATAATCTTGAAATATCAATACTAAGTGGTATTCCCCATGTATACACATTTATAGGATCGTGAGGTGTGCAAAGCACATCACTCCCCCATAATGAAATAATCCATTAATCTCTCACAAGAGCCAATCAAAGATACAAACAAGATGCAATAAGAATCAATACAAGACTCTCATGTACATGATATGCAAACCAACATACACATACTTGGTTATTCAACATAAGCAAGTTGGAAGCCTAACATGTAAAAACACATGCAAGGTACAAAACCACAACATGCAAAGGGGCAACCAACTAACAATGTAAACAGTTTAAGTACAAGTTACCGTAAGGAGGCACATTGGATATAAGATAGAAACTCGATAATCCAAATGACTTGGCTTGAGAAAATATGATTGATGAAGACCTCTTAATTCTTCATTACGTATCCAAGTCTCTAATGTCCTCAATATTCACCTATTGATCAAGTTTGAGCTTGTTGGTCCCCAACCACGTTGGGTCCTAAGAGGTTAGTCACAATAGGCTTGGCAACCCAAATGGTACTTTTCTTGACACCACTTTGAGTACCAACAAACTTGGCAAACACATTGCCAACCTTATCCTTCCCAAGAGAATAGATATCATCAATAATGATTGGGTTGGATAAATTACCTCTCGTGCAAGAAGAAGCGAAGTGACCCTTCTCACGACATAAGTAGCAACATCTACCCTTCAATTTCTTCCCTGTTGGCTTGGGTCTTCTTGGGAAGGGGCCTTTCTCCAACTTGTAGTTGAGTATGTGAGTGCACTTGTGGCCTCTTCCCTTGTTTCTTGTGACTTTGGGGCTTCTTCTTTAGTGGGCAAGATCTAACATGGTGCCCTTCAATTTTGCACTTGAAGCAAATAATCTTGGCCAAATTCTTGACTTGTTCTTGGTCCTTCTTGAAGATTTTGGACTTCTTCTTCTTGTTGGAGTTGAATCCAAGTACATTCTTATCATTCGGGGATTTTTGTCCACACAAGACATTGTTGAGTGTGGACATCCCTTCATGACTCTTTTCCAAGTCTTTCTTCAAGGAAGTGACTTGGGCCTTGAGCTCTTTGATTTCCTCTACATGGTTAGTATCAACACAAGTACTAGAGGAAGTATAAGCTTCATTGTTAGAGCAACAAGGTATGGAAAGTAATTCATCACAAGATGTAGCAACATTATGAGTAGATGAATTACAAGGACTAGCACATGGCAATATAGCTTTTTGACTAGAAGTAGTGCTAATGTCCACATGAGGCTTACTCGATGTTACCTTGGTAGTAATAGCCTCATGAGCTAATTTTAGCACATTATGGGATGCTAGAAGATCATGATGAGAGCTTGTGAGCATTACATGACTTTCTTCCAATTTCCCATAATTGCTAGATAGCAACTCAAGTTGAGCCATTAGCTCAACATTCTCTTTTAAAATGGATGCTTCACAAGAAGTAGAGTTAGTAGCACAAGCATCAACATTAGCAATAAGAGGAGAAGGCACCTTGTCAAGCTCTTTAGCATATGAAGCTTCAAGTTGAGCATGAGACTCAGTGAGTTCGATGAGCGAGCTCTTAATAGCCCTTGAGCCATTTTCGAGGTGCTCATAGTCCTCAAGGAGTTTAGCATGTGCAACTTCAAGCTTATCATTTTTAGTTCTAAAATCATTAGCCACCTCGAGAGCTCTATCATAGGATCCCTTTAATCTAGATAATTCAAGAGCAAAGGTTTCCTCAAGGGATTCCTTGGTGGTTTGTTCATTATCACGAGCTTGAGATAGCTCTGCAATCTCATTAGCGTAATCACGCTCATGACCTTCCATTGTCTCAATGGTGGCCTCATGCTCCTCAAGATGAGCTTCCAACCCCTCAATGTATTTCTTGCCCTCAGTGGCAATAGACATGATTTCCAAGAAGTTGGAACAAGCAAGTTTATTCTTATAAAGAGTTTTAAAAATCATTTCACCCTTAATTTTTAAGGATGCGATATTATCACTCTCTTTATCATTATCCTCATCCCCATTATCATCAACATCATCATCATGAGATATATTGGAATTGAAAGTAGGAGATACCTTTGAAGCCTTAGCCATAAGGCAAAAGTGAGTCACAATAGATGATGATGTAGGATCCCTTGAAGCATCATTCAAGGCCACATCTTGTTCCATGGAGTGATGAATTTCCTCTACATTGTTAGCACAACAACTCGAGGAAATATATACATTTTTATCATGGCAACAAGATATAGGAGGCATATCATCATGAGATTTAGAGACGCAGTTTTTACATGATATGCACGGACTAGCAACACAAGCATGTGAAACATTTAGAGTGCTCGAAGTGTTAACGCCCAAATATGAAGCATTGCAATAATATAGTGACGAAGGATCATCAACAATAAACCCACTTTCATTATTGCAATGGTCACCACTACTCACCATATCATTACCTTGTGGCAATCCACATGTAGGTGAAGTAGATGAAGTTGAGAAGACCACACGACCGGAGGTGGAGGGAGAACAATCATCCCTGCAAATATTGGACACACCATATTTATCTTGAAGCTTTGTCCACAACTCATGAGCATCCCGGAATGGCATGAGTTGAAATATAACTACATTGCTCAAACCATCAAAAAGCACATTATAAGCTTGAGCATTGAGATAAGAGTTTTTCTCATCCTCTAAAGATATATTTTGAGAATCCTTTGAAGGAGAAAAACCCATATCTACAAGTCGCTCTACATTTGGGTCCAAGACCCGAAAGTGATTAAGCATGCGAATTACCCAAACATCAATATTTGTGCCATTGAAACTAAGAGTGTCAGTGAATCCTAAACCCCTAGTCAACATCCTTACTCTCTAGGTGGTTAAACCTAATAAAGAGAGACCTAGCTCTGATACCAATTGAAAGGACGTGGATGTCGCCTAGAGGGGGGCGGTGAATAGGCGCTTTAAAATAATTAAGGTTTAGGCTTGAACAACTGCGGAATAAAACTAACGTTTAATATGTCAAGCACAAAACCTACAAACAACTAGGCTCACCTATGTGCACCAACAACTTATGCTAAGCAAGATAAACAACTAAGTGATAGCAAAATATATTACAATAAACAATATGTCTATCACAAAGTAAAGTGCATAAGTAAAGGGTTCGGGTAAGAGATAACCGAGGCACGGGGAGACGATGATGTATCCCGAAGTTCACACCCTTGCGGATGATAATATCCATTGGAGCGGTGTGGAGGCACAATGCTCCCCAAGATGCCACTAAAGCTACCGTAATCTCCTCACGCCCTCGCACAATGCAAGATGCCGTGATTCCACTAAGGGACCCTTGAGGGCGGTCACCGAACCTGTACAAATGGCAACCCTTGGGGGCGGTCACCGAACCCGTACACGTGGAAACCCTTGGGGGCGGTTACCGGTACCCGTACAAATTGCTCGGGGCAATCTCCACAACCTAATTGGAGACCCCGACGCTTGCCCGGAGCTTTACACCACAATGCTTGAGCTCCAAGACACCACCAAGCTTCTAGGACGCCAAAGCATCCACGAAGAACAATATCTAGGGTACTAAGTACCAAAGGTAATAAGCTTCTCAAACTTCACTTCCACGTATCACCGTGGAGAACTCAAACCGATGCAACCAATGCAATGGCAAGAACACACGAAGTGGTCAAGTCCCTCACACTCAAATCCCTCCACAACAACGAAAGCTATGGAGAAATATGAGAGGAAGAACAAGGAGCTCACAAAGAACTCCAAGATCTAGATCCAAGGGGTTCCCCTCACATAGAGGAGAAACAGATTGGTGGAGATGTGGATCTAGATCTCCTCTCTCTTTTCCCTCAAGAACAAGCAAGAATCATTGGAGGGATTGAGAGTAAGCAAGCTCTAAGAATGTCAACAATGGAGGTAGAACAAGAGCTCAACAGATGGATAAGACCAAGGGGGAAGAAGACCCCCTTTATATAGTGGGGGAATAAATTAGACCGTTACCCCCACTTACAGCCCGAGCCCAGCGGTACTACCGCTGGCTCCAGCGATACTACCGCTGACCCTCCGGCGGTACTACCGCTGGCTGCAGCGGTACTACCGCTGACCCTCCAGCGGTACTACCGCTGACCCTCCAGCGGTACTACCGCTGAGCCCATGGTAGCGCAAAGATACTACCGGGCCAACCACTGCCAAGAAAGTCTTCGCAAAAATGTCCGACGTAGTACAACCGCAAAGATGACGGTACTAAAATCTTGGAGCGGTACTAACGCTGACCAGGGGCGGTACTACCGCTGGTACAGCGGTACTACCGCCAGCTCTAGCTGTACTACCGCTAGGGCCAGCGGTACTACCGCCAACTCTAGCGGTACTACCACTAGGTCCAGCGGTACTACCGCTAGGTCCAGCGGTTCTACCGCTCGCCACTGAAACAGCCATAACTTTCACATACGAGCTCCGAATCAAGCAAACCCAAGCTTGCTGGATTCAGGACGACAAGAGCTATAGAGATGTGAGTCCTCTATGAATGAAGAACCGGCAAAAACTCCAACATCGAAACATCATAGTAGATGCATATGGACTCCATTTTCGATGAACTCGAGCTTGTCACGAAGATGACCATAAGCTCTAGAACTCACAAAGAGAAACACCAAACAAGAACCAAGAAGTATGATGCAAGGATGCAAATGGTTTGAGCTCTCAACGAATGATACGATCAAGCTACTCACTTGAGATCCCCCCTTGATAGTACAACAAACTATCCTAAACAGAAAACCTATCAAGGGCAAACCTATACCTTGCACCTCGTCCTCTTGAGCTAGATGATGATGATCTTGGCTTCCTCAAGATGGACCACCTTTCTTGATTGCGTTGGCTTGATGAAGACTAGTTGATTGCTCCCCCATACTCACTATGGGTGAGCCACTCTTCAGCATATCTTCACAAGTCCATTGCCACCACAATGGACGGCAAGCTTCAAGCATGATATCTTCGTGCTGATCCACTTGAACTTGCACATCGCAATCTTGATGACTATCACAACTTGAAGTCATACTTCATGGGTTGTATGAGATCTTCCCTTTGACGCAAGCCCATGGAAACACACCTAACCCCCACATAGAACTCTCATGAAAACCATGGGTTAGTACACAAACACGTAATGGACAATGCTTACCATACCATGGGATCACTTGATTCCTCTCGGTACATCTTGTACGCTTTGTGTGTTGATCATCTTGATTTACTCTTTGTCTGAGATCTTTGATCAACCTTGTGTCTATATGACCATTCTTTGGATAATACCTAGAATACCATCTTGGTCATCATATAAACTCCTTGAACCCAACAGATGGATTTCAAGAAGTGACTATGGACAAATCCTATAAATGTAACTTAAGGCAACCATTAGTCCATAGGAATTGTCATCAATTACCAAAACCACGTATGGAGATATATGCTCTAACACGGGATCAAGGGGTCCTTAGGCAGCCGGCCCTCTATTGTGGGCCAGCCCAGCGGGCCGTACTATTGAAGACCGGACTATATGACAACCTCATACTCAGGAAGGAATATTCTTAAGGCTCACATGCACTCCAAGTTTAGAAGGATTAGGTCGTCTCATCTACCCTCGGTTGATGGCGGTAACATGTTAACCCTAAGGACCCCAGTGTCTATATAAACCAGAGGGTCCCGTCTGTGTAGGGAGAGGTTGAATCGTTTAGGATTTAGCTTATACGATATCGAGGTAGATCAATTCTGTAACCATCATCCACATGAATATAATTGAGTAGAACGTAGGGTTTGACCTCATAAAGAGGTCCCAAGCCTTGGTAAACACTATCTCACTCTCCTGCAATCCATCGATCCAAGGCGCATAGTTCGGGACCCCCTACCCGTGATATGCCGGTTTTGACACCGACACCATGAGTCTGCCAAGGGGTACAAGAGTGATCCAGGAGTGGATCACTGGACATCGGTCAAAATTATCCTTAGTAACTAGAGAACTAAGGAAATGTCTCTTGATTATGTATGTGATAAAAGAGTTCATCGTAAAGGGTTACATCGATGCAAGCTTTGACACCAATCCGGATTACTGTGAGTAGCAAACTAGATTCGTATAGTGGAGCGGTCATTTGGAATAGTTCCAAGTGGAGCATGGTAGCAACATCTACAGTATCACATAGAGATTTTGAAAGTACACACGGATCTGAATGTTGCAGAACCGTTTAATAAAACCTCTCTCACAAGAAAAACACGATCAAACCCCAGAACTTATTGGGTGTTAATCACATGGTGATGTGAACTGGATTATTGACTCTAGTGCAAGTGCGAGACTGCTGAAAATATGCCCTAGAGGGAATAATAAATTATTTATTATCACATTTCTTGGTTCATGTTTATCATTTATTATCCATGCTATAATTGTATTGATTGGAAACTCAATGCATGCGTGGATACATAGACAACACTGTGTCCCTAGTGAGCATCTACTAGACTTGCTCATTGATCAGAGATGGTTAAGGTTTCCTGACCATAGACATGAGTTTTCATTTGATAATGGGGTCACATCATTAGGAGAATGATGTGGTGGTCAAGACCCAACCATAAACATAGCATCTGATCGTATCAGTTTATTGCTACTGATTTATCCATGTCAATGTATCTGTTCCTATAACCATGAGATCATGCAACTCCCTAACATCGGAGAATGCCTTGTGTGTATCAAACATCACAACATAACTGGCTGACTATAAAGGTGCTCTACAGGTATCTCCGAGGGTGTCTATTGGGTTGGCATCAATCGAGACTAGGTTTTGTCACTCCTATGAAGGATAGCTATCTCTGGGCCCAGTCGATAATACAACATCACAAGAAGCTTGCAAGTAATGTGACTAAGGAGTTAATCACCGTATCTTGTATTACGGAACAAATAAAGAGGCCTATCGGTAACGATATTGAACAAAGGTATGGTGATACCGATGATCGAATCCCGGGCAAGTAACATACGGATGGGCGAAGGGAATTGCATACGAGATTGATTGAATTCTTGACATCATGGTTCGACCGATAAACATATTCATAGAATATGTAGGAACCAATATGGGCATCCAGGTCCAGCTATTGTTTATTGACCGTGGAGGTGTCTTGGTCATGTCTGCATAGTTCTCGAGCCCAGAATGTCTGCACACTTAACTTTTGGTGACGATTTGGTATTGTTGAGTTATACATGTTGGTGACCAAAAGTTTTTTGGAGTCCCACATAAGATCCCAGCTGACATCACAAGGGGCTCTGGAATGGTCCAGAGATAAATATTTATATATATATAAGTGGTATTCGGGTTTCGAAAAACTTTTCAGTGTTTGTGGTATTGTACCGAGAATTCTGAAAGGGTTCCGAGGGGCCCAACCACCCCAGGGTCCACATGGGCCTAAGAGGTGGCGCACCAGCCCCTCGTGGGCTGGGCAGCCGACCCCTAAAGGGCCCATGCGCCCAAGGGTAGGTGGGGGAGGTGCCTTAGGAAGGGATGACTCCTCCCTAGGGCTCCCACCTCCCTTGTGGGAGGAGGACTCCTCCCCCCTTTTGGCCGGCCAGCCCTCCTTGGAGGAGGGGCCAAGGCTACTCCTACCTACCCCCTCCTCCTATATATAGAGATGGAGAGGGAGGGAAGACACACTCCAAGGCATAGGTGCAACCGTCCCTCTCTCCCTAGACCATTTTCTTCTCCAAAACGGGTTTGCGGCAGCGCTTGGCGAAGCCCTGCTAAGATTGCTCGACCTCCATCGCCACCACGGCATCATGTTGCGGGAGAACTCATCAACCTCTCCGCCCTCGCTTGCTAGATCAAGAAGGCGGAGACGTCATCAAAATGTACGTGTGCTGAACACGGAGGTGCTGTCTGTTCAGTGCTAGATCGGGACAAATCGTGATTGGATCGCGAGACGGGCCGTGATTGTGCCACGAAGGTGTTCGACTACATCAACCGTGTCTATTAACATTTCCCACTTCACTATCTATACAAGGGTATGTAGATGCACCCCCCTCTCATAGATGTTGATCTCCATAGATTGATCTTGATGAGCGTAGTAAATTGTTTGTTTCCCATGCGGTATTCCCCAACAAGAGTTGGCGATGTGGATTCATTTCTCCACATGGATCCTCGAACAGTTCCTTCGGGTAACCTTGAAGGACTCATCCAAGCATGGTAAGTATGATGCCTCCAAGGTATTTGGGTGTACAAGGAGGAACGTTGGGTGTCAGACTATTAGGTCTGACCGCATGATGTGGACGTAGGAATGGCGGTGGCTTGGTGTTGGGGGACTGGGCGAACCCTTTTGATGGTCTTGCCCCTCCACTTATATAGACATCCAAGATGGGTCACCTATTGAGGCCCATTAGGACTCGACGACCAATTTCCACTCACATTCAATCCGAGAGATGTCCCATAAGCATGTGGCCCTACAGGTTCACGTACATGGATACGACCCGATTCAATAGTTGGTAGACGATCCTAGTAGAACATGCCAACTCCCATATGTGCACAAAGTAATATTGATGAATGTTGACAATGTGTAATATGTGCATTCCTTTTTCCTAATAAAATATGTTGTCGAGCTCAATGTGAGTACTTATCGCCTTTGCTGCTAGCTTGGCCTCTCTTCTTGAAACCATGATGCAGATTCCCAAAACGGGTAAACACTTGACCCAAGTTGCATGGACATGCTTTCTGAATATTATCATCAAAAGGGCATAAATAATATCTCTTTGAATTGGAGGGGCGAATTCTATTTTCGCCAACCTTGTCTTGTGGCATGTTCCATGACTCACCTGAAGTTGCCTTTATAACTATATAGTTACATAATAGTGTTTTCAGACCATAAATGCAGACCTTGAAAATTCCCGGAAATATTGATCGAGTGAGGTTATTTGGCATGCATTAAGGTGCTTGAGACGAGACTTGTTAGTATAAGCCGCTGGTATCGGCACATTGAAAATGTCTTCATCTGAAGGTCCAAGAACTCTTCGAGAATGAAGGTCTAGGAAATGGCCATACTATCGAGTTAGTATATATCTATGCCCACAACTTTTTAAACATGGTCATTAACCAAATCATATACTAGTCAAAGGATATGTTTCTGCATAAACTTATCAACTAGAGAACATTAGAACAATCAGACCACAATATATAGTCTCACAACAAGTTACATACTTACGGATACATATCAACAATGATGTTGAAGAACAATACAAGTAGCTCATAAATACATAAGGAAACGTGATGATGTTGGATCTAGCGAAGGCGACACTAGAGTGTTCTTCCTTTCCTGAACTTGTTGCATGTCAGAGAAACTTTCTCGTTGTATTTGTGATGTCAAGAGACCTATTGATGCGGATATAGTCACTGGCATAGCTTGTTGATCATTGTTTCGATCGCTTAGGATTCCCTTTTTACTTCACCGAGACATAGCTTCATTTTTTCTGACTTTGCTATTTGTTCGTGTGATTCTTGGTATGTCTGTGTTTGTGTTGGATATGTGCATTTTAGTTATGCAAAGGTCGAGTGTGTGCTTATTATATTTGTATTCACTTTATACTTCATCTTGAGTTGATAAAATCATCATTTGTCCAAAAAATACTTGAGCATGTAAGAAAATCTGAAAGCAGTTATCTAGAGGTGGATAAATGTGAGATTATAATTTGCAACAATTGAGTCGATGCTTTAAAATATACTATTTTATCGAGTCACATACGAGGATATTGTGCTGATGCTCTGAAAACAGTTTTGGACAGTATACCAAGCAATGCTACACCTACAAAGTGACTGTCGTGGGTATAAGCCTGACAGTAGATGTGTAGGGTTCGAAAAGGATGGGCAGAGCCTTAGCTACGGCGAGGTTGTATGAGTTCAAGCCCCTCTGCGGTGGAGGTAATAGCCCTACGTCTCAGTGCCCAGGGAGCTTGTTGTCGATTGGAAATATAGAATACAGTGAGTTGCTAACCCCTCTACCAGTGGGGGAGCGTGGCTTATATAGAGTGCGCTGCCCTCCACAACGGTTCCGGTACAGGGGTTGAGTAGTGGGGATTGAATGCGTACGTTACAGGTAACGTATGCTCTAAATGCTAATAAATGTACCCGGAAACGTGCGACCGTTTCTCTCCAGAGGGGTTACGATGTACCGAGTGTAGCCGGTCGGTTAGCTTGGTATCCTCCGAATGCTAGTCTCCGACTGGATGGTCGAGGACCTGTCACAGACTGGATGATGGGGACTCCTTAATTCAGTTGGGACTGACTAAGGGCCTTGTCCGTTGTGAGGGGTAGTCCTTGGGTAGGAACTACATGGCAGGCCTATGACCCTACCCTAGGACTATGACCCCATCATTAGTCCCCGAATGGATTGGGGTTGAAACGACGAAGCGTTGCTTGAAGTTTGGATCCGACTGGAACAGATTTGGCTTGGGCGTTGCTTGCCTCAATCCATTTTATCTCTTTTGACCAACGATCCGAGTGGAAGTACTCGCGAAACAGACTGTCGGAAGCCGAGTGCTTCTGTGGCATCTTTTGACGCGACCGGTCAATTGACAGCGGCGGATTTTCCGGGATCTCAAATTTCGGTTTCCGCGCGCTCAGCGGGGATGACGCCATCGCGCTCGACTAGCGCCTGACGCCTCGATTCTCGCGCCTTCAACCCCTCCACTAATATTGCAGCGGTGGGTCGGGGGGATAAGGTTTCGCGGCCACCTGCCAGCGACCCAGTTGAAACCCTACTTAAATCTCGGCGGCGAGGCTTCTTGGTTACGCTCGCCGAATCTCTTGCCTTTGCCTGCTCCGTCTCTCTCGCCACCTCCAGCGCCTCTACACTCTTCCCTCTCCATTCCTCCCGCGGGCTCGCAGTTTCCGCCATGACCAAGTGTCAGACGAGCAAGATGGAGGCGAGGAAGAAGAAGGGGAAGGCGGCGGCTCCTGCTCAGCGGCGGCGGCGGCCGCTGCCGGCGGGGTGGATTCAAGGCGACTTCCTCCGCTCCACGGTGACGGAGGGGGATCTGCTGCAGCTGGTCGAGCACGGGATGATCGTGCACAAGACTTGGAGGCTCCCGGCGGAGAACGAGGTCGAGCCGGCGCCCCGGGAGGGGCAGCGCGTCTTGCTTCTCAGCCACGTCTATCGAGGTTTCTCCTTGCCTCCGCATCCTTTCTTCAAGGGCATCATGAATCACTTCGGGGCACAACTTCACCACTTTCCCCCGAACGCCATCGCCCATCTCTCTGCCTTTATAGTTCTGTGCGAGTGTTTCATTGGCTGTCCTCCCCATTGGGGGCTATTCAAGCACATATTTTCTGCTAGATCCCAGACCATCAAATGACTTAGCCAGTCGGATGATAAAACACATCTTCTCCACCTCTGCGGGGGTCTAGGTTTCCAGAAAAAGAGTCGGAGCAGTTATCCTGCCCTCCAGCTAAGTGAGTCGGTCAGGAACTGGCAGTCGACGTGGTTCTACTGCCAGGATATCGCCTGCCCGAATGCTTCGACAGGGCTGCCTCCCTTTAGCTTAGATCGGCCCGCCCCACCTAAGCAACTCGCGCTCACGAGGGCGCAGAAGAACGACATCCAGCCTCTGGTCGGGGCGCTCGTAGATGTCGTCAGGAGGGGGTCACTAGCATAGACTTGCTGGAGGTCTTCCTTGGTCGGCGTATCCAGCCCCTGCAGGCTCGCGACCATGCCATGTGGAATTATACGGGGCCCGAGGATTCCACTCGGACCAACGTTGTGGGCGTGACTGAGGAGAGGGTGACCTCGTGGGTGCTCCAGATCACAGGCCCCTGCGAGAATCCCAAAGGATCTCGGCGAGTGAAGCCCTTCTGCGCGGATAATCCTCCTCCGAATCAGGTGAGTGGCACTTGTCGAGTGCTCCTAACTGTCTTAATCTTATCGTTTGATTGAATCTCTGTGTGACGTCTGATGTCGCCGACTGAATTTTATGTAGGAGTGGACCAACTGGTTTTCTCCCGTCTCGAACGGGAACCCGACCGAGGAGGAGGAAGGCAGCCAGGAGGGCAGTGTGGAGAGCGCTGAATATGTGTCCGACAGCGGGGAGTCGGAGGAAGAGACCAGCGAGGAAGAGGAGGAAGACGAAGAGCAGGACTCGCTGCCTCCGCAAACAGAGCATCGGACCAAGCGCCGACACGAGCCTGCCGTTCCCTCGGCCCCTCCAGCATCTTCGAGTGCTCCGCCCACTGCTCCGGTGGTCCCGAGTGCTCGGAGCACCAAAAGGGCCAGGGATGCTGCCGCTGAGCCTGCGGGTCAGTTTTCCAAGGCGGCCAAACCGAGTGGGTCGAAACCTCGGAAGACTCTGCCGCGGATGAGGGTTGTTGTCCCCGTCACCTCCACGTAAGTGTATCGATCTTCTAATTTCTTCTGATATCCGAGCGAATTCTTGTTTATTGGTCGAATGGATTTCAGTCGACAGAGTTGCTACTTCTGCCACCTCTCCGGCGCGCCAAGAAGACAACCTCATGGACACGGAGAATGTCGTCTCGTCTCAGCCAGGTGTGTTGTAGTGACCTTGAGTGTTTTGTTCTATCATAGGTTCTGCCTCTTTCTTTTTTTGAGATCTTGCGTCGTTCGGTCTATCAGGGGTGATTTGCGTGGACGAGGGCGATCAGGGGAGGACTGAACAGGCTGTGGAGCCCGTTCTTGAGGCTGCTCCGCCTGTTGCTGCTCTCGCCGCCGACGCGTCGCCGACTGAACCGGCGCTGGTGGTTGAGGTGCCGACTGGAACGGACCTCGGGATGCCTCAGGAACTTCCGACGATGCCAGGCTCGTCGAATGTCGAGTTCAACATCCAACGTCTCCCGGAGGAGCAGGTGGGAGCGGCCAAGGGAGCCACGGTGCAGGCGGAGCTGATGGCTGGGGAAGCCAAGAGGGCCTACGACTCCGTCGCGTCCTTGTACCAGCGGAGCTTGGAGCTGCGGGATGATATCCGAGTAAGTGGGCTAGTAAGTATTTATTTTTCTCTTGTAACCCACTGGGTGTTTTTGGATAGCAGTTGTTGTTTGCAATGGGTTCACTCTGAGTGAACCCAGTGGGTGTAGTCCCCGAGACTTCTGTCGAGTGCTTGCACCGGCAATTGTCTTTATACATATTGTCTTTGCTTTGGTCAGGTCTGTAAATAACATGACCGACTGCTAGCAGTTGTGGCACTCGGAGTGCACTTTCTGTAAGAGTCTCCGAGAGTAAGTTGTACTCAGGTCGGGTAGTATTGGCCTCGTAGGCGTAGGTTGTAACATGCAGCTCGATAGGGCGGGCCTGCTTGAGTTGCATGCCAGTGGGGTCACTCTTAGTGAACCCACTGGGTGTAGTCCCCGAGACCGCTGTCGACTGCTTGCGTCAGCAGGGGTCTGAAGAACTTAGACTTTTATTGTTGAATTTTCTGATTGTCCCTTGGTGTTTGGTGGCAGAAAATCTATGAAATGGGAACAACCCATGAGACTCTCAAGGCAGAGAGGAATCAGCTCGCTGGTGAGCTTGATGCGGCCATGCTCGCAATGGCTGGCATGAAGGATGCTCTGGAGGGACGAGAGAAGTCATTGGAGCAGGCTCGGGAAGCGAACAAGGTGTTGACTGAGGAAGTGGAAAAGATGGGGAAACAGAGGACTGCTCTGATGGGTCAGATGGACGTCCTGAACAAACGGTGCAGAGCACAGGAGAAATACGTCAGCGACTGGGCTCGGCAGATGATGACGCGTCTGGCTGGTAAGTCCTGCTTTTTCCGAGTGGTTGTGTTATGCGCGTCACACTTGGCACTTATTGTCTGTTTGTCCTGTTGTCGCAGATTTTTGCTTTGACACCGAAGCTGAAGCAGCTGACGTGGAGCGGTCGATTCTTGAGAACGTTCCACTCGGCGAGGATGCCAATCGGGATCTGCTCCGTGCGTACATCCGCGTGGGCAAAGTTGGTCCTTTCATCGGTCGACTGAGAGAAGTCGTCGGCCGAATCGACAAGGAGCTTTGGCCAGAAGATGAGTCGCGGCAGGAGATGGAGAACCTGATGACCCGACTGGAGGAGATTCCCAACCGAGTGCAGTCGTGGAAGAAATCTGCAGCTCGTTGTGGTGCAGATGTTGCTCTGTCCCTGGTCTGAGTCCATTGCAAGGAGGTGCGCGAGGAGAAGTTGAAGACGTTGAAGGTGGCCAACACGAAGAATTTTGATTTGAAGACTTCATGGAAACCTTCCTTGAAAGCGCCACCCGCATCGCCGACGGTATTGATCTGGACACATTCGTGGAGCCCTCCAGTCCTGGTGTTAATCCAGATGAAGCGTAAAAACACTTATATCCTCGGTATGCCGAGTGTGGATCTGTAAGAAACTTTGGCCACTGTTGTTGGCCTTCACATTCTTGGTTCGGTCTGGGTAAGCTTGATCCACACCGAGCCACTATCTTTGGTTGAACTTTGAATTGATTCTTTTTCTCTTCTGTTGGAATGTTGACTCGAGTTTTCGTTTGGCGTTTCTTGGTGAAGCCAAAGGCAAACATTCGGAACATGTCAGTTGTTTTGACATCTGCATGAGCCTCATTGAGGGTCCGTGGAATTCCCTAAGTCTCCGAGTGTGACGTTAAGAGTACACTCGGAGAAGGTTAATACTTAGGCGATTCTGGACCGCAGCTAAGTCTCCGAGTGTGGCGTTAAGTACACACTCAGAAAAAGTTAGTACGTAGGCGATTCTGATCGCAGCTAAGCTCCCGAATGTGCCGTGAAGTGCACACTCGGAGAAGGTGAATACTTAGGCGATTCTGGATCGCAGCTAAGCCCTCGAGTGTGACGTGAAGTGCACATTCGGAGAAGGTTAATACTTAGGCGATTCTGGATCGCAACTAAGTCCCCGAGTGTGACGTGAAGTGCACACTCGGAGAAGGTTAATACTTAGGCGATTCTGGATCGCAGCTAAGTCTCCGAGTGTGACGTGAAGTGCACACTCGGAGAAGGTTAATACTTAGGCGATGCTGGATCACAGCTAAGCCCCCGAGTGTGACGTGTAGTTCACACTCGGAGAAGGTTAATACTTAGGCAATTCTGGATCGCAGCTAAGCCTCCGAGTGTGACGTGGAGTGCACACTCGAAGAAGGTTAATACTTAGGCGATGCTGGATCGCAGCTAAGCCCCTGAGTGTGACGTGTAGTGCACACTCGGAGAAGGTTAATACTTAGGCGATGCTGGATCGCAGCTAAGCTCCCGAGTGTGACGTGTAGTACACACTCAGAGAAGGTTAATACTTAGGCGATGCTGGATCGCATCTAAGCCCCCGAGTGTGATGCGTAGTGCACACTCGGAGAAGGTTAATACTTAGGCGATGCTGGATCGCAGCTAAGCTCCCGAGTGTGACGTGTAGTGCACACTCGGAGAAGGTTAATACTTAGGCGATTCTGGATCGCAGCTAAGCCTCCGAGTGTGACGTGAAGTGCACACTCGGAGAAGGTTAATACTTAGGCGATGCTGGATCGCAGCTAAGCCCCCGAGTGTGACATGTAGTGCACACTCAGAGAAGGTTAATACTTAGGCGATTCTGGATCGCAGCTAAGCCCCCGAGTGTGACGTGTAGTGCACACTCGGAGAAGGTTAATACTTAGGCGATTCTGGATCGCAGCTAAGCCCCCGAGTGTGACGTGAAGTGCACACTCGAGGAAGGTTAATACTTAGGCGATGCTGGATCACAGCTAAGCTCCCGAGTGTGACGTGTAGTGCACACTCGGAGAAGGTTAATACTTAGGCGATTCTGGATCGCAGCTAAGTTTTTTTTTGTTGAGACCGGAGTCTGTGACCGCGGAAGAACTTTGAACCTGCAAAAAACTCAATCTGCTTTATATTATTTCACCAATACTTGTTCTTTACATTGCTTCAGTCGACGGTCACGTGTAGAAGCGCTTCAGGAGATCTCTGTTCCATGCACGCGGCTCGTCCGTCTCTCTCTCGATGTTGTAAAGTCTGTATGCTCCGTTGTCCAGCACCTTGGAGATGATGAAGGGTCCTTCCCAGGCCGGAGCCAACTTGTGAGGTCTTTGCTGATCCACTGGGAGCACCAGGACGCCTGCTTGGAACGTGCGACTTCTGACGTGGCGTGCATGGAAACGCCGCAGATTTTGTTGATAAATGGTTGAGCGAGTTAGTGCTATCTCACGCTCCTCCTCCAGAATATCCACTCCGTCTTGCCTTGCTTGTTCTGCTTCGGCTTCGGAGAAGAGTTCGACTCGTGGCACATTGTGAAGCAAGTCACTCGGAAGGACCACTTCTGCTCCATAAACGAGGAAGAACGGTGATCGCCCTGTAGATCTGTTCGGGGTTGTGCGAAGTCCCCAAAGCACTGAAGGTAGCTCGGTAACCCAAGCGCCAGCGGCATATCCTATCTCTCGCAGGAGTCGGGGCTTCAAACCTTGCAAAATAAGTCCGTTTGCCTGCTCTGCTTGTCCATTGGACTGAGGATGCGCTACGGAAGCAAAATCCACTCGGATGCCTTGGCTTGTACAGAAACCTTTGAATCTGTCCGAGTCAAAGTTTGTCCCGTTGTCCGTGATTATGCTGTGAGGTACACCAAATCTGAAGATGATGTCCCTAACAAACTTGATGGCTGTTGAGGCGTCGAGCTTCTTGATGGGCTTCGCTTCGATCCATTTCGTGAACTTGTCGACTGCCACCAACAGATGTGTGTATCCACCTTGGCCTGTCTTGAATGGTCCGACTGTATCTAATCCCCAAACAGCAAACGGCCACACAAGAGGGATCGTCTTCAACGCAGACGTCGGCTTGTGGGACTTGTTGGAGTAGAACTGGCAGCCCTCACATCGGTCAACCATATCTTTAGCCATCTCGTTAGCCTGCAGCCAGAAGAAACCAGCCCTGAATGCCTTGGCGACGATTGCTCTCGAAGAAGCGTGATGACCGCAGGTCCCCGAGTGAATATCCTCCAGAATCAGCTGCCCCTCCTCTGGGGAGATGCATCGTTGAAGAACGCCTGAGATACTTTCTTTGTACAATTGGCCATCAATGACAGTGAACGACTTCGACCTGCGGACTATCTGCCTGGCCTGGACTTCGTCTTCTGGTAGTTCCTGCCTAAGGATATATGCAATGATCGGCACAGTCCAATCGGGGATGACGGCAAGAATCTCCATGACCAGGTCAACCACAGCAGGTACATCGACTTCAGTCGGATCCGTTGAACTCTTTGGTTGTGCCGGCTCTTCTGTGAAAGGATCTTCTTTGACTGAGGGAAGGTGGAGGTGCTCGAGGCAGACGTCACTCGGGACTGGTCTCCGAGTGGATCCGAGTTTTGCCAACTCATCAGCTGCTTGGTTCTTCAGTCTTGGAACATGGTGAAGTTCTAGACCTTCAAACTTCTTCTCAAGCTTCCTCACTGCATTGCAGTATGTAGTCATGGTGGGGTTCCTGACGTCCCACTCTTTCATCACTTGATTGACCACCAAATCCGAATCGCCGTAGACCATCAGGCGACGGACGCCGAGTGAGATGGCCATACACAACCCGTAGAGGAGAGCTTCATACTCTGCCTCGTTGTTGGAGGAATCGAAGTGTATCTGTAGCACGTACTTGAGCTTGTCGCCCTTTGGTGATATGATCACAACGCCAGCGCCGGAGCCATTCAACATCTTGGACCCATCGAAGATAATTGTCCAATGGGCCGAGCAGATGTGGGTCGGTTTCTATTGTTCTACCCATTCTGCTATGAAGTCAGCCAGAGCTTGAGACTTAATAGCTTTCTTGGCCTCGAACTTGATATCACAGTACAGCATCTCCATCGCCCACTTCGCCACTCGGCCTGACGCGTCTCGATTGTGGAGAATTTCCGACAATGGAGCATCAGAAACGACAGACACCGAGTGGTTTTGGAAATAATGGGCCACCTTCTTCGCAGTCATGTAAATCCCGTAGATAAGTTTTTGATAGTGGGGATACCTCTGCTTGGAAGGAGTCAGGACTTCGAAGACGTAGTACACTGGCCGCTGAACTTTGTATGCTTTGCCTTCTTCTTCTCGTTCGACTGTAAGAACAGTACTGACGACTTGATTTGTAGCCGCGATATACAGAAGAAGGGGCTCTTTACTGAGCGGAGCAGTAAGAATCGCTGGGTGGAAAGTAGGACTTTGAGGTCGTCGAATGCGACTTGGGCTTCGTCTGTCCACTCGAAGGTATTTGATTTCTTCATGAGTCGGTATAGAGGAAGCGCTTTCTCGCCGAGTCGACTGATGAACCTGCTCAAAGCCGCCAGGCAACCTGTGAGCCATTGGACGTCGTGTATTCTGACCGGCTTCTCCATTCAGACGATGGTCCCGATCTTTTCGGGGTTGACATCGATCCCTCGTTCGGAAACGAAGAAACCGAGTAACTTTCCGCTGGGAACGCCGAATGAACATTTGGCGGGGTTGAGTTTGATATCGTACCTACGAAGGTTGGCGAATGTTTCTGCCAAGTCGGTCAGCAGGTCAGAACCTTTGCGTGACTTGACTACGATATCATCCATATACGCCTCCACATTCCGACCGATCTGGTCGAGGAGACATTTTTGGATCATGCGCATAAAGGTAGCTCCTGCATTCTTCAGACCGAATGGCATAGTGATGTAGCAGAAGCACCCGAATGGGGTGATGAAGGTTGTTTTTAACTCATCGGGACCATACAGACGGATCTGATGATAGCCTGAGTAGGCATCAAGAAATGACAAACGCTCGCAACCCGCAGTCGCATCGACAATCTGATCTATGCGGGGGAGCGGAAAATGGTCTTTCGGGCAGACCTTATTGACATGCTTGAAGTCGATGCACATTCGGAGCGACTTGTCCTTCTTGGGCACCATGACAACATTGGCGAGCCACTCGGAGTGGTGAACCTCGCGAATGAAGTTGGCTGCCAGCAGCTTGGCCACCTCTTCCCCGATTGCCTTCCTCTTGTGCGCGGCGGACCGGCGCAGGCGCTCTCGGACGGGCCGAGAAGCAGGATCCACATGCAGTCGGTGCTCAGCCAACTCCCTGGGTACACCTGGCATGTCAGAGGGTTTCCATGCGAAGATGTCCCAGTTCTCACGGAGGAATTGGGTGAGCTCGGCTTCCTATTTAGGATCAAGGCTGGTGGAGATGTTCGTCGGAGCAGCAGTGGCGTCCGTCGGGCGGATGCTGACCTTCTTCGTCTCTCCCGCCGACTGAAATGCAGACTCTGAAGCTGGTTTCTTCGAGCGCATCAGGTCGGCGGGGTCGACTGTTTTCTTGTACTCGTCCAGCTCGAGGACGGCCATCTGCTGGTCGGCGATTCTTGATCCCTGCTGCACACACTCTTCAGCCCGCTGCCGATTACCTGTGATGGTGATCACACCCTTCGGGCCTGGCATCTTCAGCTTCAGGTATACGTAACATGGACGGTCCATGAAACGCGCATACGCTGGGCGACCCAGAATTGCGTGATAAGCGCTCTGGAAGTCGACCACTTCGAACATCAGCTTTTCCTTGCGGAAGTTCTTGTCGGAGCCGAAAACGACGTCCAACGCGATCTGGCCGAGTGACTTGGCCTTCCGTCCAGGGACGACTCCATGGAACTGCATGCTGCTCTCGCTGAGTTTGGACATCAGGATGCCCATCCCCTTGAGTGTGTCGGCATACATGATGTTCAAGCCGCTGCCGCCATCCATGAGGACTTTGCGCAGTCGGACTCCTTCTACCACCGGGTCGACGACCAGAGCCTGTCTCCCCGGGGTGGGTACATGTGTCGGATGATCCGACTGGTCAAAGGTGATCGCAGTCTGAGACCATTTGAGGAACTTGGGGCTGGCAGGGGTGGCCATGTTCACCTCTCTGTTCACCAGCTTCAGTCGACTCTTGCTCTCGACGTCAGCAAAAATCATCAGGGTTGCATGGACTTGGGGGAACGGATCCTCCTTATCCTCCTCATCCTATTCATGGTCCTTCTCACTCGGTTGCCCTTCACTGAACCCCTGGATCAGGAGGCGACACTGTCGAGTGGTATGCTTCGCATATATGGGGTTGCCCTCTTTGTCCATCTTCGTATGAACCGGACATGGCTGGTCCAGGATGGGGTTATTGAACTGCTTCTTCTTGGGGGTGAACTGAGCCTTCCCTTTGCCCTTGAACTTGGCATTGGTTACGGCTGCATCTTCTGCTTGCGGAGCGGTCGGAACTTTCTGCTTCTGCTTCCGAGTGTTGCCCCTGTCTCCTTCAGCAACTGTTTTGTGCTTGCCACTTCGGATGCGGTCCTCTTCTTCGCCATTTGCATAGCGTGTCGCTATCTCCATCATCTTGCTCATGGAGATGTCACCTGTTCGGCCAAACTTAAGGTACAGATCCCTGTACCGCACTCCTGCCTTGAAGGCGTAGACTGCTTGATGTTCGGTGACGTTCTCCACCGTGTGGTAAAGAGTTATCCAACGCTGGATGAAGTCACGCAGGGGCTCATTCTGCTTCTGGACGCAGTGCTGGAGCTCCACGAGGCCAGCAGGGTGCTTGCACGTCCCTTCGAAGGTCCTGATGAACACCCGGGCCAGATCCGCCCAGCTGTACATGCTCGAGGGGGCCAACTGATTCAGCCACGCTCGTGCCGAGCCGTCGAGCATCAGAGGGAGGTGCTTCATGGCGACATGGTCGTCTCCTCCTCCGATCTGGACTGCCACTCGGTAATCATCCAGCCACGTTTCTGGCTTGGACTCCCCTGTAAACTTGTTAATTCTCGTCGCCAATCGGAAGTTGGGAGGGATGTCAGCCGAACGGATGGCTCGACTGAAACACTCGGGACCAGAAATGATGGCCCTGCTTCCACTCGGATGGTCAATATCACGACCATCGCGGTGGGCTCGTCCCCTGTCGACCCTCTGCTGGGCGATATGCCCTCTTGCGTCGGGCCTTGGGTCGTAAGTGTCACCGACTGAACGCCGATCATCATGATGTCGGGGCCCGTAGGGCCCACCCCGCGGAGGGGTGCGTGAACTGCGGCGATCTTCATGATTTATGGAACGGCTGCCTCCTCTGTGCCGCTGATGGGAACCTGGGCTGTGAACTGACCGATGTGTATTCGCATGAACAGAACTATTATAGATCTTGTTGTGCGACTGGGAGACCGCCGAATTCTGCTGCTGAGCCGTGTGCAACAGTGCTCGGATCTGCTCGATCCCTCTACCAGCCTATGAATCAGTCGGCTGGAGGGAATCGGCTATCTTGGCAGCCGCAGCCAAGTTGAGGAGGGGTGTGCGGAACAGCTCCACGTTGCTCCGCCGAGTGTGCCGACTGGCAGAACGGTGAGGTGGACGACGCGCGCCGGACGCTTCGCCGATCTCGTGCTCGTTCCGGCCAGCTTGACGGGGATCTTCATGGGAATTGGCCATGTGTACTTCTGCTGCAGGCCCGCGACCCGCGTACTCGGAAGGAAACTCAGTCGGAACTGAGCCCGAGCACTAGGACGGCGGGGCAACCACAACTGACTCTAGGACCGCAACTTGGGAAGATGCGCTCTGGCGCGCCTGGGCGTGTTGCACCCAACGCTGGAGCCGCGGACGGCGGTGTAGGTCGACAACGGAGCCGACTACTGGAGAAGAAGAATGCCGCGGGCGCCGGCACGGAAGTGCGTAGCCCCGCGACGGGGAAGCGCCTCGACGTTGAGGGGCGAATCCTGAAGCCACGCCGAATCGTCGACGACGAAGGAGAGAGCGCCGAAAAAGATCTGGTGACCCATGCCCGAATCTCCGCCGGACGACATGACGAAAGGAAGTAGTCGCAAACTCGCCGGAAGTCGCTTAGACGCCTGCCCCACGGTGGGCGCCAACTATCGTGGGTATAAGCCTGACAGTCGATGTGTAGGGTACGAAAAGGATGGGTAGAGCCTTAGCTACGGCGAGGTTGTGTGAGTTCAGGCCCCTCTGCGGTGGAGGTAATAGCCCTACGTCTCAGTGCTCAGGGAGCTTGTTGTCGAGTGGAAATATAGAATACAGTGAGTTGCTAACCCCTCTACCAGTGGGGGAGGGTGGCTTATATAGAGTGCGCTGCCCTCCACAACGGTTCCGGTACAGGGGTGGAATAGTGGGGATTGAATGCATACGTTACAGGTAACGTATGCTCTAAATGCTAATAAATGTACCCGGAAACATGCGACCGTTTCTCTCCACAGGGGTTACGATGGACCGAGTGTAGCCAGTCGGTTAGCTTGGTATCCTCCGAATGCTAGGCTCCGACTGGATGGTCGAGGACCTGTCACCGACTGGATGATGGAGACTCCTTAATTCAGTCGGGACTAACTAAGGGCCTTGTCCTTTGTGAGGGGCAGTCCTTGGGTAGGACCTACATGGCAGGCCTATGACCCTACCCTAAGACTATGACCCCATCAGTGACCGAGAACCATTTTGTTAGCACCACACATAAATGGTTTGAAATGATAGATCAGTTTATTATTAAATTAAGTCCAGTACTAATGTCATGTGGCACGTCACCTAGATATCATTACATAAGGAAGTACTAGGAATTATGCACAAAATTAATACATGGATTACAACAATTTCAGGGATAGGTTTTGCAATCCTCTTTATATATACTACATAAGTTTGTATTAATTGAACATGTATGTAAATGTCTAGATGCAGGCGAGTGGGAAAAAATGATAGCTATACAATATGTAGTACACCTCATATTATGCAAGAATTTATTATTATCATACCATATTTTAGAAAAGGTCCGTATCTTATCGTAATAGAGAAATGGTTCATACATAATTCACATAAAGTGAAGTTAGGGTCTCTTTGAGACTAGACGCGAGGGTGTATGCATCTTCACGCTTGAACATAAAATCCATTGTCCGGGCAAGATCAGTTGCCTTCTCTTTATGCACCATTTGATGATTATTGTGAAGGCGTTCGTGGACAATGTCCATCCATGCTTCTTCAATTATCACCCTGAGCTTTGCATTGGCTTCTGCTACCGTGATCCTGTGCTCTTTTGTGCAAGTTTGCACCGTGGATACCACATGCTCTGATTTTTGTTCTCGCTACAAAATAAAAACAAACAACATGATTAATTAGATGAGGTTTCATCATAATTGATGCGTGTATAGAATATAGATATAATTATTATTAGCATATATGGAGAACGCAAGTGTCCAACTCGAGTGCTGCTCATGCATAGGTTCCTCAGGAGGTGAAAATTATCCTGTCTGTCGGTTCACTACCTCTGTGATCCCTCACTGCTGCCACCACTGTCGGCTGCCATGATGACATCAAGGTAGTTCTCTAGGTTTTGGATCCTATATAGAAGGGCGCTCATCATGGGAGTTGGTTGGTCGCATAGTGGTCAACAAGCGAAGGGACGTAGTGGCATGACAGGTAGACAACCACAATGTGGTGTCTTGTTTGGGTTGCTAAGTTGTCACTTGTTGTTGAGACCTGAAACAAGATCGTCATTCTAGGTCTTATAAGTTCCATGGTGGGATGGTGTGCCTTCTCTACCCTTGGCATTATGCACGGTGTGGTGTTGGGGAAGACACTCAGATCGTGTTTTAGCGATGGATGGATGATCACTAGCCAGTGTTGGGTGGTGGATGGTGGCTAGATCTAACCAAGTCTCATCGGGAATATGGCGATATAGATGTGGTTGTGCAGATGGTGATGGGCAGTACTTAAATCTAGCTAGCATGTTCTAAGCTTCATTCATTCCAAGGGGTTCGAACGGGTTTAGGGATGACACACTCTGGCAAAAGCTTCTCTTCGATGGGGGGCAATGCAAACGAGGATGGCACTTGTGGAAATCTTTCTACTCCACAGAGACATTGTTCAACGATCATTTCTTCACATCCACTTAACCATTGTCGGTTAGATATGAGCTAACCTCGATGGGTGATGCGTTAACAAAGCCCCTCCCCCGCGTCGTCCCGATTTGGCGACACGGGGGAAACGCCACTGTTGGTGACTCCCGAGCCTTCCTATCCTTCTCTCGTCTTGCCGCTGCCTGAGGGGACCACTCGCAAAGCTCGGGCGGGATCCTATGAGATTGGCAACAGGGCATCTCATCTCGTGGCAGCCCACTTAGATCTAGGCAGCTTCGTGGGGTCCCGATGGCATCTTCCTCGTCCATCATGCGGCTGCTCCAAGTCGGCAGCGAGTTGGGCGCTCATGACCGTGCAGTGTTGCCGCAAGGTCGGCTCACGTCCTACAGCCGCGTGGGTTCATCTTGGCCCATATGAGTCTGCGGGAAGGTGTGCTGCATGACCGTTGTGCTGCTAGAGACCATCGTGGTGCCTGCGGCCAGCTAGGCAGAGGGGGGCTGGATCGGGGTGGCGTGTGGACCTGCTGTCGTGATGCTTATGGTGGCGATCCTCGGGCTCTTTTCGCATCATGGCAACGTCCTACAAGATCACTCCTCCTCAATATGGTCATCGACGTGTTCCGGAATTGCTGCAAGAGATCTTGCACAGGATATGTGGATCAAACATAATCCAGTCGTGCATGTCCATATCACCCTACGAGGTTCTGAGGCCGTAGCGCGAAGCTCTGTTGGTTCATGACACCTTGGGACATGTTGGCTTCTCAATTTCTATGGTGAAGACAGTGCACAACCAATGAAAGTTATATCCTAGGTTTCTACCGTGAAAGTCACAACTCTTAGGAGCAGCAGTGGTAAGTGGAGGCGGCAGTTTTGGTAGAACTTGGCTTAAAATTATTAGTTGTGGCATCAGATTTGCGTGTTCTTCTAACAAGCGGCTATGTGTCCTCACAGTGCTTATTTGGTTATGTCGCACTCTTTTCCCAGTTTAACTGTGTGCTTCATGTTGTCTAGTTTTGCACAAATTTCCATGATTCAACCTTAGTTGAGTTGTGTGGTTCATGTGGTCTTGGCCTAGTTTAGCTGGTGATATGTGAGATTTTCATCCTAATTTGCCTCATAAACTAGACCAATCTCTAAAATAATATGTCTATATGGAAGGGCACGCACACCCTTCCATCTGATGAGGTTCTGTAAGAAAAGGATAATGTTGGTATATTAGTACACAAATTTTGGATTAAGTGACTACTAGAAGAATTTATTTTATAAGAAAATACATGTTGACAACATTAAAATACGGAGAGAGTTTGTACCTCATGTGACACCATGTCATTGCCAATGCGCCCAATTATGCATACACATCTTACTATTTTTGGATATGTTAAAGCCCACTCAAGAACCTCCTTTGTAGTCACATTTCCCATTGAAATTAATACAAGGCTTATTATGTGCATACATGCACTGCTGCCCACCGATATTTGCAGATGCTCTTCAACACTAGTTGGTACATAGTGTTCATCACGCCATTTCACCTCGGCATGATAGCATTTTGCGACGTCGATTACCTAAGCAATGTTAAATTTAAGGTGAAATATGCATGGAGAATGTTTGGCCTTTATAGTTGCAGACTATCGGATAATAACTCAGAAAGCATAAATAATATAATTTTAAAACTTATACATACTCAATGAGAAATTTTATTGGTTGATGCTCAGTAAATTTGCAAGCTTGACCATTACATCAGCATGTATACTAGGATAATTACTTTTCTGGTATACATCTATTTTTTGGCTAATTTGGTACGATTTTGAGAAACACGTACCAGTTCTTTTACCAATTCGGCATTCTTATTTTTTTGACGCTTTAACTCCTCCTCAAAATCATTTGTAGTGTTAAGTATATTGATGTATAATGCCTTCAAGTGTGCCGGTAATTGCTCAGCGGCTTGTTCATCCCACCTGTATTTCAGGCAAATTAGTGCTGAGTTATAAATAAATACATACATACATAAATAAAAATGATAATAAACTGAATAATTTTGCATTTACATTATGATGAAAAATATTTAGATTATTGTATAAATTTTTTGAAAAAAAATTGGTTGGTGAAACTTAATTTATTTTGGGACCCAACCATTTAGATGGATAACTTGAAGGCCATTTATCAGTGCAACTTTCGACACGATGTTTTATTTTACGTTTATGCATCATCTATGATCAAGGTATTGATACAAAAATGGTATATAATTAAATATTGTTGAGTATTTTTGTAAACATAGGCAAATAGGAAGTAAATATCAGGAACTGATTTGGTAATACCAGCCAAGACGAAATGGGTTCGCTGGGCCCCAGCCTGACGGCAGCCTGCTACCACCCTTTTAGTCCCGGTTTACAATACCAACCGAGACTAAAGGTGACAAATGAACCGGGATAAATGGTGGCCGTGCACCTGTCCGCTCCTAGCCTTTGGGACCGATACTAATGATCACATTAGTCCAGGGACGAAACCTATCCGGGACTAATGCTGCAGACGAAAGATCTGTTTTCTACTAGTGCAAATAGAATTTGGAATTTCTTAAGGGAAACAAGAGTATGGACTGGCATGGCAAGTTTTACCATATCGGGATTATTTACAAAATAATGATAATTGCAAATGTGTAGTGAATTCATCATGTGTGAGCTATGAGAAGTATTTATATGTGGCATGTATTAAGTTGTAAGGGCTATGTAGAACAGTCTCTACCGACTTACAAGAGTTTGCTACGACATGACACTGCTTCTACTATAATGAAAATTCAAATAATATATTACGAATTTGGCTTAGTACACTGTCGGCGGTAAATGAGTATTGTAACTTGGAGATGCAATGTTCGTAGCGATATTTTCTTATACATGATTTTCTCTTTTGAAAGAGAACTATATATGTTCCATGATTCTAGCTATATAGCAAGTTGTTGAAAACAAACTACAGTTAGGGTGCTTTTTGCTAACATTTTTTTATAGGAAACTTCATACATGATAAAAGATTTTGCATTCCTTCTCTTGGTGCAAGGTTGGTAACACACCATCCAGAAAAGAAAAACAAGGTGAACATACCGTTCCATTGCTGCCGTGAAGGTATTGCTTTCTTCTGTGGTACTATAGTTGTCATAGAAGTCATCAAATAATGATATAAATATGTTCAGTTTTGTGAGAATTACACGTGAATATGAATGTTGCGGCTCATAGACAACTCCAAGTACCCAAAAATGCATCTCCACTATTCTGTCTCGTGCAAATTGTAGATCTGTTTGTGACTTAAGGTCTTTCCACCAACTGCAAATTAATAGAAATATGTATTAGTGGAAGCTATAATATTTAAATAGTATTTTTCCGTCATTGGACACCGATAAATCCCAAGCTTCCGGATTTTACTTATATTTTAGTTAGTCTTCTTACATCGTAAGAGTTTTCAACTCCTTGCAGTAGATTGTTTGCAAAATGTTGAAGTCAAGCTTAGCAAGCTCCAATATGTCCTCGTCTCGCGTAGCCTTTTTCTCGTACACCGGGATGTAACGTCTAGTTTCCACTCTCTTGACTCTCCTGAAAATGGGTGTTTTCAGTGCACACCGAACCTCTTCTGCCAACTGTGGTTCTAGATGTTCTAGCATGCACTGCAGACGGCTGTTGGTGAAGATAATAGCATCATCCAACACTTCTTCCCCACGAGTCCTAAGATATGATGCGTTATATAGTGCCAACAACGAGTCCGCATCATTGCTTACAAAGTTTCCTCGATCATCTCTGAACTTCAAAAACACATCTGCATGAGCAAGTAAATATTGCATATATCATGGCTTATAGACAATATCTAATAGTTAAATTAACATAATAGTACATATATGTAGGATTGAACAGCTGTGATGGTGAATTGGTGATTATACCAGGTGAGACGTGGTACCCATGCGTCCTCAGCAAGTAGAACCGCGCTGCTGTTGTGCGCAGATCGTCACTCGAGCCTTGATCGTCAGCATGTATTCCACGAAGTAAGTCTTGGATCTCCTTACCGAAGTGATAGGCCACACCAGTCCGCTGCAGCGTGTCGATAAGCTCCATCTTCATAGGTAGATCGGAAGAAGATCCGGCGGCCAAGATGGATTTTCTCACTCGTTCCTTCTTGATACTTGCCATCTCCGTCATTGCCAAATACTGCAAGGCAGGTAAACGTATGTCATCTTGGAAATTTGTGAGAGGTAAGAGTGCATGCTCGGGTTCAAGAATGTTTCAAAATTCTGAAAACGTTCATACATGAACACATTAGCATACTACATTTGCCTATGTGTATTCGGTAATACTATTGGTGCAGGGACAGAAACTAAGGGAACTTTTACTTTTTCTGAAAGAAAAACAAATTGTTAACTACCTGTGATTGAGTGCATGGGTTGTGGTTCAGGAAGAAATGACCCCAGATGCTGGGGATGTAATGTCGTCGGGGCTCGTGCAGGTCAGCAGTAACCACGTTTGAGCCATTAGCAGGAGCAGCCATGATAGAAAGCTTGTTTTGCTTTAATGGGAATGGATGGGAATGGATTCTTTGATGAAGTGCAGTGCTACCTTAGGTATATATATAGAAAGGACGAAGGAAGTACGTAGGATCTACGCCACCACAAAAGTAATACTCTACCTGTACACTATACAAACTGTGGGGACATACACATAAAAGTTCGACTCTCACTGATTGCAGCAGCTGCATGCATATGTTTTGAATGATGTCTGTGCGGAAGATAAAGTTTCATGTGGGCACAAAGATAGACATGATACCCTACAAGGGAGCCCAATGAGTCACGGAACTATTGGTTTGACATGTTTCGAGACTATGGTGCATGTATATCACAAGGATTCATCACGAGGCCGTAGTACTCTAAAATTTCTAAAAATTATATTCACGTTCGTGTTCCATGACTGATAACCCTTATAGGCAGCATGGATTATCTGGGTGTTTGCGAATTCTCACGGAAAATCACAAAAAGGTCGGTGCAAAAAAAATTGTTGACAAAATAGAAAATTTTTCGAGCATCGATATTCTGAGGTCAAAATATATGTTATTTTCTTCACAAAGTTCTGTTCACAGTTCACGATATAAACATGTACTTCCTTCGTTTCAAAATAAGTGTCGTTGGTTTAGTACAAAATTTATACTAATTTAGTATTAAACATACGATACTTATTTTGAGGCAGAGGAAGTATGTTATTAAACCTACGATACTTATTTTTGCATCTTGAACATTCATATATACATGGTACAACATTCAAGGATTTTACAGCCAGCCGGCCCGGAACCACCATAGTATGCATGTGCCGGTGTGCGTCATCACTGCTATGATCATACACTTCAACAGTGAAGCACGACGGTCTACAAAAATATGCGATGGTTCTATCGAAGTTGAGGTCGGCAAAATTGTCTGTCTTGTCTACGATTTTGAAGTCCCTGACATAAGCAACTTTTTATGTCCTTTTTACTGTAACATCCTTGCTGCTCATCTACCATGGGTATGCCAGAATTGTTGGACCTGAAACTTATCCACCAAACATTTCCATGCCACCTTAATTGTTCAAGGCTATGAAGAGGGGACTCAAACAATATCCTATGGTGGTTGTCCTAATTATTAACCACAGATATTTTGTCCTTTTGTCCTAAAAATAAATATCATAAACAAAATAATATATGAGCAGATATTGAAAAGTACCATATGTCCAAACTGTGTAATAAATGGTATCAAAGCACAGGTGTCTGAAAATAAATTATGGTGGACTCACTGACGGTCAAACATGATTTTCATGTTAGAACATTGGTATTAGGGGGGCATATGGTGATAGTGTGTGAGGGAGAGATTTGTTTTATTTAGTCCTAAGTCGATTGTAGGAGAAGACATACAGTGGCAGAGACAGGGGGACCAGCAAGGGCCCTCCCCCCCCCCCCCCTAACAACATGAATTTGCTACCAAATTACTGAGGAACAATGCAGAATTAGAGATCCTTTCGTCTCAGGTGACACGGGATATAGTACTGTGAAGGAATCGTGGAATGAAAGTCAGGACAGTATATTTTTGTCCTTTCTTCTCTTTCTGGTGTTTTATTTTCATTTTCTGTTTCCCTTTTTTCCACCTTTTCCCTTTAATTCTATATTTCTCTACTTCTTGTTTTGCTATTTCTTATTATCTTTTGGCATTTCCTGATTTATTTCATTTTAAATTTTTGTACTAACTTCTATTTAGAATATAGTTATTTATTTTTAGTTTCATATTTGTTTTTATTTTAAATACATGAACTGTTTTTCTAGTCACAAACATTTATTTTCGTACATATGGACATGTTGCCCAGTGATACATAAATATCCTTTCTGAGATTTGTGAACCTCTTTCTATAGTCATGAGCAATTCTTCTAGAATACTTGAACTATTTCAAATAGGAATTAAAAAATTAATTATAACACAAAATATTATTATCTACTTTATGTAGCATTTTTCATTAGTGTCGTGAATATTTTATTTAGTATTCATCAACAAGTCTCACAACCTTATGAACAAAATTTAAAATCAAATGGATTCTTTTGTTCGCCTTGATTTGATTTTCCGTAATGGGGCTAAATCATTTTGGGCTTGTAGTCTTCCGTGTGTACTCGTTGATATGGGGATTCCCTCCACAAAAACAAAAAATAAATGATATGCGGCTCACATATGGGCTTGTAGTTAATATGAGCCCTCTTCGGCAAAAATAATAATGATATGAGGCCTCACAATTTATTTTTTCCGTGTAGGGGTGTATTTGCAGGGCTGGGTGGACCCAGAGTTGTTTTCTTAGATTTGGCCAGCTATTTTGGATGGCCTGAGATATAGTGGTGCAAGGTCTAATCAGGAGGATAGGTAATGATGAAACAACGGACATATGTGGCGACAACTGGATTCCAGAGCAAATATGAAGAGGTCATTTACTTCTCTGTTACCACAGCTACCTCTTCCTGGAACGAGCATTTAGTCTGGTTAGTCTTTACTAGCAAAAGGGCCCATGCGTTGCAACGGAAAAAAAAAACAATCTTCAATGATGATGATCACATTATGTCGGGGTGCTGGTCCACTGGACCTAAGTTCGAAGACTTCTCGTATGCTATGGAGATTCGCCGGCAGTCATGTGTAGTGGCGACGACGGCGGCACGTCCGCGGCTCATTCCGGCGGATGCAGCAGTTCAATGGCCCCTTAGGATCTTCGTTGTAATTTTTTTATCTTTGTGGGGAGCTACTTTGTATCTTGTTGGGATTATTAATAGATCTGTGGGCCTGTTGGCAAAGAAAAACATGATAAATGATGATAAATGATGTTGCACAAAAAATAAAGGTGGTGTGATTTCTTTGTGTGCTCAAGATGTTTCTAAAAATCTTTATGGACACAATTTAAACAATGTGAAAATTAGCATTAAGCCATTTGTTGACATAAATGGTGAAGGAAACGCATACAATAGGCAACCTAAATGTAATTTCAGAAACAAGCAACATGGAAGATAATAGCATATTTTAAAATCTACATATTTTCCTAATGAATTTTTGTATGTAATATGTTAGATTTAGAACTGATATTTGAAAGATATGAATATATTTAAAAAGGTATATGAATCTGCCCGATACCGCCCATCAACTATGGATTCGTAGAGAAAAGGGATGAAAGGGGTTCCTACCTCCTTCCAAGGTTAATCATTTGTTAATACTGAAACTAATGTGCTTGCTAAACAGGTGTCTAGTATTGATTTATGTATGGATAATAACTATGAGGAACAGAAGGATATTATTCAGGATTTAGTTCTTGGAGAGAGTCTTAGATGTTTGGAATTTGCTGATGCTAACCCTGAAACTGTGTTACCTGATGATCTTTACACACCTATACATAATAAGGAAAGGGGTTCTCCCATGGTTAAAGTGGATGATGCCGCTAGATCAAATGGCGCTGATGATCTAGATGATTTCTGCCCAAATCTGAGACAGTCTAGAAGGCTTTGTAGCCTATATCACCCCTTTAAAATTTCATGATAGGAGCCTTTTGGAATATTAGAGGTCTACCCAAATCTGATGGTTTCTTAGAGTTAATTTAGTGGACTTTGTTGGTTTCTTTGAAACATAGAAAGAGAATATTGATAACAATACACTGAATACCATTGCTTGTAATAACAGTTTTACTTGGCACCAATTATCTCCCTGAGAACAGTGGGGGTGTCCTTGTGGGCATGAATAATGATGTGTATGAGGTTATTGGTTTTGTCATGTAACATCCCAAAATTATAAATTTTGCAATGTTAATATAATTATTAGATTGATTGTTTGTTTGTTTGCTGAGTGACTGAAACTTGTGTGAAATTTGAAACTTTTCGAAACTTTTGAATGAGAGGGAATAAAATGACTTTCCCCTTCTCCGGTGAATTCAAATTCAAGCTTTTAAAAGCAACGAGAGAAGATGACATGACTTCTTCAACTATGAATAATTTGAACGGAGATGTTTGCATTTGAATTCTTTTCCATTCGTTTTCTTCGTGCAAGAAATGCCGGGGAATACATTTTAAAGAGCGGAGGAACATGACCCTCAAATACCCGGGCAATTTTGATTGTTATTTGCACCCTCAAACTTAGAGGATCATTTGAAAATTATTTGCAAAAAGAAATAATGCTTTTAGGGATTTTTGGAAAACCATTTTTTTCTGAAGTTTTTATTTTTGCCATGGAAAAATGCCCATCATTTATATTTTATTTTTCTGATAATTTTAGTATATAGAAACTCTTTATTCCGAATTTATTTGATTTCCTTTTTAACGTTTTAGTTTCCTAATTTTAAAAATAGGAAAGAAATTGTTTCTATTAGGAATAGGAGCTGGCCCATTAAGACTTTCCTTTCACTGGCCCAACAAGAGATCATCTTCTTCCTCCTTTCCTCTCCACGTGACAGAAACTTGCCATCCATGGAGAGGAGAATCCCGACCTCCGGGATTCGCGAAGCTCATTCCTTCCCGGCGCCTCCCGTCGCCTCTATAAGAAGCCCCACGCCCTCCTTGTTCCATTCCTGTCGAAAAGTTCACCTCTAGTCGCCCCTAGCTCGTGCCCCACCTCGCCGGAGTCGTCGCTGGAAACTCACCGGAGAGCACCAACAGGAGCTTCCCTCTCCACCTCGCCGGCCCCTCCACCTCTCCTCCCTCGTGGCACCCCCTCCTCCACCGCCGCCACCCCTCCACCTCGCCCCCCTCCTCCTCCCCTCGCCATAACCCCTCCCCATCGCCCCTGCTTCCCCATTGCCAGGAGCAGCAGCTTCTCCCACCTCGCCCCCTACAGCCCACCCCTCCACCCTCGCCCCTCTCCCCTCCCAGGAGTACCCCCACCCTCGCCCCCTCCCCTCCCAGGAGTACCCCCACCCTCGCCCCCCCTTCCCCACCCCCGCCGGCCCCTCCCCTCCCCACCGGCGACCCCCCACCGGAGCACCTCCTCCCCCCATCGGCCATACAGCCACGGGAGCAGCACCCCAGCCGAGGTAAGGCCCCTCCCGCCTTTCTTTTTTGTTCATGTTTTGTTTTAGCCCTTAGATCCTATTTAGAAGGCCTAGATTAGATCACTAGATAACCTTTCGGTTTAGTTTAGAAAACCAACGGTTCTTTTGTTCACTTAAGATTTAGCCAGTGATTTTGCTAGCCTTAGGACGTTTGCTCCAAACCGAGAAACAAACACCCACCGCAGCCACTAGCAACTTGCCACGTGTACCCCAATAGCTAGCTAGTTATCTCCAGTTTTTTCCGTCTAAATAGCAAAAACAGAAACTTTCAATCTTGTTTTGACCACAACGTTTGATCCCGACGTCCAATGACTTTGATTATTTTTCCAGTAGCTCAAAAATTTCCTGTAGTTTTTAAAAACATATATTTTGTCTATGTTTGAAATTTGTAAATATAAGTTAGAGCAGATTTAGTTTAAACCTTGTTTTGCCTATTCCAGGAGTTTGAAAAATGATTTTGAGTTGATTCTTTTTGCTACTGTTTTCTAGTGATAAAATCTTACTGTGGTAAAACATTTAGATTTGTTTGAGTATTTTAGCTCACTGTTTCATGTGAAACAATTTCTGTTTCACCGCTTTTCGGTTTTCGGCTAATTCATTTTCTACTTTTGTTTTAAAATACTTTCTTTATTATTTCAGAAACATTATTATTGTTTTGGTTATGTTAGTTAACAGTAGTTTTGCAACAAGTTCTTATTTTAGTTTTTATTTGTTTTCATGAAATCAATTCTAGCTCCGTAGTAACGTGCAATTGTTTTCACCGTTATTTCAAAATCCCGTTTGGGAATACTTTCAAAAAGTTCTGTGAAAAATACTTTATTTTATCTTAGTTAAACTTATAACTTAGTTCTTTGTTATTATTTTCTGTTAGACAAAATTATTTAGTGTTTTTCGTAGTAGAAGACTCTTTAGTTCTATTTGAAGTTTCTTTCGGTTTCTCATTCGCTTTCTCTCTTTTGTTTGATTGCTAGAATGATTGCTAGTATGAGTGCTTATGTGAATGTTATGTTTGCTATATAGATTTCATCGGAGAGTGACGAGTAGTCTATCAACTTATTTTCTCGAGAAATTCTTCTTCGTCAACATCACAGGCAAGTCACTTTGATCATACTTTCACCTATGTTTTATGCATTGTAGTTCTACCATCCTATGCCCAATTGCATGCTGCCTAGGTACTTGGAAACTTTAGTCTAGTTGTGGTATCATGTGGTAGGAACACAACAACCCCGATACTTGGCCCCGGGACGACAATTTCTTAATGCTATGCTTGAGTAGACGGGTTATCGGTTGAGTGTATACCACGAGAGATGCGAGATTGATATAATAATCAAGACCGGACTAAGACAAGATTTTCAAGACCTCGGACGCAATGCAACACTGGGTGAAGGACGGTTGATCGGCTCCCTGGAAAACCCAGTGGATGCCCGGGATGCTGGAGAGGCCATGTCATCCTGCGGAAAGCTTCACCCAGGCTCAAAGAGACGGACGGATATTTTCAAGACCCAAGGCTTACCTGCACAGCCACAAGTCATTATGGGCTCTGGCTTGGTTGGACAACGCGGCGACTCTGGACAGCCGGTGCTAGCAGATGTAGACGAATGGTAGGAATGGATGGGCACCGACAGGGATTCAGAGGGACCCGTTGAAAGACCATGTTTTGATCATCCGGTCTTCAAACATCTTGAAGTGCGAGGACATGCTCGGAGGCGATCAAATCTTGTGGGGAACGTGTGCAAAACTCTGCAGAGTACTCAAACCTAATCGATTAGCCGTGTCCACGGTCATGGACGACTTGAGCCAAAGGAACTGAAGTTATCTGGATTTCTCAACACCATTAAATATATTTGATGAGGGTAATTATTGACAACTCGGGTACGAGAACTGGTTGGCGGAACCATCTCGTTAACAATAAACATTGTAGTAACATTTTGCTTTCAACCCTCTTGTTGTAGGATAAAACTGGCTTTATGGAAAACTTAGCTCCACCGACCAAATATGCATGTAGAGATAGTTGATTATGACTTTACCCCTCTCTTATGTGACTTGCCGGCATATTCAATATGCTGACCTACACGGCTGCAACGTCTTATGTTGCAGATATTATTCTTCGACGAGTAAGAGTACGATTCAGGGTTACGGTCTACACTCAACTTGTCGTTGGTGTTTATTGGGACTCCACTCCCTTGACCGCTTCCGCTGAGATAATTAAGGTATATATCAGTTTTACGCTATTTACATGTGATTGCACTTTGATATATACATTGACGTACTGTGTGTGCCAGCATACTGATCCAGGGATGGCACAGAAACACAGAGGCTTGACTCGTCTTGAGTCGGGTCGCTACAGAGATGGTATCAGAGCACATGTTGACTGTAGGACGTGACCCTAGAAACTGAAAATTTCTTAGGATAGGATCTCTCAAAGAAATTATTTTCAACTACACCTTTTTCATAAAACGTTCTCTCTCACCTCAAATAGTTAGACAATGCCCTTTCCCTTTTGACCACATGAAGGATCAACCGACTCCCACGTCATAGTAAAGAGGATTTCACCACGTGTTTGAAGAATTGAAGCTACACCAATTGAAGACTCTCAAGACCTGAAGAACTCGAAGACCCTGAAGTGTCCGAATAATTATATGACCATTAGAAGTCCAAACCCCTTTTATGTACCCACGTTAGATACGATGAATTGTGAGCTGTCATTGGTGTGTGTTTTCCGACGGCCACAAATAAAACCTATTCGCAAAAATATTGTTTGTATTGTGTGTATCTCCCTCCCTCTCTTACCCGTCTCATCCCCAACACCTCAACCCTACCAGATGGAGTATGAAGCTGGACTTGTAGTCTCTGGACCAATGACCCAGCTGGAAGCTGAGATATGGATTCAAAACATGGAGAACCACTTCGGGAGCAACTTGATCTCAAGGAAGTATGAAGTGGAACACGCTCTCCGGTACTTTACCCGAAGTGTTGCAATCTGGTGGAAAATGCACCATGCCATACAAGGATTTAGTGGAGCAGAAAGTTGGGAAGAATTCAAGAAGACTTTGTTAAGATCTCGTCTCATTCGGAAGTGCTATGATAATTCGAAGGAGAAGACTTGTGCATGCAAGATCTGTGGAGAAATAGGACACACCCAGGAAGAACACACAGATGGATGCACTCATTGTGATGAAAATCACCCAGCTGAGGAGTGCCCAAGTAGTCAGGTGACTTGTTTCTTATGTGAAGGAACCACCCACTACCCATCTCAGTGTCACATTTTACCCCTAGGTGCAACAAGTTGTCAAGCAGCAGAAAGATGCAGTGAAGGAAACACTCAAGAAAAAGATTCTAGAAGAACCTGTGATGATTGAAAATATTGAAGACCCTGATGGACAAGGTCTGACCAGATTTTTCTCCAATGCATGCTACTCATGTGGAGAAGAAGGACATTATTCACACGACTGCACAAAGAGAAGCCAAGAGTATCTGGGATACTTCCCGTCGGAAGAAGTGGAGTTTGATCCACTTGAAATGAAAGAACTGGCCAAGAGTATCAATGAGAACTAAAAAAGAAAAGTAAAAAATGGAAGAAAAGAAGAACTAAAAAGAAAATAAGCGAAAAAGGAGAAAAAGAATAAAGGAAATTTTGAGATTTTGTTTGAGACAAAACGAAATGCGACCACTCGGGCGACCCCCTCTGCGTGCCAGCGACCGACAAAAAGAAAAATGAAATCTTTTAATGTATCTACTTTTTGGAAAATTGTAAGCGTTTTTTTAATGTTTTTATCCATTGATATTTTTTCCTGAACAATTTGTTTTCTTTTATTCACTATTTCCCAAAATATATTTTAATATTTTTGTAATATTGAAAACTTTTTGTATACAGATTGAAAAAAATTTTAGATGGATGGTATGTTTTTTAATATTGCATGTTGAACATTCATAAAATGCATATTGAACAATTTTAAATACACCAAGACCATTTTTAAACACACATGGAACATTTAAAAAAACAATCTTAATCCTTTTTTTAATTTCATACATCTTTGTTATATGTCATAACTATTTCTCATAATGGTGAGCAGCAGTTTTTATATTTAAAGAACATTTTCGTAAATGTTATAAGATATATTTTGAAATGCCTGAAAATTTTATAAATGCCAAGATTTTTTGAATTGTATGACCATATTTTTTTAATTAAGCAAATGTTTTGGTAATTTCATAAATATTTTTACAGAATATCAGGACCAAATTTTAAAATTCGAAATATAGCACACATTATTATAAATTGTACGACCACTTTAAAACATTGCACAAACAAATGTTTTGCACCGCATGGACATGTCCTAAATGTTTGGTGAGTTTTTCACAAAATAAATTTACTTATTTTATTTATATATATATATATATATATATATATATATATATATATATATATATATATATATATATATATATATATATATATAAGTACGAAAATGAAATCAACAGAAAATAATTGCTTCAATGTTTTACGTATACGAACGAAGTAATCGGAGCACTATAATATAGTCATAGACACACCCATTTGGCGCGGCAAGCAGCTGACGCGCTAGGCCTCAAAATGTCGGTGCGATCTAAAGCATCGACATTTCCTATTTGGCGCGGCAAGCGCCAGTTAATGTGCATTCTGTTAACTGGCGCCTGTAGCATTCTTAAATGGACGCGCTAGACCTCAAAATGTAGCATTCTGTTAACTGACGCCGGGTGACGGACTTTTTCTTAAAAATTCTATGAACCATTTTGAATCTTGATGATTTTTTATTAAATTTTCACGAATATTTTTTCAAATTGATGAACTTTTCTATGAAAATCGATGAACCTTTAAATTTTATAATTTTTTTGCATATTGATCAAGATTTTTAAAAATGATGAACATCTTTTTGAAAATGGATGATTGTTTTCAAAATTGATAAACTTTTTAAGGATCTATTATTTTTATCAAAGTTAAGTAAAATTTTAAAAAAACATGAACCTTTTACAACTTTCACGACTTGTTTTCAATTTTAATGAACTATTTTACAAATTGATGAACCTTTTTTATAGAAATGAACTTTTTTTCAAATGGATGAACTATTTTATTTAAACATGTAAACCTTTTTTATTATATATGTTTATTTTCTAACAATATCAACATAAGAAAAACAGAACAAAAAAACTGGACAGCTCGCATGCGTGCTAGTGGGCCGGTCTAGGACAGCGACGCTAAACATCGGAAATAGGAGCTCCCTAAAACGTCGGTGTAGATAGCCAAGCTACTACAGGACCTAAACCGGGTAACGTTTTGGAGGTTCTTAAACCGGGCAATCTTTTTCATATTGTCTTTTTACTGGCTTTTCTATTTGTTTTCTATTTTAAAATAAGTAAAAAATTTAAAATATTGCAGTTCAATATTTTCAGATTCATATTTTAATAAATTGAAATTTAAAATAATAAATGTTCACGGCTATAAATAACACATTCTAAAAAATATTTTAAAAACAAATCACCAGTTATAAAGCTTAGTTCGTGTTTTCAAAACATGTTCTAATTTAACAAAAACATGTTTTTATCAATTGTTCTGAAATTTCTTTAAGATTATAGAATATAAAATATTTGTGACACATTGTAAATTTACTTTCAATTTTTACAAAATGTTCTTGGTTTCAGAAAAATCTTGACGCTTATAAAAACAGTTAACATTATAAATAAATGAAAATTTAAAACATTCACCAGCTGTAATGTTTTGTTACTTTTTGAAAATATGCTCGAAATTTTTGAACGTATTAGTGTATTCTGAATTATTCTATATTTTCCTAAGAAAACAATCGAACTTCAAAAAGTGGTGACACTTTAAAAAATGTTTAGATTTTTCAAAAAAAAATCTTGGTTTCTAAACTGTTCTTTTTTAAAATAATCAAAATTTTAAATTTTGGTGACACATTTGAAAAAAATGCTTGTAATTTGCCAATTGAGTTTCGTTTTTAAAAAATCATTTGAAATGTCAGAAATAGTTCACAATTTTCAAAATGTCGTTTTTCTTTTTTAATATGATTGCATTTTTTTTAAATTGTCTCGACACTCCTGTGTGCAAAGTCCCTGCCATGGCAAAAATTGTTCTAGAGAGTTTTCGAAAGAGTGCAACAACTTGACTGTTAATGCCTAATATAGGGTTTCCCGACGTGGTAAAGTCTTGAGTCAAAACAACACATGATGGATTAAAGTCTAGAGCACATTGGCCCCTGCGCAACTTGTAAAAGAGCATATCTGACTGTTCCGGCATGACTGGCGCGAGAAGAACTAGGATGCGACCGGTGACGGCGAATCCGCGGGCCTGGAGCCGCCATGTCGCGGCCGCTAGCCGGGCATGGGGCAGATCTAGTTCAATTCAAGGGTTTTCACTTCAATACCCATTACGTTTGGCACAAATCTTAGTATACATGATGTATTTCATGTGGATATATGGGGAAATGAATTAGGCACATGAAAAAATGGCTACCAAACAGACTAGTCCACCTCTATATTCTCCTCACCACCCAACATGGCCCAAGTCGCCTAAATCGTTGCTGCAGGAGGCACCCACTTCGCTAAAAGAACCCGAAATCATTAATTGAGGAGTATTTAAAAAAATATTAATGATGCACTACATGTGCATCACTTGTGGCAACCTGTGAGTTTTTTTTTTCATATATTCGTATTTTTAAAACGTTTTATCACTTAAACTGTGCGTCGAAATCTTGAACCGTTTCCATCATTGAATTCCTCGTGCTGAGATCTTCAAAACTAGATCCCATATTAATAGGTTTTAACGAACTTTTTCTTCACAAAAAAACACGGACAAAAAACCAAAGGGAAAAATCGTGCCTCTCCGAGAATGAAAAAACATGTTTTTCTTTTTGGTTTCCCCTTGCCTTTCGTGGAAGCAAACCTGTGCCTCTCGCAAAAGCAAAACCGTGCCTCTAACGGAAGCAAAAAACAGAGAACATGTTTTTTCGTATCAAAGAGGCACGACCGTGCCTCCCGCGAAAGCAAATTTGTGTTTTTTGCAGAAGCAAAACCGTGCCTCTTGAAAAAGAAAAAGAAACAGAAAAAACATTTTTCCCGTTTTCGAGAGGTACGGTCATGCCTCTCGCGAAAGCAAATCCGTGCCTCTCGCGGAAGTAAAACCGTGCCTCTCGCGAAAGCAAATCCGTGCCTCTCGCGGAAGTAAAACCGTGCCTCTCGCGAAAAAAGAAAGAAAAAACAAAATCAAAAAACGTATTTTTTTCCATTTTCGAAAGGCACGGCCGTGTCTGTCGCGAAAGTAGAACCGTGCCTCTCGAGCCTCTCGGAAGCAAATTCTTACCTCTCGTGCAAGATAAATCATGCTTTTTGAGAAAGGAGAAAAACGAGGGTTTTCGCCAAAAAATGTTTTGTTGTCGAAAGGCTAAGAAAGACCTTGGGTAGGGCAGAGCTGCTCGCTATCTTTTGCTCGTTGACGCTCTCTTGATAAAACTGTTAGTGAACGTCGCATGGGAAACAAAAAATTTCCTACGCGCACGAAGACATATCATGGTGATGTCCATTTACGAGAGGGGATGTGTGATCTACGTACCCTTGTAGACCGTACAGCAGAAGTATTAGTGAACGCGGTTGATGTAGTGGAATGTCCTCACGTCCCTCGATCCGCCCCGCGAACCATCCCGCGATCAGTCCCACGATCTAGTGCCGAACGGACGGCACCTCCGCGTTTAGCACACGTACAGCTCGACGATGATCTCAGCCTTCTTGATCCAGCAAGAGAGACGGAGAGGTAGATGAGTTCTCCGGCAGCGTGACGGCGCTCCGGAGGTTGGTGGTGATCTTATCTCAGCAGGGCTCCGCCCGAGCTCCGCAGAAACGCGATCTAGAGGTAAAACCGTGGAGATATTGTTGGGGAACGTCGCATGGGAAACAAAAATTTTCCTACGCGCACGAAGACCTATCATGGTGATGTCCATCTACGAGAGGGGATGAGTGATCTACGTACCCTTGTAGACCGTACAGCAGAAGCGTTAGTGAACGCGGTTGATGTAGTGGAACGTCCTCACGTCCCTCGATCCGCCCCGCGAACAATCCCGCGATCAGTCCCACGATCTAGTACCGAATGGACGACACCTCCGCGTTCAGCACACGTACAGCTCGACGATGATCTCGGCCTTCTTGATCCAGCAAGAGAGACGGAGAGGTAGAAGAGTTCTCCGGCAGCGTAGTGATTCAAAATCAAGTGAGTATAAAGATCCATCAGCATGGAGCCTCTTCATGCAATTTATACCAACATGACTCAAGCGGTCGTGCCACAAGTAAGTGGTACTATCATTATTACCTCGTATCTTTTGGCACCAATATCATGAACATGTGTAACACTACGATCGAGATTCAATAAACCACTGAAGGTGATTATTCAAGAAAATAGAGTAGCCATTATTCTCTTTAAATGAATAATCGTATTGCAATAAACACGATCCAATCATGTTCATGCTTAACGCAAGCATCAAATAACAATTACTTAGGTTTAACACCAATCCCGATGGTACAGGGAGCGTGCGACGTTTGATCATATCAACCTTGGAAACACTTCCAACACGTATCGTCACCTCGCCTTTAGCTGGTCTCCATTTATGCCATAGCTTTCATTTTGTGTTACTAATCACTTAGCAACCGAACCGGTATCCAATACCCTCATGCTACTAGGAATACTAGTAAAGTACACATCAACATCATGTATATCAAATATACTTTTTTCGACTTTTGCCAGCCTTCTTATGTACCAAGTATCTAGAGTTGCTCCGCATCAGTGACTGTTCCCCTCATTACAGAAGCACTTAGTCTTGGGTTTGGGTTTAATCTTGGGTCTCTTCATTAGTGCAGCAACTGTTTTGCCGTTTCATGAAGTATCCCTTCTAGCCCTTGCCTTTCTTGAAACTTAGTGGTTTTACAAACCATCAACTATTGATGCTCCTTCTTGATTTCTACTTTCGCAGTGTCAAACATTGCGAATCGCTCAAGGATCATTGTATCTATCCTTGATATGTTATAGTTCATCACGAAGCTCTCACAGCTTGGTGGCAGTGACTTTGGAGAACCATCACTGTCTCATCTGGAAGATTAACTCCCACTTGATTCAAGTGATTGTCATACTCAGACAATCTGAGCACACGCTCAACGATTGAGCTTTTCTCCTTTACTTTGTGGACAAAGAATCTTGTCGGAGGTCTCGTACCTCTCAACAAGGGCACGAGCATGAAATCACAATTTCATCTCTTTAGAACATCACTTATGTTCCGTGACGTTTCAAAACGTCTTCGGTGCCTTGCTTCTAAGCCATTAAGTATTTTGCACTGACCTATCGTGTAGTCATCAGAAACGTGTATGTCGGATGTTCACAGCATCCACAGACGACGCTCGAGGTGCAGCACACCGAGTGGTGCATTAAGGACATAAGCCTTCTGCGCAGCAACGAGGACAATCCTCTTCAATGTTTGCTACTATCAACTTTCAACTAAATTTCTCTAGGAACATATAAAAACAGTAGAGCTATAGCGCAAGCTACATCGTAATTCGCAAAGACCATTAGACTATGTTCATGAAAATTAGTTCAATTAATCATATTACTTAAGAACTCCCACTCAAAAAGTACATCTTTCTAGTCATTTGAATGGTACATGATCCAAATCCACTATCTCAAGTCCTATCATCACGTGAGTCGAGAATAGTTTCAGTGGTAAGCATCTCTATGCTAATCATATCAACTATACGATTCATGCTCGACCTTTCGGTCTCATGTGTTCCGAGGCCATGTCTGCACATGCTAGGCTCATCAAGCTTAACCCGAGTGTTCTGCGTGTGCAACTGTTTTGCACCCGTTGTATGTGAACGTTGAGTCTATCACACCCGATCATCACGTGGTGTCTCGAAACGAAGAACTGTCGCAACGGTGCACAGTCGGGGAGAACACAATTTCGTCTTGAAATTTTAGTGAGAGATCACCTCATAATGCTACCGTCGTTCTAAGCAAGATAAGGTGCAAAAAGGATTAACATCACATGCAATTCATAAGTGACATCATATGGCCATCATCATGCGCTTCTTGATCTCCATCACCAAAGCACCGGCACGATCTTCTTGTCACCGGCGTCACACCATGATCTCCATCATCATGATCTCCATCAACGTGTCGCCATCGGGGTTGTCGTGCTACTCATGCTATTACTACTAAAGCTACGTCCTAGCAATATAGTAAACGCATCTGCAAGCACAAACGTTAGTTTAAAGACAACCCTATGGCTCCTGTCGGTTGCCGTACCATTGACGTGCAAGTCGATATTAACTATTACAACATGATCATCTCATACATCCAATATATCACATCACATCGTTGGCCATATCACATCACAAGCATACCCTCCAAAAACAAGTTAGACGTCCTCTAATTTTGTTGTTGCATGTTTTACGTGGTGACCATGGGTATCTAGTAGGATCGCATCTTACTTACGTAAACACCACAACGGAGATATATGAGTTGCTATTTAACCTCATCCAAGGACCTCCTCGGTCAATTCCGATTCAACTAAAGTTGGAGAAACTGACACCCGCCAGTCATCTTTGAGCAACGGAGTTACTCGTAGCGATGAAACCAGTCTCTCGTAAGCGTACGAGTAATGTCGGTCCGAGCCGCTTCGATCCAACAATACCGCGGAATCAAGAAAAGACTAAGGAGGGCAGCAAAACGCACATCACCGCCCACAAAAACTTTTGTGTTCTACTCGATAAGACATCTACGCATGAACCTAGCTCTGATACCACTGTTGGGGAACGCGCATGGGAAACAAAAATTTTCCTACGCGCACGAAGACCTATCATGATGATGTCCATCTACGAGAGGGGATGTGTGATCTACGTACCCTTGTAGACCGTACAACAGAAGCGTTAGTGAACGCGGTTGATGTAGTGGAACGTCCTCACGTCCCTCGATCCACCCCGCGAACCGTCCCGCGATCAGTCCCACGATCTAGTGCCGAACAGACGGCACCTCCGCGTTCAGCACACGTACAGCTCGACGATGATCTCGGCCTTCTTGATCTAGCAAGAGATACGGAGAGGTAGATGAGTTCTCCGGCAGCGTGACGGTGCTCCAGAGGTTGGTAGTGATCTTATCTCAGCAGGGCTCCGCCCGAGCTCCGCAGAAACGCGATCTAGAGGTAAAACCGTGGAGATATGTGGTCGGGCTGCCGTGGCAAAGTTGTCCCAAATCAGCCCTAAAACCTCCGTATATATAGGGGGAAGAGAGGGAGCCTTGCCTTGGGCCTCAAGAGGTCCCAAGGGGGTCAGCCGAGCCAAGGGGGGAAGGTCTCCCCTTCCAAACCGAATCCAACTTGGTTTGGAAGGTGGAGTCCTTCTTCCCTTTCCCACCTCCTCCTTTTTTTTTCTTTTCTCTTTGATTTTCTTCCTATGGCGCATAGGGCCTTCTTGGGCTGTCCCACCAGCCCACTAAGGGCTGGTGCGCCACCCCCAAGGCCTATGGGCTTCCCCGGGGTGGGTTGCCCCCCCCCCCCCCGCCCCCGGTGAACACCCGGAACCCCTTCGTCATTCCCGGTACATTCCCGGTAACTCCGAAAATCTTCCGGTAATCAAATGAGGTCATCCTATATATCAATCTTCGTTTCCGGACCATTCCGGAAACCCTCGTGACGTCCGTGATCTCATACGGGACTCCGAAAAACATTCGGTAACCAACCATATAACTCAAATACGCATAAAACAACGTCGAACCTTAAGTGTGCAGACCCTGCGGGTTCGAGAAGTATGTAGACATGACCCGAGTGACTCCTCGGTCAATATCCAATAGCGGGACCTGGATGCCCATATTGGATCCTACATATTCTACGAAGATCTTATCGTTTGAACCTCAGTGCCAAGGATTCATATAATCCCGTATGTCATTCCCTTTGTCCTTCGGTATGTTACTTGCCCGAGATTCGATCGTCAGTATCCGCATACCTATTTCAATCTCGTTTACCAGCAAGTCTCTTTACTCGTTCCGTAATACAAGATCCCGCAACTTACACTAAGTCACATTGCTTGCAAGGCTTCTGTGTGATGTTGTATTACTGAGTGGGCCCCGAGATACCTCTCCGTCACACGGAGTGACAAATCCCAGTCTCGATCCATACTAAGTCAACTAACACCTTCGGAGATACCTGTAGAGCATCTTTATAGTCACCCAGTTACGTTGCGACGTTTGATACACACAAAGCATTCCTCCGGTGTCAGTGAGTTATATGATCCCATGGTCAAAGGAACAAATACTTGACACGCAGAAAACAGTAGCAACAAAATGACACGATCAACATGCTACGTCTATTAGTTTGGGTCTAGTCCATCACATGATTCTCCAAATGATGTGATCCCGTTATCAAGTAACAACACTTGCCTATGGTCATGAAACCTTGGCCATCTTTGATCAACGAGCTAGTCAACTAGAGGCTTACTAGGGACAGTGTTTTGTCTATGTATCCACACAAGTATTATGTTTCCAATCAATACAATTATAGCATGGATAATAAACGATTATCATGAACAAAGAAATATAATAATAACTAATTCTTTATTGGCTCTAGGGCATATTTCCAACAAAAACACCCCCTCCTCAAAGATAATTTAAATCTCTGTATCCTCATGGAATCGAGGGTCATCATGAGAGGCCAAATGCTTGGGCTGGGGGGCGGGACGGTTCACTGTCTCGAGCTAGCGCCTCCAAGTCTGTATCAAAGGGCCCGGAGTTAGCAACCAGCAATAAATGGGCATGAGAATACGAGCCGTGAATATAACCATACTTACCCATTCAATGGGATTATACGCCGAAAAACCTTCCTTTGGGACAAGGCGGACGAAGTCTTCCTTTTCCCCTTGAATATATCGGCCAGAACACCAGCTAAGGCCTCCTGATTGTCAGGCCCCAGCCGTCTAGAACGGGTGGAATCACTCGTCCTGCTATAGAGCCACAAGGGTTATGTGCGCTACTGAAGCGGTTGGACACACTGGGTAATTTTCGCGGCCATCACATATACGATGGTCAGCTCGCTATGAGCGAGTATCCTCACTTTAGTGGACAGACGCTTCACTTCGGAGCTCTCTTCTTCGGAAGAACTCTTCGGACGCCAGCTAAATCGTTTCTTCAGAGGAGCTTCAGAATATTCGGGTAGACCCCTCCAAACGGGTTCAAACAAGGGGACGTCATCAATATAGAACCACTCTGAATCATTGTTCCCCTAGTTCGGGGAACGAGACAAAAATACTTCCTCCATAAATCGAGTTGGGCTCGCAGCCCAAAAACATCTCGCATAGGGCTACAAACCCCGAGATATGAAGGATGGAGCCCGGGGTGAGGTTATGGAGCTGCGGCTCGTAGAACTCCAAGAAGCCCCTCAGGAAAGAGTGAATAGGGAATCGCAACCCGCATAGCAGGAAGGAAACGAAGCAGACCCTTTCGTCCCTTTGTGGGGCAGGGAAGTTCTCTGTGACGGCCTCGCCATTGGCAGAGGTTTAACCAGTGTGCGTCGGTGCAAGATCTGACGTGTGAAGGTATCCTTGAATTTCGAGATACCGCAGCCGAGTTGGGAGATGGAGCAACATGCCCAATCCCCTAGGAGTGGGCCAAAAGGACGCGAAGAGGAACCCGCCATGATGATGAGTGTTGAAACTTTGGTATTTCTGGGTGACGCTCAGGAAACAGATGATACCATGGGGACGGTTCCTTGATTTATTTATAAAGGACGTCACCTATATAGGTTACGAGGGGTGGTTCTGCCAGGGACTGCTGAGACGCTCATTCTCATTAAAAAAAAGCATGAAGTCTGAGAGTTATTATTAATCCTGGGTGGAATTAAAAAGATATCAGCCCCGTGACACTTCGGTGGTCACGGGACCGTTGAAGACCGAGCTAACATTTTTCAGGTCATAGGACGAACTCGCCTCGAAAGCCGAGTACCCTGGATACGGGCTATCCATCGGTGTTGGAGGCTAGTTCGGGGGCTACTAAGGGAGTCCGGGAGGAAAGGACGTGGATGTCGCCTAGAGGGGGGGGGGATGAATAGGCGCTTTAAAATAATTAAGGTTTAGGCTTGAACAAATGCGGAATAAAACTAACGTTTAATATGTCAAGCACAAAACCTACAAACAACTAGGCTCACCTATGTGCACCAACAACTTATGCTAAGCAAGATAAACAACTAAGTGGTAGCAAGATATATTACAATAAACAATATGTCTATCACAAAGTAAAGTGCATAAGTAAAGGGTTCGGGTAAGAGATAACCGAGGCACGGGGAGACGATGATGTATCCCGAAGTTCACACCCTTGCTGATGCTAATCTCCGTTGAAGCGGTGTGGAGGCACAATGCTCCCCAAGATGCCACTAAGGCCACCGTAATCTCCTCACACCCTCGCACAATGCAAGATGCCGTGATTCCACTAAGGGACCCTTGAGGGCGGTCACCGAACCCGTACAAATGGCAACCCTTGGGGGCGGTCACTGAACCCGTACACGTGGCAACCCTTGGGGGCGGTTACCGGTACCCATACAAATTGCTCGGGGCAATCTCCACAACCTAATTGGAGACCCCGACCACTAGTGGGGACAGGGCCTATAGCCCCGGCCCGTAAGGGGCTTTAGTCCCGGTTCACCAACCGGGACTAAAGGGGCGGGACTAAAGGCCTAACCTTTAGTCCCGGCACTGTTCCAAGCCGGGACCAAAGGTGCTCCACGTGGGCGCCTCGGAGCGCCCTCAGGGGCAGGCCCTTTAGTCCCGGGTCTTAACACGGACCGGGACTAAAGAGTTTCTGCAGATTTTGTTTATTTTTGGGTTTTAGGGTTTTAAGGTTTAGGTGTTCGGGAGATTAACGTGATGCCTCGTTTGGTGTTCGGGAATTAGTTTTCATATAGTGCTAAATAGAAATAATTATGCATATATATATAAGATTAACTTATCTTACAAGCGAGCATATATATACAATTATATGGAGATATGAATTATCGGGACTAGAGCCCGTCTATTCGATTACATGGACCAACATCAGTAATGGCCCCTAGCTACACTAAATCGTCCTTTGTCATCTATAGCTTCCGTCCTCAGAAAGGTCGCAAGCTCCTCTGCAACAACAATCGCGCGTTGCTCTGGTAGGGACTTCTCCCTCATGGTCGTGTACTATATAAGAAGAGGAGATGAATATGAATATCAATCATGATAACAAAGAATGACGGGTAAAAATAGAGGTGTGAATGTTCATTGCTTACGTCGTATCTGTGATCCTTGTGCTCAGAGGTAAACGTGCGAATGGTCTCGCAAACATAGTATCCGCATAGATGCGTCCCCCATGGCTGCTGGTCGCACTTTACGAGAATAGAATATATATAATCAAAATAATAATCTATCATCATAAATGTATTGAAAATAGAAGTATATCATACTACTACTTACCTGAGCCGCTCTAAAGGTCAGCTTCTCAGGCTCGATACCGGTAGTCACGCACTTGAACCGCTTCCAAACCCTGCCCGACAAGGAAAATGATTTGCTAAGTTTTTCATTAATTGATATATCAGAAAACCATCGAAAGAGACCGATAGAGCGCAAGAATGATTGAAATTACCCTTGGAGCATGTCCTGCAGGCTTTGTAACTGTTCCAAGGGTTCCGATAATGGGTCGAAGGCATCAACTCTTCCCTTATCAATTTGAATGTCCAACAGAATCCAATGGAAGCTGCACATGTATATATATACATATATGTGTCAGTAACTTATCAATTACACTTATAAGTGAATGGACACAACAGAGTAAAGACCCTCACCTGAAGTTCTATGGAAACAGTATGTGGTCACAGAAATTTTGATCTGTTAGAAACCTTAGAAGGTTTTCCTCCGTCTCCTTGGGTTTATCAGTTAGCGTCGCTATATGTATTTTATCTGGGTCAATAAACCCAATATTTAGGATGTTCCTATTTTTACAATCCAGAATCTTCATTCTGCATAATAGAGTACAAGTTATATGTAGACAATGAATTGAAATAACTAAACAAGTTATATGTAGACAACGAATTGAAAAACTTACAGACAATAGCAACTCATAAACGATTTGTCAAGGGCGTCGGCATTGTACATCTGGAAGAGTTCATCAAAGTCGATATGGATTTCTTCGGGGCAGCCGTAGTACTCCCGTGGGACACTCACCACGATCATCGTTCTCCCATTCTTTGATTCACTGAAGTACCATGTATGCAAGTAATGCATATTTGTTGGGAGATCATCTTTGCTGACCAAAGGCGCTCCCATGACAAACTGTGGCTTAGGGGCTACCACAGCCTTGGGTAACCTGTCGTCTTGGGAAGCCAGAACGTCTTCAACCGGGATACCCCATTCATCCGCCCACTTCTTTGCTAATTCCAAATCTTGTCCCTGCACCAGAGGGGGGACATTCTTGGGTAACACCCTGAGGGGTGGGATCGACTGTTTGGCCTGTTGTCCAAGCTGAGGAACGTCTAATCTTTTTTTGCTTGTAGTTGAACTTGATTTGCTCCCACTTGCACTTGCACGTGATCTGCTCTTTTTCACTTCCTTCTGCAATGTGCGTGTATAGTCATCAGGCTTATGGTGTAAGTCATACTGTGATGGAAGGTTCGTGAAGTATTTTGGAAATGCTATTTGCTTCTCGGTGTATTTCGGGCGGGGCTCGGGTTCCTTATTTTTCATCTGCGCATCATGATGTTCCTTTGCTATCCTGGCGTTTTCCTCGGCGGTACGATCATAAGGTCTGATAGGAAGATTAGCATGAGGTACCTTTGGGAGGGGCGACAGTTTGCGCTTTGGGGAGCTCCGTCGCTTAGAAATCATCGGTGGAGCGTTCTTGCTGGCACGCTTCCGCTTAGTATCCGGAGCAGGCGGCGGCGGAGACGGACGACCCAAGTCCGGCGGCGGTGATCAAGATGGACTCGTGTTGTGCTGGCCGTCGTCATGTGGAGGGCTTGGAGGTGATGGAGGTGTAGGTGACCTGCGATGACTCGGAGGCGGTGTTGTCCTTGGGGCCGAGCCTGGAAGCTTGATGTAGTTCTTGTCCCATAGGATGACTCCACCCAGTACTTCTCCGAGTGTCCTCTCATATTCGGGTCCAGCTATGTCGAGCTCCATATCATGAAACCCCGCCATGATTTCATCCACCCCGACTTTAGCAAAGCCAGCTGGAATCTCACGGCCATGCCAGTGTGCATCAGGGCCAGAAGGTAAAGCTTGTCCGACGGCCACCTTCATGGATATGTTCTTGAATTTCTGATGGAGTTCACATGATGTTGACTCCTTGATTCCATCCACGGGGTAGCCGGGACCACCCTCTATCATTCTTCGTGCATCATTGGGCGGGGCCTCAGATTCAGCCATGCTGCTTTTCCGCTTAGATGGGGCGCCGGTAATATCAAGTGCAGGATCTTCCTGGGGCGCTACTCCTCTAAGCTCATCAATCTGCTTCTGTTGCTCGTTAATCCTAGCAAGCAACTGGTTGAACTTGTCATTCTCCTCATCCTGTTGTCGCTTCTTTGCTCTCGCTCGGCTTCTGTAAGTGTCTTGGTCTCTGGCAAACCCAAGCCACCACGGGTAAGAAGGACCGAAGCCTCGCGTTCGTCCTCCATGTTCGTCATTGCCGAGGACCAGTGTGAGCAAATCTTTCTCTCTATCTGCACTCAATTGTCTTTTTCCCTCCTTAATTTCTTTCAGTATCTTTTTCCAATTCTCCCTGGGTATCCTAAGACCGTCACTGCAGATGAGGTCCCCTGTTTCTTCATCGTACGAACCACCATGCGCAAGGAACCAATTTCTTGCTTTCAATTCCCACTCATCACGGAGTGGTTCAGGTATGATGCCTTTAGCTGGCAGATCTTGCTCTTTCTTATCCCACTTTGGGATGGCAGTCTCATAGCCCCCTGGCCCCAGCTTGTGGTGATATTTCTTCTTGTCAGCATTTTTCTTGTTCTTTTCTGATAATGCCTGGGCATCTTTTGACTCCTTGTACTCTTGAAATGCCTTCCAGTGATTCGCCTGCTTGGCTAGATACCCCTCGAATACTGGCACTTTCTTTGTCTTCAGATAGTTTTTCCATATCTTCTTCTTCCAGCTACGGAACAGTTCGGCCATCTTCTTTAGAGTCCACTGCTTGACTTTGGCCCTCAGTTTTTTTGCGGCGTCTTCATTCTCACATTTTGGCAGGTTGAAATGTGACATGAGATCATTCCAAAGATTATCTTTGTACCTTTCGGCGACATAGTCAGTATCGGCTGCCCCTTTGCGCTTGTTCCACTCCCGAACGTTGATCGGGACGCGATCCCTAACGAGAACTCCGCATTGCTTCTTGAATGTGTCAGCAACATTCTTAGGAAGCTTGGGTCCGCCCGTAGGAAATATCACCTCAAAGGTGTAATGCGTCTGTGCATCCAACTTTCTAGTCGGGCCTCGTTTCATAGCTTTGCTCGATGTGGAGGCCTAAGAGGGAGAAACATTCGTCAAATGAATGTATATGTATACAATATAGAGCTATCTCCAATATTTTTCACATATTACAAGTGATTGTCGAACTTCATATGTATACCTCGCCGGACTTTATTATTTCTCCACTGGCTTCTCCACCGGCTTCTCCATCAGTGGAGCTATCACCTTCTTCGTCATTGGACCTATCTCCTGCCCCATCGGCTTCATCTTCGTGTCGGTCGACCTCCATTCCATATCCGGAGGGGTTTAGATATAAAGACGGAGATTCAGCTGGTTCAACGTCGGGGCCGTATTTGATTATATCTTCGAGAAGTTCTTCCTCTTCGAGGTTCCTGATATGTGGATCCATAATTCTGCAAAAAACAGACATTTGATTAACTAATAAACTAACAAACTATATAAGAGGGGTTGGAAACTTCGAAGTGTCGTTTTATATAGGAGGACCTTTAGTCCCGGGTCTTGGCTAGAACCTAAACTCTAAATTATGTCTAACGGATTCTCTTAACCTTAAAGGATTTAACAAAATGGCGACATTCTAGATGTGTAGAAAATGATCCTATTTTTCCTGATCTCATCTACCCTTCTATATGTCACATTGTCTAGTGTCAAAGGACTTTGTTGAACTTTGTACCAAAAAAGAATTATTCTATCAGGAACTCCATTCCAAAACAACTTTAGTCCCGGGTCGTGGCTCCACCCGGGACTCCTAGATTTTTGCATAGTATTCAAAGTAGGAGTACTTTTCCAATTTGAGCATTCAATAAGCAAAACCAAATCGTAAAATAAAGTAGTATTCAAATTAGCATGCATTCAATTATAAGCAAAACTACATCATCTCTTTTGTCCGTACATCGTCGAATATTATCACTAATACTCCTCGAATACTATCATACATATAGCATCACTGATACAGCTAGAACCGTAGCGCCCGACGGGTATCGTCGCGGGCGGTGGACACCCAAAGAGAAGGAACCATCACGGGATCATAGCTCCAGTGGGATCCCTGAAGAACCTGCCAGGTATGCTCGAACCTGCCCTCCAACGCAACCATGTAGCGACGGACGTGCTCATCCTCCTCGCTGACACGGTGACGTACCACCTCCGCGGTGTCCGGAAGCCTCGGCACCGTCACTGGCCCACGCGACCGCCACCAAACAAGGATCGGGTCAACAACGGGCTGGCTCCTCACCAACCTACGCCCCCCGGAAGGTAGCACCTCCAAATACCAGCCGGGCGGAGCCCAGTCCCGGACATGGCCCCTCTGATCAAGCAGGTGTCCTCCGCCGAGTCGACGACGAGGATGCGGGATAGGCATCGTAAAATGAACTCAAAAATAAACTAGTTCTATTAATTTTCTTGCTAAAATAAACTAATTGTATATATAGTAAAATAAACTATTAACACTTAAGCATATACAATAGCAAAATTAAGCAATAATCTAAGAAACACTAATTAATCATCTATATATGTAGAAATGTCTTCTTCTTCTTCTTCTTCTTCTTCTTCTTCTTTCTTATTTTCTTCTCCGCTTCTTCTTCAACTTCTCTTCTTCTACTTCTCTTCTTCTACTTCTCCTCTTCTTCTATGTTTCCTCTTCTTCTCCTCTCCTCCTCTTCTTATTCTCCTTTTTATTCTTTTCTTCTCCTCCTCTTCTTATTTTCCTTTTTCCTAATCTTATTTTCTTATTTTTGTTCATCTTTCTTCTTCTTGTAACCCTAACCTAATTCTAAATATTACTAACCCTAATAATCTAGCACAAACCTAATAACAATAGGAATTAAATGACAAAAAAATCTTTTCTTCTCCTTTTTCTTCTTTTCTTCTCCTTTTTCTTCTTTTCTTCTCCTTTTTCTTCTTTTCTTCCCTTTTTCTTCTTTTCTTCTCCTTTTTCTTCTTTTCTTCTCCTTTTTCTTCTTTTCGTCTCTTTTTTCTTCTTTTCTTCTATCGGCCGGAGTGTTGGGGAGGAGGGGGCGGGGGCTTACCAGCTGGAGTGGGAGGGGAGGGCGTCGACGACGGCGAGGAGGACGGCAGGCGGCGGCGAGGAGGACGGCGGCGGCGAGGAGGACGACGGCGACGGCGAGGAGGACGGCAGGCGGCGACGAGGAGGACACGGGCAGCCTGGCGGCATCGAGTTCGTCGGTGCCGCGCCGGGCAGGAGAGTCCGAGGAAGAAGAACGAAATGGCGATTTGGGTTGGAAATTTCCAACTCCCGCTTATATAGTAGGATCTTTTGTCCCGGTTCGGGGCTCGAACCGGGACTAAAGACACCCTTTAGTCCCGGGTGGAGCCACGACCCGGGACTAAAGGCCCTTTTTCGGCAGACCAAAAGGCGGGAAGCAGGGGCCTTTAGTCCCGGGTCGGGGCTCGAGCCGGCACTAAACACACCCTTTAGTCCCGGGTGGAGCCACGACCCGGGACTAAAGGCCCATGCTCGGCAGGCGGCAGGCCCGTTCTTCTTCCCCTATTGTAAGCGGTCGTCCTTCGGGCAGATTTACACGAGCCTGACCTCCCTGCGGGAGATACGGGGCTACGGCGCGGGACAGGTCGTCATCGCCCAAAAGCATCAGATTAGTAGAGGCTTGAGCCCTTGCTTGCTCCCCGCCTTCCATCAAGCCCCCGGGGGTTTGACTTGTGGATGCGACTTGTTTCTCACGCCTATTGGCACCCCCCTGGAGAAGCGCATCCCAGAAGCTATCCTCCAATGGTATAGCCCCCGCCCCTGACCCCGACGGATCCTCATTTTGCGCGGGGTCGTTACCTAGTCCCGGGTCGTGGCTCCACCGGGACTAAAGCCCCTCCGCTGGCTGCACTATAAGTTCAGTCCCACCTCACCCAGCGAGGGGGACTAACACTAGTTTATAAGCCCCGTCGCAGCATCTCCATCGAGCTCCTCTCTAATGCAGGCTTACGGGCCTAAACTGACTGTAAATTTAAAAATTGAAACTATATTTGAAATTATGGAGAAAATTAAACCTGAATTCAAAGTGAGGTCACCATGAATTTAGGTTTGATTTTCTCTATAAATTCTCATATAGTTTCAATTTTTTTCTATTTTCAAAATTAACTATTTTGTTATTTTCAATTAAAAACTATGTTTATTAAAATTCTTTTTGCATATTTGAGAATTTGACAAAACTATGATAATGAAAAGTGTTTGAAATTGAATAAATAATTCAAAACTATTTTATGTTTTCAAAATTAATTATTTTGACTATCCAAACTATTAACTATTTTGTTATTTTCAATTAAAAACTATGTTTATTAAAATTCTTTTTGCATATTTGAGAATTTGACAAAACTATGATAATGAAAAGTGTTTGAAATTGAATAAATAATTCAAAACTATTTTCTATTTTCAAAATTAATTATTTTGACTATCCAAACTATTAACTATTTTGTTATTTTCAATTAAAAACTATGTTTATTAAAATTCTTTTTGCACAGTTGAGAATTTGACAAAACTATGATAATGAAAAGTGTTTGAAATTGAATAAATAATTCAAAACTATTTTCTATTTTCAAAATTAATTATTTTGACTATTCAAACTATTAACTATTTTGTTATTTTCAATTGAAAACTATGTTTATTAAAATTCTTTTTGCATATTTGAGAATTTGACAAAACTATGATAATGAACTCCATACTTTTTGTGTGTTCAAAATGCACCATTCAAAGGCACATCACAAAATTTCAACAATTTCTGACTTCATTTGGTATTCTTCGTGCATTTACATAATTTTTTTTGAGCTAGTTGACCCTGAAATTGAAAAGCACTACAAATTAACTCTGAAAATGTCGAAAGTTGGCATGTTATCATCATTTCACCCACATGACATGTGTTAAAAAGTTGAGAGGGCTACGGCAAAAACTAGATGCACTTCGTGTACAAAACGGACAATCTCTCTCGAAGTATCAGGGTTTCGAACGAGAACTCATCTCTTACAAAAGGATTTCTTTTTTTGAACTTATTTGAACTTATTTGAACCCCATACTTTTTGTGTGTTCAAAATGCACTATTCAAAGGCACATCACAAAATTTCAACAATTTCTGACTTCATTTGGTATATTTCGTGCATTTAATTATTATTTTTGATCTAGTTGACCCTGAAATTGAAAAGCACTACAAATGAACTCTGAAAATTTTGAAAGTTGGCATGCTATCATCATTTCACCCACATAGCATGTGTTAAAAAGTTGAGAGGGCTATGACAAAAATTTCAACAATTTATGACTTCATTTGGTATTCTTCGTGCATTTACTTATTTGTTTTGAGCTAGTTGACCCTGAAATTGAAAAGCACTACAAATGAACTTTGAAAATGTTGAAAGTTGGCATGCTATCATCATTTCACCCACATAGCATGTGTTAAAAAGTTGAGAGCAATACGACAAAAACTGGATGCACTTCGTGTACAAAACGGACAATCTCTCTCGAAGTATCAGGGTTTCGAATGAGAACTCATCTCTTACAAAGGGATTTCATTTTTTTGAACTTATTTGAACTCCATACTTTTTGTGTGTTCAAAATGCACCATTCAAAGGCACATCACAAAATTTCAACAATTTCTGACTTCATTTGGTATTCTTCGTGCATTTTTTTTTGAGCTAGTTGACCCTGAAATTGAAAAGCACTACAAATGAACTCTGAAAACGTTGAAAGTTGGCATGCTATCATCATTTCACCCACATAGCATGTGTTAAAAAGTTGAGAGGGCTACGACAAAAACTGGATGCACTTCGTGTACAAAACGGACAATCTCTCTCGAAGTATCAGGGTTTCGAACGAGAACTCATCTCTTACAAAGGGATTTCATTTTTTTGAACTTATTTGCAACCCATACTTTTTGTGTGTTCAAAATGCACCTTTCAAAGGCACATCACAAAATTTCAACAATTTCTGACTTCATTTGGTATTCTTCGTGCATTTACTTATTTTTTTTGAGCTAGTTGACCCTGAAATTGAAAAGCACTACAAATGAACTCTGAAAATGTTGAAAGTTGGCATGCAATCATCATTTCACCCACATAGCATGTGTTAAAAAGTTGAGAGGGCTACGACATTATTACATTATTGCACCAATATTCCTGTCTATTATTTCTGTTTTCTTCTGGGTCGTAGCCATGGAGAATCTTCATCATTCAGTAGGATGCTTGGGTCAGTTTTCACTTTGAAGGGCGGAATTTCATGAAACTTATTATAATCTACTCACATGTCTGTCTTGTCATCTACTCCCACGATGTTTCTTTTCCCTGAAAGAACTATGTGGCGTGTTGGCTCATCGGACGATATCTTCTTTTGCTGATTTCTTTTTCTCGTTTTTGTAGACATGTCCTTCACTTAGAAAACCTGAGCGACATCATTGGCTAGGAGAAATGGTTCGTCCATGTACGCAAGATTGTTGAGATCCACTGTTGTCATGCCATACTTTTGGTCTACAACTACCCCGCCTCCTGTCAGCTTCACCCATTTGCACCGAAACAAAGGGATCTTAAAACTAGGTCCATAGTCAAGTTCCCATATCTCCTCTATGTACCCGTAATATGTTTCCAAACAGTGCCCATTCTCGTCTGTTGCATCAAAGCGGACACCACTATTTTGGTTGGTGCTCTTTTTATCTTGGGCAACCGTGTAAAATGTATTCTCATTTATCTCATACCCTTGGAAAGTACATATAGTCGAAGATGGTGGCCTGGCCAAACAGTACAGCTCATCTCCAACGGTGTCGTCATTCATGAGATGTGTCTTCAACCAACTGCCGAAAGTCTTCTCGTGTTCCCCTTTAATCCAAGAGTCAGCCTTCCCTGGGTTTTTGGAGTGTAGAATATTCTTGTGTCTCACGATATACGGAGCCACCATGGTGGAATTGTGTAGAACTGTGTAGTGTGCTTGAGAGAAAGAATGCCCGTCCATACATACTTTTGCTTTCCTTCCTAGTGTGCCTTTTCCTCTCAGCCTACCCTCACACCGAGATTCAGGAACACCAATCGGCTTAAGGTCAGGAAGAAAGTCCACACAAAACTCAATGACCTCCTCTGTTCCATAGCCCTTGGAGATGCTTCCTTCTGGCCTAGCACGGTTACGAACATATTTCTTTAAGACTCCCATGAACCTCTCGAAGGGGAACATATTGTGTATAAACACAGGACCGAGAATTCTAATCTCTTCGACTAGGTGAACTAGGAGGTGTGTCATTATACTGAAGAAGGATGGCGGGAACAACAACTCAAAGCTGACCAGACATTGGACCACATCAATCTGTAACCCTGATAGACTTTCTCGATCGATTACCTTCTGAGAAATTGCATTGAGGAATGCACATACCTTCACAATTGCCAGGCGAACATTTTCTGGTAGAATTCCCCTCAATGCAACTGGAAGCAATTGCGTCATAAGCACGTGGCAGTCAGACTTTAGGTTTTGGAATTTTTTGTCTTTCATATTTACGATTCCCTTTATATTCGACGAGAAGCCAGTCGGGACCTTGATACTGAAAAGGACTTCAAAGAAGATTTCCTTCTCTTCCTTAGTAAGAGCGTAGCTGGCACGCCCTTGAAACTGCGCTGGATGCATGCCATCTCTTCCTTTATGACGTTCCTGGTCCTCCCGTGCTTCCGGTGTATCTTTTGACTTCCAATACAAGCCCAGGAAGCCTAGAATATTCACGCAGAGATTCTTCGTTAGGTGCATCACGTCGATTGCCAAGCGGACCTCATGGACTTCCCAGTAGGGTAGCTCCCAAAATATAGATTTCTTCTTCCACATGGGTACGCGCTTATCAGGGCCGTTAGGAACAGGTTGGCTGCCAGGACCCTTTCCAAAGATTACTTTTAAATCTTTGACCATATCAAATACTTCAGCACCAGTACGGATGACAGGCTTCCCCCGGGGTTCTGCCTTGCCATTGAAATGCTTGCCTTTTTTCTTTAAGGGATGCTTGGGCGGAAGAAAACAACGATTGTACGGGTACACATTCTTCCTACATTTGTCCAGATATATACTTTTTGTCTGATCCAAATAGTGTGTGCATGCATTATATCCCTTGTTTGACTGTCCTGAAATGTTACTAAGAGCAGGCCAATCATTGATGGTTACGAAAAGCAACGCTCGAAGGTCAAATTCCTCTTGTTTGTGCTCGTCCCACACACGTATACCTGGTTCGGCCCACAGCTGTAAAAGTTCATCAACTAATGGCCTTAGGTACACATCAATATCGTTGCCGGGTTGCTTTGGACCTTGGATAAGCACTGGCATCATAATGAACTTCCGCTTCATGCACAACCAAGGAGGAAGGTTGTAGATACATAGAGTTACGGGCCAGGTGCTGTGACTGCAATTCTGCTCCCCAAAAGGATTCATGCCATCTGTACTCAGACCTAACCATAAGTTCCTTGCGTCAACTGCAAATCTCGAGAACTCTCTCTCGATTTTTCTCCACTGCCGACCATCAGCGGTGTGCCTCAACTTATCGTCTTTCATACGATCTTCCATGTGCCATCGCAACACTTCGCATGATCTTTATTTCTGAACAGACGTTTCAACCATGGTATTATAGGAGCATACCACATCACCTTGGCAGGAACCCTCTTCCTGGGTGGCTCGCCCTCAATATCACCAGGGTCATCTTTTCCGATCTTATACCGCAATGCAGTGCATACCGGGCATTTATCCATATTCTTGTACTTCTCACCGCGGTAGAGGATGCAGTCATTAGGGCATGCATATATCTTCTGCACGTCTAATCCTCGAGGGCAGACAAGCTTCATGCTTTCTTGGAAGCATCTTCTTCATCAGTACCAACAACTTTTCGAATGACGAGTCAGTCACACCGGTCTCTGCCTTCCACTTCAGCAATTCCAGTGTGCTACCCAGCTTCTTCTAGCCATCTTCACAAGTTGGGTACAACAATTTGTTGTGGTCCTGTAACATCTGCTCGAACTGCAACCTCTCCTTTTTTGTGTCGCAACCTCGCCGTGCATCAGAAATGACCCGGCCAAGATCATCAGCGGGCTCATCTGGTTCCCGTTCTTCATCCTGATCTTCTTCTTCATTGTCTTCCATTGCGGTATCAGCATACTCTGGGAACATAGATCGGTAGTTGTCATCATCGTTCTCTTCTTCTTCATCGTCGTCTTCCATCATAACCCCTCTTTCTCCGTGCTTGGTCCAAACATTATAGCCCGACATAAAACCGGACCGAAGCAGGTGGCTCTGAATGACTCTTGAGGAAGTGTAATCCTTCTCATTCCGACATTCAACACATGGACAAAACATATAGCCACCACCATGCTTGTTCGCATCGGCTGCATCTCGAAAAGAATGCACGCCTTCTCTGTAAGCGGCTGTGCGTCGATCACCGTACATCCATGGATGGCTCATCTGCGTTATACGATAGTATATCAAATACAATCACGATCCTAAAAATTAGTACCGCACGGTCTAAACGAGGAAATATAGTTGCTAACCTTTTAGAATAAGTAGAAATAAAGAGGAAGAGGTTTAAGCGTGGCTCGGGCATCTCATATCGTAGTTGTGTTCGGTGAACTGAAGCGGCATCGCTCTAACACACATTTCAAAAAACACCTCTAGTGCATAAAAAATGGAGAGCTAGCACACACCCACACTCTTCTATCCAAGAAAAATGCAAGGAAGAGGGGAGAGGGGGGCTGTGCTATATATAGGCAGAGGACTTTAGTCCCGGTTTGAGACACAAACCGGGACTAAAGGTGGCGCACATGCGGGCTGCACACCGTGTAGCCCTTTAGTCCCGGTTTGAGACACAAACCGGGACTAAAGGCTCCTTACAGGCCGGGACCAAAGCCTCGTGGGGGCATTGGGATTTGGGGCGATGTGGCCGGGCCTTTAGTCCTGGCCCAGAGGCAGGCCAGGACTAAAGGGTCCAGGCCAAAGGCCCGTTTTCCACTAGTGGACGCTTGCCCGGAGCTTTGCACCACAATGCTTGAGCTCCAGGACACCACCAAGCTTCTAGGACGCCAAAGCATCCACGAAGAACAATATCTAGGGTACTAAGTACCAAAGGTAATAAGCTTCTCAAACTTCACTTCCACGTATCACCGTGGAGAACTCAAACCGATGCAACCAATGCAATGGCAAGAACACACGAAGTGGTCAAGTCCCTCACACTCAAATCCCTCCACAACAACGAAAGCTATGGAGAAATATGAGAGGAAGAACAAGGAGCTCACAAAGAACTCCAAGATCTAGATCCAAGGGGTTCCCCTCACATAGAGGAGAAAGAGATTGGTGGAGATGTGGATCTAGATGTCCTCTCTCTTTTCCCTCAAGAACAAGCAAGAATCATTGGAGGGATTGAGAGTAAGCAAGCTCTAAGAATGTCAACAATGGAGGTAGAACAAGAGCTCAACAGATGGATAAGACCAAGGGGGGAGAAGACCCCCTTTATATAGTGGGGGAAGGAATCAGACCGTTACCCCCACTTACAGCCCGAGCCCAGTGGTACTACCGCTGACCCTCCGGTGGTACTACCGCTGGCTGCAGCGGTACTACTGCTGGCTGCAGCGGTACTACCGCTGAGCCCATGGTAGCGCAACGATACTACCGGGCCAACCACCGCCAAGAAAGTCTTCGCAAAAATGTCCGACGCAGTACAACCGCAAAGATGACGGTACTAAAATCTTGGAGCGGTACTACCGCTGACCAGGAGCGGTACTACCGCTGGGACAGCGGTACTACCGCCAGCTCTAGCGGTACTACCGCTAGGGCCAGCGGTACTACCGCCAACTCTAGCGGTACCACCGCTAGGTCCAGCGGTACTACCGCTCGCCACTGAAACAGCCATAACTTTCGCATACGAGCTCCGAATCGAACAAACCCAAGCTTGTTGAATTCAGGACGACAAGAGCTATAGAGATGTGAGTCCTCTATGAATGAAGAACCGTCAAAAACTCCAACATCGAAAACATCATAGTAGATGCATATGGACTCCGTTTTCGATGAACTCGAGCTTGTCACGAAGATGACCTTAAGCTCTAGAACTCACAAAGAGAAACACCAAACAAGAACCAAGAAGTATGATGCAAGGATGCAAATGGTTTGAGCTCTCAACGAACGATACGATCAAGCTACTCACTTGAGAGCCCCCCTTGATAGTACAGTAATCTACCCTAAACAGAAAACCTATCAATGGCAAACCTATACCTTGCACCTCGTCCTCTTGAGCTAGATGATGATGATCTTGGCTTCCTCAAGATGGACCACCTTTCTTGATTGCGTTGGCTTGATGAAGACTAGTTGATTGCTCCCCCATACTCACTATGGGTGAGCCACTCTTCAGCATATCTTCACAAGTCCATTGCCACCACAATGGACGGCAAGCTTCAAGCATGATATCTTCGTGCTGATCCACTTGAACTTGCACATCGCAATCTTGATGACGATCACAACTTGACGTCATACTTCATGGGTTGTATGAGATCTTCCCTTTGACGCAAGCCCATGGAAACACACCTAACCCCCACATAGAACTCTCATGAAAACCATGGGTTAGTACACAAATACGTAATGGACAATGCTTACCATACCATGGGATCACTTGATCCCTCTCGGTACATCTTGTACGCTTTGTGTGTTGATCATCTTGATTTACTCTTTGTCTGAGATCTTGATCAACCTTGTGTCTATATGACCATTCTTTGGATAATACCTAGAATACCATCTTGGTCATCATATAAACTCCTTGAACCCAACAGATGGATTTCAAGAAGTGACTATGGACAAATCCTATAAATGTAACTTAAGGCAACCATTGGTCCATAGGAATTGTCATCAATTACCAAAACCACATATGGAGATATATGCTCTAACACGGGATCAAGGGGTCCTTAGGGAGCCGGCCCTCTATTGTGGGCCAGCCCAGCGGGCCGTACTATTGAAGACTGGACTATATGACAACCTCATACTCAGGAAGGAATATTCTTAAGGCTCACATGCACTCCAAGTTTAGAAGGATTAGGTCGTCTCATCTACCCTCGGTTGATGGCGGTAACATGTTAACCCTAAGGACCCCAGTGTCTATATAAACCAGAGGGTCCCATCTGTGTAGGGAGAGGTTGAATCGTTTAGGATTTAGCTTATACGATATCGAGGTAGATCAATTCTGTAACCATCATCCACATGAATATAATTGAGTAGAACGTAGGGTTTGACCTCATAAAGAGGTCCCAAGCCTTGGTAAACACTATCTCACTCTCCTGCAATCCATCGATCCAAGGCGCACAGTTCGGGACCCCCTACCCGTGATATGCCGGTTTTGACACCGACACCATGAGTCTGCCAAGGGGTACAAGAGTGATCCAGGAGTGGATCACTGGACATCGGTCAAAATTATCCTTAGTAACTAGAGAACTAAGGAAATGTCTCTTGATTATGTATGTGATAAAAGAGTTCATCGTAAAGGGTTATATCGATGCAAGCTTTGACACCAATCCGGATTACTGTGAGTAGCAAACTAGATTCGTATAGTGGAGCGGTCATTTGGAATAGTTCCAAGTGGAGCATGGTAGCAACATCTACAGTATCACATAGAGATTTTGAAAGTACACACGGATCTGAATGTTGCAGAACCGTTTAATAAAACCTCTCTCACAAGAAAAACACGATCAAACCCCAGAACTTATTGGGTGTTAATCACATGGTGATGTGAACTGGATTATTGACTCTAGTGCAAGTGCGAGACTGCTGAAAATATGCCCTAGAGGCAATAATAAATTATTTATTATCACATTTCTTGGTTCATGTTTATCATTTATTATCCATGCTATAATTGTATTGATTGGAAACTCAAATGCATGCGTGGATACATAGACAACACTGTGTCCCTAGTGAGCATCTACTAGACTTTCTCATTGATCAGAGATGGTTAAGGTTTCCTGACCATAGACATGAGTTTTCATTTGATAATGGGGTCACATCATTAGGAGAATGATGTGGTGGTAAAGACCCAACCATAAACATAGCATCTGATCGTATCAGTTTATTGCTACTGATTTATCCATGCCAATGTATCTGTTCCTATAACCATGAGATCATGCAACTCCCTAACATCGGAGGAATGCCTTGTGTGTATCAAACATCACAACATAACTGGCTGACTATAAAGGTGCTCTACAGGTATCTCCGAGGGTGTCTATTGGGTTGGCATCGATCGAGACTAGGTTTTGTCACTCCTATGAAGGATAGCTATCTCTGGGCCCAATCGATAATACAACATCACAAGAAGCTTGCAAGTAATGTGACTAAGGAGTTAATCACCGTATCTTGTATTACGGAACAAATAAAGAGGCCTATCGGTAACGATATTGAACAAAGGTATGGTGATACCGATGATCGAATCCCGGGCAAGTAACATACGGATGGGCGAAGGGAATTGCATACGAGATTGATTGAATTCTTGACATCATGGTTCGACCGATAAACATATTCGTAGAATATGTAGGAACCAATATGGGCATCCAGGTCCAGCTATTGTTTATTGACCGTGGAGGTGTCTTGGTCATGTCTGCATAGTTCTCGAGCCCAGAGGGTCTGCACACTTAACTTTTGGTGACGATTTGGTATTGTTGAGTTATACATGTTGGTGACCAAAAGTTTTTTGGAGTCCCACATAAGATCCCAGCTGACATCACAAGGGGCTCTGGAATGGTCCAGAGATAAATATTTATATATATATAAGTGGTATTCGGGTTTCGAAAAACTTTTGAATATTTGTGGTATTGTACCGAGAATTCTGAAAGGGTTCCGAGGATCCACCGGGAGGGGCCCAGCCACCCCGGGGTCCACATGGGCCTAAGAGGTGGCGCACCAGCCCCTCGTGGGCTGGGCAGCCGACCCCTAAAGGGCCCATGCGCCCAAGGGTAGGTGGGGGAGGTGCCTTAGGAAGGGATGACTCCTCCCTAGGGCTCCCACCTCCCTTGTGGGAGGAGGACTCCTCCCCCCTTTTGGCCGGCCAGCCCTCCTTGGAGGAGGGGCCAAGGCTACTCCTACCTACCCCCTCCTCCTATATATAGAGATGGAGAGGGAGGGAAGACACACTCCAAGGCATAGGTGCAACCGTCCCTCTCTCCCTAGACCATTTTCTTCTCCAAAACGGGTTTGCGGCAGCGCTTGGCGAAGCCCTGCTAAGATTGCTCGGCCTCCACCGCCACCACGGCATCATGTTGCGGGAGAACTCATCAACCTCTCCGCCCTCGCTTGCTAGATCAAGAAGGTGGAGACGTCATCAAAATGTACGTGTGCTGAACACGGAGGTGCTGTCTGTTCGGTGCTAGATCGGGACAAATCGTGATTGGATCGCGAGACGGGCCGTGATTGTGCCACGAAGGTGTTCGACTACATCAACCGTGTCTATTAACATTTCCCACTTCACTATCTATACAAGGGTATGTAGATGCACCCCCCTCTCATAGATGTTGATCTCCATAGATTGATCTTGATGAGCGTAGGAAATTGTTTGTTTCCCATGCAGTATTCCCCAACAAGAGTTGGCGATGTGGATTCATTTCTCCACATGGATCCTTGAACAGTTCCTTCGGGTAACCTTGAAGGACTCATCCAAGCATGGTAAGTATGATGCCTCCAAGGTATTTGGGTGTACAAGGAGGAACGTTGGGTGTCAGACTATTAGGTCTGACCGCATGATGTGGACGTAGGAATGGCGGTGGCTTGGTGTTGGGGGACTGCGCGAACCCTTTTGATGGTCTTGCCCCTCCACTTATATAGACATCCAAGATGGGTCACCTATTGAGGCCCATTAGGACTCGACGACCAATTTCTACTCACATTCAATCCGAGAGATGTCCCATAAGCATGTGGCCCTACAGGTTCACGTACATGGATACGACCCGATTCAATAGTTGGTAGACGATCCTAGTAGAACATGCCAACTCCCATATGTGCACAAATTAATATTGACGAATGTTGACAATGTGTAATATGTGCATTCCTTTTTCCTAATAAAATATGTTGTCGAGCTCAATGTGAGTACTTATCGCCTTTGCTGCTAGCTTGGCCTCTCTTCTTGAAACCATGATGCAGATTCCCAAAACGGGTAAACACTTGACCCAAGTTGCATGGACATGCTTTCTGAATCTGATCATCAAAAGGGCATAAATAATATCTCTTTGAATTGGAGGGGCGAATTCTATTTTCGCCAACCTTGTCTTGTGGCATGTTCCATGACTCACCTGAAGTTGCCTTTATAACTATATAGTTACATAATAGTGTTTTCAGACCATAAATGCAGACCTTGAAAATTCCCGGAAATATTGATCGAGTGAGGTTATTTGCCATGCATTAAGGTGCTTGAGACGAGACTTGTTAGTATAAGCCGCTGGTATCGGCACATTGAAAATGTCTTCATCTGAAGGTCCAAGAACTCTTCGAGAATGAAGGTCTAGGAAATGGCCATACTATCGAGTTAGTATATATCTATGCCCACAACTTTTTAAACATGGTCATTAACCAAATCATATACTAGTCAAAGGATATGTTTCTGCATAAACTTATCAACTAGAGAACATTAGAACAATCAGACCACAATATATAGTCTCACAACAAGTCACATACTTACGGATACATATCAACAATGATGTTGAAGAACAATACAAGTAGCTCATAAATACATAAGGAAACGTGATGATGTTGGATCTAGCGAAGGCGACACTAGAGCATTCTTCCTTTCCTGAACTTGTTGCATGTTAGAGAAACTTTCTCGTTGTATTTGTGATGTCAAGAGACCTATTGATGCGGATATAGTCACTGGCATAGCTTGTTGATCATTGTTTCGATCGCTTAGGATTCCCTTTTTACTTCACCGAGACATAGCTTCATTTTTTTTCTGACTTTGCTATTTGTTCGTGTGATTCTTGGTATGTCTGTGTTTGTGTTGGATATGTGCATTTTAGTTATGCAAAGGTCGAGTGTGTGCTTATTATATTTGTATTCACTTTATACTTCATCTTGAGTTGATAAAATCATCATTTGTCCAAAAAATACTTGAGCATGTAAGAAAATCTGAAAGCAGTTATCTAGAGGTGGATAAATGTGAGATTATAATTTGCAACAATTGAGTCGATGCTTTAAAATATACTATTTTATCGAGTCACATACGAGGATATTGTGCTGATGCTCTGAAAACAGTTTTGGACAGTATACCAAGCAATGCTACACCTACAAAGTGACTGTCGTGGGTATAAGCCTGACAGTAGATGTGTAGGGTACGAAAAGGATGGGCAGAGCCTTAGCTACGACGAGGTTGTATGAGTTCAGGCCCCTCTGCGGTGGAGGTAATAGCCCTACGTCTCAGTGCCCAGGGAGCTTGTTGTCGATTGGAAATATAGAATACAGTGAGTTGCTAACCCCTCTACCAGTGGGGGAGGGTGGCTTATATAGAGTGCGCTGCCCTCCACAACGGTTCCGATAGAGGGGTTGAGTAGTGGGGATTGAATGCGTACGTTACAGGTAATGTATGCTCTAAATGCTAATAAATGTACCCGGAAACGTGCGACCGTTTCTCTCCAGAGGGGTTACGATGTACCGAGTGTAGCCGGTCGGTTAGCTTGGTATCCTCCGAATGCTAGTCTCCGACTGGATGGTCGAGGACCTGTCACCGACTGGATGATGGGGACTCCTTAATTCAGTCGGGAATGACTAAGGGCCTTGTCCGTTGTGAGGGGTAGTCCTTGGGTAGGAACTACATGGCAGGCCTATGACCCTACCCTAGGACTATGACCCCATCATTAGTCCCCGAATGGATTGGGGTTGAAACGACGAAGCGTTGCTTGAAGTTTGGATCCGACTGGAACAGATTTGGCTTGGGCGTTGCTTGCCTCAATCCATGTTATCTCTTTTGACCAACGATCCAAGTGGAAGTACTCGCCAAACAGACTGTCGGAAGCCGAGTGCTTCTGTGGCATCTTTTGACGCGACCGGTCAATTGACAGCGGCGGATTTTCCGGGATCTCAAATTTCGGTTTCCGCGCGCTCAGCGGGGATGACGCCATCGCGCTCGACTAGCGCCTGACGCCTCGATTCTCGCGCCTTCAACCCCTCCACTAATATTGCCGTGGTGGGTCGGGGGGATAAGGTTTCGCGGCCACCTGCCAGCGACCCAGTTGAAACCCTACTTAAATCTCGGCGGCGAGGCTTCTTGGTTACGCTCGCCGAATCTCTTGCCTTTGCCTGCTCCGTCTCTCTCGCCACCTCCAGCGCCTCTACACTCTTCCCTCTCCCTTCCTCCCGCGGGCTCGCAGTTTCCGCCATGACCAAGGGTCAGACGAGCAAGATGGAGGCGAGGAAGAAGAAGGGGAAGGCGGCGGCTCCTGCTCAGCGGCGGCAGCGGCCGCTGCCGGCGGGGAGGATTCAAGGCGACTTCCTCCGCTCCACGGTGACGGAGGGGGATCTGCTGCAGCTGGTCGAGCACGGGATGATCGTGCACAAGACTTGGAGGCTGCCAGCGGAAAACGAGGTCGAGCCGGCGCCCCGGGAGGGGCAGCGCGTCTTGCTTCTCAGCCACGTCTATCGAGGTTTCTCCTTGCCTCCGCATCCTTTCTTCAAGGGCATCATGAATCACTTCGGGGAACAACTTCACCACTTTCCCCCGAACGCCATCGCCCATCTCTCTGCCTTTATAGTTCTGTGCGAGTGTTTCATTGGCTGTCCTCCCCATTGGGGGCTATTCAAGCACATATTTTCTGCTAGATCCCAGACCATCAAATGACTTAGCCAGTCGGATGATAAAACACATCTTCTCCACCTCTACGAGGGTCTAGGTTTCCAGAAAAAGAGTCAGAGCAATTATCCTGCCCTCCAGCTAAGTGAGTCGGTCAGGAACTGGCAGTCGACGTGGTTCTACTGCCAGGATATCGCCTGCCCGAATGCTTCGACAGGGCTGCCTCCCTTTAGCTTAGATCGGCCCGCCCCACCTAAGCAACTCGCGCTCACGAGGGCGGAGAAGAACGACATCCAGCCTCTGGTCGGGGCGCTCGTAGATGTCGTCAGGAGGGGGTCACTAGCATAGACTTGCTGGAGGTTTTCCTTGGTCGGCGTATCCAGCCCCTGCAGGCTCGCGACCACGCCATGTGGCATTATACGGGGCCCGAGGATTCCACTCGGACCAACGTTGTGGGCGTGACTGAGGAGAGGGTGACCTCGTGGGTGCTCTAGATCACAGGCCCCTGCGAGAATCCCAAAGGATCTCGGCGAGTGAAGCCCTTCTGCGCGGATAATCCTCCTCCGAATCAGGTGAGTGGCACTTGTCGAGTGCTCCTAACTGTCTTAATCTTATCGTTTGATTGAATCTCTGTGTGACGTCTGATGTCGCCGACTGAATTTTATGTAGGAGTGGACCAACTGGTTTTCTCCCGTCTCGAACGGGAACCCGACCGAGGAGGAGGAAGGCAGCCAGGAGGGCAGCGTGGAGAGCGCTGAATATGTGTCCGACAGCGGGGAGTCGGAGGAAGAGACCAGCGAGGAAGAGGAGGAAGACGAAGAGCAGGACTTGCTGCCTCCGCAAACAGAGCATCGGACCAAGCGCCGACACGAGCCTGCCGTTCCCTCAGCCCCTCCAGCATCTTCGAGTGCTCCGCCCACTGCTCCGGTGGTCCCGAGTGCTCGGAGCACCAAAAGGGCCAGGGATGCTGCCGCTGAGCCTGCGGGTCAATTTTCCAAGGCGGCCAAACCGAGTGGGTCGAAACCTCGGAAGACTCTGCCGCGGATGAGGGTTGCTGTCCCCGTCACCTCCACGTAAGTGTATCGATCTTCTAATTTCTTCTGATATCCGAGCGAATTCTTGTTTATTGGTCGAATGGATTTCAGTCGACAGAGTTGCTACTTCTGCCACCTCTCCGGCGTGCCAAGAAGACAACCTCATGGACACGGACAACCTCGTCTCGTCTCAGCCAGGTGTGTTGTAGTGACCTTGAGTGTTTTGTTCTATCATAGGTTCTGCCTCTTTCTTTTTTTGAGATCTTGCGTCGTTCGGTCTGTCAGGGGCGATTTGCGTGGACGAGGGCGATCACGGGAGGACTGAACAGGCTGTGGAGCCCGTTCTTGAGGCTGCTCTACCTGTTGCTGCTCTCGCCGCCGACGTGCCGCCGACTGAACCGGCGCTGGTGGTTGAGGTGCCGACTGGAACGGACCTCGGGATGCCTCAGGAACTTCTGACGATGCGAGGCTCGTCGAATGTCGAGTTCAACATCCAGCGTCTCCCGGAGGAGCAGGTGGGAGCGGCCAAGGGAGCCGCGGTGCAGGCGGAGCTGATGGCTGGGGAAGCCAAGAGGGCCTACGACTCCGTCGCGTCCTTGTACCAGCGGAGCTTGGAGCTGCGGAATGATATCCGAGTAAGTGGGCTAGTAAGTATTTATTTTTCTCTTGTAACCCACTGGGTGTTTTTGGATAGCAGCTGTTGTTTGCAATGGGTTCACTCTGAGTGAACCCAGTGGGTGTAGTCCCCGAGACTTCTGTCGAGTGCTTGCACCGGCAATTGTCTTTATACATATTGTCTTTGCTTTGGTCAGGTCTATAAATAACATGACCGACTGCTAGCAGTTGTGGCACTCGGAGTGCACTTTCTGTAAGAGACTCCGAGAGTAAGTTGTACTCAGGTCGGGTAGTATTGGCCTCGTAGGCGTAGGTTGTAACATGCAGCTCGATAGGGCGGGCCTGCTTGAGTTGCATGCCAGTGGGGTCACTCTTAGTGAACCCACTGGGTGTAGTCCCCGAGACCGCTGTCGACTGCTTGCGTCGGCAGGGGTATGAAGAACTTAGACTTTTATTGTTGAATTTTCTGATTGTCCCTTGGTGTTTGGTGGCAGAAAATCTGTGAAATGGGAACAGCCCATGAGACTCTCAAGGCGGAGAGGAATCAGCTCGTTGGTGAGCTTGATGCGGCCATGCTCGCAATGGCTGGCATGAAGGATGCTCTGGAGGGACGAGAGAAGTCATTGGAGCAGGCTCGGGAAGCGAACAAGGTGTTGACTGAGGAAGTGGAAAAGATGGGGAAACAGAGGACTGCTCTGATGGGTCAGATGGACGTGCTGAACAAACGGTGCACAGCACAGGAGAAATACGTCAGTGACTGGGCTCGGCAGATGATGACGCGTCTGGCTGGTAAGTCCTGCTTTTTCCGAGTGGTTGTGTTATGCGCGTCACACTTGGCACTTATTGTCTGTTTGTCCTGTTGTCGCAGATTTTTGCTTTGACACCGAAGCTGAAGCAACTGACGTGGAGCGATCGATTCTTGAGAACGTTCCACTCGGCGAGGATGCCAATCGGGATCTGCTCCGTGCACACATCCGCGTGGGCAAAGTTGGTCCTTTCATCGGTCGACTGAGAGAAGTCGTCGGCCGAATCGACAAGGAGCTTTGGCCAGAAGATGAGTCGCGGCAGGAGATGGAGAACCTGATGACCCGACTGGAGGAGATTCCCAACCGAGTGCAGTCGTGGAAGAAATCTGCAGCTCGTTGTGGTGCAGATGTTGCTCTGTCCCTGGTCCGAGTCCATTGCAAGGAGGTGCGCGAGGAGAAGTTGAAGACGTTGAAGGTGGCCAACACGAAGAAACTTTGATTTGAAGACTTCATGGAAACCTTCCTTGAAAGCGCCACCCGCATCGCCGACGGTATTGATCTGGACACATTCGTGGAGCCCTCTAGTCCTGGTGTTAATCCAGATGAAGCGTAAAAACACTTATATCCTCGGTATGCCGAGTGTGGATCTGTAAGAAACTTTGGCCACTGTTGTTGGCCTTCACATTCTTGGTTCGGTCTGGGTAAGCTTGATCCACACCGAGCCACTATCTTTGGTTGAACTTTGAATTGATTCTTTTGCTCTTCTGTTGCAATGTTGACTCGAGTTTTCGTTTGGCGTTTCTTGGTGAAGCCAAAGGCAAACATTCGGAACATGTCAGTTGTTTTGACATCTGCATGAGCCTCATTGAGGGTCTGTGGAATTCGCTAAGTCTCCGAGTGTGACGTTAAGAGTACACTCGGAGAAGGTTAATACTTAGGCGATTCTGGACCGCAGCTAAGTCTCCGAGTGTGGTGTTAAGTACACACTCGGAAAATGTTAGTACGTAGGCGATTCTGATCGCAGCTAAGCTCCCGAATGTGCCGTGAAGTGCACACTCGGAGAAGGTGAATACTTAGGCGATTCTGGATCGCAGCTAAGCCCCCGAGTGTGACGTGAAGTGCACATTCGGAGAAGGTTAATGCTTAGGCGATTCTGGATCGCAACTAAGTCCCCGAGTGTGACGTGAAGTGCACACTCGGAGAAGGTTAATACTTAGGCGATTCTGGATCGCAGCTAAGTCTCCGAGTGTGACGTGAAGTGCACACTCGGAGAAGGTTAATACTTAGGCGATGCTGGATCGCAGCTAAGCCCCCGAGTGTGACGTGTAGTGCACACTCGGAGAAGGTTAATACTTAGGCAATTCTGGATCGCAGCTAAGCCTCCGAGTGTGACGTGGAGTGCACACTCGGAGAAGGTTAATACTTAGGCGATGCTGGATCGCAGCTAAGCCCCTGAGTGTGACGTGTAGTGCACACTCGGAGAAGGTTAATACTTAGGCGATGCTGGGTCGCAGCTAAGCTCCCGAGTGTGACGTGTAGTACACACTCACAGAAGGTTAATACTTAGGCGATGCTGGATCGCAGCTAAGCCCCCGAGTGTGACGCGTAGTGCACACTCGGAGAAGGTTAATAGTTAGGCGATGCTGGATCGCAGCTAAGCTCCCGAGTGTGACGTGTAGTGCACACTCGGAGAAGGTTAATACTTAGGCGATTCTGGATCGCAGCTAAGCCTCCGAGTGTGACGTGAAGTGCACACTCAGAGAAGGTTAATACTTAGGCGATGCTGGATCGCAGCTAAGCCCCCGAGTGTGACATGTAGTGCACACTCAGAGAAGGTTAATACTTAGGCGATTCTGGATCGCAGCTAAGCCCCCGAGTGTGACGTGTAGTGCACACTCGGAGAAGGTTAATACTTAGGCGATTCTGGATCGCAGCTAAGCCCCCGAGTGTGACGTGAAGTGCACACTCGGAGAAGGTTAATACTTAGGCGATGCTGGATCGCAGCTAAGCCCCCGAGTGTGACGTGTAGTGCACACTCGGAGAAGGTTAATACTTAGGCGATTCTGGATCGGAGCTAAGTTTTTTTTTGTTGAGACCGGAGTCTGTGACCGCGGAAGAACTTTGAACCTGCAAAAAACTCAATCTGCTTTATATTATTTCACCAATACTTGTTCTTTACATTGCTTCAGTTGACGGTTACGTGTAGAAGCGCTTCAGGAGATCTCCGTTCCATGCACGCGGCTCGTCCGTCTCTCTCTCGATGTTGTAAAGTCTGTATGCTCCGTTGTCCAGCACCTTGGAGATGATGAAGGGTCCTTCCCAGGCCGGAGCCAACTTGTGAGGTCTTTGCTGATCCACTTGGAGCACCAGGACGCCTGCTTGGAACGTGCGACTTCTGACGTGGCGTGCATGGAAACGTCGCAGATTTTGTTGATAAATGGTTGAGCGAGTTAGTGCCATCTCGCGCTCCTCCTCCAGAATATCCACTCCGTCTTGCCTTGCTTGTTCTGCTTCGGCTTCGGAGAAGAGTTCGACTCGTGGCGCATTGTGAAGCAAGTCACTCGGAAGGACCGCTTCTGCTCCATAAACGAGGAAGAACGGTGATCGCCGTGTAGATCTGTTCAGGGTTGTGCGAAGTCCCCAAAGCACTGAAGGTAGCTCGGTAACCCAAGCGCCAGAGGCATATCCTATCTCTCGCAGGAGTCGGGGCTTCAAACCTTGCAATATAAGTCCTTTTGCCTGCTCTGCTTGTCCATTGGACTGAGGATGCGCTACGGAAGCAAAATCCACTCGGATGCCTTGGCTTGTACAGAAACCTTTGAATCTGTCCGAGTCAAAGTTTGTCCCGTTGTCCGTGATTATGCTGTGAGGTACACCAAATCTGAAGATGATGTCCCTAACAAACTTGATGGCTGTTGAGGCGTCGAGCTTCTTGATGGGCTTCGCTTCGATCCATTTCGTGAACTTGTCGACTGCCACCAACAGATGTGTGTATCCACCTTGGCCTGTCTTGAATGGTCCGACTGTATCTAATCCCCAAACAGCAAACGGCCACACAAGAGGGATCGTCTTCAACGCAGACGTCGGCTTGTGGGACTTGTTGGAGTAGAACTGGCAGCCCTCACATCGGTCAACCATATCTTTAGCCATCTCGTTAGCCTGCAGCCAGAAGAAACCAGCCCTGAATGCCTTGGCGACGATTGCTCTCGAAGAAGCGTGATGACCGCAGGTCCCCGAGTGAATATCCTCCAGAATCAGCTGCCCCTCCTCTGGGGAGATGCATCGTTGAAGAACGCCTGAGATACTTTCTTTGTACAATTGGCCATCAATGACAGTGAACGACTTCGACCTGCGGACTATCTGCTTGGCCTAGACTTCGTCTTCTGGTAGTTCCTGCCTGAGGATATATGCAATGATCGGCACAGTCCAATCGGGGATGACGGCAAGAATCTCCATGACCAGGTCAACCACAGCAGGTACATCGACTTCAGTCGGATCCGTTGAACTCTTTGGTTGTGCCGGCTCTTCTGTGAAAGGATCTTCTTTGACTGAGGGAAGGTGGAGGTGCTCGAGGCAGACGTCACTCGGGACTGGTCTCCGAGTGGATCCGAGTTTTGCCAACTCATCAGCTGCTTGGTTCTTCAGTCTTGGAACATGGTGAAGTTCTAGACCTTCAAACTTCTTCTCAAGCTTCCTCACTGCATTGCAGTATGTAGTCATGGTGGGGTTCCTGACGTCCCACTCTTTCATCACTTGATTGACCACCAAATCCGAATCACCGTAGACCATCAGGCGACGGACGCCGAGTGAGATGGCCATACACAACCCGTAGAGGAGAGCTTCATACTCTGCCTCGTTGTTGGAGGAATCGAAGTGTATCTGTAGCACGTACTTGAGCTTGTCGCCCTTTGGTGATATGATCACAACGCCAGCGCCGGAGCCATTCAACATCTTGGACCCATCGAAGATAATTGTCCAATGGGCCGAGCAGATGTGGGTCGGTTTCTGTTGTTCTACCCATTCTGCTATGAAGTCAGCCAGAGCTTGAGACTTAATAGCTTTCTTGGCCTCGAACTTGATATCACAGTACAGCATCTCCATCGCCCACTTCGCCACTCGGCCTGACGCGTCTCGATTGTGGAGAATTTCCGACAATGGAGCATCAGAAACGACAGACACCGAGTGGTTTTGGAAATAATGGGCCACCTTCTTCGCAGTCATGTAAATCCCGTAGATAAGTTTTTGATAGTGGGGATACCTCTACTTGGAAGGAGTCAGGACTTCGAAGACGTAGTACACTGGCCGCTGAACTTTGTATGCTTTGCCTTCTTCTTCTCGTTCGACTGTAAGAACAGTACTGACGACTTGATTTGTAGCCGCGATATACAGAAGAAGGGGCGCTTTACTGAGCGGAGCAGTAAGAATCGGCTGGGTGGAAAGTAGGACTTTGAGGTCGTCGAATGCGACTTGGGCTTCGTCTGTCCACTCGAAGGTATTTGATTTCTTCATGAGTCGGTACAGAGGAAGCGCTTTCTCGCCGAGTCGACTGATGAACCTGCTCAAAGCCGCCAGGCAACCTGTGAGCCATTGGACGTCGTGTATTCTGACCGACTTCTCCATTCGGACGATGGTCCCGATCTTTTCGGGGTTGACATCGATCCCTCGTTCGGAAACGAAGAAACCGAGTAACTTTCCGCTGGGAACGCCGAATGAACATTTGGCGGGGTTGAGTTTGATATCGTACCTACGAAGGTTGGCGAATGTTTCTGCCAAGTCGGTCAGCAGGTCAGAACCTTTGCGTGACTTGACTACGATATCATCCATATACGCCTCCACATTCCGACCGATCTGGTCGAGGAGACATTTGTGGATCATGCGCATAAAGGTAGCTCCTGCATTCTTCAGACCGAATGGCATAGTGATGTAGCAGAAGCACCCGAATGGGGTGATGAAGGCTGTTTTTAACTCATCGGGACCATACAGACGGATCTGATGATAGCCTGAGTAGGCATCAAGAAATGACAGACGCTCGCAACCCGCAGTCGAATCGACAATCTGATCTATGCGGGGGAGCGGAAAATGGTCTTTCGGGCAGACCTTATTGAGATGCTTGAAGTCGATGCACATTCGGAGCGACTTGTCCTTCTTGGGCACCATGACAACATTGGCGAGCCACTCGGAGTGGTGAACCTCGCGAATGAAGTTGGCTGCCAGCAGCTTGGCCACCTCTTCCCCGATTGCCTTCCTCTTGTGCGCGGCAGACCGGCGCAGGCGCTCTCGGACGGGCCGAGAAGCAGGATCCACATGCAGTCGGTGCTCAGCCAACTCCCTGGGTACACCTGGCATGTCAGAGGGTTTCCATGCGAAGATGTCCCAGTTCTCACGGAGGAATTGGGTGAGCTCGGCTTCCTATTTAGGATCAAGGCTGGTGGAGATGTTCGTCGGAGCAGCAGTGGCGTCCGTCGGGCGGATGCTGACCTTTTTCGTCTCTCCCGCCGACTGAAATGCAGACTCTGAAGCTGGTTTCTTCGAGCGCATCAGGTTGGCGGGGTCGACTGTTTTCTTGTACTCGTCCAGCTCGAGGACGGCCATCTGCTGGTCGGCGATTCTTGATCCCTGCTGCACACACTCTTCAGCCCGCTCCCGATTACCTGTGATGGTGATCACACCCTTCGGGCCTGGCATCTTCAGCTTCAGGTATACGTAACATGGACGGTCCATGAAACGCGCATACGCTGGGCGACCCAGAATTGCGTGATAAGCGCTCTGGAAGTCGACCACTTCGAACATCAGCTTTTCCTTGCGGAAGTTCTTGTCGGAGCCGAAAACGACGTCCAACGCGATCTGGCCGAGTGACTTGGCCTTCCGTCCAGGGACGACTCCATGGAACTGCATGCTGCTCTCGCTGAGTTTGGACATCAGGATGCCCATCCCCTTGAGTGTGTCGGCATACATGATATTCAAGCCGCTGCCGCCATCCATGAGGACTTTGCGCAGTCGGACTCCTTCTACCACCGGGTCGACGACCAGAGCCTGTCTCCCCGGGGTGGGTACATGTGTCGGATGATCCGACTGGTCAAAGGTGATCGCAGTCTGAGACCATTTGAGGAACTTGGAGCTGGCAGGGGTGGCCATGTTCACCTCTCTGTTCACCAGCTTCAGTCGACTCTTGCTCTCGATGTCAGGAAAAATCATCAGGGTTGCATGGACTTGGGGGAACGGATCCTCCTTATCCTCCTCATCCTATTCATGGTCCTTCTCACTCGGTTGCCCTTCGCTGAACCCCTGGATCAGGAGGCGACACTGTCGAGTGGTATGCTTCGCATATATGGGGTTGCCCTCTTTGTCCATCTTCGTATGAACCGGACATGGCTGGTCCAGGATGGGGTTATTGAACTGCTTCTTCTTGGGGGTGAACTGAGCCTTCCCTTTGCCCTTGAACTTGGCATTGGTTACGGCTGCATCTTCTGCTTGCGGAGCGGTCGGAACTTTCTGCTTCTGCTTCCGAGTGTTGCTCCCGTCTCCTTCAGCAACTGTTTTGTGATTGCCGCTTCGGATGCGGTCCTCTTCTTCGCCATTTGCATAGCGTGTCGCTATCTCCATCATCTTGCTCATGGAGATGTCACCTGTTCGGCCAAACTTAAGGTACAGATCCCTGTACCGCACTCCTGCCTTGAAGGCGTAGACTGCTTGATGTTCGGTGACGTTCTCCACCGTGTGGTAAAGAGTTATCCAACGCTGGATGAAGTCGCGCAGGGGCTCATTCTGCTTCTGGACGCAGTGCTGGAGCTCCACGAGGCCAGCAGGGCGCTTGCACGTCCCTTCGAAGGTCCTGATGAACACCCGGGCCAGATCCGCCCAGCTGTACATGCTCGAGGGGGCCAACTGATTCAGCCACGCTCGTGCCGAGCCGTCGAGCATCAGAGGCAGGTGCTTCATGGCGACATGGTCGTCTCCTCCTCCGATCTGGACTGCCACTCGGTAATCATCCAGCCACGTTTCTGGCTTGGACTCCCCTGTAAACTTGTTAATTCCCGTCGCCAATCGGAAGTTGGGAGGGATGTCAGCCGAACGGATGGCTCGACTGAAACACTCGGGACCAGAAACGATGGCCCTGCTTCCACTCGGATGGTCAATATCGCGACCATCGCGCTGGGCTCATCCCCTGTCGACCCTCCGCTGGACGATATGCCCTCTTGCGTCGGGCCTTGGGTCGTAAGTGTCACCGACTGAACGCCGATCATCATGATGTCGGGGCCCGTAGGGCCCACCCCGCGGAGGGGTGCGTGAACTGCGGCGATCTTCATGATTTATGGAACGGCTGCCTCCTCTGTGCCGCTGATGGGAACCTGGGCTGTGAACTGACCGATGTGTATTCGCATGAACAGAACTATTATAGATCTTGTTGTGCGACTGGGAGACCGCCGAATTCTGCTGCTGAGCCGTGTGCAACAGTGCTCGGATCTGCTCGATCCCTCTACCAGCCTATGAATCAGTCGGCTGGAGGGAATCGGCTATCTTGGCAGCCGCAGCCAAGTTGAGGAGGGGTGTGCGGAACAGCTCCACGTTGCTCCGCCGAGTGTGCCGACTGGCAGAACGGCGAGGTGGACGACGCGCGCCGGACGCTTCACCGATCTCGTGCTCGTTCCGGCCAGCTTGACGGGGATCTTCATGGGAATTGGCCATGTGTACTTCTGCTGCAGGCCCGCGACCCGCGTACTCGGAAGGAAACTCAGTCGGAACTGAGCCCGAGCACTAGGACGGCGGGGCAACCACAACTGACTCTAGGACCGCAACTTGGGAAGATGCGCTCTGGCGCGCCTGGGCGTGTTGCACCCAACGCTGGAGCCGCGGACGGCGGTGTAGGTCGACAACGGAGCCGACTGCTGGAGAAGAAGAATGCCGCGGGCGCCGGCACGGAAGTGCGTAGCCCCGCGACGGGGAAGCGCCTCGACGTTGAGGGGCGAATCCCGAAGCCACGCCGAATCGTCGACGACGAAGGAGAGAGCGCCGAAAAAGATCTGGTGACCCATGCCCGAATCTCCGCCGGACGACATGACGAAAGGAAGTAGTCGCAAACTCGCCGGAAGTCGCTTAGACGCCTGCCCCACGGTGAGCGCCAACTATCGTGGGTATAAGCCTGACAGTAGATGTGTAGGGTACGAAAAGGATGGGTAGAGCCTTAGCTACGGCAAGGTTGTGTGAGTTCAGACCCCTCTGCGGTGGAGGTAATAGCCCTACGTCTCAGTGCTCAGGGAGCTTGTTGTCGAGTGGAAATATAGAATACAGTGAGTTGCTAACCCCTCTACCAGTGGGGGAGGGTGGCTTATATAGAGTGCGCTGCCCTCCACAACGGTTCCGGTACAGGGGTGGAATAGTGGGGATTGAATGCGTACGTTACAGGTAACGTATGCTCTGAATGCTAATAAATGTACCCGGAAACATGCGACCGTTTCTCTCCACAGGGGTTACGATGGACCGAGTGTAGCCAGTCGGTTAGCTTGGTATCCTCCGAATGCTAGTCTCCGACTGGATGGTCGAGGACCTGTCACCGACTGGATGATGGAGACTCCTTAATTCAGTCGGGACTGACTAAGGGCCTTGTCCTTTGTGAGGGGCAGTCCTTGGGTAGGACCTACATGGCAGGCCTATGACCCTACCCTAGGACTATGACCCCATCAGTGACCGAGAACCATTTTGTTAGCACCACACATAAATGGTTTGAAATCATAGATCAGTTTATTATTAAATTAAGTCCAGTACTAATGTCATGTGGCACATCACCTAGATATCATTACATAAGGAAGTACTAGGAATTATGCACAAAATTAATACATGGATTACAACAATTTCAGGGATAGGTTTTGCAATCCTCTTTATATATACTACATAAGTTTGTATTAATTGAACATGTATGTAAATGTCTAGATGCAGGCGAGTGCGAAAAAATGATAGCTATACAATATGTAGTACACCTCATATTATGCAAGAATTTATTATTATCATACCATATTTTAGAAAAGGTCCGTATCTTATCTTAATAGAGAAATGGTTCATACATAATTCACATAAAGTGAAGTTAGGGTCTCTTTGAGACTAGACGCGAGGGTGTATGCATCTTCACGCTTGAACATAAAATCCATTGTCCGGGCAAGATCAGTTGCCTTCTCTTTATGCACCATTTGATGATTATTGTGAAGGCGTTCGTGGACAATGTCCATCCATGCTTCTTCAATTATCACCCTGAGCTTTGCATTGGCTCCTGCTACCGTGATCCTGTGCTCTTTTGTGCAAGTTTGCACCGTGGATACCACATGCTCTGATTTTTGTTCTCGCTACAAAATAAAAACAAACAACATGATTAATTAGATGAGGTTTCATCATAATTGATGCGTGTATAGAATATAGATATAATTATTATTAGCATATATGGAGAACGCAAGTGTCCAACTCGAGTGCTGCTCATGCATAGGTTCCTCAGGAGGTGAAAATTATCCTGTCTGTCGGTTCACTACCTCTGTGATCCCTCACTGCTGCCACCACTGTCGGCTGCCATGATGACATCAAGGTAGTTCTCTAGGTTTTGGATCCTATATAGAAGGGCGCTCATCATGGGAGTTGGTTGGTCGCATAGTGGTCAACAAGCGAAGGGACGTAGTGGCATGACAGGTAGACAACCACAATGTGGTGTCTTGTTTGGGTTGCTAAGTTGTCACTTGTTGTTGAGACCTGAAACAAGATCGTCATTCTAGGTCTTATAAGTTCCATGGTGGGATGGTGTGCCTTCTCTACCCTTGGCATTATGCACGGTGTGGTGTTGGGGAAGACACTCAGATCGTGTTTTAGCGATGGATGGATGATCACTAGCCAGTGTTGGGTGGTGGATGGTGGCTAGATCTAACCAAGTCTCATCGGGAATATGGCGATATAGATGTGGTTGTGCAGATGGTGATGGGCAGTACTTAAATCTAGCTAGCATGTTCTAAGCTTCATTCATTCCAAGGGGTTCGAACGGGTTTAGGGATGACACACTCTGGCAAAAGCTTCTCTTCGATGGGGGGCAATGCAAACGAGGATGGCACTTGTGGAAATCTTTCTACTCCACAGAGACATTGTTCAACGATCATTTCTTCACATCCACTTAATCATTGTCGGTTAGATATGAGCTAACCTCGATGGGTGATGCGTTAACAAAGCCCCTCCCCCGCGTCGTCCCGATTTGGCGACACGGGGGAAACGCCACTGTTGGTGACTCCCGAGCCTTCCTATCCTTCTCTCGTCTTGCCGCTGCCTGAGGGGACCACTCGCAAAGCTCGGGCGGGATCCTATGAGATTGGCAACAGGGCATCTCATCTCGTGGCAGCCCACTTAGATCTAGGCAGCTTCGTGGGGTCCCGATGGCATCTTCCTCGTCCATCATGCGGCTGCTCCAAGTCGGCAGCGAGTTGGGCGCTCATGACCGTGCAGTGTTGCCGCAAGGTCGGCTCACGTCCTACAGCCGTGTGGGTTCATCTTGGCCCATATGAGTCTGCGGGAAGGTGTGCTGCATGACCGTTGTGCTGCTAGAGACCATGGTGGTGCCTGCGGCCAGCTAGGCAGAGGGGGGCTGGATCGGGGTGGCGTGTGGACCTGCTGTCGTGATGCTTATGGTGGCGATCCTCGGGCTCTTTTCGCATCATGGCAACGTCCTACAAGATCACTCCTCCTCAATATGGTCATCGACGTGTTCCGGAATTGCTGCAAGAGATCTTGCACAGGATATGTGGATCAAACATAATCCAGTCGTGCATGTCCATATCACCCTACGAGGTTCTGAGGCCGTAGCGCGAAGCTCTGTTGGTTCATGACACCTTGGGACATGTTGGCTTCTCAATTTCTATGGTGAAGACAGTGCACAACCAATGAAAGTTATATCCTAGGTTTTTACCGTGAAAGTCACAACTCTTAGGAGCAGCAGTGGTAAGTGGAGGCGGCAGTTTTGGTAGAACTTGGCTTAAAATTATTAGTTGTGGCATCAGATTTGCGTGTTCTTCTAACAAGCGGCTATGTGTCCTCGCAGTGCTTATTTGGTTATGTCGCACTCTTTTCCCAGTTTAACTGTGTGCTTCATGTTGTCTAATTTTGCACAAATTTCCATGATTCAACCTTAGTTGAGTTGTGTGGTTCATGTGATCTTGGCCTAGTTTAGCTGGTGATATGTGAGATTTTCATCCTAATTTGCCTCATAAACTAGACCAATCTCTAAAATAATATGTCTATATGGAAGGGCACGCACACCCTTCCATCTGATGAGGTTCTGTAAGAAAAGGATAATGTTGGTATATTAGTACACAAATTTTGGATTAAGTGACTACTAGAAGAATTTATTTTATAAGAAAATACATGTTTACAACATTAAAATACGGAGAGAGTTTGTACCTCATGTGACACCATGTCATTGCCAATGCGCCCAATTATGCATACACATCTTACTATTTTTGGATATGTTAAAGCCCACTCAAGAACCTCCTTTGTAGTCACATTTCCCATTGAAATAAATACAAGGCTTATTATGTGCATACATGCACTGCTGCCCACCGATATTTGCAGATGCTCTTCAACACTAGTTGGTACATAGTGTTCATCACGCCATTTCACCTCGGCATGATAGCATTTTGCGACGTCGATTACCTAAGCAATGTTAAATTTAAGGTGAAATATGCATGGAGAATGTTTGGCCTTTATAGTTGCAGACTATCGGATAATAACTCAGAAAGCATAAATAATATAATTTTAAAACTTATACATACTCAATGAGAAATTTTATTGGTTGATGCTCAGTAAATTTGCAAGCTTGACCATTACATCAGCATGTATACTAGGATAATTACTTTTCTGGTATACATCTATTTTTTGGCTAATTTGGTACGATTTTGAGAAACACGTACCAGTTCTTTTACCAATTCGGCATTCTTATTTTTTTGACGCTTTAACTCCTCCTCAAAATCATTTGTAGTGTTAAGTATATTGATGTATAATGCCTTCAAGTGTGCCGGTAATTGCTCAGCGGCTTGTTCATCCCACCTGTATTTCAGGCAAATTAGTGCTGAGTTATAAATAAATACATACATACATAAATAAAAATGATAATAAACTGAATAATTTTGCATTTATATTATGATGAAAAATATTTATATTATTGTATAAATTTTTTGAAAAAAAATTGGTTGGTGAAACTTAATTTATTTTGGGACCCAACCATTTAGATGGATAACTTGAAGGCCATTTATCAGTGCAACTTTCGACACGATGTTTTATTTTACGTTTATGCATCATCTATGATCAAGGTATTGATACAAAAAAGGTATATAATTAAATATTGTTGAGTATTTTTGTAAACATAGGCAAATAGGAAGTAAATATCAGGAACTGATTTGGTAATACCAGCCAAGACGAAATGGGTTCGCTGGGCCCCAGCCTGACGGCAGCCTGCTACCATCCTTTTAGTCCCGGTTTACAATACCAACCGAGACTAAAGGTGACAAATGAACCGGGATAAATGGTGGCCGTGCACCCGTCCGCTCCTAGCCTTTGGGACCGATACTAATGATCACATTAGTCCAGGGACGAAACTTAACCGGGACTAATGCTGCAGACGAAAGATCTGTTTTCTACTAGTGCAAATAGAATTTGGAATTTCTTAAGGGAAACAAGAGTATGGACTGGCGATGGCAAGTTTTACCATATCGGGATTATTTACAAAATAATGATAATTGCAAATGTGTAGTGAATTCATCATGTGTGAGCTATGAGAAGTATTTATATGTGGCATGTATTAAGTTGTAAGGGCTATGTAGAACAGTCTCTACCGACTTACAAGAGTTTGCTACGACATGACACTGCTTCTACTATAATGAAAATTCAAATAATATATTACGAATTTGGCTTAGTACACTGTCGGCGGTAAATGAGTATTGTAACTTGGAGATGCAATGTTCGTAGCGATATTTTCTTATACATGATTTTCTCTTTTGAAAGAGAACTATATATGTTCCATGATTCTAGCTATATAGCAAGTTGTTGAAAACAAACTACAGTTAGGGTGCTTTTTGCTAACATTTTTTTATAGGAAACTTCATACATGATAAAAGATTTTGCATTCCTTCTCTTGGTGCAAGGTTGGTAACACACCATCCAGAAAAGAAAAACAAGGTGAACATACCGTTCCATTGCTGCCGTGAAGGTATTGCTTTCTTCTGTGGTACTATAGTTGTCATAGAAGTCATCAAATAATGATATAAATATGTTCAGTTTTGTGAGAATTACACGTGAATATGAATGTTGCGGCTCATAGACAACTCCAAGTACCCAAAAATGCATCTCCACTATTCTGTCTCGTGCAAATTGTAGATCTGTTTGTGACTTAAGGTCTTTCCACCAACTGCAAATTAATAGAAATATGTATTAGTGGAAGCTATAATATTTAAATAGTATTTTTCCGTCATTGGACACCGATAAATCCCAAACTTCTGGATTTTACTTATATTTTAGTTAGTCTTCTTACATCGTAAGAGTTTTCAACTCCTTGCAGTAGATTGTTTGCAAAATGTTGAAGTCAAGCTTAGCAAGCTCCAATATGTCCTCGTCTCGCGTAGCCTTTTTCTCGTACACCGGGATGTAACGTGTAGTTTCCACTCTCTTGACTCTCCTGAAAATGGGTGTTTTCAGTGCACACCGAACCTCTTCTGCCAACTGTGGTTCTAGATGTTCTAGCATGCACTGCAGACGGTTGTTGGTGAAGATAATAGCATCATCCAACACTTCTTCCCCACGAGTCCTAAGATATGATGCGTTATATAGTGCCAACAACGAGTCCGCATCATTGCTTACAAAGTTTCCTCGATCATCTCTGAACTTCATAAACACATCTGCATGAGCAAGTAAATATTGCATATATCATGGCTTATAGACAATATCTAATAGTTAAATTAACATAATAGTACATATATGTAGGATTGAACAGCTGTGATGGTGAATTGGTGATTATACCAGGTGAGACGTGGTACCCATGCGTCCTCAGCAAGTAGTACCGCGCTGCTGTTGTGCGCAGATCGTCACTCGAGCCTTGATCGTCAGCATGTATTCCATGAAGTAAGTCTTGGATCTCCTTACCGAAGTGATAGGCCACACCAGTCCGCTGCAGCGTGTCGATAAGCTCCATCTTCATAGGTAGATCGGAAGAAGATCCGGCGGCCAAGATGGATTTTCTCACTCGTTCCTTCTTGATACTTGCCATCTCCGTCATTGCCAAATACTGCAAGGCAGGTAAACGTATGTCATCTTGGAAATTTGTGAGAGGTAAGAGTGCATGCTCGGGTTCAAGAATGTTTCAAAATTCTGAAAACGTTCATACATGAACACATTAGCATACTACATTTGCCTATGTGTATTCGGTAATACTATTGGTGCAGGGACAGAAACTAAGGGAACTTTTACTTTTTCTGAAAGAAAAACAAATTGTTAACTACCTGTGATTGAGTGCATGGGTTGTGGTTCAGGAAGAAATGACCCCAGATGCTGGGGATGTAATGTCGTCGGGGCTCGTGCAGGTCAGCAGTAACCACGTTTGAGCCATTAGCAGGAGCAGCCATGATAGAAAGCTTGTTTTGCTTTAATGGGAATGGATTCTTTGATGAAGTGCAGTGCTACCTTAGGTTCTTCGTATATATATATATATACATATATATATATATATATATATATATATATATATATATATATATATATATATATATATAGAAAGGACGAAGGAAGTACGTAGGATCTACGCCACCACAAAAGTAATACTCTACCTGTACACTATACAAACTGTGGGGACATACACATAAAAGTTCGACTCTCACTGATTGCAGCAGCTGCATGCATATGTTTTGAATGATGTCTGTGCGGAAGATAAAGTTTCATGTGGGCACAAAGATAGACATGATACCCTACAAGGGAGCCCAATGAGTCACGGAACTATTGGTTTGACATGTTTCGAGACTATGGTGCATGTATATCACAAGGATTCATCACGAGGCCGTAGTACTCTAAAATTTCTAAAAATTATATTCACGTTCGTGTTCCATGACTGATAACCCTTATAGGCAGCATGGATTATCTGGGTGTTTGCGAATTCTCATGGAAAATCACAAAAAGGTCAGTGCAAAAAAAATTGTTGACAAAATAGAAATTTTTTCGAGCATCGATATTCTGAGGTCAAAATATATGTTATTTTCTTCACAAAGTTCTGTTCACAGTTCACCATATAAACATGTACTTCCTTCGTTCCAAAATAAGTGTCGTTGGTTTAGTACAAAATTTATACTAATTTAGTATTAAACCTACGATACTTATTTTGAGGCAGAGGAAGTATGTTATTAAACCTACGATACTTATTTTTGCATCTTGAACATTCATATATACATGGTACAACATTCAAGGATTTTACAGCCAGCCGGCCCGGAACCACCATAGTATGCATGTGTCGGTGTGCGTCATCACTGCTATGATCATACACTTCAATAGTGAAGCACGACGGTCTACAAAAATATGCGATGGTTCTATCGAAGTTGAGGTCGGCAAAATTGTCTGTCTTGTCTACGATTTTGAAGTCCCTGACATAAGCAACTTTCTATGTCCTTTTTACTGTAACATCCTTGCTGCTCATCTACCATGGGTATGCCAGAATTGTTGGACCTGAAACTTATCGACCAAACATTCCCATGCCACCTTAATTGTTCAAGGCTATGAAGAGGGGACTCAAACAATATCCTATGGTGGTTGTCCTAATTATTAACCACAAATATTTTGTCCTTTTGTCCTAAAAATAAATATCATAAACAAAATAATATATGAGAAGATATTGAAAAGTACCATATGTCCAAACTGTGTAATAAATGGTATCAAAGCACAGGTGTCTGAAAATAAATTATGGTGGACTCACTGACGGTCAAACATGATTTGCATGTTAGAACATTGGTGTTAGGGGGGCACATGGTGATAGTGTGTGAGGGAGAGATTTGTTTTATTTAGTCCTAAGTCGATTGTAGGAGAAGACATACAGTGGCAGAGACAGGGGGACCAGCAAGGGCCCTGCCCCCCCCCCCCCCCCTAACAACATGAATTTGCTACCAAATTACTGAGGAACAGTGCAGAATTAGAGATCCTTTCGTCTCAGGTGACACGGGATATAGTACTGTGAAGGAATCCTGGAATGAAAGTCAGGACAGTATATTTTTGTCCTTTCTTCTCTTTCTGGTGTTTTATTTTCATTTTCTGTTTCCCTTTTTTCCACCTTTTCCCTTTAATTCTATATTTCTCTACTTCTTGTTTTGCTATTTCTTATTATCTTTTGGCATTTCCTGATTTATTTCATTTTAAATTTTTGTACTAACTTCTATTTAGAATATAGTTATTTATTTTTAGTTTCATATTTGTTTTTATTTTAAATACATGAACTGTTTTTCTAGTCACAAACATTTATTTTCGTACATATGGACATGTTGCCCAGTGATACATAAATATCCTTTCTGAGATTTGTGAACCTCTTTCTATAGTCATGAGCAATTCTTCTAGAATACATGAACTATTTCAAATAGGAATTAAAAAATTAATTATAACACAAAATATTATTATCTACTTTATGTAGCATTTTTCATTAGTGTCGTGAATATTTTATTTAGTATTCATCAACAAGTCTCACAACCTTATGAACAAAATTTAAAATCAAATGGATTCTTTTGTTCGCCTTGATTTGATTTTCCGTAATGGGGCTAAATCATTTTGGGCTTGTAGTCTTCCGTGTGTACTCGTTGATATGGGGATTCCCTCCACAAAAACAAAAAATAAATGATATGCGGCTCACATATGGGCTTGTAGTTAATATGAGCCCTCTTCGGCAAAAATAATAATGATATGAGGCCTCACAATTTAGTTTTTCCGTGTAGGGGTCTATTTGCAGGGCTGGGTGGACCCAGAGTTGTTTTCTTAGATTTGGCCAGCTATTTTGGATGGCCTGAGATATAGTGGTGCAAGGTCTAATCAGGAGGATAGGTAATGATGAAACAACGGACATATGTGGCGACAACTGGATTCCAGAGCAAATATGAAGAGATCATTTACTTCTCTGTTACCACAGCTACCTCTTCCTGGAACGAGCATTTAGTCTGGTTAGTCTTTACTAGCAAAAGGGCCCATGCGTTGCAACGGGAAAAAAAAACAATCTTCAATGATGATGATCACATTATGTCGGGGTGCTGGTCCACTGGACCTAAGTTCGAAGACTTCTCGTATGCTATGGAGATTCGCCGACAGTCATGTGTAGCGGCGACGACGGCGGCACGTCCGCGGCTCATTCCGGCGGATGCAGCAGTTCAATGGCCCCTTAGGATCTTCGTTGTAATTTTTTTATCTTTGTGGGGAGCTACTTTGTATCTTGTTGGGATTATTAATAGATCTGTGGGCCTGTTGGCAAAGAGAAACATGATAAATGATGATAAATGATGTTGCACAAAAAATAAAGGTGGTGTGATTTCTTTGTGTGCTCAAGATGTTTCTAAAAATCTTTATGGACAGAATTTAAACAATGTGAAAATTAGCATTAAGCCATTTGTTGACATAAATGGTGAAGGAAACGCATACAATAGGCAACCTAAATGTAATTTCAGAAACAAGCAACATGGAAGATAATAGCATATTTTAAAATCTACATATTTTCCTAATGAATTTTTGTATGTAATATGTTAGATTTAGAACTGATATTTGAAAGATATGAATATATTTAAAAAGGTATATGAATCTGCCCGATACCGCCCATCAACTATGGATTCGTAGAGAAAAGGGATGAAAGGGGTTCCTACCTCCTTCCAAGGTTAATCATTTGTTAATACTGAAACTAATGTGCTTGCTAAACAGGTGTCTAGTATTGATTTATGTATGGATAATAACTATGAGGAACAGAAGGATATTATTCAGGATTTAGTTCTTGGAGAGAGTCTTAGATGTTTGGAATTTGCTGATGCTAACCCTGAAACTGTGTTACCTGATGATCTTTACACACCTATACATAATAAGGAAAGGGGTTCTCCCATGGTTAAAGTGGATGATGCCGCTAGATCAAATGGCGCTGATGATCTAGATGATTTCTGCCCAAATCTAAGAAAGTCTAGAAGGCTTTGTAGCCTATATCACCCCTTTAAAATTTCATGATAGGAGCCTTTTGGAATATTAGAGGTCTACCCAAATCTGATGGTTTCTTAGAGTTAATTTAGTGGACTTTGTTGGTTTCTTTGAAACATAGAAAGAGAATATTGATAACAATACACTGAATACCATTGCTTGTAATAACAGTTTTACTTGGCACCAATTATCTCCCTAAGAACAGCGGGGGTGTCCTTGTGGGCATGAATAATGATGTGTATGAGGTTATTGGTTTTGTCATGTAACATCCCAAAATTATAAATTTTGGAATGTTAATATAATTATTAGATTGATTGTTTGTTTGTTTGCTGAGTGACTGAAACTTGTGTGAAATTTGAAACTTTTCGAAACTTTTGAATGAGAGGGAATAAAATGACTTTCCCCTTCTCCGGTGAATTCAAATTCAAGCTTTTAAAAGCAACGAGAGAAGATGACATGACTTCTTCAACTATGAATAATTTGAACGGAGATGTTTGCATTTGAATTCTTTTCCATTCGTTTTCTTCGTGCAAGAAATGCCGGGGAATACATTTTAAAGAGCGGAGGAACATGACCCTCAAATACCCGGGCAATTTTGATTGTTATTTGCACCCTCAAACTTAGAGGATCATTTGAAAATTATTTGCAAAAAGAAATAATGCTTTTAGGGATTTTTGGAAAACCATTTTTTTCTGAAGTTTTTATTTTTGCCATGGAAAAATGCCCATCATTTATATTTTATTTTTCTGATAATTTTAGTATATAGAAACTCTTTATTCCGAATTGATTTGATTTCCTTTTTAACGTTTTAGTTTCCTAATTTTAAAAATAGGAAAGAAATTGTTTCTATTAGGAATAGGAGCTGGCCCATTAAGACTTTCCTTTCACTGGCCCAACAAGAGATCATCTTCTTCCTCCTTTCCTCTCCACGTGACAGAAACTTGCCATCCATGGAGAGGAGAATCCCCACCTCCGGGATTCGCGAAGCTCATTCCTTCCCGGCGCCTCCCGTCGCCTCTATAAGAAGCCCCACGCCCTCCTCGTTCCATTCCCATCGAAAAGATCACCTCTAGTCGCCCCTAGCTCGTGCCCCACCTCGCTGGAGTCGTCGCTGGAAACTCACCGGAGAGCACCAACAGAAGCTTCCCTCTCCACCTCGCCGGCCCCTCCACCTCTCCTCCCTCGCGGCACCCCCTCCTCCACCGCCGCCACCCCTCCACCTCGCCCCCCTCCTCCTCCCCTCGCCATAACCCCTCCCCATCGCCCCTGCTTCCCCATTGCCAGGAGCAGCAGCTTCTCCCACCTCGCCCCCTACAGCCCACCCCTCCACCCTCGCCCCCCCCCTCCCAGGAGTACCCCCACCCTCGCCCCCCTCCCCTCCCAGGAGTACCCCCACCCTCGCCCCCCCTTCCCCACCCTCGCTGGCCCCTCCCCTCCCCACCGGCGACCCCCCACCGGAGCACCTCCTCCCCTCATCGGCCATACAGCCACGGGAGCAGCACCCCAGCCGAGGTAAGGCCCCTCCCTCCTTTCTTTTTTGTTCATGTTTTGTTTTAGCCCTTAGATCCTATTTAGAAGGCCTAGATTAGATCACTAGATAACCTTTCGGTTCAGTTTAGAAAACCAACGGTTCTTTTGTTCACTTAAGATTTAGCCAATGGTTTTGCTAGCCTTAGGACGTTTGCTCCAAACCGAGAAACAAACACCCACCGCAGCCACTAGCAACTTGCCACGTGTACCCCAATAGCTAGCTAGTTATCTCCAGTTTTTTCCGTCCAAATAGCAAAAACAGAAACTTTCAATCTTGTTTTGACCACAACGTTTGATCCCGACGTCCAATGACTTTGATTCTTTTTCCAGTAGCTCACAAATTTCCTTTAGTTTTTAAAAACATATATTTTGTCTATGTTTGAAATTTGTAAATATAAGTTAGAGCAGATTTAGTTTAAACCTTGTTTTGCCTATTTCAGGAGTTTGAAAAATGATTTTGAGTTGATTCTTTTTGCTACTGTTTTCTAGTGATAAAATCTTACTGTGGTAAAACATTTAGATTTGTTTGAGTATTTTAGCTCACTATTTCATGTGAAACAATTTCTGTTTCACCGCTTTTCGGTTTTCGGCTAATTCATTTTTTACTTTTGTTTTAAAATACTTTCTTTATTATTTCAGAAACATTATTATTGTTTTGGTTATGTTAGTTAACAGTAGTTTTGCAACAAGTTCTTATTTTAGTTTTTATTTGTTTTCATGAAATCAATTCTAGCTCCGTAGTAACGTGCAATTGTTTTCACCGTTGTTTCAAAATCCCGTTTGGGAATACTTTCAAAAAGTTCTGTGAAAAATACTTTATTTTATCTTAGTTAAACTTATAACTTAGTTCTTTGTTATTATTTTCTGTTAGACAAAATTATTTAGTGTTTGTCATAGTAGAAGACTCTTTAGTTCTATTTGAAGTTTCTTTCGGTTTCTCATTCGCTTTCTCTCTTTTGTTTGATTGCTAGAATGATTGCTAGTATGAGTGCTTATGTGAATGTTATGTTTGCTATATAGATTTCATCGGAGAGTGACAAGTAGTCTATCAAGTTATTTTCTCGAGAAATTCTTCTTCGTCAACATCACAGGCAAGTCACTTTGATCATACTTTCACCTATGTTTTATGCATTGTAGTTCTACCATCCTATGCCCAATTGCATGCTGCCTAGGTACTTGGAAACTTTAGTCTAGTTGTGGTATCATGTGGTAGGAACACAACAACCCCGATACTTGGCCCCGGGACGGCAATTTCTTAATGCTATGCTTGAGTAGACGGGTTATCGGTTGAGTGTATACCACGAGAGATGCGAGATTGATATAATAATCAAGACCGGACTAAGACAAGATTTTCAAGACCTCGGACGCAATGCAACACTGGGTGAAGGACGCTTGATCGGCTCCCTGGAAAACCCAGTGGATGCCCGGGATGCTGGAGAGGCCATGTCATCCTGCGGAAAGCTTCACCCAGGCTCAAAGAGACGGACGGATATTTTCAAGACCCAAGGCTTACCTGCACAGCCACAAGTCATTATGGGCTATGGCTTGGTTGGACAACGCGGCGACTCTGGACAGGCGGTGCTAGCAGATGTAGACGACCGGTAGGAATGGATGGGCACCGACAGGGATTCAGAGGGACCCGTTGAAAGACCATGTTTTGATCATCCGGTCTTCAAACATCTTGAAGTGCGAGGACATGCTCGGAGGCGATCAAATCTTGTGGGGAACGTGTGCAAAACTCTGCAGAGTACTCAAACCTAATCGATTAGCCGTGTCCACGGTCATGGACGACTTGAGCCAAAGGAACTGAAGTTATCTGGATTTCTCAACACCATTAAATATATTTGATGAGGGTAATTATTGACAATCGGGTACGAGAACTGGTTGGCGGAACCGTCTCGTTAACAACAAACATTGTAGTAACATTTTGCTTTCAACCCTCTTGTTGTAGGATAAAACTGGCTTTATGGAAAACTTAGCTCCACCGACCAAATATGCATGTAGAGATAGTTGATTATGACTTTACCCCTCTCTTATGTGACTTGCCGGCATATTCAATATGCTGACCTACACGGCTGCAACGTCTTATGTTGCAGATATTATTCTTCGACGAGTAAGAGTACGATTCAGGGTTACGGTCTACACTCAACTTGTCGTTGGTGTTTATTGGGACTCCACTCCCTTGACCGCTTCTGCTGAGATAATTAAGGTATATATCAGTTTTACGCTATTTACATGTGATTGCACTTTGATATATACATTGACGTACTGTGTGTGCCAGCATACTGATCCAGGGATGGCACAGAAACACAGAGGCTTGACTCGTCTTGAGTCAGGTCGCTACAGAGATGGTATCAGAGCACATGTTGACTGTAGGACGTGATCCTAGAAACTGGAAATTTCTTAGGATAGGATCTCTCAAAGAAATTATTTTCAACTACACCTTTTTCATAAAACGTTCTCTCTCACCTCAAATAGTTAGACAATGCCCTTTCCCTTTTGACCACATGAAGGATCGACCGACTCCCACGTCATAGTAAAGAGGATTTCACCACGTGTTTGAAGAATTGAAGCTACACCAATTGAAGACTCTCAAGACCTGAAGAACTCGAAGACCCTGAAGTGTCCGAATAATTATATGATCATTAGAAGTCCAAACCCCTTTTATGTACCCACGTCAGATACGATGAATTGTGAGCTGTCATTGGTGTGTGTTTTCCGACGGCCACAAATAAAACCTATTCACAAAAATATTGTTTGTATTGTGTGTATCTCCCTCCCTCTCTTACCCATCTCATCCCCAAAACCTCAACCCTACCAGATGGAGTATGAAGCTGGACTTGTAGTCTCTGGACCAATGACCCAGCTGGAAGCTGAGATATGGATTCAGAACATGGAGAACCACTTCGGGAGCAACTTGATCTCAAGAAAGTATGAAGTGGAACACGCTCTCCGGTACTTTACCCGAAGTGTTGCAATCTGGTGGAAAATGCACCATGCCATACAAGGATTTAGTGGAGCAGAAAGTTGGGAAGAATTCAAGAAGACTTTGTTAAGATCTCGTCTCATTCGGAAGTGCTATGATAATCCGAAGGAGAAGACTTGTGCATGCAAGATCTGTGGAGAAATAGGACACACCCAGGAAGAACACACGGATGGATGCACTCATTGTGATGAAAATCACCCAGCTGAGGAGTGCCCAAGTAGTCAGGTGACTTGTTTCTTATGTGAAGGAACCACCCACTACCCATCTCAGTGTCACATTTTACCCCAAGGTGCAACAAGTTGTCAAGCAGCAGAAAGATGCAGTGAAGGAAACACTCAAGAAAAAGATTCTAGAAGAACCTGTGATGATTGAAAATATTGTAGACCCTGATGGACAAGGTCTGACCAGATTTTTCTCCAATGCATGCTACTCATGTGGAGAAGAAGGACATTATTCACAGGACTGCACAAAGAGAAGCCAAAAGTATCTGGGATACTTCCCGTCGGAAGAAGTGGAGTTTGATCCACTTGAAATGAAAGAACTGGCCAAGAGTATCAATGAGAACTAAAAAAGAAAAGTAAAAAATGGAAGAAAAGAAGAACTAAAAAGAAAATAAGCGAAAAAGGAGAAAAAGAATAAAGGAAATTTTGAGATTTTGTTTGAGACAAAACGAAATGCGACCACTCGGGCGACCCCCTGTGCGTGCCAGCGACCGACAAAAAGAAAAATGAAATCTTTTAATGTATCTACTTTTTGGAAAATTGTAAGCGTTTTTTTAATGTTTTTATCCATTGATATTTTTTCCTGAACAATTTTTTTTCTTTTATTCACTATTTTCCAAAATATATTTTAATAGTTTTGTAATATTTTTGTAATATTGAAAACTTTTTGTATACAGATTGAAAAAAAAATTAGATGCATGGTATGTTTTTTAATATTGCATGTTGAACATTCATAAAATGCATATTGAACAATTTTAAATACACCAAGACCATTTTTAAACACACATGGAACATTTAAAAAAACAATCTTAATCCTTTTTTTAATTTCATACATCTTTGTTATATGTCATAACTATTTCTCATAATGGTGAGCAGCAGTTTTTATATTTAAAGAACATTTTCGTAAATGTTATAAGATATATTTTGAAATGCCTGAAAATTTTATAAATGCCAAGATTTTTTGAATTGTATGACCATATTTTTTTAATTAAGCAAATGTTTTGGTAATTTCATAAATATTTTTACAGAATATCAGGACCAAATTTTAAAATTCGAAATATAGCACACATTATTATAAATTGTACGACCACTTTAAAACATTGCACAAACAATATATATATAAGTACGAAAATGAAATCAACAGAAAATAATTGCTTCAATGTTTTACGTATACGAACGAAGTCATCGGAGCACTATAATATAGTCATAGACACACCCATTTGGCGCGGCAAGCAGCTGACGCGCTAGGCCTCAAAATGTCGGTGCGATCTAATGCATCGACATTTCCTATTTGGCGCGGCAAGCGCCAGTTAATGTGCATTCTGTTAACTGGCGCATGTAGCATTCTTAAATGGACGCGCTAGACCTCAAAATGTAGCATTCTGTTAACTGACGCCGGGTGACGGACTTTTTCTTAAAAATTCTATGAACCATTTTGAATCTTGATGATTTTTTATTAAATTTTCACGAATATTTTTTCAAATTGATGAACTTTTCTATGAAAATCGATGAACCTTTAAATTTTATAATTTTTTTTGCATATTGATCAAGATTTTTAAAAATGATGATCATCTTTTTGAAAATGGATGATTGTTTTCAAAATTGATAAACTTTTTAAGGATCTATTATTTTTATCAAAGTTAAGTAAAATTTTAAAAAAACATGAACCTTTTACAACTTTCACGACTTGTTTTCAATTTTAATGAACTATTTTACAAATTGATGAACCTTTTTTATAGAAATGAACTTTTTTTCAAATGGATGAACTATTTTATTTAAACATGTAAACCTTTTTTATTATATATGTTTATTTTCTAACAATATCAACATAAGAAAAACAGAACAAAAAAACTGGACAGCTCGCATGCGTGCTAGTGGGCCGGTCTAGGACAGCGACGCTAAACATCGGAAATAGGAGCTCCCTAAAACGTCGGTGTAGATAGCCAAGCTACTACAGGACCTAAACCGGGTAACGTTTTGGAGGTTCTTAAACCGGGCAATCTTTTTCATATTGTCTTTTTACTGGCTTTTCTATTTGTTTTCTATTTTAAAATAAGTAAAAAATTTAAAATATTGCAGTTCAATATTTTCAGATTCATATTTTAATAAATTGAAATTTAAAATAATAAATGTTCACGGCTATAAATATCACATTCTAAAAAATATTTTAAAAACAAATCACCAGTTATAAAGCTTAGTTCGTGTTTTCAAAACATGTTCTAATTTAACAAAAACATGTTTTTATCAATTGTTCTGAAATTTCTTTAAGATTATAGAATATAAAATATTTGTGACACATTGTAAATTTACTTTCAATTTTTACAAAATGTTCTTGGTTTCAGAAAAATCTTGACGCTTATAAAAACAGTTAACATTATAAATAAATGAAAATTTAAAACATTCACCAGCTGTAATGTTTTGTTACTTTTTGAAAATATGCTCGAAATTTTTGAAAGTATTAGTGTATTCTGAATTATTCTATATTTTCCTAAGAAAACAATCGAACTTCAAAAAGTGGTGACACTTTAAAAAATGTTTAGATTTTTCAAAAAAAAACCTTGGTTTCTAAACTATTCTTTTTTAAAATAATCAAAATTTTAAATTTTGGTGACACATTTGAAAAAAATGCTTGTAATTTGCCAATTGAGTTTGGTTTTTCATAAATCATTTGAAATGTCAGAAATAGTTCACAATTTTCAAAATGTCGTTTTTGTTTTTTAATATGATTGCATTTTTTTTAAATTGTCTCGACACTCCTGTGTGCAAAGTCCCTGCCATGGCAAAAATTGCTCTAGAGAGTTTTCGAAAGAGTGCAACAACTTGACTGTTAATGCCTAATATAGGGTTTCCCTGCGTGGTAAAGTCTTGAGTCAAAACAACATATGATGGATTAAAGTCTAGAGCACATTGGCCCCTGCGCAACTTGTAAAAGAGCCTATCTGACTGTTCCGGCATGACTGGCGCGAGAAGAACTAGGATGCGACCGGTGACGGCGAATCCGCGGGCCTGGAGCCGCCATGTCGCGGCCGCTAGCCGGGCACGGGGCAGACCTAGTTCAATTCAAGGGTTTTCACTTCAATACCCATTACGTTTGGCACAAATCTTAGTATACATGATGTATTTCATGTGGATATATGGGGAAATGAATTAGGCACATGAAAAAATGGCTACCAAACAGACTAGTCCACCTCTATATTCTCCTCACCACCCAACATGGCCCAAGTCGCCTAAATCGTTGCTGCAGGAGGCACCCACTTCGCTAAAAGAACCCGAAATCATTAATTGAGGAGTATTTAAAAAAAATATTAATGATGCACTACATGTGCATCACTTGTGGCAACCTGTGAGTTTTTCTTTTTTTTCATATATTCGTATTTTTAAAATGTTTTATCACTTAAACTGTGCGTCGAAATCTTGAACCGTTTCCATCATTGAATTCCTCGTGCTGAGATCTTCAAAACTAGATCCCATATTAATAGGTTTTAACGAACTTTTTCTTCACAAAAAAACACGGACAAAAAACCAAAGGGAAAAATCGTGCCTCTCTGAGAAGGAAAAAACATGTTTTTCTTTTTGGTTTCCCCTTGCCTTTCGTGGAAGCAAACCTGTGCCTCTCGCAAAAGCAAAACCGTGCCTCTAACGGAAGCAAAAAACAGAGAACATGTTTTTTCGTATCAAAGAGGCACGACCGTGCCTCCCTGGAAAGCAAATTTGTGTTTTTTGCAGAAGCAAAACCGTGCCTCTTGCAAAAGAAAAAGAAACAAAAAAAACATTTTTCCCGTTTTCGACAGGTACGGTCATGCCTCTCGCGAAAGCAAATCCGTGCCTCTTGCGGAAGTAAAACCGTGCCTCTCGCGAAAGCAAATCCGTGCCTCTCGCGGAAGTAAAACCGTGCCTCTCGCGAAAAAAGAAAGAAAAAACAAAATCAAAAAACGTATTTTTTTCCGTTTTCGAAAGGCACGGCCGTGTCTGTCGCGAAAGTAGAACCGTGCCTCTCGAGCCTCTCGGAAGCAAATTCTTACCTCTCGTGCAAGATAAATCATGCTTTTTGAGAAAGGAGAAAAACGAGGGTTTTCGCCAAAAAATGTTTTGTTGTCGAAAGGCTAAGAAAGACCTTGGGTAGGGTAGAGCTGCTCGCTATCTTTTGCTCGTTGACGCTCTCTTGATAAAACTGTTGGTGAACGTCGCATGGAAAACAAAAATTTTCCTACGCGCACGAAGACCTATCATGGTGATGTCCATTTACGAGAGGGGATGTGTGATCTACGTACCCTTGTAGACCGTACAGCAGAAGCGTTAGTGAACGCGGTTGATGTAGTGGAATGTCCTCACGTCCCTCGATCCGCCCCGCGAACCGTCCCACGATCAGTCCCACGATCTAGTGCCGAACGGACGGCACCTCCGCGTTTAGCACACGTACAGGTCGAAGATGATCTCAGCCTTCTTGATCCAGCAAGAGAGACGGAGAGGTAGATGAGTTCTCCGGCAGCGTGACGGCGCTCCGGAGGTTGGTGGTGATCTTATCTCAGCAGGGCTCCGCCCGAGCTCCGCAGAAACGCGATCTAGAGGTAAAACCGTGGAGATATTGTTGGGGAACGTCGCATGGGAAACAAAAAATTTCCTACGCGCACGAAGACCTATCATGGTGATGTCCATCTACGAGAGGTGATGAGTGATCTACGTACCCTTGTAGACCGTACAGCAGAAGAGTTAGTGAACGCGGTTGATGTAGTGGAACGTCCTCACGTCCCTCGATTCGCCCCGCGAACAATCCCGCGATCAGTCCCACGATCTAGTACCGAACGGACGGCACCTCCGCGTCCAGCACACGTACAGCTCGACGATGATCTCGGCCTTCTTGATCCAGCAAGAGAGACGGAGAGGTAGAAGAGTTCTCCGGTAGCGTGACGGCGCTCCGGAGGTTGGTGATGACCTTGTCTCAGCAGGGCTCCGCCCGAGCTCCGCAGAAACGCGATCTAGATGAAAAACTGTGGAGGTATGTGGTCGGGCTGCCGTGGAAAAGTCGTCTCAAATCAGCCCTAAAACCTCCGTATATATAGGTGGGAGGGAGGGGACCTTGCCTTGGGGCTCAATGAGCCCCAAGGGGGTCGGCCGAGCCAAGGGGGGAAGGCTCCCCCCCCAAACCGAGTTGGACTTGGTTTGGTGGGTGGGAGTCCTTCCCTTCCTTCCCACCTCCTCCTTTTTTTTTTCTTTTCTCTTGATTTTCTCTTCTTGGCGCATAGGGCCCTTTTGGGCTGTCCCACCAGCCCACTAAGGGCTGGTGTGCCACCCTCAAGGCCTATGGGCTTCCCCGGGGTGGGTTGCCCCCCCGGTGAACTCCCGGAACCCATTCGTCATTCCCGGCACATTCCCGGTAACTCCGAAAACCTTCCGGTAATCAAATGAGGTCATCCTATATATCAATCTTCGTTTCCGGACCATTCCGGAAACCCTCGTGACGTCCGTGATCTCATCCGGGACTCCGAACAACATTCGGTAACCAACCATATAACTCAAATACGCATAAAACAACGTCAAACCTTAAGTGTGCAGACCCTGCGGGTTCGAGAACTATGCAGACATGACCCAGAGACTCCTCGGTCAATATCCAATAGCGGGACCTGGATGCCCATATTGGATCCTACATATTCTACGAAGATCTCATCGTTTGAACCTCAGTGCCAAGGATTCATATAATCCCGTATGTCATTCCCTTTGTCCTTCGGTATGTTACTTGCCCGAGATTCGATCGTCAGTATCCGCATACCTATTTCAATCTCGTTTACCGGCAAGTCGCTTTACTCGTTCCGTAATACAAGATCCCGCAACTTACACTAAGTTACATTGCTTGCAAGGCTTGTGTGTGATGTTGTATTACCGAGTGGGCCCCGAGATACCTCTCCGTCACACGGAGTGACAAATCCCAGTCTTGATCCATACTAACTGAACTAACACCTTCGGAGATACCTGTAGAGCATCTTTATAGTCACCCAGTTACGTTGCGACGTTTGATACACACAAAGCATTCCTCCGGTGTCAGTGAGTTATATGATCTCATGGTCATAGGAATAAATACTTGACACGTAGAAAACAGTAGCAACAAAATGACACGATCAACATGCTACGTCTATTAGTTTGGGTCTAGTCCATCACGTGATTCTCCTAATGACGTGATCCAGTTATCAAGCAACAACACTTTGTTCATAATCAGAAGACACTGAATAGCTTTGATCAACTGGCTAGCCAACTAGAGGCTTGCTAGGGACGGTGTTTTGTCTATGTATCCACACATGTAAATGAGTCTTCATTCAATACAATTATAGCATGGATAATAAACGATTATCTTGATACAGGAATTATAATAATAACTATATTTATTATTGCCTCTAGGGCATAATTCCAACAGTCTCCCACTTGCACTAGAGTCAATAATCTAGCCCTCACATCATCATGTGAATTACATTGTAATAAATCTAACACCCATACAGTTCTGGTGTTGATCATGCTTTGGCCGTGGAAGAGGTTTAGTCAGCGGGTCTGCTACATTCAGATCCGTGTGCACTTTGCATATATTTACGTCCTCTCCCTCGACGTAGTCGCAGATGAGGTTGAAGCGTCGTTTGATGTGTCTGGACTTCTTGTGAAACCGTGGTTCCTTTGCTAAGGCAATGGCACCCGTGTTGTCACAGAACAAGGTTATTGGATTCAGTGCGCTTGGCACCACTCCAAGATCCGCCATGAATTGCTTCATCCAGACACCCTCCTTAGCCGCCTCCGAGGCAGCCATGTACTCCACTTCACATGTAGAATCTGCAACGATGCTTTGCTTGGAACTGCACCAGCTTACCGCACCCCCATTAAGAATAAATACGTATCCGGTTTGTGACTTAGAGTCGTCCGGATCTGTGTCAAAGCTTGCATCGACGTAACCTTTTACGACGAGCTCTTCATCACCTCCATACACGAGAAACATCTCCTTAGTCCTTTTCAGGTACTTCAGGATATTCTTGACCGCTGTCCAGTGATCCACTCCTGGATTACTCTGGAACCTACCTGCCATACTTATGGCCAGGCTAACATCCGGTCTAGTGCACAGCATTGCATACATGATAGAACCTATGGCTGAAGCATAGGGGACGGAGCACATATGCTCTCTATCTTCATCAGTTGCTGGGCACTGAGTCTTACTCAATCTCATACCTTGTAAAACTGGCAAGAACCCTTTCTTGGACTGTTCCATTTTGAACCTTTTCAAAACTTTATCAAGGTATGTGCTTTGTGAAAGTCCTATCAGGCGTTTTGATCTATCCCTATAGATCTTAATGCCTAGAATGTAAGCAGCTTCTCCCAGGTCCTTCATAGAGAAACTTTTATTCAATTAATCTTTTATGCTCTCCAAAAACTCTACGTTGTTTCCAATCAGCAATATGTCATCCACATATAATATTAGAAACGCCACAGAGCTCCCACTCACTTTCTTGTAAATACAAGATTCTCCAACCACTTGTATAAACCCAAATGCTTTGATCACCTCATCAAAGCGTTTGTTCCAACTCCGAGATGCTTGCACCAGTCCATAAATGGATCGCTGGAGCTTGCACACCTTGTTAGCATTCTTAGGATCGACAAAACCTTCGGGTTGTATCATATACAACTCTTCCTTAAGGAAACCGTTAAGGAACGCCGTTTTGACATCCATCTGCCAGATTTCATAATCGAAAAATGCAGCTATTGCTAACATGATTCTGACGGACTTAAGCATCGCTACGGGTGAGAATGTCTCATCGTAGTCAACTCCTTGAACTTGTGAAAAACCCTTTGCCACAAGTCGAGCTTTATAAACGGTCACATTGCCGTCAGCGTCCGTCTTCCTCTTAAAGATCCATTTGTTCTGAATAGCCTTGCGGCCTTCAGGTAGTACCTCCAAAGTCCACACTTTGTTCTCATACATGGATCCTATCTCGGACTTCATGGCTTCTAGCCATTTGTTGGAATCTGGGCCACCATTGCTTCTTCATAATTTGCAGGTTCATTGTTGTCTAACAACATGATTGACAAGACGGGATTACCGTACCACTCTAGAGCAGCACGTGGTCTCGTCGACCTGCGTGGTTCGACAGAAACTTGAACTGGAGTTTCATGATCATCATCATTAACTTCCTCCTCAATCGGCGTCGCAACGACAGAGGTTTCCCCTTGCCCTGCGCCACCATCTAGAGGGATGAGAGGTTCGACAACCTCGTCAAGTTCTATCTTCCTCCCACTCAATTCTCTCGAGAGAAACTCCTTCTCGAGAAAAGCTCCGTTTTTAGCAACAAATACTTTGCCCTCGGATTTGAGATAGAAGGTGTACCCAACTGTCTCTTTTGGGTAACCTATGAAGACGCACTTTTCCGCTTTGGGTTCCAGCTTTTCAGGCTGAAGCTTTTTGACATAAGCATCACATCCCCAAACTTTAAGAAACGACAACTTTGGCCTTTTGCCATACCACAGTTCGTATGGTGTCGTCTCGACGGATTTTGATGGTGCCCTATTTAAAGTGAATGCAGTTGTTTCTAATGCATAGCCCCAAAACGATAACGGCAAATCAGTAAGAGACATCATAGATCGCACCATCTCTAATAGAGTACGATTACGACGTTCGGACACACCATTACGCTGTGGTGTTCCAGGCGGTGTTAACTCTGAAACAATTCCACATTGTCTTAAGTGAGCACCAAACTCGAAACTCAGATATTCACCCCCACGATCAGACCGTAGGAACTTGATCTTCTTGTTACGATGATTTTCAACTTCACTCTGAAATTGCTTGAACTTTTCAAATGTTTCAGAGTTGTGCTTCATTAAGCAGACATAACCATATCTACTCAAATCGTTAGTGAAGGTGAGAAAATAACGATATCCGCCGCGTGCCTCTACGCTCATCGGACCACACACATCGGTATGTATGATTTCCAACAAGTCACTTGCACGCTCCATTGTTCCGAAGAACGGAGTTTTAGTCATCTTGCCCATGAGGCATGGTTCGCACGTGTCAAGTGAATCAAAGTCAAGTGACTCCAAAAGTCCATTGGCATGGAGTTTCTTCATGCGCTTTACACCAATATGACCTAAGCGGCAGTGCCACAAAAATATGGCGCTATCATTGTTAACTCTAACTCTTTTGGTCTCAATGTTACGTATGTGTGTATCGCTATCAAGATTCAATATGAACAATCCTCTCACATTGGGTGCATGACCATAAAAGATGTTACTCATAGAAATAGAACAACCATTATTCTCTGACTTAAAAGAGTAACCGTCTCGCAATAAACAAGATCCAGATATAATGTTCATGCTCAACGCAGGAACTAAATAACAATGATTCAAGTTCATAACTAATCCTGATGGTAACTGAAGTGAAACTGTGCCGACGGCGATTGCATCAACCTTGGAACCATTTCCTACGCGCATCGTCACTTCATCTTTCGCCAGCCTTCGTCTATTCCGTAGTTCCTGTTTCGAGTTGCAAATATGAGTAGCAGAACCGGTATCGAATACCCAGGCACTACTGCGAGAGCCGGTTAAGTACACATCAATAACATGTATATCAAATATACCTGATTTTTCTTTGGCCGCCTTCTTATCTGCCAGATATTTGGGGCAATTGCACTTCCAGTGACCCATACCCTTGCAATAGTAACACTCCGTTTCAGGCTTAGGTCCAGCTTTGGGTTTCTTCGTCGGATTGGCAACAGGCTTGCCGCTCTTCTTCGAATTACCCTTCTTGCCTTTGCTGTTTCTCTTGAAACTAGTGGTCTTATTCACCATCAACACTTGATGCTCTTTACGGAGTTCAGACTCTGCGACTTTCAGCACCGCAAACAACTCGCCGGGAGACTTGTTCATCCCTTGCATGTTGTAGTTCAACACAAAGCCTTTATAGCTTGGCGGCAGTGATTGATGGATTCTGTCAGTGATAGCCTCTTGCGGGAGTTCAACCCCCAGCTCAGCTAGACGGTTTGAGTACCCAGACATTTTGAGCACGTGTTCACTGACAGACGAGTTTTCTGAAAGATAAACTGAAGGACCTGGGAGAAGCTGCTTACATTCTAGGCATTAAGATCTATAGGGATAGATCAAAACGCCTGATAGGACTTTCACAAAGCACATACCTTGATAATGTTTTGAAGAGGTTCAAAATGGAACAGTCCAAGAAAGGGTTCTTGCCAGTTCTACAAGGTACGAGATTGAGTAAGACTCAGTGCCCAGCAACCGATGAAGATAGAGAGCATATGAGCTCCGTCCCCTATGCTTCAGCCATAGGTTCTATCATGTATGCGATGTTGTGCACTAGACCGGATGTTAGCCTGGCCATAAGTATGGCGGTAGGTTCCAGAGTAATCCAGGAGTGGATCACTGGACAGCGGTCAAGAATATCCTGAAGTACCTGAAAAGGACTAAGGAGATGTTTCTCGTGTATGGAGGTGACGAAGAGCTCGCCGTAAAAGGTTACGTCGATGCAAGCTTTGACACAGATCCGGACGACTCTAAGTCGCAAACCGGATACGTATTTATTCTTAATGGGGGTGCAGTAAGCTGGTGCAGTTCCAAGCAAAGCGTCGTAGCAGATTCTACATGTGAAGCGGAGTACATGGCTGCCTCGGAGGCGGCTAAGGAGGGTGTCTGGATGAAGCAGTTCATGACGGATCTTGGAGTGGTGCCAAGCGCACTGAATCCAATAACCTTGTTCTGTGATAACACGGGTGCCATTGCCTTAGCAAAGGAACCACGGTTTCACAAGAAGATCAGACACATCAAACGACGCTTCAACCTCATCCGCGACTACGTCGAGGGAGAGGACGTGAATATTTGCAAAGTGCACACGGATCTAAATGTAGCGGACCCGCTGACTAAACCTCTTCCACGGCCAAAGCATGATCAACACCAGAACTGTATGGGTGTTAGATTTATTACAATGTAATTCACATGGTGATGTGAGGGCTAGATTATTGACTCTAGTGCAAGTGGGAGACTGTTGGAATTATGCCCTAGAGGCAATAATAAATATAGTTATTATTATAATTCCTCTATCAAGATAATCGTTTATTATCCATGCTATAATTGTATTGAATGAAGACTCATTTACATGTGTGGATACATAGACAAAACACCGTCCCTAGCAAGCCTCTAGTTGGCTAGTCAGTTGATCAAAGATAGACAGTGTCTTCTGATTATGAACAAGGTGTTGTTGCTTGATAACTGGATCACGTCATTAGGAGAATCACGTGATGGACAAGACCCAAACTAATAGACGTAGCATGTTGATCGTGTCATTTTGTTGCTACTGTTTTCTGCGTGTCAAGTATTTATTCCTATGACCATGAGATCATATAACTCACTGACACCGGAGGAATGCTTTGTGTGTATCAAACGTCGCAACGTAACTGGGTGACTATAAAGATGCTCTACAGGTATCTCCGAAGGTGTTAGTTGAGTTAATATGGATCAAGACTGGGATTTGTCACTCCGTGTGAACGGAGAGGTATCTCGGGGCCCACTCGGTAATACAACATCACACACAAGCCTTGCAAGCAATGTAACTTAGTGTAAGTTGCGGGATCTTGTATTACGGAACGAGTAAAGAGACTTGCCGGTAAACGAGATTGAAATAGGTATATGGATACTAACGATCAAATCTCGGGCAAGTAACATACCGAAGGACAAAGGGAATGATATACGGGATTATATGAATCCTTGGCACTGAGGTTCAAACGATAAGATCTTCGTAGAATATGTAGGATCCAATATGGGCATCCAGGTCCTGCTATTGGATTTTGACCGAGGAGTCTCTCGGGTCATGTCTACATAGTTCTCGAACCCGCAGGGTCTGCACACTTAAGGTTCGACGTTGTTTTATGCGTATTTGAGTTATATGGTTGGTTACCGAATGTTGTTCGGAGTCCCGGATTAGATCACGAACGTCACGAGGGTTTCCAGAATAGTCCGGAAACGAAGATTGATATATAGGATGACCTCATTTGATTACCGGAAGGTTTTCGGAGTTACCGGGAATGTACCGGGAATGACGAATGGGTTCCGGGAGTTCGCCGGGGGGGGGGGGGGGGGGGCAACCCACCCCGGGGAAGCCCATAGGCCTTGAGGGTGGCACACCAGCCCTTAGTGGGCTGGTGGGACAGCCCAAAAGGGCTCTATGCGCCAAGAAGAGAAAATCAAGAGAAAAGAAAAAAAAGGAGGAGGTGGGAAGGAAGGGGGACTCCCTCCCACCAAACCAAGTCCAACTCGGTTTGGGGGGGAGTCCTCCCCCCTTGGACTCGGCCGACCCCCTTGGGGCTCCTTGAGCCACAAGGCAAGGTCCCCTCCCTCCCACCTATATATACGGAGGTTTTAGGGCTGATTTGAGACGACTTTTCCACGGCAGCCCGACCACATACCTCCACGGTTTTTCCTCTAGATCGCGTTTCTGCGGAGCTCGGGCGGAGCCCTGCTGAGACAAGGTCATCACCAACCTCCGGAGCGCCGTCACGCTGCCGGAGAACTCTTCTACCTCTCCGTCTCTCTTGCTGGATCAAGAAGGCCGAGATCATCGTCGAGTTGTACGTGTGCTGAACGCGGAGGTGCCGTCCGTTCGGTACTAGATCGTGGGACTGATCGCGGGATTGTTGGCGGGGCGGATCGAGGGACGTGAGGACGTTCCACTACATCAACCGCGTTCACTAACGCTTCTGCTGTACGATCTACAAGGGTACGTAGATCACTCATCCCCTCTCGTAGATGGACATCACCATGATAGGTCTTCGTGCGCGTAGGAAATTTTTTGTTTCCCATGCGACGTTCCCCAGCACATAGAAGGATTAACATCACATGCAATTCATAAGTGACATGATATGGCCATCATCACGTGCTTCTTGATCTCCATCACCAAAGCACCAACACGATCTTCTTTCACCGGCGCCACACCTTGATCTCCATCAACGTGTTGCTATCGGGGTTGTCGTGCTACTCATGCTATTACTACTAAAGCTACATCCTAGCAAAATAGTAAACGCATCTGCAAGCACAAACGTTAGTATAAAGACAACCCTATGGCTCCTGCCGGTTGCCGTACCATCGACATGCAAGTCGATATTTTCTATTATAACATGATCATCTCATACATCCAATATATCACATCACATCGTTGGCCATATCACATCACAAGCATACCCTGCAAAAACAAGTTAGACGTCCTCTAATTTTGTTGTTGCATGTTTTACGTGGTGACCATGGGTATCTAGTAGGATCGCATCTTACTTACGAAAACACCACAACGGAGATATATGAGTTGCTATTTAACCTCATCCAAGGACCTCCTCGGTCAAATCCGATTCAACTAAAGTTGGAGAAACTGACACTTGCCAGTCATCTTTGAGAAACGGAGTTACTCGTAGCGATGAAACCAGTCTCTCGTAAGCGTACGAGTAATGTCGGTCCAAGCCGCTTCAATCCAACAATACCGCGGAATCAAGAAAAGACTAAGGAGGGCAGCAAAACGCACATCACCGCCCACAAAAGCTTTTGTGTTCTACTCGAGAAGACATCTACGCATGAACCTAGCTCTGATACCACTGTTGGGGAACGTCGCATGAGAAACAAAAAATTTCCTACGCGCACGAAGACCTATCATGGTGATGTCCATCTACGAGAGGGGATGAGTGATCTACGTACCCTTGTAGACCATACAGCAGAAGCGTTAGTGAACGCGGTTGATGTAGTGGAACGTCCTCACGTCCCCCGATCCGCCCCGCAAACAATCCCGCGATCAGTCCCACGATCTAGTACCGAACGGACGGCACCTCCGCGTTCAGCACACGTACAACTCGATGATGATCTCGGCCTTCTTGATCCAGAAAGAGAGACGGAGAGGTAGAAGAGTTCTCCGGCAGCGTGACGGCGCTCCGGAGGTTGGTGATGACCTTGTCTCAGCAGGGCTCCGCCCGAGCTCCGCAGAAACGCGATCTAGAGGAAAAACCGTGGAGGTATGTGGTCGGGCTGCCGTGGAAAAGTCATCTCAAATCAGCCCTAAAACCTCCGTATATATAGGTGGGAGGGAGGGGACCTTGCCTTGGGGCTCAAGGAGCCCCAAGGGGGTCGGCCGAGCCAAGGGGGGAAGGCTCCCCCCCAAACCGAGTTGGACTTGGTTTGGTGGGTGGGAGTCCTTCCCTTCCTTCCCACCTCCTCCTTTTTTTCTTTTCTCTTGATTTCCTCTTCTTGGCGCATAGGGCCCTTTTGGGCTGTCCCACCAGCCCACTAAGGGCTGGTGTGCCACCCTCAAGGCCTATGGGCTTCCCCGGGGTGGGTTGCCCCCCCCCCGGTGAACTCCCGGAACCCATTCGTCATTCCCGGCACATTCCCGGTAACTCCGAAAACCTTCCGATAATCAAATGAGGTCATCCTATATATCAATCTTCGTTTCCGGGCCATTCCGGAAACCCTCGTGATGTCCGTGATCTCATCCGGGACTCCGAACAACATTCGGTAACCAACCATATAACTCAAATACGCATAAAACAACGTCGAACCTTAAGTGTGCAAACCCTGCGGGTTCGAGAACTATGCAGACATGACCCGAGAGACTCCTCGGTCAATATCCAATGGCGGGACCTGGATGCCCATATTGGATCCTACATATTCTATGAAGATCTTATCGTTTGAACCTCAGTGCCAAGGATTCATGTAATCCCGTATGTCATTCCCTTTGTCCTTCGGTATGTTACTTGCCCGAGATTCGATCGTCAGTATCCGCATACCTATTTCAATCTCGTTTACCGGCAAGTCTCTTTACTCGTTCCGTAATACAAGATCCCGCAACTTACACTAAGTTACATTGCTTGCAAGGCTTGTGTGTGATGTTGTATTACCGAGTGGGCCCCGAGATACCTCTCCGTCACACGGAGTGACAAATCCCAGTCTTGATCCATACTAACTCAACTAACACCTTCGGAGATACCTGTAGAGCATCTTTATAGTCACCCAGTTACGTTGCGACGTTTGATACACACAAAGCATTCCTTCGGTGTCAGTGAGTTATATGATCTCATGGTCATAGGAATAAATACTTGACACGCAGAAAACAGTAGCAACAAAATGACACGATCAACATGCTACGTCTATTAGTTTGGGTCTAGTCCATCACGTGATTCTCCTAATGACGTGATCCAGTTATCAAGCAACAACACTTTGTTCATAATCAGAAGACACTGAATATCTTTGATCAACTGGCTAGCCAACTAGAGGCTTGCTAGGGACGGTGTTTTGTCTATGTATCCACACATGTAAATGAGTCTTCATTCAATACAATTATAGCATGGATAATAAACGATTATCTTGATACAGGAATTATAATAATAACTATATTTATTATTGCCTCTAGGGCATAATTCCAACAGATATGTGGTTGGGCTGCCGTGGCAAAGTTGTCCCAAATCAGCCCTAAAACCTCCGTATATATAGGGGGAAGAGGGGGAGCCTTGCCTTGGGGCTCAAGAGGCCCCAAGGGGGTCGGCCGAGCCAAGGGGGGAAGGTCTCCCCTTCCAAACCAAATCCAACTTGGTTTGGAAGGTGGAGTCCTTCTTCCCTTTCCCACCTCCTCCTTTTTTCTCTTTTCTCTTTGATTTTCTTCCTATGGCGCATAGGGCCTTCTTGGGCTGTCCCACCAGCCCACTAAGGGCTGGTGCGCCACCCCCATGGCATATGGGCTTCCCCGGGGTGGGTTCCCCCCCCCCCCCCGGTGAACACCCGGAACCCATTCGTCATTCCCGATACATTCCCGGTAACTCCGAAAACCTTCCGGTAATCAAATGAGGTCATCCTATATATTAATTTTCGTTTCCGGACCATTCCTGAAACCCTCGTGACATCCGTGATCTCATCCGGGACTCCGAACAACATTCGGTAACCAACCATATAACTCAAATACGCATAAAACAACGTCGAACCTTAAGTGTGCACACCCTGCGGGTTCGAGAACTATGTAGACATGACCCGAGTGACTCCTCGGTCAATATCCAATAGCGGGACCTGGATTCCCATATTGGATCCTACATATTCTACGAAGATCTTATCGTTTGAACCTCAGTGCCAAGGATTCATATAATCCCGTATGTCATTCCCTTTGTCCTTCTGTATGTTACTTGCCCGAGATTCGATCGTCAGTATCTGCATACCTATTTCAATCTCGTTTACCGGCAAGTCTCTTTACTCGTTCCGTAATACAAGATCCCGCAACTTACGCTAAGTCACATTGCTTGCAAGGCTTGTGTGTGATGTTGTATTACCGAGTGGGCCCCGAGATACCTCTCCGTCACACGGAGTGACAAATCCCAGTATCGATCCATACTAACTCAACTAACACCTTCAGAGATACATGTAGAGCATCTTTATAGTCACCCAGTTACGTTGCAACGTTTGATACACACAAAGCATTCCTCCGGTGTCAGTGAGTTATATGATCTCATGGTCATAGGAACGAATACTTGACACGCAGAAAACAGTAGCAACAAAATGACACGATCAACATGCTACGTCTATTAGTTTGGGTCTAGTCGATCACATGATTCTCCTAATGATGTGATCCCGTTATCAAGTAACAACACTTGCCTATGGCAAGGAAACCTTGGCCATCTTTGATCAACGAGCTAGTCAACTAGAGGCGTACTAGGGACAGTGTTTTGTCTATGTATCCACACAAGTATTGTGTTTCCAATCAATACAATTATAGCATGGATAATAAACGATTATCATGAACAAAGAAATATAATAATAACTAATTTATTATTGCCTCTAGGGCATATTTCCAATAGTCTCCCACTTACACTAGAGTCAATAATCTAGTTCACATCACCATGTGATTCCAACGAATCCAACACCCATATAGTTATGGGGTCTGATCACGTCTTGCTCATGAGAGAGGTTTTAGTCAACGGTTCTGAAATTTTTCAGATCCGTGTGTTCTTTACAAATCTTTATGTCATCTTATAGATGCTGCTACTATGTGCTATTCGGAAATACTCCAAATATCTACTCTACTATACGAATCCGTTTCACTACTCATAGTTATTCGGATTAGTGTCAAAGCTTACATCGATGTAACCCTTTACGACGAACTCTTTAACCACCTCCATAATCGAGAAAAATTCCTTAGTCCATCAGTTACTAAGGATAAATTTTGACCGCTGTTAGTGATTCAATCATGGATCACTCTCTGTACCTCTCAACAGACTTGCTGCAAGGCACACATCAGGTGCCGTACTCAGCATGGCATACTTTAGAGTCTACGGCTAAGGCATAGAAGACGACCTTCGTCTATTCTCTTTATTCTGCCGTGGTCGGGTTTTGAGTCTTACTCAAATTCACACCTTACAACGCAACCAAGAACTCCTTCTTTGCTGATCTATTTTGAACTCCTTCAAAACTTGTCAAGGCATGCATCTTGTTGAAACTTCCATTAAGCGCTTTCGATCTATGTCCATAGATCTTTGATGCTCAACGTTCAAGTAGCTCAATCCAGGTATTCCTTTGAAAACTCCTTTCAAACAACCTTGTATGCTTTACAGAAATTCTACATTACTTCTGATCCACAATATGTCAACCACATATACTTATCAGAAATTCTATAGTGCTCCCACTCACTTCTTTGGAAATACAAGTTTCTCATAAACCTTGTACAAACCCAAAATCCTTGATCATCTCATCAAAGTGTATATTCCAACTCCGAGATGCTTGCACCAGTCCATTTAAGGATCGCTGGAGCTTGCATACTTGCTAGTATCTTTAGGATCGACAAAACCTCATGGTTGTATCTCATACAATGTTTGCTCAAGGAAACCGTCGAGGAAACAATGTTTTGACATCCTACATGCAATATTTCATAAATAATGCAGCAACTACTAACATAATTCTAACAGACTTTTAGCATCGCTACGAGTGAGAAAGTCTCATCATAGTCAACTGTTTGATCTTGTCGGAAACATCTTTGCGACAAGTCGAGCTTTTCTTAATAGTGACTTATCACTATCATCGTCTGTCTTCCTTTTAAAGATCCATCTTTACTCAATAGTCCTATGACCATCAAGTAGTTCTTCCAAAGTCTACACTTTGTTTTCATACATGGATCCTCTCTCGGATTTCATGGCTTCCAGCCATTTGTCGGAATCTGGGCCCACCATTGCTTTCTCCATAACTCGTAGGTTCACTGTTGCTCAACAACATGACCTCCAAGACAGGGTTACCGTACCACTCTGTAGTAGTACGCGACCTTGTCAACCCACGACGCTTGTAGTAACTTGATTCGATGCTCGATGATCACCATCATCAGCTTTCACTTCAATTGGTGTAGGCGCCACAGGAACAACTTCCTGCGCCCTGCTACACACTGGTCGAAGTGATGGTTCAATAACCTCATCAAGTTCTACCACCCTCCCACTCAATTCTTTCGAGAGAAACCTTTCCTTGAGAAAGGATCCGTTTCTAGAAACAAACACTTTGCTTTCGGATCTGAGATAGGAGATGTACCCAACTGTTTTGGATATCCTATGAAGATGCATTTATCCGCTTTGGGTTCGAGCTTATCAGACTGAAACTTTTTCACATAAGTGTCGAAACCCCAAACTTTCAAGAAACGACAGTTTAGATTTCTCTAAACCTCAGTCTATACTATGTCATCTCAATGGAAATACGTGGTGCCCTATTTAAAGTGAATGCGGTTGTCTCTAATGCTTAACCCATAAACGATAGTGGTTATTCGATAAGAGACATCATAGCATGCACCATACCAAATAGTGTGTGGCTATGACGTTCAGACACATCATCACACTATGATGTTCTAGGTGGCATGAACTGCGAAACAATTTCCACATTGTCTTAACTGCGTACCAAAACTCGTAACTCAGATATTCATTTCTATGATCATATCGTAGACAGTTTAACCTCTTGTTACGATGAACTTCACTCCGAAACAGAATTGAACTTTTCAATATTTCAGACTTGTGATTCATTAAGCAAATACTCCAGTATCTACTCAAATTGTCATTGAAGTAAGAACATAATGATATCCACTGCGTGCCTCAGCACCCATTGGACTGCATACATCAAAATGTATCACTTCCAACAAGTTACTATCTTATTTCATCTCAATGAAAACAAGGCCTTGCTCGTGTGGTATGATTTGCATGTCACTAGTGATTCAAAATCAAGTGAGTATAAAGATCCATCAGCATGGAGCCTCTTCATGCAATTTATACCAACATGACTCAAGCGGTCGTGCCACAAGTAAGTGGTACTATCATTATTACCTCGTATCTTTTGGCACCAATATCATGAACATGTGTAACACTACGATCGAGATTCGATAAACCACTGAAGGTGATTATTCAAGAAAATAGAGTAACCATTATTCTCTTTAAATGAATAATCGTATTGCAATAAACACGATCCAGTCATGTTCATGCTTAACGCAAGCACCAAATAACAATTACTTAGGTTTAACACCAATCCCGATGGTAGAGGGAGCGTGCGACGTTTGATCATATCAACCTTGGAAACACTTCCAACACGTATCGTCACCTCGCCTTTAGCTAGTCTCCATTTATGCCATAGCTTTCATTTTGTGTTACTAATCACTTAGCAACCGAACCGGTATCCAATACCCTCATGCTACTAGGAATACTAGTAAAGTACACATCAACATCATGTATATCAAATATACTTTTTTCGACTTTTGCCAGCCTTCTTATCTACCAAGTATCTAGAGTTGCTCCGCCTCAGTGACTGTTCCCCTCATTACAGAAGCACTTAGTCTCGGGTTTGGGTTTAATCTTGGGTCTCTTCATTAGTGCAGCAACTGTTTTGCCGTTTCATGAAGTATCCCTTCTAGCCCTTGCCTTTCTTGAAACTTAGTGGTTTTACAAACCATCAACTATTGATGCTCCTTCTTGATTTCTACTTTCGCAGTGTCAAACATCGCGAATCGCTCAAGGATCATTGTATCTATCCTTGATATGTTATAGTTCATCACGAAGCTCTCACAGCTTGGTGGCAGTGACTTTGGAGAACCAACACTGTCTCATCTGGAAGATTAACTCCCACTTGATTCAAGTGATTGTCATACTCAGACAATCTGAGCACACGCTCAACGATTGAGCTTTTCTCCTTTACTTTGTGGACAAAGAATCTTGTCGGAGGTCTCGTACCTCTCAACAAGGGCACGAGCATGAAATCACAATTTCATCTCTTTAGAACATCACTTATGTTCCGTGACGTTTCAAAACGTCTTCGGTGCCTTGCTTCTAAGCCATTAAGTATTTTGCACTGACCTATCGTGTAGTCATCAGAAACGTGTATGTCGGATGTTCACCGCATCCACAGACGACGCTCGAGGTGCAGCACACCGAGTGGTGCATTAAGGACATAAGCCTTCTGCGCAGCAACGAGGACAATCCTCTTCAATGTTTGCTACTATCAACTTTCAACTAAATTTCTCTAGGAACATATAAAAACAGTAGAGCTATAGCGCAAGCTACATCGTAATTCGCAAAGACCATTAGACTATGTTCATGAAAATTAGTTCAATTAATCATATTACTTAAGAACTCCCACTCAAAAAGTACATCTCTCTAGTCATTTGAATGGTACATGATCCAAATCCACTATCTCAAGTCCTATCATCACGTGAGTCGAGAATAGTTTCAGTGGTAAGCATCTCTATGCTAATCATATCAACTATACGATTCATGCTCGACCTTTCGGTCTCATGTGTTCCGAGGCCATGTCTGCACATGCTAGGCTCGTCAAGCTTAACCCGAGTGTTCTGCGTGTGCAACTGTTTTGCACCCGTTGTATGTGAACGTTGAGTCTATCACACCCGATCATCACGTGGTGTCTCGAAACGAAGAACTGTCGCAACGGTGCACAGTCGGGGAGAACACAATTTCGTCTTCAAATTTTAGTGAGAGATCACCTCATAATGCTACCATCGTTCTAAGCAAGATAAGGTGCAAAAAGGATTAACATCACATGCAATTCATAAGTGACATCATATGGCCATCATCATGCGCTTCTTGATCTCCATCACCAAAGCACCGGCACGATCTTCTTGTCACCGGCGTCACACCATGATCTCCATCATCATGATCTCCATCAACGTGTCGCCATCGGGGTTGTCGTGCTACTCATGCTATTACTACTAAAGCTACGTCCTAGCAATATAGTAAACGCATCTGCAAGCACAAACGTTAGTTTAAAGACAACCCTATGGCTCCTGCCGGTTGCCGTACCATTGACGTGCAAGTCGATATTAACTATTACAACATGATCGTCTCATACATCCAATATATCACATCACATCGTTGGCCATATCACATCACAAGCATACCCTCCAAAAACAAGTTAGACGTCCTCTAATTTTGTTGTTGCATGTTTTACGTGGTGACCATGGGTATCTAGTAGGATCGCATCTTACTTACGTAAACACCACAACGGAGATATATGAGTTGCTATTTAACCTCATCCAAGGACCTCCTCGGTCAATTCCGATTCAACTAAAGTTGGAGAAACTGACACCCGCCAGTCATCTTTGAGCAATGGAGTTACTCGTAGCGATGAAACCAGTCTCTTGTAAGCGTACGAGTAATGTCGGTCCGAGCCGCTTCGATCCAACAATACCGCGGAATCAAGAAAAGACTAAGGAGGGCAGCAAAACGGACATCACCGCCCACAAAAACTTTTGTGTTCTACTCGATAAGACATCTACGCATGAACCTAGCTCTGATACCACTGTTGGGGAACGCGCATGGGAAAAAAAATTACCTACGCGCACGAAGACCTATCATGGTGATGTCCATCTACGAGAGGGGATGTGTGATCTACGTACCCTTGTAGACCGTACAACAGAAGCGTTAGTGAACGCGGTTGATGTAGTGGAACGTCCTCACGTCCCTCGATCCACCCCGCGAACCGTCCCGCGATCAGTCCCACGATCTAGTGCCGAACAGACGGCACCTCCGCGTTCAACACACGTACAGCTCGACGATGATCTCGGCCTTCTTGATCTAGCAAGAGATACGGAGAGGTAGATGAGTTCTCCGGCAGCGTGACGGTGCTCCAGAGGTTGGTGGTGATCTTATCTCAGCAGGGCTCGGCCCGAGCTCCGCAGAAACGCGATCTAGAGGTAAAACCGTGGAGATATGTGGTCGGGCTGCCGTGGCAAAGTTGTCCCAAATCAGCCCTAAAACCTCCGTATATATAGGGGGAAGAGGGGGAGCCTTGCCTTGGGCCTCAAGAGGTCCCAAGGGGGTCGGCCGAGCCAAGGGGGGAAGGTCTCCCCTTCCAAACCGAATCCAACTTGGTTTGGAAGGTGGAGTCCTTCTTCCCTTTCCCACCTTCTCCTTTTTTTTCTTTTCTCTTTGATTGTCTTCCTATGGCGCATAGGGCCTTCTTGGGCTGTCCCACCAGCCCACTAAGGGCTGGTGCGCCACCCCCAAGGCCTATGGGCTTCCCCGGGGTGGGTTGCCCCCCCCCCCGCCCCCGGTGAACACCCGGAACCCCTTCGTCATTCCCGGTAACTCCGAAAATCTTCCGGTAATCAAATGAGGTCATCCTATATATCAATCTTTGTTTCCGGACCATTCCGGAAACCCTCGTGACGTCCGTGATCTCATACGGGACTCCGAACAACATTCGGTAACCAACCATATAACTCAAATACGCATAAAACAACGTCGAACCTTAAGTGTGCAGACCCTGCGGGTTCGAGAAGTATGTAGACATGACCCGAGTGACTCCTCAGTCAATATCCAATAGCGGGACTTGGATGCCCATATTGGATCCTACATATTCTACGAAGATCTTATCGTTTGAACCTCAGTGCCAAGGATTCATATAATCCCGTATGTCATTCCCTTTGTCCTTCGGTATGTTACTTGCCCGAGATTCGATCGTCAGTATCCGCATACCTATTTCAATCTCGTTTACCGGCAAGTCTCTTTACTCGTTCCGTAATACAAGATCCCGCAACTTACACTAAGTCACATTGCTTGCAAGGCTTCTGTGTGATGTTGTATTACTGAGTGGGCTCCGAGATACCTCTCCGTCACACGGAGTGACAAATCCCAGTCTCGATCCATACTAACTCAACTAACACCTTCGGAGATACCTGTAGAGCATCTTTATAGTCACCCAGTTACATTGCGACGTTTGATACACATAAAGCATTCCTCCGGTGTCAGTGAGTTATATGATCTCATGGTCAAAGGAACAAATACTTGACACGCAGAAAACAGTAGCAACAAAATGACACGATCAACATGCTACGTCTATTAGTTTGGGTCTAGTCCATCACATGATTCTCCAAATGATGTGATCCCGTTATCAAGTAACAACACTTGCCTATGGTCATGAAACCTTGGCCATCTTTGATCAACGAGCTAGTCAACTAGAGGCTTACTAGGGACAGTGTTTTGTCTATGTATCCACACAAGTATTGTGTTTCCAATCAATACAATTATAGCATGGATAATAAACGATTATCATGAACAAAGAAATATAATAATAACTAATTTTTTATTGGCTCTAGGGCATATTTCCAACAAAAACACCCCCTCCTCAAAGATAAGTTAAATCTCTGTATCCTCATGGAATCGAGGGTCATCATGAGAGGCAAAATGCTTTGGCTGGGGGGCGGGACGGTTCACTGTCTCGAGCCAGCGCCTCCAAGTCTGTATCAAAGGGCCCGGAGTTAGCAACCAGCAATAAATGGGCATGAGAATACGAGCCGTGAATATAACCATACTTACCCATTCAATGGGATTATACGCCAAAAAACCTTCCTTTGGGACAAGGCGGACGAAGTCTTCCTTTTCCCCTTGAATATATCGGCCAGAACACCAGCTAAGGCCTCCTGATTGTCAGGCCCCAGCCGTCTAGAACGGGTGGAATCACTCCTCCTGCTATAGAGCCACAAGGGTTATGTGCGCTGCTGAAGCGGTTGGACACACTGGGTAATTTTCGCGGCCATCACATATACGATGGTCAGCTCGCTATGAGCGAGTATCCTCACTTTAGTGGACAGACGCTTCACTTTGGAGCTCTCTTTTTCGGAAGAACTCTTCGGACGCCAGCTAAATTGTTTCTTCAGAGGAGCTTCAGAATATTCGGGTAGACCCCTCCAAACGGGTTCAAACAAGGGGACGTCATCAATATAGAACCACTCTGAATCATTGTTCCCCTAGTTCGGGGAACGAGACAAAAATACTTCCTCCATAAATCGAGTTGGGCTCGCAGCCCAAAAACATCTCGCATAGGGCTACAAACCCCGAGATATGAAGGATGGAGCCCGGGGTGAGGTTATGGAGCTGCGGCTCGTAGAACTCCAACAAGCCCCTCAGGAAAGAGTGAATAGGGAATCGCAACCCGCGTAGCAGGAAGAAAACGAAGCAGACCCTTTCGTCCCTTTGTGGGGCAGGGAAGTTCTCTGTGACGGCCTCGCCATTGGCAGAGGTTTAACCAGTGTGCGTTGGTGCAAGATCTGACGTGTGAAGGTATCCTTGAATTTCGAGATACCGCAACCGAGTTGGGAGATGGAGCAACATGCCCAATCCCCTAGGAGTGGGCCAAAAGGACGCGAAGAGGAACCCGCCATGATGATGAGTGTTGAAACTTTGGTATTTCTGGGTGACGCTCAGGAAACAGATCATACCATGGGGACGGTTCCTTGATTTATTTATAAAGGACGTCACCTATATAGGTTACGAGGGGTGGTTCTGCCAGGGACTGCTGAGACGCTCATTCTCATTAAAAAAGCATGAAGTCTGAGAGTTATTATTAATCCTGGGTGGAATTAAAAAGATATCAGCCCCGTGACACTTCGGTTGTCACGGGACCGTTGAAGACCGAGCTAACATTTTTCAGGTCATAGGACGAACTCGCCTCGAAAGCCGAGTACCCTGGATACGGGCTATCCATCGGTGTTGGAGGCTAGTTCGGGGGCTACTAAGGGAGTCCGGGAGGAAAGGACGTGGATGTCGCCTAGAGGAGGGGGGGTGAATAGGCGCTTTAAAATAATTAAGGTTTAGGCTTGAACAAATGCGGAATAAAACTAACGTTTAATATGTCAAGCACAAAACCTACAAACAACTAGGCTCACCTATGTGCACCAACAACTTATGCTAAGCAAGATAAACAACTAAGTGGTAGCAAGATATATTACAATAAACAATATGTCTATCACAAAGTAAAGTGCATAAGTAAAGGGTTCGGGTAAGAGATAACCGAGGCACGGGGAGACGATGATGTATCCCGAAGTTCACACCCTTGCTGATGCTAATCTCCGTTGAAGCGGTGTGGAGGCACAATGCTCCCCAAGATGCCACTAAGGCCACCGTAATCTCCTCACACCCTCGCACAATGCAAGATGCCGTGATTCCACTAAGGGACCCTTGAGGGCGGTCACCGAACCTGTACAAATGGCAACCCTTGGGGGCGGTCACTGAACCCGTACACGTGGCAACCCTTGGGGGCGGTTACCGGTACCCGTACAAATTGCTCGGGGCAATCTCCACAACCTAATTGGAGACCCCGACCACTAGTGGGGACAGGGCCTATAGCCCCGGCCCGTAAGGGGCTTTAGTCCCGGTTCACCAACCGGGACTAAAGGGGCGGGACTAAAGGCCTAACCTTTAGTCCCGGCACTGTTCCAAGCCGGGACCAAAGGTGCTCCACGTGGGCGCCTCGGAGCGCCCTCAGGGGCAGGCCCTTTAGTCCCGGGTCTTAACACGGACCGGGACTAAAGAGTTTCTGCAGATTTTGTTTATTTTTTGGTTTTAGGGTTTTAAGGTTTAGGTGTTCGGGAGATTAACGTGATGCCTCGTTTGGTGTTCGGGAATTAGTTTTCATATAGTTCTAAATAGAAATAATTATGCATATATATATATAAGATTAACTTATCTTACAAGCGAGCATATATATACAATTATATGGAGATCTGAATTATCGGGACTAGAGCCCGTCTATTCGATTACATGGACCAACATCAGTAATGGCCCCTAGCTACACTAAATCGTCCTTTGTCATCTATAGCTTCCGTCCTCAGAAAGGTCGCAAGCTCCTCTGCAACAACAATCGCGCGTTGCTCTGGTAGGGACTTCTCCCTCATGGTCGTGTACTATATAAGAAGAGGAGATGAATATGAATATCAATCATGATAACAAAGAATGACGGGTAAAAATAGAGGTGTGAATGTTCATTGCTTACGTCGTATCTGTGATCCTTGTGCTCAGAGGTAAACGTGCGAATGGTCTCGCAAACATAGTATCCGCATAGATGCGTCCCCCGTGGCTGCTGGTCGCACTTTGCGAGAATAGAATATATATAATCAAAATAATAATCTATCATCATAAATGTATTGAAAATAGAAGTATATCATACTACTACTTACCTGAGCCGCTCTAAAGGTCAGCTTCTCAGGCTCGATACCGGGAGTCACGCACTTGAACCGCTTCCAAACCCTGCCCGACAAGGAAAATGATTTGCTAAGTTTTTCATTAATTGATATATCAGAAAACCATCGAAAGAGACCGATAGAGCGCAAGAATGATTGAAATTACCCTTGGAGCATGTCCTGCAGGCTTTGTAACTGTTCCAAGGGTTTCGATAATGGGTCGAAGGCATCAACTCTTCCCTTATCAATTTGAATGTCCAACAGAATCTAATGGAAGCTGCACATGTATATATATACATATATGTGTCAGTAACTTATCAATTACACTTATAAGTGAATGGACACAACAGAGTAAAGACCCTCACCTGAAGTTGTATGGAAACAGTATGTGGTCACAGAAATTTTGATCTGTTAGAAACCTTAGAAGGTTTTCCTCCGTCTCCTTGGGTTTATCAGTTAGCGTCGCTATATGTATTTTATCTGGGTCAATAAACCCAATATTTAGGATGTTCCTATTTTTACAATCCAGAATCTTCATTCTGCATAATAGAGTACAAGTTATATGTAGACAATGAATTGAAATAACTAAACAAGTTATATGTAGACAACGAATTGAAAAACTTACAGACAATAGCAACCCATAAACGATTTGTCGAGGGCGTCGGCATTGTACATCTAGAAGAGTTCATCAAAGTCGATATGGATTTCTTCGGGGCAGCCGTAGTACTCCCGTGGGACACTCACCACGATCATCGTTCTCCCATTCTTTGATTCACTGAAGTACCATGTATGCAAGTAATGCATATTTGTTGGGAGATCATCTTTGCTGACCAAAGGCGCCCCCATGACAAACTGTGGCTTAGGGGCTACCACAGCCTTGGGTAACCTGTTGTCTTGGGAAGCCAGAACGTCTTCAACCGGGATACCCCATTCATCCGCCCACTTCTTTGCTAATTCCAAATCTTGCCCCTGCACCAGAGGGGGGACATTCTTGGGTAACACCCTGAGGGGTGGGATCGACTGTTTGGCCTGTTGTCCAAGCTGAGGAACGTCTAATCTTTTTTTGCTTGTAGTTGAACTTGATTTGCTCCCACTTGCACTTGCACGTGATCTGCTCTTTTTCACTTCCTTCTGCAATGTGCGTGTATAGTCATCAGGCTTATGGTGTAAGTCATACTGTGATGGAAGGTTCGTGAAGTATTTTGGAAATGCTATTTGCTTCTCGGTGTATTTCGGGCGGGGCTCGGGTTCCTTATTTTTCATCTGCGCATCATGATGTTCCTTTGCTATCCTGGCGTTTTCCTTGGCGGTACGATCATAAGGTCTGATAGGAAGATTAGCATGAGGTACCTTTGGGAGGGGCGACAGTTTGCGCTTTGGGGAGCTCCGTCGCTTAGAAATCATCGGTGGAGCGTTCTTGCTGGCACGCTTCCGCTTAGTATCCGGAGCGGGCGGCGGCGGAGACGGACGACCCAAGTCTGGCGGCGGTGATCAAGATGGACTCGTGTTGTGCTGGCCATCGTCATGTGGAGGGCTTGGAGGTGATGGAGGTGTAGGTGACCTGCGATGACTCGGAGGCGGTGTTGTCCTTGGGGCCGAGCCTGGAAGCTTGATGTAGTTCTTGTCCCATAGGATGACTCCACCCAGTACTTCTCCGAGTGTCCTCTCATCTTCGGGTCCAGCTATGTCGAGCTCCATATCATGAAACCCCGCCATGATTTCATCCACCCCGACTTTAGCAAAGCCAGCTGGAATCTCATGGCCATGCCAGCGTGCATCAGGGCCAGAAGGTAAAGCTTGTCCGACGGCCACCTTCATGGATATGTTCTTGAATTTCTGATGGAGTTCACATGATGTTGACTCCTTGATTCCATCCACGGGGTAGCCGGGACCACCCTCTATCATTCTTCGTGCATCGTTGGGCAGGGCCTCAGATTCAGCCATGCTGCTTTTTCGCTTAGATGGGGCGCCGGTAATATCGAGTGCAGGATCTTCCTGGCGCGCTACTCCTCTAAGCTCATCAATCTGCTTCTGTTGCTCGTTAATCCTAGCAAGCAACTGGTTGAACTTGTCATTCTCCTCATCCTGTTGTCGCTTCTTTGCTCTCGCTCGGCTTCTGTAAGTGTCTTGGTCTCTGGCAAACCCAAGCCACCACGGGTAAGAAGGACCGAAGCCTCGCGTTCGTCCTCCATGTTCGTCATTGCCGAGGACCAGTGTGAGCAAATCTTTCTCTCTATCTGCACTCAATTTTCTTTTTCCCTCCTTAATTTCTTTTAGTATCTTTTTCCAATTCTCCCTGGGTATCCTAAGACCGTCACTGCAGATGAGGTCCCCTGTTTCTTCATCGTATGAACCACCATGCGCAAGGAACCAATTTCTTGCTTTCAATTCCCACTCATCACGGAGTGGTTCAGGTATGATGCCTTTAGCTAGCAGATCTTGCTCTTTCTTATCCCACTTTGGGATGGCAGTCTCATAGCCCCCTGGCCCCAGCTTGTGGTGATATTTATTCTTGTCGGCATTTTTCTTGTTCTTTTCTGATAATGCCTGGGCATCTTCTGACTCCTTGTACTCTTGAAATTCCTTCCAGTGATTCGCCTGCTTGGCTAGATACCCCTCGAATACTCGCACTTTCTGTGTCTTCAGATAGTTTTTCCATAGCTTCTTCTTCCAGCTACGGAACAGTTCGGCCATCTTCTTTAGAGTCACTATCGGCTGCCCCTTTGCGCTTGTTCCACTCCCGAACGTTGATCGGGACGCGATCCCTAACGAGAACTCCGCATTGCTTCTTGAATGTGTCAGCAACATTCTTAGGAAGCTTGGGTCCGCCCGTAGTAAATATCACCTCAAAGGTGTAATGCGTCCGTGCATCCAACTTTCTAGTCGGGCCTCGTTTCGTAGCTTTGCTCGATGTGGAGGCCTAAGAGGGAGAAACATTCGTCAAATGAATGTATATGTATACAATATAGAGCTATCTCCAATATTTTTCACATATTACAAGTGATTGTTGAACTTCATATGTATACCTCGCCGGACTTTATTATTTCTCCACTGGCTTCTCCACCGGCTTCTCCATCAGTGGAGCTATCACCTTCTTCGTCATTGGACCTATCTCCTGCCCCATCGGCTTCATCTTTGTGTCGGTCGACCTCCATTCCATATCCGGAGGGGTTTAGATATAAAGACGGAGATTCAGCTGGTTCAACGTCGGGGCCGTATTTGATTACATCTTCGAGAAGTTCTTCCTCTTCGAGGTTCCTGATATGTGGATCCATAGTTCTGCAAAAAACAGACATTTGATTAACTAATAAACTAACAAACTATATAAGAGGGGTTGGAAACTTCGAAGTGTCGTTTTATATAGGAGGACCTTTAGTCCCGGGTCTTGGCTAGAACCTAAAATCTAAATTATGTCTAACGGATTCTCTTAACCTTAAAGGATTTAACAAAATGGCGACATTCTAGATGTGTAGAAAATGATCCTATTTTTCCTGATCTCATCTACCCTTCTATATGTCACATTGTCTAGTGTCAAAGGACTTTGTTGAACTTTGTACCAAAAAAGAATTATTCTATCAGGAACTCCGTTCCAAAACAACTTTAGTCCCGGGTCGTGGCTCCACCCGGGACTCCTAGATTTCTGCATAGTATTCAAAGTAGGAGTACTTTTCCAATTTGAGCATTCAATAAGCAAAACCAAATTGTAAAATAAAGTAGTATTCAAATTAGCATGCATTCAATTATAAGCAAAACTACATCATCTCTTTTGTCCGTACATCGTCGAATATTATCACTAATACTCCTCGAATACTATCATACATATAGCATCACTGATACAGCTAGAACCGTAGCGCCCGACGGGTATCGTCGTGGGCGGTGGACACCCAAAGAGAAGGAACCATCACAGGATCATAGCTCCAGTGGGATCCCTGAAGAACCTGCCAGGTATGCTCGAACTTGCCCTCCAACGCAACCATGTAGCGACGGACGTGCTCATCCTCCTCGCTGACACGGTGACGTACCACCTCCGCGGTGTCCGGAAGCCTCGGCACCGTCACTGGCCCACGCGACCGCCACCAAACAAGGATCGGGTCAACAACGGGCTGGCTCCTCACCAACCTACGCCCCCCGGAAGGTAGCACCTCCAAATACCAGCCGGGCGGATCCCAGTCCCGGACATGGCCCCTCTGATCAAGCAGGTGTCCTCCGCCGAGTCGACGACGAGGATGCGGGATAGACATCGTAAAATGAACTTAAAAATAAACTAGTTCTATTAATTTTCTTGCTAAAATAAACTAATTGTATATATAGTAAAATAAACTATTAACACTTAAGCATATACAATAGCAAAATTAAGCAATAATCTAAGAAACACTAATTAATCATCTATATACGTAGAAATGTCTTCTTCTTCTTCTTCTTCTTCTTCTTCTTTCTTATTTTCTTCTCCGCTTCTTCTTCAACTTCTCTTCTTCTACTTCTCTTCTTCTACTTCTCCTCTTCTTCTATTTTTCCTCTTCTTCTCCTCTCCTCCTCTTCTTATTCTCCTTTTTATTCTTTTCTTCTCCTCCTCTTCTTATTTTCCTTTTTCCTAATCTTATTTTCTTATTTTTGTTCATCTTTCTTCTTCTTGTAACCCTAACCTAATTCTAAATATTACTAACCCTAATAATCTAGCACAAACCTAATAACAATAGGAATTAAATGACAAAAAAATCTTTTCTTCTCCTTTTTCTTCTTTTCTTCTCCTTTTTCTTCTTTTCTTCCCATTTTCTTCTTTTCTTCTCCTTTTTCTTCTTTTCTTCTCCTTTTTCTTCTTTTCGTCTCCTTTTTTTTCTTTTCTTCTATCGGCCGGAGTGTTGGGGAGGAGGGGGCGGGGGGCTTACCAGCTGGAGTGGGAGGGGAGGGCGTCGACGACGGCGAGGAGGACGGCAGGCGGCGGTGAGGAGGACGGCGGCGGCGAGGAGGACGACGGCGACGGCGAGGAGGACGGCAGGCGGCGACGAGGAGGACGACGGGCAGCCTGGCGGCATCGAGTTCGTCGGTGCCGCGCCGGGCAGGAGAGTCCGAGCAAGAAGAACGAAATGGCGATTTGGGTTGGAAATTTCCAACTCCCGCTTATATAGTAGGATCTTTTGTCCCGGTTCGGGGCTCGAACGGGAACTAAAGACACCCTTTAGTCCCGGGTGGAGCCACGACCCGGGACCAAAGGCCCATTTTCGGCAGACCAAAAGGCGGGAAGCAGGGGCCTTTAGTCCCGGGTCGTGGCTCGAGCCGGCACTAAACACACCCTTTAGTCCCGGGTGGAGCCACGACCCGGGACTAAAGGCCCATGCTCGGCAGGCGGCAGGCCCGTTCTTCTTCCCCTATTGTAAGCGGTCGTCCTTCGGGCAGATTTACAGGAGCCTGACCTCCCTGCGGGAGATACGGGGCTACGGCGCGGGACAGGTCGTCATCACCCAAAAGCATCAGATTAGTAGAGGCTTGAGCCCTTGCTTGCTCCCCGCCTTCCGTCAAGCCCCCGGGGGTTTGACTTGTGGACGCGACTTGTTTCTCAGGCCTATTGGCACCCCCCTGGAGAAGCGCATCCCAGAAGCTATCCTCCAGTGGTATAGCCCCCGCCCCTGACCCCGACGGATCCTCATTTTGCGCGGGGTCGTTACCTAGTCCCGGGTCGTGGCTCCACCGGGACTAAAGCCCCTCCGCTGGCTGCACTATAAGTTTAGTCCCACCTCACCCAGCGAGGGGGACTAACACTAGTTTATAAGCCCCGTCGCAGCATCTCCATCGAGCTCCTCTCTAATGCAGGCTTACGGGCCTAAACTGACTATAAATTTAAAAATTGAAACTATATTTGAAATTATGGAGAAAATTAAACCTGAATTCAAAGTGAGGTCACCATGAATTTAGGTTTAATTTTCTCTATAAATTCTCATATAGTTTCAATTTTTTTCTATTTTCAAAATTAACTATTTTGTTATTTTCAATTAAAAACTATGTTTATTAAAATTCTTTTTGCATATTTGAGAATTTGACAAAACTATGATAATGAAAAGTGTTTGAAATTGAATAAATAATTCAAAACTATTTTCTGTTTTCAAAATTAATTATTTTGACTATCCAAACTATTAACTATTTTGTTATTTTCAATTAAAAACTATGTTTATTGAAATTCTTTTTGCATATTTGAGAATTTGACAAAACTATGATAATGAAAAGTGTTTGAAATTGAATAAATAATTCAAAACTATTTTCTATTTTCAAAATTAATTATTTTGACTATCCAAACTATTAACTATTTTGTTATTTTCAATTAAAAACTATGTTTATTAAAATTCTTTTTGCATAGTTGAGAATTTGACAAAACTATGATAATGAAAAGTGTTTGAAATTGAATAAATAATTCAAAACTATTTTCTATTTTCAAAATTAATTATTTTGACTATTCAAACTATTAACTATTTTGTTATTTTCAATTGAAAACTATGTTTATTAAAATTCTTTTTGCATATTTGAGAATTTGACAAAACTATGATAATGAACTCCATACTTTTTGTGTGTTCAAAATGCACCATTCAAAGGCACATCACAAAATTTCAACAATTTCTAACTTCATTTGGTATTCTTCGTGCATTTACATAATTTTTTTTGAGCTAGTTGACCCTGAAATTGAAAAGCACTACAAATTAACTCTGAAAATGTCGAAAGTTGGCATGCTATCATCATTTCACCCACATGACATGTGTTAAAAAGTTGAGAGGGCTACGACAAAAACTAGATGCACTTCGTGTACAAAACGGACAATCTCTCTCGAAGTATCAGGGTTTCGAACGAGAACTCATCTCTTACAAAGGGATTTCTTTTTTTGAACTTATTTGAACTTATTTGAACCCCATACTTTTTGTGTGTTCAAAATGCACTATTCAAAGGCACATCACAAAATTTCAACAATTTCTGACTTCATTTGGTATATTTCGTGCATTTAATTATTATTTTTGAGCTAGTTGACCCTGAAATTGAAAAGCGCTACAAATGAACTCTGAAAATTTTGAAAGTTGGCATGCTATCATCATTTCACCCACATCGCATGTGTTAAAAAGTTGAGAGGGCTACGACAAAAATTTCAACAATTTATGACTTCATTTGGTATTCTTCGTGCATTTACTTATTTGTTTTGAGCTAGTTGACCCTGAAATTGAAAAGCACTACAAATGAACTCTGAAAATGTTGAAAGTTGGCATTCTATCATCATTTCACCCACATAGCATGTGTTAAAAAGTTGAGAGCGCTACGACAAAAACTGGATGCACTTCGTGTACAAAACGGACAATCTCTCTCGAAGTATCAGGGTTTCGAATTAGAACTCATCTCTTACAAAGGGATTTCATTTTTTTGAACTTATTTGAACTCCATACTTTTTGTGTGTTCAAAATGCACCATTCAAAGGCACATCACAAAATTTCAACAATTTCTGACTTCATTTGGTATTCTTCGTGCATTTTTTTTTGAGCTAGTTGACCCTGAAATTGAAAAGCACTACAAATGAACTCTGAAAATGTTGAAAGTTGGCATGCTATCATCATTTCACCCACATAGCATGTGTTAAAAAGTTGAGAGGGCTACGACAAAAACTGGATGCACTTCGTGTACAAAACGGACAATCTCTCTCGAAGTATCAGGGTTTCGAACGAGAACTCATCTCTTACAAAGGGATTTCATTTTTTTGAACTTATTTGAACTCCATACTTTTTGTGTGTTCAAAATGCACGTTTCAAAGGCACATCACAAAATTTCAACAATTTCTGACTTCATTTGGTATTCTTCGTGCATTTACTTATTTTTTTTGAGCTAGTTGACCCTGAAATTGAAAAGCACTACAAATGAACTCTGAAAATGTTGAAAGTTGGCATGCAATCATCATTTCACCCACATAGCATGTGTTAAAAAGTTGAGAGGGCTACGACATTATTACATTATTGCACCAATATTCCTGTCTATTATTTCTGTTTTCTTCTGGGTCGTAGCCATGGAGAATCTTCATCATTCAGTAGGATGCTTGGGTCAGTTTTCACTTTGAAGGGCGGAATTTCATGAAACTTATTATAATCTACTGACATGTCTGTCTTGTCATCTACTCCCACGATGTTTCTTTTCCCTGAAAGAACTATGTGGCGTTTTGGCTCATCGGACGATATCTTCTTTTGCTGATTTCTTTTTCTCGTTTTTGTAGACATGTCCTTCACTTAGAAAACCTGAGCGACATCATTGGCTAGGAGAAATGGTTCGTCCATGTACGCAAGATTGTTGAGATCCACTGTTGTCATGCCATACTTTTGGTCTACAACTACCCCGCCTCCTGTCAGCTTCACCCATTTGCACCGAAACAAAGGGATCTTAAAAGTAGGTCCATAGTCAAGTTCCCATATCTCCTCTATGTACCCGTAATATGTTTCCAAACAGTGCCCATTCTCGTCTGTTGCATCAAAGCGGACACCACTATTTTGGTTGGTGCTCTTTTTATCTTGGGCAACTGTGTAAAATGTATTCTCATTTATCTCATACCCTTGGAAAGTACATATAGTCGAAGATGGTGGCCTGGCCAAACAGTACAGCTCATCTCCAACGGTGTCGTCATTCATGAGATGTGTCTTCAACCAACTGCCAAAAGTCTTCTCGTGTTCCCCTTTAATCCAAGAGTCAGCCTTCCCTGGGTTTTTGGAGTGTAGAATATTCTTGTGTCTCACGATATACGGAGCCACCATGGTGGAATTGTGTAGAACTGTGTAGTGTGCTTGAGAGAAAGAATGCCCGTCCATACATACTTTTGCTTTCCTTCCTAGTGTGCCTTTTCCTCTCAGCCTACCCTCATACCGAGATTCAGGAACACCAATCGGCTTAAGGTCAGGAAGAAAGTCCACACAAAACTCAATGACCTCCTCTGTTCCATAGCCCTTGGAGATGCTTCCTTCTGGCCTAGCACGGTTACGAACATATTTCTTTAAGACTCCCATGAACCTCTCGAAGGGGAACATATTGTGTAGAAACACAGGACCGAGAATTCTAATCTCTTCGACTAGGTGAACTAGGAGGTGTGTCATTATACTGAAGAAGGATGGCGGGAACAACAACTCAAAGCTGACCAGACATTGGACCACATCAATCTGTAACCCTGATAGACTTTCTCGATCGATTACCTTCTGAGAAATTGCATTGAGGAATGCACATACCTTCACAATTGCCAGGCGAACATTTTCCGGTAGAATTCCCCTCAATGCAACCGGAAGCAATTGCGTCATAAGCACGTGGCAGTCATGAGACTTTAGGTTTTGGAATTTTTTGTCTTTCATATTTACGATTCCCTTTATATTCTACGAGAAGCCAGTCGGGACCTTGATACTGAAAAGGACTTCAAAGAAGATTTCCTTCTCTTCCTTAGTAAGAGCGTAGCCGGCACGCCCTTGAAACTGCGCTGGATGCATGCCATCTCTTCCTTTATGACGTTCCTGGTCCTCCCGTGCTTCCGGTGTATCTTTTGACTTCCAATACAAGCCCAGGAATCCTAAAATATTCACGCAGAGATTCTTCGTTAGGTGCATCACGTCGATTGCCAAGCGGACCTCATGGACTTCCCAGTAGGGTAGCTCCCAAAATATAGATTTCTTCTTCCACATGGGTACGCGCTTATCAGGGCCGTTAGGAACAGGTTGGCTGCCAGGACCCTTTCCAAAGATTACTTTTAAATCTTTGACCATATCAAATACTTCAGCACCAGTACGGATGACAGGCTTCCCCCGGGGTTCTGCCTTGCCATTGAAATGCTTGCCTTTTTTCTTTAAGGGATGCTTGGGCGGAAGAAAACGACGATTGTACGGGTACACATTCTTCCTACATTTGTCCAGATATATACTTTCTGTCTGATCCAAATAGTGTGTGCATGCATTATATCCCTTGTTTGACTGTCCTGAAATGTTACTAAGAGCAGGCCAATCATTGATGGTTACGAAAAGCAACGCTCGAAGGTCAAATTCCTCTTGTTTGTGCTCGTCCCACACACGTATACCTGGTTCGGCCCACAGCTGTAAAAGTTCATCAACTAATGGCCTTAGGTACACATCAATATCGTTGCCGGGTTGCTTTGGACCTTGGATAAGCACTGGCATCATAATGAACTTCCGCTTCATGCACAACCAAGGAGGAAGGTTGTAGATACATAGAGTTACGGGCCAGGTGCTGTGACTGCAATTCTGCTCCCCAAAAGGATTCATGCCATCTGTACTCAGACCTAACCATAAGTTCCTTGCGTCAACTGCAAATCTCGGGAACTCTCTCTCGATTTTTCTCCACTGCCGACCATCAGCGGTGTGCCTGAACTTATCGTCTTTCATACGATCTTCCATGTGCCATCGCAACACTTCGCTGATCTTTATTTCTGAACAGACGTTTCAACCATGGTATTATAGGAGCATACCACATCACCTTGGCAGGAACCCTCTTCCTGGGTGGCTCGCCCTCAATATCACCAGGGTCATCTTTTCTGATCTTATACCGCAATGCAGTGCATACCGGGCATTTATCCATATTCTTGTACTTCTCACCGCGGTAGAGGATGCAGTCATTAGGGCATGCATATATCTTCTGCACGTCTAATCCTAGAGGGCAGACAAGCTTCATGCTTTCTTGGAAGCATCTTCTTCATCAGTACCAGCAACTTTTCGAATGACGAGTCAGTCACACCGGTCTCTGCCTTCCACTTCAGCAATTCCAGTGTGCTACCCAGCTTCTTCTGGCCATCTTCACAAGTTGGGTACAACAATTTTTTGTGGTCCTGTAACATCTGCTCGAACTGCAACCTCTCCTTTTTTGTGTCGCAACCTCGCCCTGCATCAGAAATGACCCGGCCAAGATCATCAGCAGGCTCATCTGGTTCCCGTTCTTCATCCTGATCTTCTTCTTCATTGTCTTCCATTGCGGTATCAGCATACTCTGGGAACATAGATCGGTAGTTGTCATCATCATTCTCTTCTTCTTCATCGTCGTCTTCCATCATAACCCCTCTTTCTCCGTGCTTGGTCCAAACATTATAGCCCGACATACAACCGGACCGAAGCAGGTGGCTCTGAATGACTCTTGAGGAAGTGTAATCCTTCTCATTCCGACATTCAACACATGCACAAAACATATAGCCACCACCATGCTTGTTCGTATCGGCTGCATCTCGAAAAGAATGCACGCCTTCTCTGTAAGCGGCTGTGCGTCGATCACCGTACATCCATGGATGGCTCATCTGCGTTATACGACAGTATATCAAATACAATCACGATCCTAAAAATTAGTACCGCACGGTCTAAACGAGGAAATATAGTTGCTAACCTTTTAGAATAAGTAGAAATAAAGAGGAAGAGGTTTAAGCGTGGCTCGGGCATCTCATATCGTAGTTGTGTTCGGTGAACTGAAGCGGCATCGCTCTAACACACATTTCAAAAAACACCTCTAGTGCATAAAAAATGGAGAGCTAGCACACACCCACACTCTTCTATCCAAGAAAAATGCAAGGAAGAGGGGAGAGGGGGGCTGTGCTATATATAGGCAGAGGACTTTAGTCCCGGTTTGAGACACAAACCAGGACTAAAGGTGGCGCACATGCGGCCTGCACATCGTGTAGCCCTTTAGTCCCGGTTTGAGACACAAACCGGGACTAAAGGCTCCTTACAGGCCGGGACCAAAGCCTCGTGGGGGAATTGGGATTTGGGGCGATGTGGTCGGGCCTTTAGTCCTGGCCCAGAGGCAGGCCGGGACTAAAGGGTCCAGGCCAAAGGCCCGTTTTCCACTAGTGGACGCTTGCCCGGAGCTTTGCACCACAATGCTTGAGCTCCAGGACACCACCAAGCTTCTAGGACGCCAAAGCATCCACGAAGAACAATATCTAGGGTACTAAGTACCAAAGGTAATAAGCTTCTCAAACTTCACTTCCACGTATCACCGTGGAGAACTCAAACCGATGCAACCAATGCAATGGCAAGAACACACGAAGTGGTCAAGTCCCTCACACTCAAATCCCTCCACAACAACGAAAGCTATGGAGAAATATGAGAGGAAGAACAAGGAGCTCACAAAGAACTCCAAGATCTAGATCCAAGGGTTTCCCCTCACATAGAGGAGAAAGAGATTGGTGGAGATGTGGATCTAGATCTCCTCTCTCTTTTCCCTCAAGAACAAGCAAGAATCATTGGAGGGATTGAGAGTAAGCAAGCTCTAAGAATGTCAACAATGGAGGTAGAACAAGAGCTCAACAGATGGATAAGACCAAGGGGGAAGAAGACCCCCTTTATATAGTGGGGGAAGGAATCAGACCGTTACCCCCACTTACAGCCCGAGCCCAGCGGTACTACCGCTGACCCTCCGGTGGTACTACCGCTGGCTGCAACGGTACTACTGCTGGCTGCAGCGGTACTACCGCTGAGCCCATGGTAGCGCAACGATACTACCGGGCCAACCACCGCCAAGAAAGTCTTCGCAAAAATGTCCGACGCAGTACAACCGCAAAGATGACGGTACTAAAATCTTGGAGCGGTACTACCGCTGACCAGGGGCGGTACTACCGCTGGGACAGCAGTACTACCGCCAGCTCTAGCGGTACTACCGCTAGGGCCAGCGGTACTACCGCCAACTCTAGCGGTACCACCGCTAGGTCCAGCGGTACTACCGCTCGCCACTGAAACAGCCATAACTTTCGCATACGAGCTCCGAATCGAGCAAACCCAAGCTTGTTGGATTCAGGATGACAAGAGCTATAGAGATGTGAGTCCTCTATGAATGAAGAACCGTCAAAAACTCCAACATCGAAAACATCATAGTAGATGCATATGGACTCCGTTTTCGATGAACTCGAGCTTGTCACGAAGATGACCTTAAGCTCTAGAACTCACAAAGAGAAACACCAAACAAGAACCAAGAAGTATGATGCAAGGATGCAAATGGTTTGAGCTCTCAACGAACGATACGATCAAGCTACTCACTTGAGAGCCCCCCTTGATAGTACAGTAATCTATCCTAAACAGAAAACCTATCAAGGGCAAACCTATACCTTGCACCTCGTCCTCTTGAGCTAGATGATGATGATCTTGGCTTCCTCAAGATGGACCACCTTTCTTGATTGCGTTGGCTTGATGAAGACTAGTTCATTGCTCCCCCATACTCACTATGGGTGAGCCACTCTTCAGCATATCTTCACAAGTCCATTGCCACCACAATGGACGGCAAGCTTCAAGCATGATATCTTCGTGCTGATCCACTTGAACTTGCACATCGCAATCTTGATGACGATCACAACTTGACGTCATACTTCATGGGTTGTATGAGATCTTCCCTTTGACGCAAGCCCATGGAAACACACCTAACCCCCACATAGAACTCTCATGAAAACCATGGGTTAGTACACAAACACGTAATGGACAATGCTTACCATACCATGGGATCACTTGATCCCTCTCGGTACATCTTGTACGCTTTGTGTGTTGATCATCTTGATTTACTCTTTGTCTGAGATCTTGATCAACCTTGTGTCTATATGAACATTCTTTGGATAATACCTAGAATACCATCTTGGTCATCATATAAACTCCTTGAACCCAACAGATGGATTTCAAGAAGTGACTATGGACAAATCCTATAATTGTAACTTAAGGCAACCATTGGTCCATAGGAATTGTCATCAATTACCAAAACCACATATGGAGATATATGCTCTAACAATCTCCCCCATTTTGGTAATTGATGACAACTACTTCAAGAGAGTTTATATAAGGAAAATAAGCATAACCAAGCACACACATGCAAAGCAATAATGCATGCGTACAAGATGTAAATGCTTATGCAATAAAATCAAAACCCTCTAAGCATAACCAAACTAAACTCTCTAAACTTCTCCCCCATTGGCATCGATTGCCAAAATGGACAAAAAGTTTAGAAAGCCAATATAGTAGGTGGTCCTCCAAAAAGTGTGTACTCCTCAACAAATGAGTGCACAGAAATACACATATACAATGATAAGAAATTGGAGGAAAACAAACTATATCGAGGACCCAAAGATTGCAAATCAAGGAATCGTATGCCACAAGGACATACAAAAATAGAGGCAAGCAATCAAAAGATACCAGATGGACCAAACAATCATATGGTCCTTCGAACCACATGAATAAAAGATATTATGATAAAAGCAACGGAGTGTTTTATAAAAACTAGAGAAGCTCCCCATGATTTGTGCACTAATACGAGATTTTTGTATTTGATACAAGTGCACAAAATAGGATCGTTGCTCCCCCAAAATTAATAAAAACACACAACGGGTGCAAGAAGAAAGATGAGACAATAAGAAAATCTCTTGCACAAAACAAGTGGTTGAGCAACATGTAAAAGAAGCAACTTAAGATTAGGCTCAACCAAAATAATGTGTGTGACTCATGGCAAGGCACTTGATAAGACTAAGATAAGGATGAACATTACTCATCAACATAGTCTTGATGAAATGAGACACAAAGTGCAAGACATATCATTCCCACACACACATACTAGAAAATGGGTTCACAAGCTTACTAATATACAAAATAAGAACCAACGCTTGTGACAACCCATGGTGAAGATAGGAAATAAGAACTTTGTCAAGAGAGGAGGGATACCAATCGAAATGGCAAAACCCTCATCAAGACAGTCATGAGGAAAAATAATCTTCACGGCCAAAAAGTGCATCAAGATGTAGGAAAACAAGATACGCACTCAAGACAAATCCTTTCACGAAGCCACCAAAAACTGAAAAAGGAAATGCAACGGTGGACGTAAAAGAAAAGAGGATATCAATTAGAGATGTAACTTCTCTCATGTGTAAAAGATTCTAAGTAGAAGACAATCATGAGGATATATATCCACAAAGAAGGATGTACACACGAAATGGTTACAAGAAGGAACAAACTAGATATCCAAAAGGAAGTCATAAATATATCAATAAGATCTTTTGCTTGGAAGCATAGCACATGGCCTAATATTTTCTTATTGTACAATATGAACTTCCAACATACGAACATCAAAGACATCCCAACTAGTAAAAATACATCATCGTTAGGATGCTTTGAGAAAGGAAATAAGTACTTCAAGAACGAATCAAGAGATTCATGCCATGATGCAACCTGCAAAGAAAAGACAGGGGCCTTTGCAAGAAAAGAATGCATGAAGTAGATACTTGTTATCGAGACAACATTGGATTGATGTATTAGATAGTTGTCCTTTGATCATCCTAACTTGGCTCCAATGATCACATGGTCTCAACACCTTCCTTATAGGTGAGCCGAGCATCCAATGCATCTCCAATTGTTCCTGGAACAACAAAACAAACAAAATGGTGCCCAAACTCATTGGGACCAAAGAGTTAGAAAACCAACAATACATAGGACAAACTCCACATACATATGTGCATATAGATATGAATTTGAATTTCATGCACACATTAGCCATTTTATGACAAGGTGGAGTTTCCCCTATATATTGGGTCAAAGAAAGAAAGCATGCCAAAGGAAATACATCTAGTAAATATGCATGCTCAAGGCTTTCAAGAATCCAATCAACATATAGTTGATAAGATACCAAAAGACAAGGTATCAAGTGATAATAAGATAGCAAATGAAAAACTATCACTTGAGGAATATCAATTAAAATATACAACAAGGAATGAGGTATCCATTGACACATGCCAAATAAAAGGAAACAAGATACCAATTGAAGGAAAACAGACACGAGGTATCTAGTTTCCAAAAGAGAGCTAGGTTCCAACAAACCAAACCCTCGACAAATTTTCATGATGGCACAAAGCATCATAAAGAGCAAGACTTGCCTCCCATCAACATACACTTGATGGGGATCAAAAGATTTTATGATGGGCGAATAAAGAGAGTGTTCTAAAGAGAATAGGATAGCTCCCCCAAGGGTTGTGCATTATATAGAATTTGCATTTAAATACAAAATGCACAAGATGGGATCATCACTTTCTCTATATCTATAAAAACACTAGACAAGTTAAAATAGATCCACAAGAGGCAAGGAAGACAAACGAAACACAAAATCCAATGTAAAGACGATTAGCAATTCCTACCACATGATGGGAATACCAATTGTCAAGGACAAGAAGTATTTTGGAAATGATACTCACTGGTAGATCGCAAATATATGCAAGATCATCTTTACCCATAAAACGCAAGCAAATGACACTTGTAGAGCAAACATGCCACCTAGGAACAAGATAATTTACAATATCAACACTAAGTGGCAATACCTCAAATGTACACATTCTCTAGGCTTGTAATATGCACATAGCATATTACTCCCCCATAATGTGATAACCCAACAATATTAACAAGTGGCAAACGAAAAACCAACAAGAGATAATTAATGGACCATTTAGAATTTGAATTTCTCATGAGTAAGACATACCACATAGAAACTAGATAATCTTGAAATATCAATACTAAGTGGTATTCCCCATGTATACACATTTATAGGATCGTGAGGTGTGCAAAGCACATCACTCCCCCATAATGAAATAATCCATTAATCTCTCACAAGAGCCAATCAAAGATACAAACAAGATGCAATAAGAATCAATACAAGACTCTCATGTACATGATATGCAAACCAACATACACATACTTGGTTATTCAACATAAGCAAGTTGGAAGCCTAACATGTAAAAACACATGCAAGGTACAAAACCACAACATGCAAAGGGGCAACCAACTAACAATGTAAACAGTTTAAGTACAAGTTACCGTAAGGAGGCACATTGGATATAAGATAGAAACTCGATAATCCAAATGACTTGGCTTGAGAAAATATGATTGATGAAGACCTCTTAATTCTTCATTACGTATCCAAGTCTCTAATGTCCTCAATATTCACCTATTGATCAAGTTTGAGCTTGTTGGTCCCCAACCACGTTGGGTCCTAAGAGGTTAGTCACAATAGGCTTGGCAACCCAAATGGTACTTTTCTTGACACCACTTTGAGTACCAACAAACTTGGCAAACACATTGCCAACCTTATCCTTCCCAAGAGAATAGATATCATCAATAATGATTGGGTTGGATAAATTACCTCTCGTGCAAGAAGAAGCGAAGTGACCCTTCTCACGACATAAGTAGCAACATCTACCCTTCAATTTCTTCCCTGTTGGCTTGGGTCTTCTTGGGAAGGGGCCTTTCTCCAACTTGTAGTTGAGTATGTGAGTGCACTTGTGGCCTCTTCCCTTGTTTCTTGTGACTTTGGGGCTTCTTCTTTAGTGGGCAAGATCTAACATGGTGCCCTTCAATTTTGCACTTGAAGCAAATAATCTTGGCCAAATTCTTGACTTGTTCTTGGTCCTTCTTCTTGAAGATTTTGGACTTCTTCTTCTTGTTGGAGTTGAATCCAAGTACATTCTTATCATTCGGGGATTTTTGTCCACACAAGACATTGTTGAGTGTGGACATCCCTTCATGACTCTTTTCCATGTCTTTCTTCAAGGAAGTGACTTGGGCCTTGAGCTCTTTGATTTCCTCTACATGGTTAGTATCAACACAAGTACTAGAGGAAGTATAAGCTTCATTGTTAGAGCAACAAGGTATGGAAAGTAATTCATCACAAGATGTAGCAACATTATGAGTAGATGAATTACAAGGACTAGCACATGGCAATATAGCTTTTTGACTAGAAGTAGTGCTAATGTCCACATGAGGCTCACTCGATGTTACCTTGGTAGTAATAGCCTCATGAGCTAATTTTAGCACATTATGGGATGCTAGAAGATCATCATGAGAGCTTGTGAGCATTACATGACTTTCTTCCAATTTCCCATAATTGCTAGATAGCAACTCAAGTTGAGCCCTTAGCTCAACATTCTCTTTTAAAATGGATGCTTCACAAGAAGTAGAGTTAGTAGCACAAGCATCAACATTAGCAATAAGAGGAGAAGGCACCTTGTCAAGCTCTTTAGCATATGAAGCTTCAAGTTGAGCATGAGACTCAGTGAGTTCGATGAGTGAGCTCTTAATAGCCCTTGAGCCATTTTCGAGGTGCTCATAGTCCTCAAGGAGTTTAGCATGTGCAACTTCAAGCTTATCATTTTTAGTTCTAAAATCATTAGCCACCTCGAGAGCTCTATCATAGGATCCCTTTAATCTAGATAATTCTAGAGCAAAGGTTTCCTCAAGGGATTCCTTGGTGGTTTGTTCATTATCACGAGCTTGAGATAGCTCTGCGATCTCATTAGCGTAATCACGCTCATGACCTTCCATTGTCTCAATGGTGGCCTCATGCTCCTCAAGATGAGCTTCCAACCCCTCAATGTATTTCTTGCCCTCAGTGGCAATAGACATGATTTCCAAGAAGTTGGAACAAGCAAGTTTATTCTTATAAAGAGTTTTAAAAATCATTTCACCCTTAATTTTTAAGGATGCGATATTATCACTCTCTTTATCATTATCCTCATCCCCATTATCATCAACATCATCATCATGAGATATATTGGAATTGAAAGTAGGAGATACCTTTGAAGCCTTAGCCATAAGGCAAAAGTGAGTCACAATAGATGATGATGTAGGATCCCTTGAAGCATCATTCAAGGCCACATCTTGTTCCATGGAGTGATGAATTTCCTCTACATTGTTAGCACAACAACTCGAGGAAATATATACATTTTTATCATGGCAACAAGATATAGGAGGCATATCATCATGAGATTTAGAGACGCAGTTTTTACATGATATGCACGGACTAGCAACACAAGCATGTGAAACATTTAGAGTGCTCGAAGTGTTAACGCCCAAATATGAAGCATTGCAATAATATAGTGATGAAGGATCATCAACAATAAACCCACTTTCATTATTGCAATGGTCACCACTACTCACCATATCATTACCTTGTGGCAATCCACATGTAGGTGAAGTAGATGAAGTTGAGAAGACCACACGACCGGAGGTGGAGGGAGAACAATCATCCCTGCAAATATTGGACATACCATATTTATCTTGAAGCTTTGTCCACAACTCATGAGCATCCCGGAATGGCATGAGTTGAAATATAACTACATTGCTCAAACCATCAAAAAGCACATTATAAGCTTGAGCATTGAGATAAGAGTTTTTCTCATCCTCTAAAGATATATTTTGAGAATCCTTTGAAGGAGAAAAACCCATATCTACAAGTCGCTCTACATTTGGGTCCAAGACCCGAAAGTGATTAAGCATGCGAATTACCCAAACATCAATATTTGTGCCATTGAAACTAAGAGTGTCAGTGAATCCTAAACCCCTAGTCAACATCCTTACTCTCTAGGTGGTTAAACCTAATAAAGAGAGACCTAGCTCTGATACCAATTGAAAGGACGTGGATGTCGCCTAGAGGGGGGGGGTGAATAGGCGCTTTAAAATAATTAAGGTTTAGGCTTGAACAAATGCGGAATAAAACTAACGTTTAATATGTCAAGCACAAAACCTACAAACAACTAGGCTCACCTATGTGCACCAACAACTTATGCTAAGCAAGATAAACAACTAAGTGATAGCAAAATATATTACAATAAACAATATGTCTATCACAAAGTAAAGTGCATAAGTAAAGGGTTCGGGTAAGAGATAACCGAGGCACGGGGAGACGATGATGTATCCCGAAGTTCACACCCTTGCGGATGCTAATATCCATTGGAGCGGTGTGGAGGCACAATGCTCCCCAAGATGCCACTAAGGCTACCGTAATCTCCTCACGCCCTCGCACAATGCAAGATGCCGTGATTCCACTAAGGGACCCTTGAGGGCGGTCACCGAACCCGTACAAATGGCAACCCTTGGGGGCGGTCACCGAACCCGTACACGTGGAAACCCTTGGGGGCGGTTACCGGTACCCGTACAAATTGCTCGGGGCAATCTCCACAACCTAATTGGAGACCCCGACGCTTGCCCGGAGCTTTACACCACAATGCTTGAGCTCCAAGACACCACCAAGCTTCTAGGATGCCAAAGCATCCACGAAGAACAATATCTAGGGTACTAAGTACCAAAGGTAATAAGCTTCTCAAACTTCACTTCCACGTATCACCGTGGAGAACTCAAACCGATGCAACCAATGCAATGGCAAGAACACACGAAGTGGTCAAGTCCCTCACACTCAAATCCCTCCACAACAACGAAAGCTATGGAGAAATATGAGAGGAAGAACAAGGAGCTCACAAAGAACTCCAAGATCTAGATCCAAGGGGTTCCCCTCACATAGAGGAGAAACAGATTGGTGGAGATGTGGATCTAGATCTCCTCTCTCTTTTCCCTCAAGAACAAGCAAGAATCATTGGAGGGATTGAGAGTAAGCAAGCTCTAAGAATGTCAACAATGGAGGTAGAACAAGAGCTCAACAGATGGATAAGACCAAGGGGGAAGAAGACCCCCTTTATATAGTGGGGGAATAAATTAGACCGTTACCCCCACTTACAGCCCGAGCCCAGCGGTACTACCGCTGGCTCCAGCGATACTACCGCTGACCCTCCGGCGGTACTACCGCTGGCTGCAGCGGTACTACCGCTGACCCTCCAGCGGTACTACCGCTGGCTGCAGCGGTACTACCGCTGAGCCCATGGTAGCGCAAAGATACTACCGGGCCAACCACTGCCAAGAAAGTCTTCGCAAAAATGTCCGACGTAGTACAACCGCAAAGATGACGGTACTAAAATCTTGGAGCGGTACTAACGCTGACCAGGGGCGGTACTACCGCTGGTACAGCGGTACTACCGCCAGCTCTAGCTGTACTACCGCTAGGGCCAGCGGTACTACCGCCAACTCTAGCGGTACTACCACTAGGTCCAGCGGTACTACCGCTAGGTCCAGCGGTTCTACCGCTCGCCACTGAAACAGCCATAACTTTCACATACGAGCTCCGAATCAAGCAAACCCAAGCTTGCTGGATTCAGGACGACAAGAGCTATAGAGATGTGAGTCCTCTATGAATGAAGAACCGGCAAAAACTCCAACATCGAAACATCATAGTAGATGCATATGGACTCCATTTTCGATGAACTCGAGCTTGTCACGAAGATGACCATAAGCTCTAGAACTCACAAAGAGAAACACCAAACAAGAACCAAGAAGTATGATGCAAGGATGCAAATGGTTTGAGCTCTCAACGAATGATACGATCAAGCTACTCACTTGAGATCCCCCCTTGATAGTACAACAATCTATCCTAAACAGAAAACCTATCAAGGGCAAACCTATACCGTGCACCTCGTCCTCTTGAGCTAGATGATGATGATCTTGGCTTCCTCAAGATGGACCACCTTTCTTGATTGCGTTGGCTTGATGAAGACTAGTTGATTGCTCCCCCATACTCACTATGGGTGAGCCACTCTTCAGCATATCTTCACAAGTCCATTGCCACCACAATGGACGGCAAGCTTCAAGCATGATATCTCCGTGCTGATCCACTTGAACTTGCACATCGCAATCTTGATGACGATCACAACTTGACGTCATACTTCATGGGTTGTATGAGATCTTCCCTTTGACGCAAGCCCATGGAAACACACCTAACCCCCACATAGAACTCTCATGAAAACCATGGGTTAGTACACAAACACGTAATGGACAATGCTTACCATACCATGGGATCACTTGATCCCTCTCGGTACATCTTGTATGCTTTGTGTGTTGATCATCTTGATTTACTCTTTGTTTGAGATCTTTGATCAACCTTGTGTCCATATGACCATTCTTTGGATAATACCTAGAATACCATCTTGGTCATCATATAAACTCCTTGAACCCAACAGATGGATTTCAAGAAGTGACTATGGACAAATCCTATAAATGTAACTTAAGGCAACCATTAGTCCATAGGAATTGTCATCAATTACCAAAACCACATATGGAGATATATGCTCTAACACGGGATCAAGGGGTCCTTAGGCAGCCGGCCCTCTATTGTGGGCCAGCCCAGCGGGCCGTACTATTGAAGACCGGACTATATGACAACCTCATACTCAGGAAGGAATATTCTTAAGGCTCACATGCACTCCAAGTTTAGAAGGATTAGGTCGTCTCATCTACCCTCAGTTGATGGCGGTAACATGTTAACCCTAAGGACCCAAGTGTCTATATAAACCAGAGGGTCCCGTCTGTGTAGGGGAGGTTGAATCGTTTAGGATTTAGCTTATACGATATCGAGGTAGATCAATTCTGTAACCATCATCCACATGAATATAATTGAGTAGAACGTAGGGTTTGACCTCATAAAGAGGTCCCAAGCCTTGGTAAACACTATCTCACTCTCCTGCAATCCATCGATCCAAGGCGCATAGTTCGGGACCCCCTACCCGTGATATGCCGGTTTTGACACCGACACCATGAGTCTGCCAAGGGGTACAAGAGTGATCCAGGAGTGGATCACTGGACATCGGTCAAAATTATCCTTAGTAACTAGAGAACTAAGGAAATGTCTCTTGATTATGTATGTGATAAAAGAGTTCATCGTAAAGGGTTACATCGATGCAAGCTTTGACACCAATCCGGATTACTGTGAGTAGCAAACTAGATTCGTATAGTGGAGCGGTCATTTGGAATAGTTCCAAGTGGAGCATGGTAGCAACATCTACAGTATCACATAGAGATTTTGAAAGTACACACGGATCTGAATGTTGCAGAACCGTTTAATAAAACCTCTCTCACAAGCAAAACACGATCAAACCCCAGAACTTATTGGGTGTTAATCACATGGTGATGTGAACTGGATTATTGACTCTAGTGCAAGTGCGAGACTGCTGAAAATATGTCCTAGAGGCAATAATAAATTATTTATTATCACATTTCTTGGTTCATGTTTATCATTTATTATCCATGCTATAATTGTATTGATTGGAAACTCAAATGCATGCGTGGATACATAGACAACACTGTGTCCCTAGTGAGCATCTACTAGACTTGCTCATTGATCAGAGATGGTTAAGGTTTCCTGACCATAGACATGAGTTTTCATTTGATAATGGGGTCACATCATTAGGAGAATGATGTGGTGGTCAAGACCCAACCATAAACATAGCATCTGATCGTATCAGTTTATTGCTACTGATTTATCCATGTCAATGTATCTGTTCCTATAACCATGAGATCATGCAACTCCCTAACATCGGAGAATGCCTTGTGTGTATCAAACATCACAACATAACTGGCTGACTATAAAGGTGCTCTACAGGTATCTCCGAGGGTGTCTATTGGGTTGGCATCAATCGAGACTAGGTTTTGTCACTCCTATGAAGGATAGCTATCTCTGGGCCCAATCGATAATACAACATCACAAGAAGCTTGCAAGTAATGTGACTAAGGAGTTAATCACCGTATCTTGTATTACGGAACAAATAAAGAGGCCTATCGGTAACGATATTGAACAAAGGTATGGTGATACCGATGATTGAATCCCGGGCAAGTAACATAGGATGGGCGAAGGGAATTGCATACGAGATTGATTGAATTCTTGACATCATGGTTCGACCGATAAACATATTCATAGAATATGTAGGAACCAATATGGGCATCCAGGTCCAGCTATTGTTTATTGACCGTGGAGGTGTCTTGGTCATGTCTGCATAGTTCTAGAGCCCAGAGGGTCTGCACACTTAACTTTTGGTGACGATTTGGTATTGTTGAGTTATACATGTTGGTGACCAAAAGTTTTTTGGAGTCCCACATAAGATCCCAGCTGACATCACAAGGGGCTCTGGAATGGTCCAGAGATAAATATTTATATATATATAAGTGGTATTCGGGTTTCGAAAAACTTTTCAGTGTTTGTGGTATTGTACCGAGAATTCTGAAAGGGTTCCGAGGGGCCCAACCACCCCAGGGTCCACATGGGCCTAAGAGGTGGCGCACCAGCCCCTCGTGGGCTGGGCAGCCGACCCCTAAAGGGCCCATGCGCCCAAGGGTAGGTGGGGGAGGTGCCTTAGGAAGGGATGACTCCTCCCTAGGGCTCCCACCTCCCTTGTGGGAGGAGGACTCCTCCCCCCTTTTGGCCGGCCAGCCCTCCTTGGAGGAGGGGCCAAGGCTACTCCTACCTACCCCCTCCTCCTATATATAGAGATGGAGAGGGAGGGAAGACACACTCCAAGGCATAGGTGCAACCGTCCCTCTCTCCCTAGACCATTTTCTTCTCCAAAACGGGTTTGCGGCAGCGCTTGGCGAAGCCCTGCTAAGATTGCTCGACCTCCATCGCCACCACGGCATCATGTTGCGGGAGAACTCATCAACCTCTCCGCCCTCGCTTGCTAGATCAAGAAGGCGGAGACGTCATCAAAATGTACGTGTGCTGAACACGGAGGTGCTGTCTGTTCAGTGCTAGATCGGGACAAATCGTGATTGGATCGCGAGACGGGCCGTGATTGTGCCACGAAGGTGTTCGACTACATCAACCGTGTCTATTAACATTTCCCACTTCACTATCTATACAAGGGTATGTAGATGCACCCCCCTCTCATAGATGTTGATCTCCATAGATTGATCTTGATGAGCGTAGTAAATTGTTTGTTTCCCATGCGGTATTCCCCAACAAGAGTTGGCGATGTGGATTCATTTCTCCACATGGATCCTCGAACAGTTCCTTCGGGTAACCTTGAAGGACTCATCCAAGCATGGTAAGTATGATGCCTCCAAGGTATTTGGGTGTACAAGGAGGAACGTTGGGTGTCAGACTATTAGGTCTGACCGCATGATGTGGACGTAGGAATGGCGGTGGCTTGGTGTTGGGGGACTGGGCGAACCCTTTTGATGGTCTTGCCCCTCCACTTATATAGACATCCAAGATGGGTCACCTATTGAGGCCCATTAGGACTCGACGACCAATTTCCACTCACATTCAATCCGAGAGATGTCCCATAAGCATGTGGCCCTACAGGTTCACGTACATGGATACGACCCGATTCAATAGTTGGTAGACGATCCTAGTAGAACATGCCAACTCCCATATGTGCACAAAGTAATATTGACGAATGTTGACAATGTGTAATATGTGCATTCCTTTTTCCTAATAAAATATGTTGTCGAGCTCAATGTGAGTACTTATCGCCTTTGCTGCTAGCTTGGCCTCTCTTCTTGAAACCATGATGCAGATTCCCAAAACGGGTAAACACTTGACCCAAGTTGCATGGACATGCTTTCTGAATATTATCATCAAAAGGGCATAAATAATATCTCTTTGAATTGGAGGGGCGAATTCTATTTTCGCCAACCTTGTCTTGTGGCATGTTCCATGACTCACCTGAAGTTGCCTTTATAACTATATAGTTACATAATAGTGTTTTCAGACCATAAATGCAGACCTTGAAAATTCCCGGAAATATTGATCGAGTGAGGTTATTTGGCATGCATTAAGGTGCTTGAGACGAGACTTGTTAGTATAAGCCGCTGGTATCGGCACATTGAAAATGTCTTCATCTGAAGGTCCAAGAACTCTTCGAGAATGAAGGTCTAGGAAATGGCCATACTATCGAGTTAGTATATATCTATGCCCACAACTTTTTAAACATGGTCATTAACCAAATCATATACTAGTCAAAGGATATGTTTCTGCATAAACTTATCAACTAGAGAACATTAGAACAATCAGACCACAATATATAGTCTCACAACAAGTCACATACTTACGGATACATATCAACAATGATGTTGAAGAACAATACAAGTAGCTCATAAATACATAAGGAAACGTGATGATGTTGGATCTAGCGAAGGCGACACTAGAGCGTTCTTCCTTTCCTGAACTTGTTGCATGTCAGAGAAACTTTCTCGTTGTATTTGTGATGTCAAGAGACCTATTGATGCGGATATAGTCACTGGCATAGCTTGTTGATCATTGTTTCGATCGCTTAGGATTCCCTTTTTACTTCACCGAGACATAGCTTCATTTTTTTCTGACTTTGCTATTTGTTCGTGTGATTCTTGGTATGTCTGTGTTTGTGTTGGATATGTGCATTTTAGTTATGCAAAGGTCGAGTGTGTGCTTATTATATTTGTATTCACTTTATACTTCATCTTGAGTTGATAAAATCATCATTTATCCAAAAAATACTTGAGCATGTAAGAAAATCTGAAAGCAGTTATCTAGAGGTGGATAAATGTGAGATTATAATTTGCAACAATTGAGTCGATGCTTTAAAATATACTATTTTATCGAGTCACATACGAGGATATTGTGCTGATGCTCTGAAAACAGTTTTGGACAGTATACCAAGCAATGCTACACCCACAAAGTGACTGTCGTGGGTATAAGCCTCACAGTAGATGTGTAGGGTACGAAAAGGATGGGCAGAGCCTTAGCTACGGCGAGGTTGTATGAGTTCAGGCCCCTCTGCGGTGGAGGTAATAGCCCTACGTCTCAGTGCCCAGGGAGCTTGTTGTCGATTGGAAATATAGAATACAGTGAGTTGCTAACCCCTCTACCAGTGGGGGAGGGTGGCTTATATAGAGTGCGCTGCCCTCCACAACGGTTCCGGTACAGGGGTTGAGTAGTGGGGATTGAATGCGTACGTTACAGGTAACGTATGCTCTAAATGCTAATAAATGTACCCGGAAACGTGCGACCGTTTCTCTCCAGAGGGGTTACGATGTACCGAGTGTAGCCGGTCGGTTAGCTTGGTATCCTCCGAATGCTAGTCTCCGACTGGATGGTCGAGGACCTGTCACCGACTGGATGATGGGGACTCCTTAATTCAGTCGGGACTGACTAAGGGCCTTGTCCGTTGTGAGGGGTAGTCCTTGGGTAGGAACTACATGGCAGGCCTATGACCCTACCCTAGGACTATGACCCCATCATTAGTCCCCGAATGGATTGGGGTTGAAACGACGAAGCGTTGCTTGAAGTTTGGATCCGACTGGAACAGATTTGGCTTGGGCGTTGCTTGCCTCAATCCATTTTATCTCTTTTGACCAACGATCCGAGTGGAAGTACTCGCGAAACAGACTGACGGAAGCCGAGTGCTTCTGTGGCATCTTTTGACGCGACCGGTCAATTGACAGCGGCGGATTTTCCGGGATCTCAAATTTCAGTTTCCGCGCGCTCAGCGGGGATGACGCCATCGCGCTCGACTAGCGCCTGACGCCTCGATTCTCGCGCCTTCAACCCCTCCACTAATATTTCCGCGGTGGGTCGGGGGGATAAGGTTTCGCGGCCACCTGCCAGCGACCCAGTTGAAACCCTACTTAAATCTCGGCGGCGAGGCTTCTTGGTTACGCTCGCCGAATCTCTTGCCTTTGCCTGCTCCGTCTCTCTCGCCACCTCCAGCACCTCTACACTCTTCCCTCTCCCTTCCTCCCGCGGGCTCGCAGTTTCCGCCATGACCAAGGGTCAGACGAGCAAGATGGAGGCGAGGAAGAAGAAGGGGAAGGCGGCGGCTCCTGCTCAACGGCGGCGGCGGCCGCTGCCGGCGGGGTGGATTCAAGGCGACTTCCTCCGCTCCACGGTGACGGAGGGGGATCTGCTGCAGCTGGTCGAGCATGGGATGATCGTGCACAAGACTTGGAGGCTGCCGGCGGAGAACGAGGTCGAGCCGGCGCCCCGGGAGGGGCAGCGCGTCTTGCTTCTCAGCCACGTCTATCGAGGTTTCTCCTTGCCTCCGCATCCTTTCTTCAAGGGCATCATGAATCACTTCGGGGCACAACTTCACCACTTTCCCCCGAACGCCATCGCCCATCTCTCTGCCTTTATAGTTCTGTGCGAGTGTTTCATTGGCTGTCCTCCCCATTGGGGGCTATTCAAGCACATATTTTCTGCTAGATCCCAGACCATCAAATGACTTAGCCAGTCGGATGATAAAACACATCTTCTCCACCTCTGCGGGGGTCTAGGTTTCCAGAAAAAGAGTCGGAGCAGTTATCCTGCCCTCTAGCTAAGTGAGTCGGTCAGGAACTGGCAGTCGACGTGGTTCTACTGCCAGGATATCGCCTGCCCGAATGCTTCGACAGGGCTGCCTCCCTTTAGCTTAGATCGTCCCGCCCCACCTAAGCAACTCGCGCTCACGAGGGCGGAGAAGAACGACATCCAGCCTCTGGTCGGGGCGCTCGTAGATGTCGTCAGGAGGGGGTCACTAGCATAGACTTGCTGGAGGTCTTCCTTGGTCGGCGTATCCAGCCCCTGCAGGCTCGCGACCACGCCATGTGGAATTATACGGGGCCCGAGGATTCCACTCGGACCAACGTTGTGGGCGTGACTGAGGAGAGGGTGACCTCGTGGGTGCTCCAGATCACAGGCCCTTGCGAGAATTCCAAAGGATCTCGGCGAGTGAAGCCCTTCTGCGCGGATAATCCTCCTCCGAATCAGGTGAGTGGCACTTGTCGAGTGCTCCTAACTGTCTTAATCTTATCGTTTGATTGAATCTCTGTGTGACGTCTGATGTCGCCGACTGAATTTTATGTAGGAGTGGACCAACTGGTTTTCTCCCGTCTCGAACGGGAACCCGACCGAGGAGGAGGAAGGCAGCCAGGAGGGCAGCGTGGAGAGCGCTGAATATGTGTCCGACAGCGGGGAGTCGGAGGAAGAGACCAGCGAGGAAGAGGAGGAAGACGAAGAGCAGGACTCGCTGCCTCCGCAAACAGAGCATCGGACCAAGCGCCGACACGAGCCTGCCGTTCCCTCGGCCCCTCCAGCATCTTCGAGTGCTCCGCCCACTGCTCCGGTGGTCCCGAGTGCTCGGAGCACCAAAAGGGCCAGGGATAATGCCGCTGAGCCTGCGGGTCAGTTTTCCAAGGCGGCCAAACCGAGTGGGTCGAAACCTCGGAAGACTCTGCCGCGGGTGAGGGTTGTTGTCCCCGTCACCTCCACGTAAGTGTATCGATCTTCTAATTTCTTCTGATATCCAAGCGAATTCTTGTTTATTGGTCGAATGGATTTCAGTCGACAGAGTTGCTACTTCTGCCACCTCTCCGGCGCGCCAAGAAGACAACCTCATGGACACGGAGAATGTCGTCTCGTCTCAGCCAGGTGTGTTGTAGTGACCTTGAGTGTTTTGTTCTATCATAGGTTCCGCCTCTTTCTTTTTTTGAGATCTTGCGTCGTTCGGTCTATCAGGGGCGATTTGCGTGGACGAGGGCGATCAGGGGAGGACTGAACAGGCTGTGGAGCCCGTTCTTGAGGCTGCTCCGCCTGTTGCTGCTCTCGCCGCCGACGTGCCGCCGACTGAACCGGCGCTGGTGGTTGAGGTGCCGACTGGAACGGACCTCGGGATGCCTCAGGAACTTCCGACGATGCCAGGCTCGTCGAATGTCGAGTTCAACATCCAGCGTCTCCCGGAGGAGCAGGTGGGAGCGGCCAAGGGAGCTACGGTGCAGGCGGAGCTGATGGCTGGGGAAGCCAAGAGGGCCTACGACTCCGTCGCGTCCTTGTACGAGCGGAGCTTGGAGCTGCGGGATGATATCCGAGTAAGTGGGCTAGTAAGTATTTATTTTTCTCTTGTAACCCACTGGTGTTTTTGGATAGCAGCTGTTGTTTGCAATGGGTTCACTCTGAGTGAACCCAGTGGGTGTAGTCCCCGAGACTTCTGTCGAGTGCTTGCACCGGCAATTGTCTTTATACATATTGTCTTTGCTTTGGTCAGGTCTGTAAATAACATGACCGACTGCTAGCAGTTGTGGCACTCGGAGTGCACTTTTTGTAAGAGTCTCCGAGAGTAAGTTGTACTCAGGTCGGGTAGTATTGGCCTCGTAGGCGTAGGTTGTAACATGCAGCTCGATAGGGCGGGCCTGCTTGAGTTGCATGCCAGTGGGGTCACTCTTAGTGAACCCACTGGGTGTAGTCCCCGAGACCGTTGTCGACTGCTTGCGTCAGCAGGGGTCTGAAGAACTTAGACTTTTATTGTTGAATTTTCTGATTGTCCCTTGGTGTTTGGTGGCAGAAAATCTGTGAAATGGGAAAAGCCCATGAGACTCTCAAGGCGGAGAGGAATCAGCTCGCTGGTGAGCTTGTTGCGGCCATGCTCGCAATGGCTGGCATGAAGGATGCTCTGGAGGGACGAGAGAAGTCATTGGAGCAGGCTCGGGAAGCGAACAAGGTGTTGACTGAGGAAGTGGAAAAGATGGGGAAACAGAGGACTGCTCTGATGGGTCAGATGGACGTGCTGAACAAACGGTGCAGAGCACAGGAGAAATACGTCAGTGACTGGGCTCGGCAGATGATGACGCGTCTGGCTGGTAAGTCCTGCTTTTTCCGAGTGGTTGTGTTATGCGCGTCACACTTGGCACTTATTGTCTGTTTGTCCTGTTGTCGCAGATTTTTGCTTTGACACCGAAGCTGAAGCAGCTGACATGGAGCGGTCGATTCTTGAGAACGTTCCACTCGGCGAGGATGCCAATCGGGATCTGCTCCGTGCGTACATCCGCATGGGCAAAGTTGGTCCTTTCATCGGTCGACTGAGAGAAGTCGTCGGCCGAATCGACAAGGAGCTTTGGCCAGAAGATGAGTCGCGGCAGGAGATGGAGAACCTGATGACCCGACTGGAGGAGATTCCCAACCGAGTGCAGTCGTGGAAGAAATCTGCAGCTCGTTGTGGTGCAGATGTTGCTCTGTCCCTGGTCCGAGTCCATTGCAAGGAGGTGCGCGAGGAGAAGTTGAAGACGTTGAAGGTGGCCAACACGAAGAAACTTTTATTTGAAGACTTCATGGAAACCTTCCTTGAAAGCGCCACCCGCATCGCCGACAGTATTGATCTGGACACATTCGTGGAGCCCTCCAGTCCTGGTGTTAATCCAGATGAAGCGTAAAAACACTTATATCCTCGGTATGCCGAGTGTGGATCTGTAAGAAACTTTGGCCACTGTTGTTGGCCTTCACATTCTTGGTTCGGTCTGGGTAAGCTTGATCCACACCGAGCCACTATCTTTGGTTGAACTTTGAATTGATTATTCTGCTCTTCTGTTGCAATGTTGACTCGAGTTTTCGTTTGGCGTTTCTTGGTGAAGCCAAAGGCAAACATTCGGAACATGTCAGTTGTTTTGACATCTGCATGAGCCTCATTGAGGGCCCGTGGAATTCCCTAAGTCTCCGAGTGTGACGTTAAGAGTACACTCGGAGAAGGTTAATACTTAGGCGATTCTGGACCGCTGCTAAGTCTCCGAGTGTGGCGTTAAGTACACACTCGGAAAAAGTTAGTACGTAGGCGATTCTGATCGCAGCTAAGCTCCCGAATGTGCCGTGAAGTGCACACTCGGAGAAGGTGAATACTTAGGCGATTCTGGATCGCAGCTAAGCCCCCGAGTGTGACGTGAAGTGCACATTCGGAGAAGGTTAATACTTAGGCGATTCTGGATCGCAACTAAGTCCCCGAGTGTGACGTGAAGTGCACACTCGGAGAAGGTTAATACTTAGGCGATTCTGGATCGCAGCTAAGTCTCCGAGTGTGACGTGAAGTGCACACTCGGAGAAGGTTAATACTTAGGCGATGCTGGATCGCAGCTAAGCCCCCGAGTGTGACGTGTAGTTCACACTCGGAGAAGGTTAATACTTAGGCAATTCTGGATCGCAGCTAAGCCTCCGAGTGTGACGTGGAGTGCACACTCGAAGAAGGTTAATACTTAGGCGATGCTGGATCGTAGCTAAGCCCCTGAGTGTGACGTGTAGTGCACACTCGGAGAAGGTTAATACTTAGGCGATGCTGGATCGCAGCTAAGCTCCCGAGTGTGACGTGTAGTACACACTCAGAGAAGGTTAATACTTAGGCGATGCTGGATCGCAGCTAAGCCCCCGAGTGTGATGCGTAGTGCACACTCGGAGAAGGTTAATACTTAGGCGATGCTGGATCGCAGCTAAGCTCCCGAGTGTGACGTGTAGTGCACACTCGGAGAAGGTTAATACTTAGGCGATTCTGGATCGCAGCTAAGCCTCCGAGTGTGACGTGAAGTGCACACTCGGAGAATGTTAATACTTAGGCGATGCTGGATCGCAGCTAAGCCCCCGAGTGTGACATGTAGTGCACACTCAGAGAAGGTTAATACTTAGGCGATTCTGGATCGCAACTAAGCCCCCGAGTGTGACGTGTAGTGCACACTCGGAGAAGGTTAATACTTAGGCGATTCTGGATCGCAGCTAAACCCCCGAGTGTGACGTGAAGTGCACACTCGGAGAAGGTTAATACTTAGGCGATGCTGGATCGCAGCTAAGCCCCCGAGTGTGACGTGTAGTGCACACTCGGAGAAGGTTAATACTTAGGCGATTCTGGATCGCAGCTAAGTTTTTTTTTGTTGAGACCGGAGTCTGTGACCGCGGAAGAACTTTGAACCTGCAAAAAACTCAATCTGCTTTATATTATTTGACCAATACTTGTTCTTTACATTGCTTCAGTCGACGGTCACGTGTAGAAGCGCTTCAGGAGATCTCCGTTCCATGCACCTTGGAGATGATGAAGGGTCCTTCCCAGGCTGGAGCCAACTTGTGAGGTCTTTGCTGATCCACTCGGAGCACCAGGACGCCTGCTTGGAACGTGCGACTTCTGACGTGGCGTGCATGGAAACGCCGCAGATTTTGTTGATAAATGGTTGAGCGAGTTAGTGCCATCTCGCGCTCCTCCTCCAGAATATCCACTCCGTCTTGCCTTGCTTGTTCTGCTTCGGCTTCGGAGAAGAGTTCAACTCGTGGCGCATTGTGAAGCAAGTCACTCGGAAGGACCGCTTCTGCTCCATAAACGAGGAAGAACGGTGATCGCCCTGTAGATCTGTTCGGGGTTGTGCGAAGTCCCCAAAGCACTGAAGGTAGCTCGGTAACCCAAGCGCCAGCGGCATATCCTATCTCTCGCAGGAGTCGGGGCTTCAAACCTTGCAAAATAAGTCCGTTTGCCTGCTCTGCTTGTCCATTGGACTGAGGATGCGCTACGGAAGCAAAATCCACTCGGATGCCTTGGCTTGTACAGAAACCTTTGAATCTGTCCGAGTCAAAGTTTGTCCCGTTGTCCGTGATTATGTTGTGAGGTACACCAAATCTGAAGATGATGTCCCTAACAAACTTGATGGCTGTTGAGGCGTCGAGCTTCTTGATGGGCTTCGCTTCGATCCATTTCGTGAACTTGTCGACTGCCACCAACAGATGTGTGTATCCACCTTGGCCTGTCTTGAATGGTCCGACTGTATCTAATCCCCAAACAGTAAACGGCCACACAAGAGGGATCGTCTTCAACGCAGACGTCGGCTTGTGGGACTTGTTGGAGTAGAACTGGCAGCCGTCACATCAGTCAACCATATCTTTAGCCATCTCGTTAGCCTGCAGCCAGAAGAAACCAGCCCTGAATGCCTTGGCGACGATTGCTCTCGAAGAAGCGTGATGACCGCAGGTCCCCGAGTGAATATCCTCCAGAATCAGCTGCCCCTCCTCTGGGGAGATGCATCGTTGAAGAACGCCTGAGATACTTTCTTTGTACAATTGGCCATCAATGACAGTGAACGACTTCGACCTACGGACTATCTGCCTGGCCTGGACTTCGTCTTCTGGTAGTTCCTGCCTGAGGATATATGCAATGATCGGCACAGTCCAATCGGGGATGACGGCAAGAATCTCCATGACCAGGTCAACCACAGCAGGTACATCGACTTCAGTCGGATCCGTTGAACTCTTTGGTTGTGCCGGCTCTTCTGTGAAAGGATCTTCTTTGACTGAGGGAAGGTGGAGGTGCTCGAGGCAGACGTCACTCGGGACTGGTCTCCGAGTGGATCCGAGTTTTGCCAACTCATCAGCTGCTTGGTTCTTCAGTCTTGGAACATGGTGAAGTTCTAGACCTTCAAACTTCTTCTCAAGCTTCCTCACTGCATTGCAGTATGTAGTCATGGTGGGGTTCCTGACGTCCCACTCTTTCATCACTTGATTGACCACCAAATCCGAATCGCCGTAGACCATCAGGCGACGGACGCCGAGTGAGATGGCCATACACAACCCGTAGAGGAGAGCTTCATACTCTGCCTCGTTGTTGGAGGAATCGAAGTGTATCTGTAGCACGTACTTGAGCTTGTCGCCCTTTGGTGATATGATCACAACGCCAGCGCCGGAGCCATTCAACATCTTGGACCCATCGAAGATAATTGTCCAATGGGCCGAGCAGATGTGGGTCGGTTTCTATTGTTCTACCCATTCTGCTATGAAGTCAGCCAGAGCTTGAGACTTAATAGCTTTCTTGGCCTCGAACTTGATATCACAGTACAGCATCTCCATCGCCCACTTCGCCACTCGGCCTGACGCGTCTCGATTGTGGAGAATTTCCGACAATGGAGCATCAGAAACGACAGACACCGAGTGGTTTTGGAAATAATGGGCCACCTTCTTCGCAGTCATGTAAATCCCGTAGATAAGTTTTTGATAGTGGGGATACCTCTGCTTGGAAGGAGTCAGGACTTCGAAGACGTAGTACACTGGCCGCTGAACTTTGTATGCTTTGCCTTCTTCTTCTCGTTCGACTGTAAGAACAGTACTGACGACTTGATTTGTAGCCGCGATATACAGAAGAAGGGGCTCTTTACTGAGCGGAGCAGTAAGAATCGGCTGGGTGGAAAGTAGGACTTTGAGGTCGTCGAATGCGACTTGGGCTTCGTCTGTCCACTCGAAGGTATTTGATTTCTTCATGAGTCGGTATAGAGGAAGCGCTTTCTCGCCGAGTCGACTGATGAACCTGCTCAAAGCCGCCAGGCAACCTGTGAGCCATTGGACGTCGTGTATTCTGACCGGCTTCTCCATTCGGACGATGGTCCCGATCTTTTCGGGGTTGACATCGATCCCTCGTTCGGAAACGAAGAAACCGAGTAACTTTCCGCTGGGAACGCCGAATGAACATTTGGCGGGGTTGAGTTTGATATCGTACCTACGAAGGTTGGCGAATGTTTCTGCCAAGTCGGTCAGCAGGTCAGAACCTTTGCGTGACTTGACTACGATATCATCCATATACGCCTCCACATTCCGACCGATCTGGTCGAGGAGACATTTTTGGATCATGCGCATAAAGGTAGCTCCTGCATTCTTCAGACCGAATGGCATAGTGATGTAGCAGAAGCACCAGAATGGGGTGATGAAGGTTGTTTTTAACTCATCGGGACCATACAGACGGATCTGATGATAGCCTGAGTAGGCATCAAGAAATGACAAACGCTCGCAACCCGCAGTCGAATCGACAATCTGATCTATGCGGGGAGCGGAAAATGGTCTTTCGGGCAGACCTTATTGAGATGCTTGAAGTCGATGCACATTCGGAGCGACTTGTCCTTCTTGGGCACCATGACAACACTGGCGAGCCACTCGGAGTGGTGAACCTCGCGAATGAAGTTGGCTGCCAGCAGCTTGGCCACCTCTTCCCCGATTGCCTTCCTCTTGTGCGCGGCGGACCGGCGCAGGCGCTCTCGGACGGGCCGAGAAGCAGGATCCACATGCAGTCGGTGCTCAGCCAACTCCCTGGGTACACCTGGCATGTCAGAGGGTTTCCATGCGAAGATGTCCCAGTTCTCACGGAGGAATTGGGTGAGCTCGGCTTCCTATTTAGGATCAAGGCTGGTGGAGATGTTCGTCGGAGCAGCAGTGGCGTCCGTCGGGCGGATGCTGACCTTCTTCGTCTCTCCCGCCGACTGAAATGCAGACTCTGAAGCTGGTTTCTTCGAGCGCATCAGGTCGGCGGGGTCGACTGTTTTCTTGTACTCGTCCAGCTCGAGGACGGCCATCTGCTGGTCGGCGATTCTTGATCCCTGCTGCACACACTCTTCAGCCCGCTGCCGATTACCTGTGATGGTGATCACACCCTTCGGGCCTGGCATCTTCAGCTTCAGGTATACGTAACATGGACGGTCCATGAAACGCGCATACGCTGGGCGACCCAGAATTGCGTGATAAGCGCTCTGGAAGTCGACCACTTCGAACATCAGCTTTTCCTTGCGGAAGTTCTTGTCGGAGCCGAAAACGACGTCCAACGCGATCTGGCCGAGTGACTTGGCCTTCCGTCCAGGGACGACTCCATGGAACTGCATGCTGCTCTCGCTGAGTTTGGACATCAGGATGCCCATCCCCTTGAGTGTGTCGGCATACATGATGTTCAAGCCGCTGCCGCCATCCATGAGGACTTTGCGCAGTCGGACTCCTTCTACCACCGGGTCGACGACCAGAGCCTGTCTCCCCGGGGTGGGTACATGTGTCGGATGATCCGACTGGTCAAAGGTGATCGCAGTCTGAGACCATTTGAGGAACTTGGGGCTGGCAGGGGTGGCCATGTTCACCTCTCTGTTCACCAGCTTCAGTCGACTCTTGCTCTCGACGTCAGCAAAAATCATCAGGGTTGCATGGACTTGGGGGAACGGATCCTCCTTATCCTCCTCATCCTATTCATGGTCCTTCTCACTCGGTTGCCCTTCGCTGAACCCCTGGATCAGGAGGCGACACTGTCGGGTGGTATGCTTCGCATATATGGGGTTGCCCTCTTTGTCCATCTTCGTATGAACCGGACATGGCTGGTCCAGGATGGGGTTATTGAACTGCTTCTTCTTGGGGGTGAACTGAGCCTTCCCTTTGCCCTTGAACTTGGCATTGGTTACGGCTGCATCTTCTGCTTGCGGAGCGGTCGGAACTTTCTGCTTCTGCTTCCGAGTGTTGCCCCCGTCTCCTTCAGCAACTGTTTTGTGCTTGCCGCTTCGGATGCGGTCCTCTTCTTCGCCATTTGCATAGCGTGTCGCTATCTCCATCATCTTGCTCATGGAGATGTCACATGTTCGGCCAAACTTAAGGTACAGATCCCTGTACCGCACTCCTGCCTTGAAGGCGTAGACTGCTTGATGTTCGGTGACGTTCTCCACCGTGTGGTAAAGAGTTATCCAACGCTGGATGAAGTCACGCAGGGGCTCATTCTGCTTCTGGACGCAGTGCTGGAGCTCCACGAGGCCAGCAGGGTGCTTGCACGTCCCTTCGAAGGTCCTGATGAACACCCGGGCCAGATCCGGCCAGTTGTACATGCTCGAGGGGGCCAACTGATTCAGCCACGCTCGTGCCGAGCCGTCGAGCATCAGAGGGAGGTGCTTCATGGCGACATGGTCGTCTCCTCCTCCGATCTGGACTGCCACTCGGTAATCATCCAGCCACGTTTCTGGCTTGGACTCCCCTGTAAACTTGTTAATTCCCGTCGCCAATCGGAAGTTGGGAGGGATGTCAGCCGAACGGATGGCTCGACTGAAACACTCGGGACCAGAAACGATGGCCCTGCTTCCACTCGGATGGTCAATATCGCGACCATCGCGGTGGGCTCGTCCCCTGTCGACCCTCCATTGGGCGATATGCCCTCTTGCGTCGGGCCTTGGGTCGTAAGTGTCACCGACTGAACGCCGATCATCATGATGTCGGGGCCCGTAGGGCCCACCCCGCGGAGGGGTGCGTGAACTGCGGCGATCTTCATGATTTATGGAACGGCTGCCTCCTCTGTGCCGCTGATGGGAACCTGGGCTGTGAACTGACCGATGTGTATTCGCATGAACAGAACTATTATAGATCTTGTTGTGCGACTGGGAGACCGCCGAATTCTGCTGCTGAGCCGTGTGCAACAGTGCTCGGATCTGCTCGATCCCTCTACCAGCCTATGAATCAGTCGGCTGGAGGGAATCGGCTATCTTGGCAGCCGCAGCCAAGTTGAGGAGGGGTGTGCGGAACAGCTCCACGTTGCTCGTGTGCCGACTGGCAGAACGGTGAGGTGGACGACGCGCGCCGGACGCTTCGCCGATCTCGTGCTCGTTCCGGCCAGCTAGACGGGGATCTTCATGGGAATTGGCCATGTGTACTTCTGCTGCAGGCCCACGACCCGCGTACTCGGAAGGAAACTCAGTCGGAACTGAGCCCGAGCACTAGGACGGCGGGGCAACCACAACTGACTCTAGGACCGCAACTTGGGAAGATGCGCTCTGGCGCGCCTGGGCGTGTTGCACCCAACGCTGGAGCCGCGGACGGCGGTGTAGGTCGACAACGGAGCCGACTGCTGGAGAAGAAGAATGCCGCGGGCGCCGGCACGGAAGTGCGTAGCCCCGCGACGGGGAAGCGCCTCGACGTTGAGGGGCGAATCCCGAAGCCACGCCGAATCGTCGACGACGAAGGAGAGAGCGCCGAAAAAGATCTGGTGACCCATGCCCGAATCTCCGCCGGACGACATGACGAAAGGAAGTAGTCGCAAACTCGCCGGAAGTCGCTTAGACGCCTGCCCCACGGTGGGCGCCAACTATCGTGGGTATAAGCCTGACAGTAGATGTGTAGGGTACGAAAAGGATGGGTAGAGCCTTAGCTACGGCGAGGTTGTGTGAGTTCAGGCCCCTCTGCGGTGGAGGTAATAGCCCTACGTCTCAGTACTCAGGGAGCTTGTTGTCGAGTGGAAATATAGAATACAGTGAGTTGCTAACCCCTCTACCAGTGGGGGAGAGTGGCTTATATAGAGTGCGCTGCCCTCCACAACGGTTCCGGTACAGGGGTGGAATAGTGGGGATTGAATGCGTACGTTACAGGTAACGTATGCTCTAAATGCTAATAAATGTACCCGGAAACATGCGACCGTTTCTCTCCACAGGGGTTACGATGGACCGAGTGTAGCCAGTCGGTTAGCTTGGTATCCTCCGAATGCTAGTCTCCGACTGGATGGTCGAGGACCTGTCACCGACTGGATGATGGAGACTCCTTAATTCAGTCGGGACTAACTAAGGGCCTTGTCCTTTGTGAGGGGCAGTCCTTGGGTAGGACCTACATGGCAGGCCTATGACCCTACCCTAGGACTATGACCCCATCAGTGACCGAGAACCATTTTGTTAGCACCACACATAAATGGTTTGAAATCATAGATCAGTTTATTATTAAATTAAGTCCAGTACTAATGTCATGTGGCACATCACATAGATATCATTACATAAGGAAGTACTAGGAATTATGCACAAAATTAATACATGGATTACAACAATTTCAGGGATAGGTTTTGCAATCCTCTTTATATATACTACATAAGTTTGTATTAATTGAACATGTATGTAAATGTCTAGATGCAGGCGAGTGGGAAAAAATGATAGCTATACAATATGTAGTACACCTCATATTATGCAAGAATTTATTATTATCATACCATATTTTAGAAAAGGTCCGTATCTTATCGTAATAGAGAAATGGTTCATACATAATTCACATAAAGTGAAGTTAGGGTCTCTTTGAGACTAGACGCGAGGGTGTATGCATCTTCACGCTTGAACATAAAATCCATTGTCCAGGCAAGATCAGTTGCCTTCTCTTTATGCACCATTTGATGATTATTGTGAAGGCGTTCGTGGACAATGTCCATCCATGCTTCTTCAATTATCACCCTGAGCTTTGCATTGGCTCCTGCTACCGTGATCCTGTGCTCTTTTGTGCAAGTTTGCACCGTGGATACCACATGCTCTGATTTTTGTTCTCGCTACAAAATAAAAACAAACAACATGATTAATTAGATGAGGTTTCATCATAATTGATGCGTGTATAGAATATAGATATAATTATTATTAGCATATATGGAGACCGCAAGTGTCCAACTCGAGTGCTGCTCATGCATAGGTTCCTCAGGAGGTGAAAATTATCCTGTCTGTCGGTTCACTACCTCTGTGATCCCTCACTGCTGCCACCACTGTCGGCTGCCATGATGACATCAAGGTAGTTCTCTAGGTTTTGGATCCTATATAGAAGGGCGCTCATCATGGGAGTTGGCTGGTCGCATAGTGGTCAACAAGCGAAGGGACGTAGTGGCATGACAGGTAGACAACCACAATGTGGTGTCTTGTTTGGGTTGCTAAGTTGTCACTTGTTGTTGAGACCTGAAACAAGATCGTCATTCTAGGTCTTATAAGTTCCATGGTGGGATGGTGTGCCTTCTCTATCCTTGGCATTATGCACGGTGTGGTGTTGGGGAAGACACTCAGATCGTGTTTTAGCGATGGATGGATGATCACTAGCCAGTGTTGGGTGGTGGATGGTGGCTAGATCTAACCAAGTCTCATCGGGAATATGGCGATATAGATGTGGTTGTGCAGATGGTGATGGGCAGTACTTAAATCTAGCTAGCATGTTCTAAGCTTCATTCATTCCAAGGGGTTCGAACGGGTTTAGGGATGACACACTCTGGCAAAAGCTTCTCTTCGATGGGGGGCAATGCAAACGAGGATGGCACTTGTGGAAATCTTTCTACTCCACGGAGACATTGTTCAACGATCATTTCTTCACATCCACTTAATCATTGTCGGTTAGATATGAGCTAACCTCGATGGGTGATGCGTTAACAAAGCCCCTCCCCCGCGTCGTCCCGATTTGGCGACACGGGGGAAACGCCACTGTTGGTGACTCCCGAGCCTTCCTATCCTTCTCTCGTCTTGCCGCTGCCTGAGGGGACCACTCGCAAAGCTCGGGCGGGATCCTATGAGATTGGCAACAGGGCATCTCATCTCGTGGCAGCCCACTTAGATCTAGGCAGCTTCGTGGGGTCCCGATGGCATGTTCCTCGTCCATCATGCGGCTGCTCCAAGTCGGCAGCGAGTTGGGCGCTCATGAGCGTGCAGTGTTGCCGCAAGGTCGGCTCACGTCCTACAGCCGCGTGGGTTCATCTTGGCCCATATGAGTCTGCGGGAAGGTGTGCTGCATGACCGTTGTGCTGCTAGAGACCATGGTGGTGCCTGCGGCCAGCTAGGCAGAGGGGGGCTGGATCGGGGTGGCGTGTGGACCTGCTGTCGTGATGCTTATGGTGGCGATCCTCGGGCTCTTTTCGCATCATGGCAACGTCCTACAAGATCACTCCTCCTCAATATGGTCATCGACGTGTTCCGGAATTGCTGCAAGAGATCTTGCACAGGATATGTGGATCAAACATAATCCAGTCGTGCATGTCCATATCACCCTACGAGGTTCTGAGGCCGTAGCGCGAAGCTCTGTTGGTTCATGACACCTTGGGACATGTTGGCTTCTCAATTTCTATGGTGAAGACAGTGCACAACCAATGAAAGTTATATCCTAGGTTTTTACCGTGAAAGTCACAACTCTTAGGAGCAGCAGTGGTAAGTGGAGGCGGCAGTTTTGGTAGAACTTGGCTTAAAATTATTAGTTGTGGCATCAGATTTGCGTGTTCTTCTAACAAGCGGCTATGTGTCCTCGCAGTGCTTATTTGGTTATGTCGCACTCTTTTCCCAGTTTAACTGTGTGCTTCATGTTGTCTAGTTTTGCACAAATTTCCATGATTCAACCTTAGTTGAGTTGTGTGGTTCATGTGGTCTTGGCCTAGTTTAGCTGGTGATATGTGAGATTTTCATCCTAATTTGCCTCATAAACTAGACCAATCTCTAAAATAATATGTCTATATGGAAGGGCACGCACACCCTTCCATCTGATGAGGTTCTGTAAGAAAAGGATAATGTTGGTATATTAGTACACAAATTTTGGATTAAGTGACTACTAGAAGAATTTATTTTATAAGAAAATACATGTTTACAACATTAAAATACGGAGAGAGTTTGTACCTCATGTGACACCATGTCATTGCCAATGCGCCCAATTATGCATACACATCTTACTATTTTTGGATATGTTAAAGCCCACTCAAGAACCTCCTTTGTAGTCACATTTCCCATTGAAATAAATACAAGGCTTATTATGTGCATACATGCACTGCTGCCCACCGATATTTGCAGATGCTCTTCAACACTAGTTGGTACATAGTGTTCATCACGCCATTTCACCTCGGCATGATAGCATTTTGCGACGTCGATTACCTAAGCAATGTTAAATTTAAGGTGAAATATGCATGGAGAATGTTTGGCCTTTATAGTTGCAGACTATCGGATAATAACTCAGAAAGCATAAATAATATAATTTTAAAACTTATACATACTCAATGAGAAATTTTATTGGTTGATGCTTAGTAAATTTGCAAGCTTGACCATTACATCAGCATGTATACTAGGATAATTACTTTTCTGGTATACATCTATTTTTTGGCTAATTTGGTACGATTTTGAGAAACACGTACCAGTTCTTTTACCAATTCGGCATTCTTATTTTTTTGACGCTTTAACTCCTCCTCAAAATCATTTGTAGTGTTAAGTATATTGATGTATAATGCCTTCAAGTGTGCCGGTAATTGCTCAGCGGCTTGTTCATCCCACCTGTATTTCAGGCAAATTAGTGCTGAGTTATAAATAAATACATACATACATAAATAAAAATGATAATAAACTGAATAATTTTGCATTTATATTATGATGAAAAATATTTAGATTATTGTATAAATTTTTTGAAAAAAAATTGGTTGGTGAAACTTAATTTATTTTGGGACCCAACCATTTAGATGGATAACTTGAAGGCAATTTATCAGTGCAACTTTCGACACGATGTTTTATTTTACGTTTATGCATCATCTATGATCAAGGTATTGATACAAAAAAGGTATATAATTAAATATTGTTGAGTATTTTTGTAAACATAGGCAAATAGGAAGTAAATATCAGGAACTGATTTGGTAATACCAGCCAAGACGAAATGGGTTCGCTGGGCCCCAGCCTGACGGCAGCCTGCTACCACCCTTTTAGTCCCGGTTTACAATACCAACCGAGACTAAAGGTGACAAATGAACCGGGATAAATGGTGGCCGTGCACCTGTCCGCTCCTAGCCTTTGGGACCGATACTAATGATCACATTAGTCCAGGGACGAAACCTAACCGGGACTAATGCTGCAGACGAAAGATCTGTTTTCTACTAGTGCAAATAGAATTTGGAATTTCTTAAGGGAAACAAGAGTATGGACTGGCATGGCAAGTTTTACCATATCGGGATTATTTACAAAATAATGATAATTGCAAATGTGTAGTGAATTCATCATGTGTGAGCTATGAGAAGTATTTATATGTGGCATGTATTAAGTTGTAAGGGCTATGTAGAACAGTCTCTACCGACTTACAAGAGTTTGCTACGACATGACACTGCTTCTACTATAATGAAAATTCAAATAATATATTACGAATTTGGCTTAGTACACTGTCGGCGGTAAATGAGTACTGTAACTTGGAGATGCAATGTTCGTAGCGATATTTTCTTAGGGTGCTTTTTGCTAACATTTTTTTATAGGAAACTTCATACATGATAAAAGATTTTGCATTCCTTCTCTTGATGCAAGGTTGGTAACACACCATCCAGAAAAGAAAAACAAGGTGAACATACCGTTCCATTGCTGCCGTGAAGGTATTGCTTTCTTCTGTGGTACTATAGTTGTCATAGAAGTCATCAAATAATGATATAAATATGTTCAGTTTTGTAAGAATTACACGTGAATATGAATGTTGCGGCTCATAGACAACTCCAAGTACCCAAAAATGCATCTCCACTATTCTGTCTCGTGCAAATTGTAGATCTGTTTGTGACTTAAGGTCTTTCCACCAACTGCAAATTAATAGAAATATGTATTAGTGGAAGCTATAATATTTAAATAGTATTTTTCCGTCATTGGACACCGATAAATCCCAAGCTTCCGGATTTTACTTATATTTTAGTTAGTCTTCTTACATCGTAAGAGTTTTCAACTACTTGCAGTAGATTGTTTGCAAAATGTTGAAGTCAAGCTTAGCAAGCTCCAATATGTCCTCGTCTCGCGTAGCCTTTTTCTCGTACACCGGGATGTAACGTCTAGTTTCCACTCTCTTGACTCTCCTGAAAATGGGTGTTTTCAGTGCACACCGAACCTCTTCTGCCAACTGTGGTTCTAGATGTTCTAGCATGCACTGCAGACGGCTGTTGGTGAAGATAATAGCATCATCCAACACTTCTTCCCCACGAGTCCTAAGATATGATGCATTATATAGTGCCAACAACGAGTCCGCATCATTGCTTACAAAGTTTCCTCGATCATCTCTGAACTTCATAAACACATCTGCATGAGCAAGTAAATATTGCATATATCATGGCTTATAGACAATATCTAATAGTTAAATTAACATAATAGTACATATATGTAGGATTGAACAGCTGTGATGGTGAATTGGTGATTATACCAGGTGAGACGTGGTACCCATGCGTCCTCAGCAAGTAGAACCGTGCTGCTGTTGTGCGCAGATCGTCACTCGAGCCTTGATCGTCAGCATGTATTCCACGAAGTAAGTCTTGGATCTCCTTACCGAAGTGATAGGCCACACCAGTCCGCTGCAGCGTGTCGATAAGCTCCATCTTCATAGGTAGATCGCAAGAAGATCCGGCGGCCAAGATGGATTTTCTCACTCGTTCCTTCTTGATACTTGCCATCTCCGTCATTGCCAAATACTGCAAGGCAGGTAAACGTATGTCATCTTGGAAATTTGTGAGAGGTAAGAGTGCATGCTCGGGTTCAAGAATGTTTCAAAATTCTGAAAACGTTCATACATGAACACATTAGCATACTACATTTGCCTATGTGTATTCGGTAATACTATTGGTGCAGGGACAGAAACTAAGGGAACTTTTACTTTTTCTGAAAGAAAAACAAATTGTTAACTACCTGTGATTGAGTGCATGGGTTGTGGTTCAGGAAGAAATGACCCCAGATGCTGGGGATGTAATGTCGTCGGGGCTCGTGCAGGTCAGCAGTAACCACGTTTGAGCCATTAGCAGGAGCAGCCATGATAGAAAGCTTGTTTTGCTTTAATGGGAATGGATGGGAATGGATTCTTTGATGAAGTGCAGTGCTACCTTAGGTTCTTCGTGTGTGTGTGTGTGTGTATATATATATATATATATATATATATATATATATATATATATATATATAGAAAGGACGAAGGAAGTACGTAGGATCTACGCCACCACAAAAGTAATACTCTACCTGTACACTATACAAACTGTGGGGACATACACATAAAAGTTCGACTCTCACTGATTGCAGCAGCTGCATGCATATGTTTTGAATGATGTCTGTGCGGAAGATAAAGTTTCATGTGGGCACAAAGATAGACATGATACCCTACAAGGGAGCCCAATGAGTCACGGAACTATTGGTTTGACATGTTTCGAGACTATGGTGCATGTATATCACAAGGATTCATCACGAGGCCATAGTACTCTAAAATTTCTAAAAATTATATTCACGTTCGTGTTCCATGACTGATAACCCTTATAGGCAGCATGGATTATCTGGGTGTTTGCGAATTCTCACGGAAAATCACAAAAAGGTCGGTGCAAAAAAAATTGTTGACAAAATAGAAATTTTTTCGAGCATCGATATTCTGAGGTCAAAATATATGTTATTTTCTTCACAAAGTTCTGTTCACAGTTCACGATATAAACATGTACTTCCTTCGTTCCAAAATAAGTGTCGTTGATTTAGTACAAAATTTATACAAATTTAGTATTAAACCTACGATACTTATTTTGAGGCAGAGGAAGTATGTTATTAAACCTACGATACTTATTTTTGCATCTTGAACATTCATATATACATGGTACAACATTCAAGGATTTTACAGCCAGCCGGCCCGGAACCACCATAGTATGCATGTGCCGGTGTGCGTCATCACTGCTATGATCATACACTTCAACAGTGAAGCACGACGGTCTACAAAAATATGCGATGGTTCTATCGAAGTTGAGGTCGGCAAAATTGTCTGTCTTGTCTACGATTTTGAAGTCCCTGACATAAGCAACTTTTTATGTCCTTTTTACTGTAACATCCTTGCTGCTCATCTACCATGGGTATGCCAGAATTGTTGGACCTGAAACTTATCCACCAAACATTCCCATGCCACCTTAATTGTTCAAGGCTATGAAGAGGGGACTCAAACAATATCCTATGGTGGTTGTCCTAATTATTAACCACAAATATTTTGTCCTTTTGTCCTAAAAATAAATATCATAAACAAAATAATATATGAGCAGATATTGAAAAGTACCATATGTCCAAACTGTGTAATAAATGGTATCAAAGCACAGGTGTCTGAAAATAAATTATGATGGACTCACTGACGGTCAAACATGATTTTCATGTTAGAACATTGGTGTTAGGGGGGCACATGGTGATAGTGTGTGAGGGAAAGATTTGTTTTATTTAGTCCTAAGTCGATTGTAGGAGAAGACATACAGTGGCAGAGACAGGGGGACCAGCAAGGGCCCTGCCCCCCCCCCCTAACAACATGAATTTGCTACCAAATTACTGAGGAACAATGCAGAATTAGAGATCCTTTCGTCTCAGGTGACACGGGATATAGTACTGTGAAGGAATCCTGGAATGAAAGTCAGGACAGTATATTTTTGTCCTTTCTTCTCTTTCTGGTGTTTTATTTTCATTTTCTGTTTCCCTTTTTTCCACCTTTTCCCTTTAATTCTATATTTCTCTACTTCTTGTTTTGCTATTTCTTATTATCTTTTGGCATTTCCTGATTTATTTCATTTTAAATTTTTGTACTAACTTCTATTTAGAATATAGTTATTTATTTTTAGTTTCATATTTGTTTTTATTTTAAATACATGAACTGTTTTTCTAGTCACAAACATTTATTTTCGTACATATGGACATGTTGCCCAGTGATACATAAATATCCTTTCTGAGATTTGTGAACCTCTTTCTATAGTCATGAGCAATTCTTCTAGAATACTTGAACTATTTCAAATAGGAATTAAAAAATTAATTATAACACAAAATATTATTATCTACTTTATGTAGCATTTTTCATTAGTGTCGTGAATATTTTATTTAGTATTCATCAACAAGTCTCACAACCTTATGAACAAAATTTAAAATCAAATGGATTCTTTTGTTCGCCTTGATTTGATTTTCCGTAATGGGGCTAAATCATTTTGGGCTTGTAGTCTTCCGTGTGTACTCGTTGATATGGGGATTCCCTCCACAAAAACAAAAAATAAATGATATGCGGCTCACATATGGGCTTGTAGTTAATATGAGCCCTCTTCGGCAAAAATAATAATGATATGAGGCCTCACAATTTATTTTTTCCGTGTAGGGGTGTATTTGCAGGGCTGGGTGGACCCAGAGTTGTTTTCTTAGATTTGGCCAGCTATTTTGGATGGCCTGAGATATAGTGGTGCAAGGTCTAATCAGGAGGATAGGTAATGATGAAACAACGGACATATGTGGCGACAACTGGATTCCAGAGCAAATATGAAGAGGTCATTTACTTCTCTGTTACCACAGCTACCTCTTCCTGGAACGAGCATTTAGTCTGGTTAGTCTTTACTAGCAAAAGGGCCCATGCGTTGCAACGGGGAAAAAAAACAATCTTCAATGATGATGATCACATTATGTCGGGGTGCTGGTCCACTGGACCTAAGTTCGAAGACTTCTCGTATGCTATGGAGATTCGCCGGCAGTCATGTGTAGCGGCGACGACGGCGGCACGTCCGCGGCTCATTCCGGCGGATGCAGCAGTTCAATGGCCCCTTAGGATCTTCGTTGTAATTTTTTTATCTTTGTGGGGAGCTACTTTGTATCTTGTTGGGATTATTAATAGATCTGTGGGCCTGTTGGCAAAGAAAAACATGATAAATGATGATAAATGATGTTGCACAAAAAATAAAGGTGGTGTGATTTCTTTGTGTGCTCAAGATGTTTCTAAAAATCTTTATGGACACAATTTAAACAATGTGAAAATTAGCATTAAGCCATTTGTTGACATAAATGGTGAAGGAAACGCATACAATAGGCAACCTAAATGTAATTTCAGAAACAAGCAACATGGAAGATAATAGCATATTTTAAAATCTACATATTTTCCTAATGAATTTTTGTATGTAATATGTTAGATTTAGAACTGATATTTGAAAGATATGAATATATTTAAAAAGGTATATGAATCTGCCCGATACCGCCCATCAACTATGGATTCGTAGAGAAAAGGGATGAAAGGGGTTCCTACCTCCTTCCAAGGTTAATCATTTGTTAATACTGAAACTAATGTGCTTGCTAAACAGGTGTCTAGTATTGATTTATGTATGGATAATAACTATGAGGAACAGAAGGATATTATTCAGGATTTAGTTCTTGGAGAGAGTCTTAGATGTTTGGAATTTGCTGATGCTAACCCTGAAACTGTGTTACCTGATGATCTTTACACACCTATACATAATAAGGAAAGGGGTTCTCCCATGGTTAAAGTGGATGATGCCGCTAGATCAAATGGCGCTGATGATCTAGATGATTTCTGCCCAAATCTAAGACAGTCTAGAAGGCTTTGTAGCCTATATCACCCCTTTAAAATTTCATGATAGGAGCCTTTTGGAATATTAGAGGTCTACCCAAATCTGATGGTTTCTTAGAGTTAATTTAGTGGACTTTGTTGGTTTCTTTGAAACATAGAAAGAGAATATTGATAACAATACACTGAATACCATTGCTTGTAATAACAGTTTTACTTGGCACCAATTATCTCCCTGAGAACAGCGGGGGTGTCCTTGTGGGCATGAATAATGATGTGTATGAGGTTATTGGTTTTGTCATGTAACATCCCAAAATTATAAATTTTGGAATGTTAATATAATTATTAGATTGATTGTTTGTTTGTTTGCTGAGTGACTGAAACTTGTGTGAAATTTGAAACTTTTTGAAACTTTTGAATGAGAGGGAATAAAATGACTTTCCCCTTCTCCGGTGAATTCAAATTCAAGCTTTTAAAAGCAACGAGAGAAGATGACATGACTTCTTCAACTATGAATAATTTGAACGGAGATGTTTGCATTTGAATTCTTTTCCATTCGTTTTCTTCGTGCAAGAAATGCCGGGGAATACATTTTAAAGAGCGGAGGAACATGACCCTCAAATACCCGGGCAATTTTGATTGTTATTTGCACCCTCAAACTTAGAGGATCATTTGAAAATTATTTGCAAAAAGAAATAATGCTTTTAGGGATTTTTGGAAAACCATTTTTTTCTGAAGTTTTTATTTTTGCCATGGAAAAATGTCCATCATTTATATTTTATTTTTCTGATAATTTTAGTATATAGAAACTCTTTATTCCGAATTGATTTGATTTCCTTTTTAACGTTTTAGTTTCCTAATTTTAAAAATAGGAAAGAAATTGTTTCTATTAGGAATAGGAGGTGGCCCATTAAGACTTTCCTTTCACTGGCCCAACAAGAGATCATCTTCTTCCTCCTTTCCTCTCCACGTGACAGAAACTTGCCATCCATGGAGAGGAGAATCCCGACCTCCGGGATTCGCGAAGCTCATTCCTTCCCGGCGCCTCCCGTCGCCTCTATAAGAAGCCCCACGCCCTCCTTGTTCCATTCCCGTCGAAAAGTTCACCTCTAGTCGCCCCTAGCTCGTGCCCCACCTCGCCGGAGTCGTCGTTGGAAACTCACCGGAGAGCACCAACAGGAGCTTCCCTCTCCACCTCGCCGGCCCCTCCACCTCTCCTCCCTCGCGGCACCCCCTCCTCCACCGCCGCCACCCCTCCACCTCGCCCCCCTCCTCCTCCCCTCGCCATAACCCCTCCCCATCGCCCCTGCTTCCCCATTGCCAGGAGCAGCAGCTTCTCCCACCTCGCCCCCTACAGCCCACCCCTCCACCCTCGCCCCCCTCCCCTCCCAGGAGTACCCCCACCCTCGCCCCCTCCCCTCCCAGGAGTACCCCCACCCTCGCCCCCCTTCCCCACCCCCGCCGGCCCCTCCCCTCCCCACCGGCGACCCCCCACCGGAGCACCTCCTCCCCCCATCGGCCATACAGCCACGGGAGCAGCACCCCAGCCGAGGTAAGGCCCCTCCCTCCTTTCTTTTTTGTTCATGTTTTGTTTTAGCCCTTAGATCCTATTTAGAAGGCCTAGATTAGATCACTAGATAACCTTTCGGTTTAGTTTAGAAAACCAACGGTTCTTTTGTTCACTTAAGATTTAGCCAGTGATTTTGCTAGCCTTAGGACGTTTGCTCCAAACCGAGAAACAAACACCCACCCCAGCCACTAGCAACTTGCCACGTGTACCCCAATAGCTAGCTAGTTATCTCCAGTTTTTTCCGTCTAAATAGCAAAAACAGAAACTTTCAATCTTGTTTTGACCACAACGTTTGATCCCGACGTCCAATGACTTTGATTATTTTTCCAGTAGCTCAAAAATTTCCTGTAGTTTTTAAAAACATATATTTTGTCTATGTTTGAAATTTGTAAATATAAGTTAGAGCAGATTTAGTTTAAACCTTGTTTTGCCTATTCCAGGAGTTTGAAAAATGATTTTGAGTTGATTCTTTTTGCTACTGTTTTCTAGTGATAAAATCTTACTGTGGTAAAACATTTAGATTTGTTTGAGTATTTTAGCTCACTGTTTCATGTGAAACAATTTCTGTTTCACCGCTTTTCGGTTTTCGGCTAATTCATTTTCTACTTTTGTTTTAAAATACTTTCTTTATTATTTCAGAAACATTATTATTGTTTTGGTTATGTTAGTTAACAGTAGTTTTGCAACAAGTTCTTATTTTAGTTTTTATTTGTTTTCACCGTTGTTTCAAAATCCCGTTTGGGAATACTTTCAAAAAGTTCTATGAAAAATACTTTATTTTATCTTAGTTAAACTTATAACTTAGTTCTTTGTTATTATTTTCTGTTAGACAAAATTATTTAGTGTTTGTCATAGTAGAAGACTCTTTAGTTCTATTTGAAGTTTCTTTCGGTTTCTCATTCGCTTTCTCTCTTTTGTTTGATTGCTAGAATGATTGCTAGTATGAGTGCTTATGTGAATGTTATGTTTGCTATATAGATTTCATCGGAGAGTGACGAGTAGTCTATCAAGTTATTTTCTCGAGAAATTCTTCTTCGTCAACATCACAGGCAAGTCACTTTGATCATACTTTCACCTATGTTTTATGCATTGTAGTTCTACCATCCTATGCCCAATTGCATGCTGCCTAGGTACTTGGAAACTTTAGTCTAGTTGTGGTATCATGTGGTAGGAACACAACAACCCCGATACTTGGCCCCGGGACGATAATTTCTTAATGCTATGCTTGAGTAGACGGGTTATCGGTTGAGTGTATACCACGAGAGATGCGAGATTGATATAATAATCAAGACCGGACTAAGACAAGATTTTCAAGACCTCGGACGCAATGCAACACTGGGTGAAGGACGGTTGATCGGCTCCCTGGAAAACCCAGTGGATGCCCGGGATGCTGGAGAGGCCATGTCATCCTGCGGAAAGCTTCACCCAGGCTCAAAGAGACGGACGGATATTTTCAAGACCCAAGGCTTACCTGCACAGCCACAAGTCATTATGGGCTCTGGCTTGGTTGGACAACGCGGCGACTCTGGACAGGCGGTGCTAGCAGATGTAGACGAACGGTAGGAATGGATGGGCACCGACAGGGATTCAGAGGGACCCGTTGAAAGACCATGTTTTGATCATCCGGTCTTCAAACATCTTGAAGTGCGAGGACATGCTCGGAGGCGATCAAATCTTGTGGGGAACGTGTGCAAAACTCTGCAGAGTACTCAAACCTAATCGATTAGCCGTGTCCACGGTCATGGACGACTTGAGCCAAAGGAACTGAAGTTATCTGGATTTCTCAACACCATTAAATATATTTGATGAGGGTAATTATTGACAACTCGGGTACGAGAACTGGTTGGCGGAACCATCTCGTTAACAACAAACATTGTACTAACATTTTGCTTTCAACCCTCTTGTTGTAGGATAAAACTGGCTTTATGGAAAACTTAGCTCCACCGACCAAATATGCATGTAGAGATAGTTGATTATGACTTTACCCCTCTCTTATGTGACTTGCCGGCATATTCAATATGCTGACCTACACGGCTGCAACGTCTTATGTTGCAGATATTATTCTTCGACGAGTAAGAGTACGATTCAGGGTTACGGTCTACACTCAACTTGTCGTTGGTGTTTATTGGGACTCCACTCCCTTGACCGCTTCCGCTGAGATAATTAAGGTATATATCAGTTTTACGCTATTTACATGTGATTGCACTTTGATATATACATTGATGTACTGTGTGTGCCAGCATACTGATCCAGGGATGGCACAGAAACACAGAGGCTTGACTCGTCTTGAGTCGGGTCGCTACAGAGATGGTATCAGAGCACATGTTGACTGTAGGACGTGACCCTAGAAACTGGAAATTTCTTAGGATAGGATCTCTCAAAGAAATTATTTTCAACTACACCTTTTTCATAAAACGTTCTCTCTCACCTCAAATAGTTAGACAATGCCCTTTCCCTTTTGACCACATGAAGGATCAACCGACTCCCACGTCATAGTAAAGAGGATTTCACCACGTGTTTGAAGAATTGAAGCTACACCAATTGAAGACTCTCAAGACCTGAAGAACTCGAAGACCCTGAAGTGTCCGAATAATTATATGACCATTAGAAGTCCAAACCCCTTTTATGTACCCACGTTAGATACGATGAATTGTGAGCTGTCATTGGTGTGTGTTTTCCGACGGCCACAAATAAATCTATTCGCAAAAATATTGTTTGTATTGTGTGTATCTCCCTCCCTCTCTTACCCGTCTCATCCCCAACACCTCAACCCTACCAGATGGAGTATGAAGCTGGACTTGTAGTCTCTGGACCAATGACCCAGCTGGAAGCTGAGATATGGATTTAGAACATGGAGAACCACTTCGGGAGCAACTTGATCTCAAGGAAGTATTAAGTGGAACACGCTCTCCGGTACTTTACCCGAAGTGTTGCAATCTGGTGGAAAATGCACCATGCCATACAAGGATTTAGTGGAGCAGAAAGTTGGGAAGAATTCAAGAAGACTTTGTTAAGATCTCGTCTCATTCGGAAGTGCTATGATAATCCGAAGGAGAAGACTTGTGCATGCAAGATCTGTGGAGAAATAGGACACACCCAGGAAGAACACACGGATGGATGCACTCATTGTGATGAAAATCACCCAGCTGAGGAGTGCCCAAGTAGTCAGGTGACTTGTTTCTTATGTGAAGGAACCACCCACTACCCATCTCAGTGTCACATTTTACCCCAAGGTGCAACAAGTTGTCAAGCAGCAGAAAGATGCAGTGAAGGAAACACTCAAGAAAAAGATTCTAGAAGAACCTGTGATGATTGAAAATATTGAAGACCCTGATGGACAAGGTCTGACCAGATTTTTCTCCAATGCATGCTACTCATGTGGAGAAGAAGGACATTATTCACAGGACTGCACAAAGAGAAGCCAAGAGTATCTGGGATACTTCCCGTCGGAAGAAGTGGAGTTTGATCCACTTGAAATGAAAGAACTGGCCAAGAGTATCAATGAGAACTAAAAAAGAAAAGTAAAAAATGGAAGAAAAGAAGAACTAAAAAGAAAATAAGCGAAAAAGGAGAAAAAGAATAAAGGAAATTTTGAGATTTTGTTTGAGACAAAACGAAATGCGACCACTCGGGCGACCCCCTGTGCGTGCCAGCGACTGACAAAAAGAAAAATGAAATCTTTTAATGTATCTACTTTTTGGAAAATTGTAAGCGTTTTTTTAATGTTTTTATCCATTGATATTTTTTCCTGAACAATTTGTTTTCTTTTATTCACTATTTTCCAAAATATATTTTAATATTTTTGTAATATTTTTGTAATATTGAAAACTTTTTGTATACAGATTGAAAAAAAATTTAGATGGATGGTATGTTTTTTAATATTGCATGTTGAACATTCATAAAATGCATATTGAACAATTTTAAATACACCAAGACCATTTTTAAACACACATGGAACATTTAAAAAAACAATCTTAATCCTTTTTTTAATTTCATACATCTTTGTTATATGTCATAACTATTTCTCATAATGGTGAGCAGCAGTTTTTATATTTAAAGAACATTTTCGTAAATGTTATAAGATATATTTTGAAATGCCTGAAAATTTTATAAATGCCAAGATTTTTTGAATTGTATGACCATATTTTTTTAATTAAGCAAATGTTTTGGTAATTTCATAAATATTTTTACAGAATATCAGGACCAAATTTTAAAATTCGAAATATAGCACACATTATTATAAATTGTACGACCACTTTAAAACATTGCACAAACAATATATATATAAGTACGAAAATGAAATCAACAGAAAATAATTGCTTCAATGTTTTACGTATACGAACGAAGTCATCGGAGCACTATAATATAGTCATAGACACACCCATTTGGCGCGGCAAGCAGCTGACGCGCTAGGCCTCAAAATGTCGGTGCGATCTAAAGCATCGACATTTCCTATTTGGCGCGGCAAGCGCCAGTTAATGTGCATTCTGTTAACTGGCGCCTGTAGCATTCTTAAATGGACGCGCTAGACCTCAAAATGTAGCATTCTGTTAACTGACGCCGGGTGACGGACTTTTTCTTAAAAATTCTATGAACCATTTTGAATCTTGATGATTTTTTATTAAATTTTCACGAATATTTTTTCAAATTGATGAACTTTTCTATGAAAATCGATGAACCTTTAAATTTTATAATTTTTTTGCATATTGATCAAGATTTTTAAAAATGATGAACATCTTTTTGAAAATGGATGATTGTTTTCAAAATTGATAAACTTTTTTAGGATCTATTATTTTTATCAAAGTTAAGTAAAATTTTAAAAAAACATGAACCTTTTACAACTTTCACGACTTGTTTTCAATTTTAATGAACTATTTTACAAATTGATGAACCTTTTTTATAGAAATGAACTTTTTTTCAAATGGATGAACTATTTTATTTAAACATGTAAACCTTTTTTATTATATATGTTTATTTTCTAACAATATCAACATAAGAAAAACAGAACAAAAAAACTGGACAGCTCGCATGCGTGCTAGTGGGCCGGTCTAGGACAGCGACGCTAAACATCGGAAATAGGAGCTCCCTAAAACGTCGGTGTAGATAGCCAAGCTACTACAGGACCTAAACCGGGTAACGTTTTGGAGGTTCTTAAACCGGGCAATCTTTTTCATATTGTCTTTTTACTGGCTTTTCTATTTGTTTTCTATTTTAAAATAAGTAAAAAATTTAAAATATTGCAGTTCAATATTTTCAGATTCATATTTTAATAAATTGAAATTTAAAATAATAAATGTTCACGGCTATAAATAACACATTCTAAAAAATATTTTAAAAACAAATCACCAGTTATAAAGCTTAGTTCGTGTTTTCAAAACATGTTCTAATTTAACAAAAACATGTTTTTATCAATTGTTCTGAAATTTCTTTAAGATTATAGAATATAAAATATTTGTGACACTTTGTAAATTTACTTTCAATTTTTACAAAATGTTCTTGGTTTCAGAAAAATCTTGACGCTTATAAAAACAGTTAACATTATAAATAAATGAAAATTTAAAACATTCACCAGCTGTAATGTTTTGTTACTTTTTGAAAATATGCTCGAAATTTTTGAACGTATTAGTGTATTCTGAATTATTCTATATTTTCCTAAGAAAACAATCGAACTTCAAAAAGTGGTGACACTTTAAAAAATGTTTAGATTTTTCAAAAAAAAATCTTGGTTTCTAAACTGTTCTTTTTTAAAATAATCAAAATTTTAAATTTTGGTGACACATTTGAAAAAAATGCTTGTAATTTGCCAATTGAGTTTCGTTTTTCAAAAATCATTTGAAATGTCAGAAATAGTTCACAATTTTCAAAATGTCGTTTTTCTTTTTTAATATGATTGCATTTTTTTAAAATTGTCTCGACACTCCTGTGTGCAAAGTCCCTGCCATGGCAAAAATTGTTCTAGAGAGTTTTCGAAAGAGTGCAACAACTTGACTGTTAATGCCTAATATAGGGTTTCCCTACGTGGTAAAGTCTTGAGTCAAAACAACATATGATGGATTAAAGTCTAGAGCACATTGGCCCCTGCGCAACTTGTAAAAGAGCCTATCTGACTGTTCCGGCATGACTGGCGCGAGAAGAACTAGGATGGGACCGGTGACCGCGAATCCGCGGGCCTGGAGCCGCCATGTCGCGGCCGCTAGCCGGGCATGGGGCAGACCTAGTTCAATTCAAGGGTTTTCACTTCAATACCCATTACGTTTGGCACAAATCTTAGTATACATGATGTATTTCACGTGGATATATGGGGAAATGAATTAGGCACATGAAAAAATGGCTACCAAACAGACTAGTCCACCTCTATATTCTCCTCACCACCCAACATGGCCCAAGTCGCCTAAATCGTTGCTGCAGGAGGCACCCACTTCGCTAAAAGAACCCGAAATCATTAATTGAGGAGTATTTAAAAAATATTAATGATGCACTACATGTGCATCACTTGTGGCAACCTGTGAGTTTTTCTTTTTTTCATATATTCGTATTTTTAAAACGTTTTATCACTTAAACCGTGCGTCGAAATCTTGAACCGTTTCCATCATTGAATTCCTCGTGCTGAGATCTTCAAAACTAGATCCCATATTAATAGGTTTTAACGAACTTTTTCTTCACAAAAAAACACGGACAAAAAACCAAAGGGAAAAATCGTGCCTCTCCGAGAAGGAAAAAACATGTTTTTCTTTTTGGTTTCCCCTTGCCTTTCGTGGAAGCAAACCTGTGCCTCTCGCAAAAGCAAAACCGTGCCTCTAACGGAACTAAAAAACAAAGAACATGTTTTTTCGTATCAAAGAGGCACGACCGTGCCTCCCGCGAAAGCAAATTTGTGTTTTTTGCAGAAGCAAAACCGTGCCTCTTGCAAAAGAAAAAGAAACAGAAAAAACATTTTTCCCGTTTTCGAGAGGTATGGTCATGCCTCTCGCGAAAGCAAATCCGTGCCTCTCGCGGAAGTAAAACCGTGCCTCTCGCGAAAGCAAATCCGTGCCTCTCGCGGAAGTAAAACCGTGCCTCTCGCGAAAAAAGAAAGAAAAAACAAAATCAAAAAACGTATTTTTTTCCATTTTCGAAAGGCACGGCCGTGTCTGTCGCGAAAGTAGAACCGTGCCTCTCGAGCCTCTCGGAAGCAAATTCTTACCTCTCGTGCAAGATAAATCATGCTTTTTGAGAAAGGAGAAAAACGAGGGTTTTCGCCAAAAAATGTTTTGTTGTCGAAAGGCTAAGAAAGACCTTGGGTAGGGCAGAGCTGCTCGCTATCTTTTGCTCGTTGACGCTCTCTTGATAAAACTGTTGGTGAACGTCGCATGGGAAACAAAAAATTTCCTACGCGCACGAAGACCTATCATGGTGATGTCCATTTACGAGAGGGGATGTGTGATCTACGTACCCTTGTAGACCGTACAGCAGAAGCATTAGTGAACGCGGTTGATGTAGTGGAATGTCCTCACGTCCCTCGATCCGCCCCGCGAACCGTCCCGCGATCAGTCCCACGATCTAGTGCCGAACGGACGGCACCTCCGCGTTTAGCACACGTACAGCTCGACGATGATCTCAGCCTTCTTGATCCAGCAAGAGAGACGGAGAGGTAGATGAGTTCTCCGGCAGCGTGACGGCGCTCCGGAGGTTGGTGGTGATCTTATCTCAGCAGGGCTCCGCCCGAGCTCCGCAGAAACGCGATCTAGAGGTAAAACCGTGGAGATATTGTTGGGGAACGTCGCATGGGAAACAAAAATTTTCCTACGCGCACGAAGACCTATCATGGTGATGTCCATCTACGAGAGGGGATGAGTGATCTACGTACCCTTGTAGACCGTACAGCAGAAGCGTTAGTGAACGCGGTTGATGTAGTGGAACGTCCTCACGTCCCTCGATCCGCCCCGCGAACAATCCCGCGATCAGTCCCACGATCTAGTACCGAACGGACGGCACCTCCGCGTTCAGCACACGTACAGCTCGACGATGATCTCGGCCTTCTTGATCCAGCAAGAGAGACGGAGAGGTAGAAGAGTTCTCCGGCAGCGTGACGGAGCTCCGGAGGTTGGTGATGACCTTGTCTCAGCAGGGCTCCGCCCGAGCTCCGTAGAAACGCGATCTAGAGGAAAAACCGTGGAGGTATGTGGTCGGGCTGCCGTGGAAAAGTCGTCTCAAATCAGCCCTAAAACCTCCGTATATATAGGTGGGAGGGAGGGGACCTTGCCTTGGGGCTCAAGGAGCCCCAAGGGGGTCGGCCGAGCCAAGGGGGGAAGGCTCCCCCCCCCAAACCGAGTTGGACTTGGTTTGGTGGGTGGGAGTCCTTCCCTTCCTTCCCACCTCCTCCTTTTTTTTTCTCTTGATTTTCTCTTCTTGGCGCATAGGGCCCTTTTGGGCTGTCCCACCAGCCCACTAAGGGCTGGTGTGCCACCCTCAAGGCCTATGGGCTTCCCCGGGGTGGGTTGCCGCCCCGGTGAACTCCCGGAACCCATTCGTCATTCCCGGCACATTCCTGGTAACTCCGAAAACCTTCCGGTAATCAAATGAGGTCATCCTATATATCAATCTTCGTTTCCGGACCATTTCGGAAACCCTCGTGACGTCCGTGATCTCATCCGGGACTCCGAACAACATTCGGTAACCAACCATATAACTCAAATACGCATAAAACAACGTCGAACCTTAAGTGTGCAGACCCTGCGGGTTCGAGAACTATGCAGACATGACCCGAGAGACTCCTCGGTCAATATCCAATAGCGGGACCTGGATGCCCATATTGGATCCTACATATTCTACGAAGATCTTATCGTTTGAACCTCAGTGCCAAGGATTCATATAATCCCGTATGTCATTCCCTTTGTCCTTCGGTATGTTACTTGCCCGAGATTCGATCGTCAGTATCCGCATACCTATTTCAATCTCGTTTACCGGCAAGTCTCTTTACTCGTTCCGTAATACAAGATCCCGCAACTTACACTAAGTTACATTGCTTGCAAGGCTTGTGTGTGATGGTGTATTACCGAGTGGGCCCCGAGATACCTCTCCGTTCACACGGAGTGACAAATCCCAGTCTTGATCCATACTAACTCAACTAACACCTTCGGAGATACCTGTAGAGCATCTTTATAGTCACCCAGTTACGTTGCGACGTTTGATACACACAAAGCATTCCTCCGGTGTCAGTGAGTTATATGATCTCATGGTCATAGGAATAAATACTTGACACGCAGAAAACAGTAGCAACAAAATGACACGATCAACATGCTACGTCTATTAGTTTGGGTCTAGTCCATCACGTGATTCTCCTAATGACGTGATCCAGTTATCAAGCAACAACACCTTGTTCATAATCAGAAGACACTGACTATCTTTGATCAACTGACTAGCCAACTAGAGGCTTGCTAGGGACAGTGTTTTGTCTATGTATCCACACATGTAAATGAGTCTTCATTCAATACAATTATAGCATGGATAATAAACGATTATCTTGATACAGGAATTATAATAATAACTATATTTATTATTGCCTCTAGGGCATAATTCCAACAGTCTCCCACTTGCACTAGAGTCAATAATCTAGCCCTCACATCACCATGTGAATTACATTGTAATAAATCTAACACCCATACAGTTCTGGTGTTGATCATGCTTTGGCCGTGGAAGAGGTTTAGTCAGCGGGTCCGCTACATTCAGATCCGTGTGCACTTTGCATATATTCACGTCCTCTCCCTCGACGTAGTCGCGGATGAGGTTGAAGCATCGTTTGATGTGTCTGGTCTTCTTGTGAAGCCGTGGTTCCTTTGCTAAGGCAATGGCACCCGTGTTATCACATAACAAGGTTATTGGATTCAGTGCGCTTGGCACCACTCCAAGGTCCGTCATGAACTGCTTCATCCAGACACCCTCCTTAGCCGCCTCCGAGGCAGCCACGTACTCCGCTTCACATGTTGAATCTGCAACGACGCTTTGCTTGGAACTTTACCAGCTTACCGCACCCCCATTAAGAATAAATACGTATCCGGTTTGCGACTTAGAGTCGTCCGGATCTGTGTCAAAGCTTGCATCGACGTACCTTTTATGGCGAGCTCTTCGTCACCTCCATACACGAGAAACATCTCCTTAGTCCTTTTCAGGTACTTCAGGATATTCTTGACCGCTGTCCAGTGGTCCACTCCTGGATTACTCTGGAACCTACCTGCCATACTTATGGCCAGGCTAACATCCGGTCTAGTGCACAGCATTGCATACATGATAGAACCTATGGGTGAAGCATAGGGGACGGAGCGCATATGCTCTCTATCTTCATCAGTTGCTGGGCACTGAGTCTTACTCAATCTTGTACCTTGTAAAACTGGCAAGAACCCTTTCTTGGACTGTTCCATTTTGAACCTTTTCAAAACTTTATCAAGGTATGTGCTTTGTGAAAGTCCTATCAGGCGTTTTGATCTATCCCTATAGATCTTAATGCCTAGAATGTAAGCAGCTTCTCCTAGGTCCTTCATAGAGAAACTTTTATTCAAGTAATCTTTTATGCTCTCCAAAAACTCTACGTTGTTTCCAATCAGCAATATGTCATCCACATATAATATTAGAAACGCCACAGAGCTCCCACTCACTTTCTTGTAAATACAAGATTCTCCAACCACTTGTATAAACCCAAATGCTTTGATCACCTCATCAAAGCGTTTGTTCCAACTCCGAGATGCTTGCACCAGTCCATAAATGGATCGCTGGAGCTTCCACACCTTGTTAGCATTCTTAGGATTGACAAAACCTTCGGGTTGTATCATATACAACTCTTCCTTAAGGAAACCGTTAAGGAACGCCGTTTTGACATCCATCTGCCAGATTTCATAATCGAAAAATGCAGCTATTGCTAACATGATTCTGACGGACTTAAGCATCGCTACGGGTGAGAATGTCTCATCGTAGTCAACTCCTTGAACTTGTGAAAAACCCTTTGCCACAAGTCGAGCTTTATAAACGGTCACATTGCCGTCAGCGTCCGTCTTCCTCTTAAAGATCCATTTGTTCTGAATAGCCTTGCGGCCTTCAGGTAGTACCTCCAAAGTCCACACTTTATCTCATACATGGATCCTATCTCGTACTTCATGGCTTCTAGCCATTTGTTGGAATCTGGGCCCACCATTGCTTCTTCATAATTTGCAGGTTCATTGTTGTCTAACAACATGATTGACAAGACGGGATTACCGTACCACTCTGGAGCAGCACGTGGTCTCGTCGACCTGTGTGGTTCGACAGAAACTTGAACTGGAGTTTCATGATCATCATCATTAACTTCCTCCTCAACCGGCGTCGCAACGACAGAGGTTTCCCCTTGCCCTGCGCCACCATCTAGAGGGATGAGAGGTTTGACAACCTCGTCAAGTTCTATCTTCCTCCCACTCAATTCTCTCGAGAGAAACTCCTTCTCGAGAAAAGCTCCGTTTTTAGCAACAAATACTTTGCCCTCGGATTTGAGATAGAAGGTGTACCCAACTGTCTCTTTTGGGTAACCTATGAAGACGCACTTTTCCGCTTTGGGTTCCAGCTTTTCAGGCTGAAGCTTTTTGACATAAGCATCACATCCCCAAACTTTAAGAAACGACAACTTTGGCCTTCTGCCATACCACAGTTCGTATGGTGTCGTCTCGACGGATTTTGATGGTGCCCTATTTAAAGTGAATGCAGCTGTTTCTAATGCATAGCCCCAAAACGATAACGGCAAATCAGTAAGAGACATCATAGATCGCACCATCTCTAATAGAGTACGATTACGACGTTCGGACACACCATTACGCTGTGGTGTTCCAGGCGGTGTTAACTGTGAAACAATTCCACATTGTCTTAAGTGAGCACCAAACTCGAAACTCAGATATTCACCCCCACGATCAGACCGTAGGAACTTGATCTTCTTGTTACGATGATTTTCAACTTCATTCTGAAATTGCTTGAACTTTTCAAATGTTTCAGACTTGTGCTTCATTAAGTAGACATAACCATATCTACTCAAATCGTCAGTGAAGGTGAGAAAATAACGATATCCGCCGCGTGCCTCTACGCTCATCGGACCACACACATCGGTATGTATGATTTCCAACAAGTCACTTGCACGCTCCATTGTTCCGAAGAACGGAGTTTTAGTCATCTTGCCCATGAGGCATGGTTCGCACGTGTCAAGTGAATCAAAGTCAAGTGACTCCAAAAGTCCATCGGCATGGAGTTTCTTCATGCGCTTTACACCAATATGACCTAAGCGGCAGTGCCACAAAAATATGGCGCTATCATTGTTAACTCTAACTCTTTTGGTCTCAATGTTACGTATGTGTGTATCGCTATCAAGATTCAATATGAACAATCCTCTCACATTGGGTGCATGACCATAAAAGATGTTACTCATAGAAATAGAACAACCATTATTCTCTGACTTAAAAGAGTAACCGTCTCGCAATAAACAAGATCCAGATATAATGTTCATGCTCAACGCAGGCACTAAATAACAATGATTCAAGTTCATAACTAATCCTGATGGTAACTGAAGTGAAACTGTGCCGACGGCGATTGCATCAACCTTGGAACCATTTCCTACGCGCATCGTCACTTCATCTTTCGCCAGCCTTCGTCTATTCCGTAGTTCCTGTTTCGAGTTGCAAATATGAGCAACAGAACCAGTATCGAATACCCAGGCACTACTACGAGAGCCGGTTAAGTACACATCAATAACATGTATATCAAATATACCTGATTTTTCTTTGGCCGCCTTCTTATCTGCCAGATACTTGGGGCAATTGCGCTTCCAGTGACCCATACCATTGCAATAGTAACACTCCGTTTCAGGCTTAGGTCCAGCTTTGGGTTTCTTCGTCGGATTGGCAACAGGCTTGCGGCTCTTCTTCGAATTACCCTTCTTGCCTTTGCCGTTTCTCTTGAAACTAGTGGTCTTATTCACCATCAACACTTGATGCTCTTTACGGAGTTCAGACTCTGCGACTTTCAGCATCGCAAACAACTCGCCGGGAGACTTGTTCATCCCTTGCATGTTGTAGTTCAACACAAAGCCTTTATAGCTTGGCGGCAGTGATTGATGGATTCTGTCAGTGATAGCCTCTTGCGGGAGTTCAATCCCCATCTCAGCTAGACGGTTTGAGTACCCAGACATTTTGAGCACGTGTTCACTGACAGACGAGTTTTCCTCCATCTTGCAAGCATAGAATTTATCGGAGGTCTCATACCTCTCGATCCGAGCGTTCTTCTGAAAGATAAACTTCAACTCCTGGAACATCTCAAATGCTCCATGACGCTCAAAGCGATGTTGAAGTCCCGGCTCTAAGCCATACAAGACTGCACATTGAACTATTGAGTAGTCCTCCTTACGTGCTAACCAAGCGTTCTTAACATCCTGATCAGCCGTAGCGGGTGGTTCATCTCCTATCGCAGCATTAAGGACATAATCCTTCTTCCCAGCTTGTAAGATTAACATAAGATTACGAGCCCAGTCTACAAAGTTGCTTCCATCATCTTTCAACTTAGCTTTCTCTAGGAACGTATTAAAATTCAGGATGACTGTAGCGTGAGCCATGATCTACAACACAAATATATTCAAAGTGGACTTAGACTATGTTCAAGATAATTAGAGTTTAACTTAATCAAATTATTTGCTAAACTCCCACTCAAAAAGTACATCTCTCTAGTCATTTGAGTGGTTCATGATCCACTTACACTAGCTCAAGTCTGATCATCACGTGAGTTGAGCATAGTTTCAGTGGTAAGCATCCCCATGCTAATCATATCATCTATATGATTCATGATCGACCTTTCGGTCTCATGTGTTCCGAGGCCATGTCTGCACATGCTAGGCTCGTCAAGCTTAACCCGAGTGTTCCGCGTGCGCAACTGTTTTGCACCCGTTGTATGTGAACGTTGAGTCTATCACACCCGATCATCACGTGGTGTCTCGAAACGATGAACTGTAGCAACGGTGCACAGTCGGGGAGAACACAATTTCGTCTTGAAATTTTAGTGAGAGATCACCTCATAATGCTACCGTCATTCTAAGCAAAATAAGGTGCATAATGTTGGAATTATGCCCTAGAGGCAATAATAAATATAGTTATTATTATAATTCCTGTATCAAGATAATCGTTTATTATCCATGCTATAATTGTATTGAATGAAGACTCATTTACATGTGTGGATACATAGACAAAACACCGTCCCTAGCAAGCCTCTAGTTGGCTAGTCAGTTGATCAAAGATAGTCAGTGTCTTCTGATTATGAACAAGGTGTTGTTGCTTGATAACTGGATCACGTCATTAGGAGAATCACGTGATGGACTAGACCCAAACTAATAGACGTAGCATGTTGATCGTGTCATTTTGTTGCTACTGTTTTCTGCGTGTCAAGTACTTATTCCTATGACCATGAGATCATATAACTCACTGACACCGGAGGAATGCTTTGTGTGTATCAAACGTCTCAACGTAACTGGGTGACTATAAAGATGCTCTACAGGTATCTCCAAGGTGTTAGTTGAGTTAGTATGGATCAAGACTGGGATTCGTCACTCCGTGTGAACGGAGAGGTATCTCGGGGCCCACTCGGTAATACAACATCACACACAAGCCTTGCAAGCAATGTAACTTAGTGTAAGTTGCGGGATCTTGTATTACGGAACGAGTAAAGAGACTTGCCGGTAAACGAGATCGAAATAGGTATACGGATACTGACGATCGAATCTTGGGCAAGTAACATACCGAAGGACAAAGGGAATGATATACGGGATTATATGAATCCTTGGCACTGAGGTTCAAACGATAAGATCTTCGTATAATATGTAGGATCCAATATGGGCATCCAGGTCCCGCTATTGGATATTGACCGAGGAGTCTCTCGGGTCATGTCTACATAGTTCTCGAACCCGCAGGGTCTGCACACTTAAGGTTCGACGTTGTTTTATGCGTATTTGAGTTATATGGTTGGTTACCGAATGTTGTTCGGAGTCCCGGATGAGATCACGGACGTCACGAGGGTTTCCGGAATAGTCCGGAAACGAAGATTGATATATAGGATGACCTCATTTGATTACCGGAAGGTTTTCGGAGTTACCGGGAATGTACCGGGAATGACGAATGGGTTCCGGGAGTTCACCGGGGGGGGGGGGCAACCCACCCCGGGGAAGCCCATAGGCCTTGAGGGTGGCACACCAACCCTTAGTGGGCTGGTGGGACAGCCCAAAAGGGCTCTATGCGCCAAGAAGAGAAAATCAAGAGAAAAGAAAAAAAGGAGGAGGTGGGAAGGAAGGGGGACTCCCTCCCACCAAACCAAGTCCAACTCGGTTTGGGGGGAGTCCTCCCCCCTTAGACTCGGCCGACCCCCTTGGGGCTCCTTGAGCCCCAAGGCAAGGTCCCCTCCCTCCCACCTATATATACGGAGGTTTTAGGGCTGATTTGAGACGACTTTTCCACGGCAGCCCGACCACATACGTCCACGGTTTTTCCTCTAGATCGCGTTTCTGCGGAGCTCGGGCGGAGCCCTGCTGAGACAAGGTCATCACCAACCTCCGGAGCGCCGTCACGCTGCCGGAGAACTCTTCTACCTCTCCGTCTCTCTTGGTGGATCAAGAAGGCCGAGATCATCGTCGAGCTGTATGTGTGCTGAACGCGGAGGTGCCGTCCGTTCGGTACTAGATCGTGGGACTGATCGCGGGATTGTTCGCGGGGCAGATCGAGGGACGTGAGGACGTTCCACTACATCAACCGCGTTCACTAACGCTTCTGCTGTACGATGTACAAGGGTACGTAGATCACTCATCCCCTCTCGTAGATGGACATCACGATTATAGGTCTTCGTGCGCGTAGGAAAATTTTTGTTTCCCATGCGACGTTCCCCTGCAGTGGCATCATGAGCTAGGTTCATGCGTAGATGTCTTCTCGAGTAGAATACAAAAGTTTTTGTGGGTGGTGATGTGCGTTTTGCTGCCCTCCTTAGTCTTTTCTTGATTCCGCGGTATTGTTGGATTGAAGCGGCTTGGACCGACATTACTCGTACGCTTACGAGAGACTGGTTTCATCGTTACGAGTAACTCCGTTGCTCAAAGATGACTGGCAAGTGTCGGTTTCTCCAACTTTATTTGAATCGGATTTGACCAAGGAGGTCCTTTGATGAGGTTAAATAGCAACTCATATATCTCTGTTGTGGTGTTTGCGTAAGTAAGATGCGATCCTACTAGATACCCATGGTCACCACGTAAAACATGCAACAACAAAATTAGAGGACGTCTAACTTGTTTTTGCAGGGTATGCTTGTGATGTGATATGGCCAATGATGTGATGTGATATATTGGATGTATGAGATGATCATGTTGTAATAGAAATATCGACTTGCACGTCGAAGGTACGGCAACGGGCAGGAGCCATAGGGTTATCTTTATACTAACGTGTGTGCTTGCAGATGCGTTTACTATTTTGCTAGGATGTAGCTTTAGTAGTAATAGCATGAGTAGCACGACAACCCCGATGGCAACACGTTGATGGAGATCATGGTGTGGCGCCGGTGACAAGAAGATCGTGCCGGTGCTTTGGTGATGGAGATCAAGAAGCACGTGATGATGGCCATATCATGTCACTTATGAATTGCATGTGATGTAAATCCTTTTATGCACCTTATTTTGCTTAGAACGACGGTAGCATTATGAGGTGATCTCTCACTAAAATTTCAAGACGAAATTGTGTTCTCCCCGACTGTGCACCGTTGCTACAGGTCGTCATTTCGAGACACCACGTGATGATCGGGTGTGATAGACTGAACGTTCACATACAACGGGTGCAAAACAGTTGCGCACGCGGAACACTCGGGTTAAGCTTGACGAGCCTAGCATGTACAGACATGGCCTCGGAACACATGAGACCGAAAGGTCGATCATGAATCATATAGATGATATGATTAGCATAGGGATGCTTACCACTGAAACTATACTCAACTCACGTGATGATCGGACTTGAGCTAGTGTAAGTGGATCATGAACCACCCAAATGACTAGAGAGATGTACTTTTTGAGTGGGAGTTTAGCGTATAATTTGATTAAATTAAACTATAATTATCTTGAACATAGTCTAAGTCCACTTTGAATATATTTATGTTGTAGATCATGGCTCACGCGACAGTCATCATGAATTTTAATACGTTCCTAGAGAAAGCTAAGTTGAAAGATGATGGAAGCAACTTTGTAGACTGGGCTCGTAATCTTAAGCTAATCTTACAAGCTGGGAAGAAGGATTATGTCCTTAATGCTGCGTTAGGAGATGAACCACCCGCTATGGCTGATGAGGATGTTAAGAACGCTTGGTTAGCACATAAGGAGGACTACTCAATAGTTCAATGTGCAGTCTTGTATGGCTTAGAACCGGGACTTCAACGTCGCTTTGAGCGTCATGGAGCATTTGAGATGTTCCAGGAGTTGGAGTTTATCTTTCAGAAGAACGCCCGGATCGAGAGGTATGAGACCTCCCATAAATTCTATGCTTGCAAGATGGAGGAAAACTCATCTGTCAGTGAACATGTGCTCAAAATATCTGGGTACTCAAACCGTCTAGCTGAGCTGGGGATTGAACTCCCGCAAGAAGCTATCACTGACAGAATCCTTCAATCACTGCCGCCAAGCTATAAAAGCTTTGTGTTGAACTACAACATGCAAGGGATGAACAAGTCTCCCGGCGAGTTGTTTGCGATGCTGAAAGTCGCAGAGTCTGAACTCCGTAAAGAGCATCAAGTGTTGATGGTGAATAAGACCACTAGTTTCAAGAGAAACGGCAAAGGCAAGAAGGGTAATTCGAAGAAGAGCCGCAAGCCTGTTGCCAATCCGACGAAGAAACCCAAAGCTGGACCTAAGCCTGAAACGGAGTGTTACTATTGCAAGGGTATGGGTCACTGGAAGCGCACTTGCCCCAAGTATCTGGCAGATAAGAAGGCGGGCAAAGAAAAATCAGGTATATTTGATATACATGTTATTGATGTGTACTTAGCCGGCTCTCGTAGTAGTGCCTGGGTATTCGATACCGGTTCTGTTGCTCATACTTGCAACTCGAAACAGGAACTGCGGAATAGGCGAAGGCTGGCGAAAGATGAAGTGACGATGTGCGTAGGAAATGGTTCCAAGGTTGATGCAATCGCCGTCGGCACAGTGTCACTTCAGTTACCGTCAGGATTAGTGATGAACTGAAATCATTGTTATTTAGTGCCTGCGTTAAGCATGAACATTATATCTGGATCTTGTTTATTGCGAGACGGTTACTCTTTTAAGTCAGAGAATAATGGTTGTTCTATTTCTATGAGTAACATCTTTTATGGTCATGCACCGAATGTGAGAGGATTGTTCATATTGAATCTTGATAGCGATACGCATATACATAACATTGAGATCAAAAGAGTTAGAGTTAACAATGATAGCGCCATATTTTTGTGGCACTGCCGCTTAGGTCATATTGGTGTAAAGCGCATGAAGAAATTCCATGCTGATGGACTTTTGGAGTCACTTGACTTTGATTCACTTGACACGTGCGAACCATGCCTCATGGGCAAGATGACTAATACTCCGTTCTCAGGAACAATGGAGCGTGCAAGTGACTTGTTGGAAATCATACATACCGATGTGTGTGGGCCGATGAGCGTGGAGGCATGCGGCGGATATCGTTATTTTCTCACCTTCCCTGACGATTTAAGTAGATATGGTTATGTCTACTTGATGAAGCACAAGTCTGAAACATTTGAAAAGTTCAAGCAATTTCAGAGTGAAGTGGAAAATCATCGTAACAAGAAGATCAAGTTCCTACGGTCTGATCGTGGGGGTGAATATCTGAGTTTCGAGTTTGGTGCTCACTTTAGACAATGTGGAATTGTTTCACAGTTAACACCGCCTGGAACACCACAGCGTAATGGTGTGTCCGAACGTCGTAATCGTACTCTATTAGAGATGGTGCGATCTATGATGTCTCTTACTGATTTGCCGTTATCATTTTGGGGCTATGCATTAGAAACAGCTGCATTCACTTTAAATAGGGCACCATCAAAATCCGTTGAGACGACACCATACGAACTGTAGTATGGCAAAAGGCCAAAGTTGTCGTTTCTTAAAGTTTGGGGATGTGATGCTTATGTCAAAAAGCTTCAGCCTGAAAAGCTGGAACCCAAAGCGGAAAAGTGCGTCTTCATAGGTTACCCAAAAGAGACAGTTGGACACACCTTCTATCTCAAATCCGAGGGCAAAGTATTTGTTGCTAAAAACGGAGCTTTTCTCGAGAAGGAGTTTCTCTCGAGAGAATTGAGTGGGAGGAAGATAGAACTTGACGAGGTTGTCGAACCTCTCATCCCTCTGGATGGTGGCGCAGGGCAAGGGGAAACCTCTGTCATTGCGACGCCGGTTGAGGAGGAAGTTAATGATGATGATCATGAAACTCCAGTTCAAGTTTCTGTCGAACCACGCAGGTCGACGAGACCACATGCTGCTCCAGAGTGGTACGGTAATCCTGTCTTATCAATCATGTTGTCAGACAACAATGAACCTGCGAATTATGAAGAAGCAATGGTCGACCCAGATTCCAACAAATGGCTGGAAGCCATGAAGTCCGAGATAGGATCCATGTATGAGAACAAAGTGTGGACTTTGGAGGTACTGCCTGAGGGCCGCAAGGCCATTCAAAACAAATGGATCTTTAAGAGGAAGACGGATGCTGACGGTAATGTGACCGTTTATAAAGCTCGACTTGTGGTAAAGGGTTTTTCACAAGTTCAAGGAGTTGACTACGATGAGACTTTCTCACCCGTAGCGATGCTTAAGTTCGTCAGAATCATGTTAGCAATAGCTGCATTTTTCGATTATGAAATCTGGCAGATGGATGTCAAAACGGCGTTCCTTAACGGTTTCCTTAAGGAAGAGTTGTATATGATACAACCCGAAGGTTTTGTCGATCCTAAGAATGCTAACAAGGTGTGCAAGCTCCAGCGATCCATTTATGGACTGGTGCAAGCATCTCGGAGTTGGAACAAACGCTTTTATGAGGTGATCAAAGCATTTGGGTTTATACAAGTGGTTGGAGAATCTTGTATTTACAAGAAAGTGAGTGGGAGCTCTGTGGCGTTTCTAATATTATATGTGGATGACATATTACTGATTGGAAACAACGTAGAGTTTTTAGAGAGCATAAAGGATTACTTGAATAAAAGTTTCTCTATGAAGGACCTAGGAGAAGCTGCTTACATTCTAGGCATTAAGATCTATAGGGATAGATCAAAACGCCTGATAGGACTTTCACAAAGCACATAGCTTGATAAAGTTTTGAAGAGGTTCAAAATGGAACAGTCCAAGAAAGGGTTCTTGCCAGTTCTACAAGGTACGAGATTGAGTAAGACTCAGTGCCCAGCAACTGATGAAGATAGAGAGCATATGCGCTCCGTCCCCTATGCTTCAGCCATAGGTTCTATCATGTATGCGATGCTGTGCACTAGACCGGATGTTAGCCTGGACATAAGTATGGCGGTAGGTTCCAGAGTAATCCAGGAGTGGATCACTGGACAACGGTCAAGAATATCCTGAAGTACCTGAAAAGGACTAAGGAGATATTTCTCGTGTATGGAGGTGACGAAGAGCTCGTCGTAAAAGGTTACGTCGATGCAAGCTTTGAAACAGATCCGGACGACTCTAAGTCGCAAACCGGATACGTATTTATTCTTAATGGGGGTGCAGTAAGCTGGTGCAGTTCCAAGCAAAGCGTCGTAGCAGATTCTACATGTGAAGCGGAGTACGTGGCTGCCTCGGAGGCGGCTAAGGAGGGTGTCTGGATGAAGCAGTTCATGACGGACCTTGGAGTGGTGCCAAGCGCACTGAATCCAATAACCTTGTTCTGTGATAACACGGGTGCCATTGCCTTAGCAAAGGAACCACGGCTTCACAAGAAGACCAGACACATCAAACGATGCTTCAACCTCATCCGCGACTACGTCGAGGGAGAGGACGTGAATATATGCAAAGTGCACACGGATCTGAATGTAGCGGACCCGCTGACTAAACCTCTTCCACGGCCAAAGCATGATCAACACCAGAACTGTATGGGTGTTAGATTTATTACAATGTAATTCACATGGTGATGTGAGGGCTAGATTATTGACTCTAGTGCAAGTGGGAGACTGTTGGAATTATGCCCTAGAGGCAATAATAAATATAGTTATTATTATAATTCCTGTATCAAGATAATCGTTTATTATCCATGCTATAATTGTATTGAATGAAGACTCATTTACATGTGTGGATACATAGACAAAATACTGTCCCTAGCAAGCCTCTAGTTGGCTAGTCAGTTGATCAAAGATAGTCAGTGTCTTCTGATTATGAACAAGGTGTTGTTGCTTGATAACTGGATCACGTCATTAGGAGAATCACGTGATGGACTAGACCCAAACTAATAGACGTAGCATGTTGATCGTGTCATTTTGTTGCTACTGTTTTCTGCGTGTCAAGTATTTATTCCTATGACCATGAGATCATATAACTCACTGACACCGGAGGAATGCTTTGTGTGTATCAAACGTCGCAACGTAACTGTGTGACTATAAAGATGCTCTACAGGTATCTCCGAAGGTGTTAGTTGAGTTAGTATGGATCAAGACTGGGATTTGTCACTCCGTGTGAACGGAGAGGTATCTCGGGGCCCACTCGGTAATACAACATCACACACAAGCCTTGCAAGCAATGTAACTTAGTGTAAGTTGCGGGATCTTGTATTACGGAACGAGTAAAGAGACTTGCCGGTAAACGAGATTGAAATAGGTATACGGATACTGACGATCGAATCTCGGGCAAGTAACATACCGAAGGACAAATGGAATGATATACGGGATTATATGAATCCTTGGCACTGAGGTTCAAACGATAAGATCTTCGTAGAATATGTAGGATCCAATATGGGCATCCAGGTCCCGCTATTGGATGTTGACCGAGGAGTCTCTCGGGTCATGTCTACATAGTTCTCGAACCCGCAGGGTCTGCACACTTAAGGTTCGACGTTGTTTTATGCGTATTTGAGTTATATGGTTGGTTACCGAATGTTGTTCAGAGTCCCAGATTAGATCACAAACGTCACGAGGGTTTCCAGAATAGTCCGGAAACGAAGATTGATATATAGGATGACCTCATTTGATTACCGGAAGGTTTTCGGAGTTACCGGGAATGTACCGGGAATGACGAATGGGTTCCGGGAGTTCACCGGGGGGGGGGGGGCAACCCACCCCGGGGAAGCCCATAGGCCTTGAGGGTGGCACACCAGCCCTTAGTGGGCTGGTGGGACAGCCCAAAAGGGCTCTATGCGCCAAGAAGAGAAAATCAAGAGAAAAGAAAAAAAAGGAGGATGTGGGAAGGAAGGGGGACTCCCTCCCACCAAACCAAGTCCAACTCGGTTTGGGGGGGAGTCCTCCCCCCTTGGACTCGGCCGACCCCCTTGAGCCCCAAGGCAAGGTCCCCTCCCTCCCACCTATATATACGGAGGTTTTAGGGCTGATTTGAGACGACTTTTCCACGGCAGCCCGACCACATACCTCCACAGTTTTGTCTCGTAGATGGACATCACCATGATAGGTCTTCGTGCGCGTAGGAAATTTTTTGTTTCCCATGCGACGTTCCCCAACACATAAAAGGATTAACATCACATGCAATTCATAAGTGACATGATATGGCCATCATCACGTGCTTCTTGATCTCCATCACCAAAGCACTGGCACGATCTTCTTGTCACCGGCGCCACACCTTGATCTCCATCAACGTGTTGCCATCGGGGTTGTCGTGCTACTCATGCTATTACTACTAAAGCTACATCCTAGCAAAATAGTAAACGCATCTGCAAGCACAAACGTTAGTATAAAGACAACCCTATGGCTCCTGCCGGTTGCCGTACCATCGACATGCAAGTCGATATTTTCTATTACTACATGATCAACTCATACATCCAATATATCACATCACATCGTTGGCCATATCACATCACAAGCATACCCTGCAAAAACAAGTTAGACGTCCTCTAATTTTGTTGTTGCATGTTTTACGTGGTGACCATGGGTATCTAGTAGGATCGCATCTTACTTACGCAAACACCACAACGGAGATATATAAGTTCCTATTTAACCTCATCCAAGGACCTCCTCGGTCAAATCCGATTCAACTAAAGTTGGAGAAACTGACACTTGCCAGTCATCTTTGAGCAACGGGGTTACTCGTAGCGATGAAACCAGTCTCTCGTAAGCGTACGAGTAATGTCGGTCCAAGCCGCTTCAATCCAACAATACCGCGGAATCAAGAAAAGACTAAGGAGGGTAGCAAAACGCACATCACCGCCCACAAAAGCTTTTGTGTTCTACTCGAGAAGACATCTACGCATGAACCTAGCTCTGATACCACTGTTGGGGAACGTCGCATGAGAAACAAAAAATTTCCTACGCGCACGAAGACCTATCATGGTGATGTCCATCTACGAGAGGGGATGAGTGATCTACGTACCCTTGTAGACCGTACAGCAGAAGCGTTAGTGAACGCGGTTGATGTAGTGGAACGTCCTCACGTCCCTCAATCCGCCCCGCGAACAATCCCGCGATCAGTCCCACGATCTAGTACCGAACGGACGGCACCTCCGCGTTCAGCACACGTACAGCTCGACGGTGATCTCGGCCTTCTTGATCCAGAAAGAGAGACAGAGAGGTAGAAGAGTTCTCCGACAGCGTGACGGCGCTCCAGAGGTTGGTGATGACCTTGTCTCAGCAGGGCTCCGCCCGAGCTCCGCAGAAACGCGATCTAGAGGAAAAACCGTGCAGGTATGTGGTCGGGCTGCCGTGGAAAAGTCGTCTCAAATCAGCCCTAAAACCTCCGTATATATAGGTAGGAGGGAGGGGACCTTGCCTTGGGGCTCAAGGAGCCCCAAGGGGGTCGGCCGAGCCAAGGGGGAAGGCTCCCCCCCCCAAACCGAGTTGGACTTGGTTTGGTGGGTGGGAGTCCTTCCCTTCCTTCCCACCTCCTCCTTTTTTTTCTTTTCTCTTGATTTTCTCTTCTTGGCGCATAGGGCCCTTTTGGGCTGTCCCACCAGCCCACTAAGGGCTGGTGTGCCACCCTCAAGGCCTATGGGCTTCCCCGGGGTGGGTTGCCCCCCCCGGTGAACTCCCGGAACCCATTCGTCATTCCCGGCACATTCCCGGTAACTCCGAAAACCTTCCGGTAATCAAATGAGGTCATCCTATATATCAATCTTCGTTTCCGGGCCATTCCGAAAACCCTCGTCACGTCCGTGATCTCATCCGGGACTCCGAACAACATTCGGTAACCAACCATATAACTCAAATACGCATAAAACAACGTCGAACCTTAAGTGTGCAGACCCTGCGGGTTCGAGAACTATGCAGACATGACCCGAGAGACTCCTCGGTCAATATCCAATAGCGGGACCTGGATGCCCATATTGGATCCTACATATTCTACGAAGATCTTATCGTTTGAACCTCAGTGCCAAGGATTCATATAATCCCGTATGTCATTCCCTTTGTCCTTCGGTATGTTACTTGCCCGAGATTCGATCGTCAGTATCCGCATACCTATTTCAATCTCGTTTACCGGCAAGTCTCTTTACTCGTTCCGTAATACAAGATCCCACAACTTACACTAAGTTACATTGCTTGCAAGGCTTGTGTGTGATGTTGTATTACCGAGTGGGCCCCGAGATACCTCTCCGTCACACGGAGTGACAAATCCCAGTCTTGATCCATACTAACTAAACTATCACCTTCGGAGATACCTGTAGAGCATCTTTATAGTCACCCAGTTACGTTGCGATGTTTGATACACACAAAGCATTCCTCCGGTGTCAGTGAGTTATATGATCTCATGGTCATAGGAATAAATACTTGACACGCAGAAAACCGTAGCAACAAAATGACACGATCAACATGCTACGTCTATTAGTTTGGGTCTAGTCCATCACGTGATTCTCCTAATGACGTGATCCAGTTATCAAGCAACAACACTTTGTTCATAATCAGAAGACACTGAATATCTTTGATCAACTGGCTAGCCAACTAGAGGCTTGCTAGGGACGGTGTTTTGTCTATGTATCCACACATGTAAATGAGTCTTCATTCAATACAATTATAGCATGGATAATAAACGATTATCTTGATACAGGAATTATAATAATAACTATATTTATTATTGCCTCTAGGGCATAATTCCAACAGATATGTGGTCGGGCTGCCGTGGCAAAGTTGTCCCAAATCAGCCCTAAAACCTCCGTATATATAGGGGGAAGAGGGGGAGCCTTGCCTTGGGGCTCAAGAGGCCCCAAGGGGGTCGGCCGAGCCAAGGGGGGAAGGTCTCCCCTTCCAAACCAAATCCAACTTGGTTTGGAAGGTGGAGTCCTTCTTCCCTTTCCCACCTCCTCCTTTTTTTTCTTTTCTCTTTGATTTTCTTCCTATGGCGCATAGGGCCTTCTTGGGCTGTCCCACCAGCCCACTAAGGGCTGGTGCGCCACCCCCAAGGCCTATGGGCTTCCCCGGGGTGGGTCCCCCCCCCCCCCCGGTGAACACCCGGAACCCATTCGTCATTCTCGGTACATTCCCGGTAACTCCGAAAACCTTCCGGTAATCAAATGAGGTCATCCTATATATCAATCTTCGTTTCCGGACCATTCCGGAAACCCTCGTGACGTCCGTGATCTCATCCGGGACTCCGAACAACATTCGGTAACCAACCATATAACTCAAATACGCATAAAACAACGTCGAACCTTAAGTGTGCACACCCTGCGGGTTCGAGAACTATGTAGACATGACCCGAGTGACTCCTCGGTCAATATCCAATAGCGGGACCTGGATGCCCATATTGGATCCTACATATTCTACGAAGATCTTATCGTTTGAACCTCAGTGCCAAGGATTCATATAATCCCGTATGTCATTCCCTTTGTCCTTCTGTATGTTACTTGCCCGAGATTCGGTCGTCAGTATCTGCATACCTATTTCAATCGCGTTTACCGGCAAGTCTCTTTACTCGTTCTGTAATACAAGATCCCGCAACTTACGCTAAGTCACATTGCTTGCAAGGCTTGTGTGTGATGTTGTATTACCGAGTGGGCCCCGAGATACCTCTCCGTCACACGGAGTGACAAATCCCAATATCGATCCATACTAACTCAACTAACACCTTCGGAGATACCTGTAGAGCATATTTATAGTCACCCAGTTACGTTGCAACGTTTGATACACACAAAGCATTCCTCCGGTGTCAGTGAGTTATATGATCTCATGGTCATAGGAACAAATAATTGACACGCAGAAAACAGTAGCAACAAAATGACACGATCAACATGCTACGTCTATTAGTTTGGGTCTAGTCCATCACATGATTCTCCTAATGATGTGATCCCGTTATCAAGTAACAACACTTTCCTATGGCCAGGAAACCTTGGCCATCTTTGATCAACGAGCTAGTCAACTAGAGGCTTACTAGGGACAGTGTTTTGTCTATGTATCCACACAAGTATTGTGTTTCCAATCAATACAATTATAGCATGGATAATAAACGATTATCATGAACAAAGAAATATAATAATAACTAATTTATTATTGCCTCTAGGGCATATTTCCAACAGTCTCCCACTTACACTAGAGTCAATAATCTAGTTCACATCACCATGTGATTCCAACGAATCCAACACCCATATAGTTATGGGGTCTGATCACGTCTTGCTCATGAGAGAGGTTTTAGTCAACGGTTCTGAAATTTCTCAGATCCGTGTGTTCTTTACAAATCTTTATGTCATCTTATAGATTCTGCTACTATGTGCTATTCGGAAATACTCCAAATATCTACTCTACTATACGAATCCGTTTCACTACTCATAGTTATTCGGATTAGTGTCAAAGCTTACATCGACGTAACCCTTTATGACGAACTCTTTAACCACCTCCATAATCGAGAAAAATTCCTTAGTCCATCAGTTACTAAGGATAAATTTTGACCGCTGTTAGTGATTCAATCATGGATCACTCTCTGTACCTCTCAACAGACTTGCTGCAAAGCACACATCAGGTGCGGTACTCAGCATGGCATACTTTAGAGTCTACGGCTAAGGCATAGAAGACGACCTTCGTCTATTCTCTTTATTCTGCCATGGTCGGGTTTTGAGTCTTACTCAAATTCACACCTTACAACGCAACCAAGAACTCCGTCTTTGCTGATCTATTTTGAACTCCTTCAAAACTTGTCAAGGCATGCATCTTGTTGAAACTTCCATTAAGCTCTTTCGATCTATGTCCATAGATCTTTGATGCTCAACGTTCAAGTAGCTCAATCCAGGTATTCCTTTGAAAACTCCTTTCAAACAACCTTGTATGCTTTACAGAAATTCTAAATTACTTCTAATCCACAATATGTCAACCACATATACTTATCAGAAATTCTATAGTGCTCCCACTCACTTCTTTGGAAATACAAGTTTCTCATAAACCTTGTACAAACCCAAAATCCTTGATCATCTCATCAAAGTGTATATTCCAACTCCGAGATGCTTGCACCAGTCCATTTAAGGATCGCTGGAGCTTGCATACTTGCTAGTATCTTTAGGATCGACAAAACCTCATGGTTGTATCTCATACAATGTTTGCTCAAGGAAACCGTCGAGGAAACAATGTTTTGACATCCTACATGCAATATTTCATAAATAATGCAGCAACTACTAACATAATTCTAACAGACTTTTAGCATCGCTACGAGTGAGAAAGTCTCATCATAGTCAACTGTTTGATCTTGTCGGAAACATCTTTGCGACAAGTCGAGCTTTTCTTAATAGTGACTTATCACTATCATCGTCTGTCTTCCTTTTAAAGATCCATCTTTACTCAATAGTCCTATGACCATCAAGTAGTTCTTCCAAAGTCTACACTTTGTTTTCATACATGGATCCTCTCTCGGATTTCATGGCTTCCAGCCATTTGTCGGAATCTGGGCCCACCATTGCTTTCTCCATAACTCGTAGGTTCACTGTTGCTCAACAACATGACCTCCAAGACAGGGTTACCGTACCACTCTGTAGTAGTACGCGACCTTGTCAACCCACGAGGCTTGTAGTAACTTGATTCGATGCTCGATGATCACCATCATCAGCTTTCACTTCAATTGGTGTAGGCGCCACAGGAACAACTTCCTGCGCCCTGCTACACACTGGTCGAAGTGATGGTTCAATAACCTCATCAAGTTCTACCACCCTCCCACTCAATTCTTTCGAGAGAAACCTTTCCTTGAGAAAGGATCCGTTTCTAGAAACAAACACTTTGCTTTCGGATCTGAGATATGAGATGTACCCAACTGTTTCGGATATCCTATGAAGATGCATTTATCCGCTTTGGGTTCGAGCTTATCAGACTGAAACTTTTTCACATAAGTGTCGAAACCCCAAACTTTCAAGAAACGACAGTTTAGATTTCTCTAAACCTCAGTCTATACTGTGTCATCTCAATGGAAATACGTGGTGCCCTATTTAAAGTGAATGCGGTTGTCTCTAATGCTTAACCCATAAACGATAGTGGTAATTCGATAAGAGACATCATAGCATGCACCATACCAAATAGTGTGTGGCTATGACGTTCAGACACATCATCACACTATGATGTTCTAGGTGGCATGAACTGCGAAACAATTTCCACATTGTCCTAACTGCGTACCAAAACTCGTAACTCAGATATTCATTTCTATGATCATATCGTAGACAGTTTAACCTCTTGTTACGATGAACTTCACTCCGAAACAGAATTGAACTTTTCAATATTTCAGACTTGTGATTCATTAAGCAAATACTCCAGTATCTACTCAAATTTTCATTGAAGTAAGAACATAATGATATCCACTGCGTGCCTCAGCACCCATTGGACTGCATACATCAAAATGTATCACTTCCAACAAGTTACTATCTTATTTCATCTCAATGAAAACAAGGCCTTGCTCGTGTGGTATGATTTGCATGTCACTAGTGATTTGAAATCAAGTGAGTATAAAGATCCATCAGCATGGAGCCTCTTCATGCAATTTATACCAACATGACTCAAGCGGTCGTGCCACAAGTAAGTGGTACTATCATTATTACCTCGTATCTTTTGGCACCAATATCATGAACATGTGTAACACTACGATCAAGATTCAATAAACCACTGAAGGTGATTATTCAAGAAAATAGAGTAACCATTATTCTCTTTAAATGAATAATCGTATTGCAATAAACACGATCCAATCATGTTCATGCTTAACGCAAGCACCAAATAACAATTACTTAGGTTTAACACCAATCCCGATGGTACAGGGAGCGTGCGACGTTTGATCATATCAACCTTGGAAACACTTCCAACACGTATCGTCACCTCGCCTTTAGCTAGTCTCCATTTATGCCATAGCTTTCATTTTGTGTTACTAATCACTTAGCAACCGAACCGGTATCCAATACCCTCATGCTACTAGGAATACTAGTAAAGTACACATCAACATCATGTATATCAAATATACTTTTTTCGACTTTTGCCAGCCTTCTTATGTACCAAGTATCTAGAGTTGCTCCGCCTCAGTGACTGTTCCCCTCATTACAGAAGCACTTAGTCTCGGGTTTGGGTTTAATCTTGGGTCTCTTCATTAGTGCAGCAACTGTTTTGCCGTTTCATGAAGTATCCCTTCTAGCCCTTGCCTTTCTTGAAACTTAGTGGTTTTACAAACCATCAACTATTGATGCTCCTTCTTGATTTCTACTTTCGCAGTGTCAAACATTGCGAATCGCTCAAGGATCATTGTATCTATCCTTGATATGTTATAGTTCATCACGAAGCTCTCACAGCTTGGTGGCAGTGACTTTGGAGAACCATCACTGTCTCATCTGGAAGATTAACTCCCACTTGATTCAAGTGATTGTCATACTCAGACAATCTGAGCACACGCTCAACGATTGAGCTTTTCTCCTTTACTTTGTGGACAAAGAATCTTGTCGGAGGTCTCGTACCTCTCAACAAGGGCACGAGCATGAAATCACAATTTCATCTCTTTAGAACATCACTTATGTTCCGTGACGTTTCAAAACATCTTCGGTGCCTTGCTTCTAAGCCATTAAGTATTTTGCACTAACCTATCGTGTAGTCATCAGAAACGTGTATGTCGGATGTTCACAACATCCACAGACGACGCTCGAGGTGTAGCACACCGAGTGGTGCATTAAGGACATAAGCCTTCTGCGCAGCAACGAGGACAATCCTCTTCAATGTTTGCTACTATCAACTTTCAACTAAATTTCTCTAGGAACATATAAAAACAGTAGAGCTATAGCGCAAGCTAAATCGTAATTCGCAAAGACCATTAGAATATGTTCATGAAAATTAGTTCAATTAATCATATTACTTAAGAACTCCCACTCAAAAAGTACATCTTTCTAGTCATTTGAATGGTACATGATCCAAATCCACTATCTCAAGTCCTATCATCACGTGAGTCGAGAATAGTTTCAGTGGTAAGCATCTCTATGCTAATCATATCAACTATACGATTCATGCTCGACCTTTCGGTCTCATGTGTTCCGAGGCCATGTCTGCACATGCTAGGCTCGTCAAGCTTAACCCGAGTGTTCTGCGTGTGCAACTGTTTTGCACCCGTTGTATGTGAACGTTGAGTCTATCACACCCGATCATCACGTGGTGTCTCGAAACGAAGAACTGTCGCAACGGTGCACAGTCGGGGAGAACACAATTTCGTCTTGAAAGTTTAGTGAGAGATCACCTCATAATGCTACCGTCGTTCTAAGCAAGATAAGGTGCAAAAAGGATTAACATCACATGCAATTCATAAGTGACATCATATGGCCATCATCATGCGCTTCTTGATCTCCATCACCAAAGCACCGGCATGATCTTCTTGTCACCGGCGTCACACCATGATCTCCATCATCATGATCTCCATCAACGTGTCGCCATCGGGGTTGTCGTGCTACTCATGCTATTACTACTAAAGCTACGTCCTAGCAATATAGTAAACGCATCTGCAAGCACAAACGTTAGTTTAAAGACAACCCTATGGCTCCTGTCGGTTGCCGTACCATTGACGTGCAAGTCGATATTAACTATTACAACATGATCATCTCATACATCCAATATATCACATCACATCGTTGGCCATATCACATCACAAGCATACCCTCCAAAAACAAGTTAGACGTCCTCTAATTTTGTTGTTGCATGTTTTACGTGGTGACCATGGGTATCTAGTAGGATCGCATCTTACTTACGTAAACACCACAACGGAGATATATGAGTTGCTATTTAACCTCATCCAAGGACCTCCTCGGTCAATTCCGATTCAACTAAAGTTGGAGAAACTGACACCCGCCAGTCATCTTTGAGCAACGGAGTTACTCGTAGCGATGAAACCAGTCTCTCGTAAGCGTACGAGTAATGTCGGTCCGAGCCGCTTCGATCCAACAATACCGCGGAATCAAGAAAAGAATAAGGAGGGCAGCAAAACGCACATCACCGCCCACAAAAACTTTTGTGTTCTACTCGATAAGACATCTACGCATGAACCTAGCTCTGATACCACTGTTGGGGAACGCGCATGGGAAACAAAAAATTTCCTACGCGCACGAAGACCTATCATGGTGATGTCCATCTACGAGAGGGGATGTGTGATCTACGTACCCTTGTAGACCGTACAACAGAAGCGTTAGTGAACGCGGTTGATGTAGTGGAACGTCCTCACGTCCCTCGATCCACCCCGCGAACCGTCCCGCGATCAGTCCCACGATCTAGTGCCGAACAGACGGCACCTCCGCGTTCAGCACACGTACAGCTCGACGATGATCTCGGCCTTCTTGGTCTAGCAAGAGATACGGAGAGGTAGATGAGTTCTCCGGCAGCGTGACGGTGCTCCAGAGGTTGGTGGTGATCTTATCTCAGCAGGGCTCCGTCCGAGCTCCGCAGAAACGCGATCTAGAGGTAAAACCGTGGAGATATGTGGTCGGGCTGCCGTGGCAAAGTTGTCCCAAATCAGCCCTAAAACCTCCGTATATATAGGGGGAAGAGGGGGAGCCTTGCCTTGGGCCTCAAGAGGTCCCAAGGGGGTCGGCCGAGCCAAGGGGGGAAGGTCTCCCCTTCCAAACCGAATCCAACTTGGTTTGGAAGGTGGAGTCCTTCTTCCCTTTCCCACCTCCTCCTTTTTTTTCTTTTCTCTTTGATTTTCTTCCTATGGCGCATAGGGCCTTCTTGGGCTGTCCCACCAGCCCACTAAGGGCTGGTGCGCCACCCCCAAGGCCTATGGGCTTCCCCGGGGTGGGTTGCCCCCCCCCCCCCGCCCCCGGTGAACACCCGGAACCCCTTCGTCATTCCCGGTACATTCCCGGTAACTCCGAAAATCTTCCGGTAATCAAATGAGGTCATCCTATATATCAATCTTCGTTTCCGGACCATTCCGGAAACCCTCGTGACGTCCGTGATCTCATACGGGACTCCGAACAACATTCGGTAACCAACCATATAACTCAAATACGCATAAAACAACGTCGAACCTTAAGTGTGCAGACCCTGCGGGTTCGAGAAGTATGTAGACATGACCCGAGTGACTCCTCGGTCAATATCCAATAGCGGGACCTGGATGCCCATATTGGATCCTACATATTCTACGAAGATCTTATCGTTTGAACCTGAGTGCCAAGGATTCATATAATCCCGTATGTCATTCCCTTTGTCCTTCGGTATGTTACTTGCCCGAGGTTCGATCGTCAGTATCCGCATACCTATTTCAATCTCGTTTACCGGCAAGTCTCTTTACTCGTTCCGTAATACAAGATCCCGCAACTTACACTAAGTCACATTGCTTGCAAGGCTTCTGTGTGATGTTGTATTACTGAGTGGGCCCCGAGATACCTCTGCGTCACACGGAGTGACAAATCCCAGTCTCGATCCATACTAACTCAACTAACACCTTCGGAGATACCTGTAGAGCATCTTTATAGTCACCCAGTTACGTTGCGACGTTTGATACACACAAAGCATTCCTCCGGTGTCAGTGAGTTATATGATCTCATGGTCAAAGGAACAAATACTTGACACGCAGAAAACAGTAGCAACAAAATGACACGATCAACATGCTACGTCTATTAGTTTGGGTCTAGTCCATCACATGATTCTCCAAATGATGTGATCCCGTTATCAAGTAACAACACTTGCCTATGGTCATGAAACCTTGGCCATCTTTGATCAACGAGCTAGTCAACTAGAGGCTTACTAGGGACAGTGTTTTGTCTATGTATCCACACAAGTATTGTGTTTCCAATCAATACAATTATAGCATGGATAATAAAGGATTATCATGAACAAAGAAATATAATAATAACTAATTTTTTATTGGCTCTAGGGCATATTTCCAACAAAAACACCCCCTCCTCAAAGATAAGTTAAATCTCTGTATCCTCATGGAATTGAGGGTCATCATGAGAGGCCAAATGCTTGGGCTGGGGGGCGGGACGGTTCACTGTCTCGAGCCAGCGCCTCCATGTCTGTATCAAAGGGCCCGGAGTTAGCAACCAGCAATAAATGGGCATCAGAATACGAGCCGTGAATATAACCATACTTACCCATTCAATGGGATTATACGCCGAAAAACCTTCCTTTGGGACAAGGCGGACGAAGTCTTCCTTTTCCCCTTGAATATATCGGCCAGAACACCAGCTAAGGCCTCCTGATTGTCAGGCCCCAGCCGTCTAGAATGGGTGGAATCACTCGTCCTGCTATAGAGCCACAAGGGTTATGTGCGCTGCTGAAGCGGTTGGACACACTGGGTAATTTTCGCGGCCATCACATATACGATGGTCAGCTCGCTATGAGCGAGTATCCTCACTTTAGTGGACAGACGCTTCACTTCGGAGCTCTCTTCTTCGGAAGAACTCTTCGGACGCCAGCTAAATCGTTTCTTCAGAGGAGCTTCAGAATATTCGGGTAGACCCCTCCAAATGGGTTCAAACAAGGGGACGTCATCAATATAGAACCACTCTGAATCATTGTTCCCCTAGTTCGGGGAACGAGACAAAAATACTTCCTCCATAAATCGAGTTGGGCTCGCAGCCCAAAAACATCTCGCATAGGGCTACAAACCCCGAGATATGAAGGATGGAGCCCGGGGTGAGGTTATGGAGCTGCGGCTCGTAGAACTCCAACAAGCCCCTCAGGAAAGAGTGAATAGGGAATCGCAACCCGCGTAGCAGGAAGGAAACGAAGCAGACCCTTTCGTCCCTTTGTGGGGCAGGGAAGTTCTCTGTGATGGCCTCGCCATTGGCAGAGGTTTAACCAGTGTGCGTTGGTGCAAGATCTGACGTGTGAAGGTATCCTTGAATTTCAAGATACCGCAGCCGAATTGGGAGATGGAGCAACATGCCCAATCCCCTAGGAGTGGGCCAAAAGGACGCGAAGAGGAACCCGCCATGATGATGAGTATTGAAACTTTGGTATTTCTAGGTGACGCTCAGGAAACAGATGATACCATGGGGACGGTTCCTTGATTTATTTATAAAGGACGTCACCTATATAGGTTACGAGGGGTGGTTCTGCCAGGGACTGCTGAGACGCTCATTCTCATTAAAAAAAGCATGAAGTCTGAGAGTTATTATTAATCCTGGGTGGAATTAAAAAGATATCAGCCCCGTGACACTTCGGTGGTCACGGGACCATTGAAGACCGAGCTAACATTTTTCAGGTCATAGGACGAACTCGCCTCGAAAGCCGAGTACCCTGGATACGGGCTATCCATCGGTGTTGGAGGCTAGTTCGGGGGCTACTAAGGGAGTCCGGGAGGAAAGGACGTGGATGTCGCCTAGAGGGAGGGGGGGTGAATAGGCGCTTTAAAATAATTAAGGTTTAGGCTTGAACAAATGCGGAATAAAACTAATGTTTAATATGTCAAGCACAAAACCTACAAACAACTAGGCTCACCTATGTGCACCAACAACTTATGCTAAGCAAGATAAACAACTAAGTGGTAGCAAGATATATTACAATAAACAATATGTCTATCACAAAGTAAAGTGCATAAGTAAAGGGTTCGGGTAAGAGATAACCGAGGCACGGGGAGACGATGATGTATCCTGAAGTTCACACCCTTGCTGATGCTAATCTCCGTTGAAGCGGTGTGGAGGCACAATGCTCCCCAAGATGCCACTAAGGCCACCGTAATCTCCTCACGCCCTCGCACAATGCAAGATGCCGTGATTCCACTAAGGGACCCTTGAGGGCGGTCACCGAACCCGTACAAATGGCAACCCTTGGGGGCGGTCACTGAACCCGTACACGTGGCAACCCTTGGGGGCGGTTACCGGTACCCATACAAATTGCTCGGGGCAATCTCCACAACCTAATTGGAGACCCCGACCACTAGTGGGGACAGGGCCTATAGCCCCGGCCCGTAAGGGGCTTTAGTCCCGGTTCACCAACCGGGACTAAAGGGGCGGGACTAAAGGCCTAACCTTTAGTCCCGGCACTGTTCCAAGCCGGGACCAAAGGTGCTCCACGTGGGCGCCTCGGAGCGCCCTCAGGGGCAGGCCCTTTAGTCCCGGGTCTTAACACGGACCGGGACTAAAGAGTTTCTGCAGATTTTGTTTATTTTTGGGTTTTAGGGTTTTAAGGTTTAGGTGTTCGGGAGATTAACGTGATGCCTCGTTTGGTGTTCGGGAATTAGTTTTCATATAGTGCTAAATAGAAATAATTATGCATATATATATAAGATTAACTTATCTTACAAGCGAGCATATATATACAATTATATGGAGATATGAATTATCGGGACTAGAGCCCGTCTATTCGATTACATGGACCAACATCAGTAATGGCCCCTAGCTACACTAAATCGTCCTTTGTCATCTATAGCTTCCGTCCTCAGAAAGGTCGCAAGCTCCTCTGCAACAACAATCGCGCGTTGCTCTGGTAGGGACTTCTCCCTCATGGTCGTGTACTATATAAGAAGAGGAGATGAATATGAATATCAATCATGATAACAAAGAATGACGGGTAAAAATAGAGGTGTGAATGTTCATTGCTTACGTCGTATCTGTGATCCTTGTGCTCAGAGGTAAACGTGCGAATGGTCTCGCAAACATAGTATCCGCATAGATGCGTCCCCCATGGCTGCTGGTCGCACTTTACGAGAATAGAATATATATAATCAAAATAATAATCTATCATCATAAATGTATTGAAAATAGAAGTATATCATACTACTACTTACCTGAGCCGCTCTAAAGGTCAGCTTCTCAGGCTCGATACCGGTAGTCACGCACTTGAACCGCTTCCAAACCCTGCCCGACAAGGAAAATGATTTGCTAAGTTTTTCATTAATTGATATATCAGAAAACCATCGAAAGAGACCGATAGAGCGCAAGAATGATTGAAATTACCCTTGGAGCATGTCCTGCAGGCTTTGTAACTGTTCCAAGGGTTTCGATAATGGGTCGAAGGCATCAACTCTTCCCTTATCAATTTGAATGTCCAACAGAATCCAATGGAAGCTGCACATGTATATATATACATATATGTGTCAGTAACTTATCAATTACACTTATAAGTGAATGGACACAACAGAGTAAAGACCCTCACCTGAAGTTGTATGGAAACAGTATGTGGTCACAGAAATTTTGATCTGTTAGAAACCTTAGAAGGTTTTCCTCCGTCTCCTTGGGTTTATCAGTTAGCGTCGCTATATGTATTTTATCTGGGTCAATAAACCCAATATTTAGGATGTTCCTATTTTTACAATCCAGAATCTTCATTCTGCATAATAGAGTACAAGTTATATGTAGACAATGAATTGAAATAACTAAACAAGTTATATGTAGACAACGAATTGAAAAACTTACAGACAATAGAAACTCATAAACGATTTGTCGAGGGCGTCGGCATTGTACATCTGGAAGAGTTCATCAAAGTCGATATGGATTTCTTCGGGGCAGCCGTAGTACTCCCGTGGGACACTCACCACGATCATCGTTCTCCCATTCTTTGATTCACTGAAGTACCATGTATGCAAGTAATGCATATTTGTTGGGAGATCATCTTTGCTGACCAAAGGCGCTCCCATGACAAACTGTGGCTTAGGGGCTACCACAGCCTTGGGTAACCTGTCGTCTTGGGAAGCCAGAACGTCTTCAACCGGGATACCCTATTCATCCGCCCACTTCTTTGCTAATTCCAAATCTTGCCCCTGCACCAGAGGGGGGACATTCTTGGGTAACACCCTGAGGGGTGGGATCGACTGTTTGGCCTGTTGTCCAAGCTGAGGAACGTCTAATCTTTTTTTGCTTGTAGTTGAACTTGATTTGCTCCCACTTGCACTTGCACGTGATCTGCTCTTTTTCACTTCCTTCTGCAATGTGCGTGTATAGTCATCAGGCTTATGGTGTAAGTCATACTGTGATGGAAGGTTCGTGAAGTATTTTGGAAATGCTATTTGCTTCTCGGTGTATTTCGGGCGGGGCTCGGGTTCCTTATTTTTCATCTGCGCATCATGATGTTCCTTTGCTATCCTAGCGTTTTCCTCGGCGGTACGATCATAAGGTCTAATAGGAAGATTAGCATGAGGTACCTTTGGGAGGGGCGACAGTTTGCGCTTTGGGGAGCTCCGTCGCTTAGATATCATCGGTGGAGCGTTCTTGCTGGCACGCTTCCGCTTAGTATCCGGAGCGGGCGGCGGCGGAGACGGACGACCCAAGTCCGGCGGCGGTGATCAAGATGGACTCGTGTTGTGCTGGCCGTCGTCATGTGGAGGGCTTGGAGGTGATGGAGGTGTAGGTGACCTGCGATGACTCGGAGGCGGTGTTGTCCTTGGGGCCGAGCCTGGAAGCTTGATGTAGTTCTTGTCCCATAGGATGACTCCACCCAGTACTTCTCCGAGTGTCCTCTCATATTCGGGTCCAGCTATGTCGAGCTCCATATCATGAAACCCCGCCATGATTTCATCCACCCCGACTTTAGCAAAGCCAGCTGGAATCTCACGGCCATGCCAGTGTGCATCAGGGCCAGAAGGTAAAGCTTGTCCGACGGCCACCTTCATGGATATGTTCTTGAATTTCTGATGGAGTTCACATGATGTTGACTCCTTGATTCCATCCACGGGGTAGCCGGGACCACCCTCTATCATTCTTCGTGCATCGTTGGGCGGGGCCTTAGATTCAGCCATGCTGCTTTTCCGCTTAGATGGGGCGCCGGTAATATCGAGTGCAGGATCTTCCTGGGGCGCTACTCCTCTAAGCTCATCAATCTGCTTCTGTTGCTCGTTAATCCTAGCAAGCAACTGGTTGAACTTGTCATTCTCCTCATCCTGTTGTCGCTTCTTTGCTCTCGCTCGGCTTCTGTAAGTGTCTTGGTCTCTGGCAAACCCAAGCCACCACGGGTAAGAAGGACCGAAGCCTCGCGTTCGTCCTCCATGTTCGTCATTGCCGAGGACCAGTGTGAGCAAATCTTTCTCTCTATCTGCACTCAATTGTCTTTTTCCCTCCTTAATTTCTTTCAGTATCTTTTTCCAATTCTCCCTGGGTATCCTAAGACCGTCACTGCAGATGAGGTCCCCTGTTTCTTCATCGTACGAACCACCATGCGCAAGGAACCAATTTCTTGCTTTCAATTCCCACTCATCACGGAGTGGTTCAGGTATGATGCCTTTAGCTAGCAGATCTTGCTCTTTCTTATCCCACTTTGGGATGGCAGTCTCATAGCCCCCTGGCCCCAGCTTGTGGTGATATTTCTTCTTGTCGGCATTTTTCTTGTTCTTTTCTGATAATGCCTGGGCATCTTCTGACTCCTTGTACTCTTGAAATGCCTTCCAGTGATTCGCCTGCTTGGCTAGATACCCCTCGAATACTGGCACTTTCTTTGTCTTCAGATAGTTTTTCCATATCTTCTTCTTCCAGCTACGGAACAGTTCGGCCATCTTCTTTAGAGTCCACTGCTTGACTTTGGCCCTCAGTTTTTTTGCGGCGTCTTCATTCTCACATTTTGGCAGGTTGAAATGTGACATGAGATCATTCCAAAGATTATCTTTGTACCTTTCGGCGACATAGTCAGTATTGGCTGCCCATTTGCGCTTGTTCCACTCCCGAACGTTGATCGGGACGCGATCCCTAACGAGAACTCCGCATTGCTTCTTGAATGTGTCAGCAACATTCTTAGGAAGCTTGGGTCCGCCCGTAGGAAATATCACCTCAAAGGTGTAATGCGTCCGTGCATCCAACTTTCTAGTCGGGCCTCGTTTCGTAGCTTTGCTCGATGTGGAGGCCTAAGAGGGAGAAACATTCGTCAAATGAATGTATATGTATACAATATAGAGCTATCTCCAATATTTTTCACATATTACAAGTGATTGTCGAACTTCATATGTATACCTCGCCGGACTTTATTATTTCTCCACTGGCTTCTCCACCGGCTTCTCCATCAGTGGAGCTATCACCTTCTTCGTCATTGGACCTATCTCCTGCCCCATCGGCTTCATCTTCGTGTCGGTCGACCTCCATTCCATATCCGGAGGGGTTTAGATATAAAGACGGAGATTCAGCTGGTTCAACGTCGGGGCCGTATTTGATTATATCTTCGAGAAGTTCTTCCTCTTCGAGGTTCCTGATATGTGGATCCATAATTCTGCAAAAAACAGACATTTGATTAACTAATAAACTAACAAACTATATAAGAGGGGTTGGAAACTTCGAAGTGTCGTTTTATATAGGAGGACCTTTAGTCCCGGGTCTTGGCTAGAACCTAAACTCTAAATTATGTCTAACGGATTCTCTTAACCTTAAAGGATTTAACAAAATGGCGACATTCTAGATGTGTAGAAAATGATCCTATTTTTCCTGATCTCATCTACCCTTCTATATGTCACATTGTCTAGTGTCAAAGGACTTTGTTGAACTTTGTACCAAAAAAGAATTATTCTATCAGGAACTCCGTTCCAAAACAACTTTAGTCCCGGGTCGTGGCTCCACCCGGGACTCCTAGATTTCTGCATAGTATTCAAAGTAGGAGTACTTTTCCAATTTGAGCATTCAATAAGCAAAACCAAATCGTAAAATAAAGTAGTATTCAAATTAGCATGCATTCAATTATAAGCAAAACTACATCATCTCTTTTGTCCGTACATCGTCGAATATTATCACTAATACTCCTCGAATACTATCATACATATAGCATCACTGATACAGCTAGAACCGTAGCGCCCGACGGGTATCGTCGCGGGCGGTGGACACCCAAAGAGAAGGAACCATCACGGGATCACAGCTCCAGTGGGATCCCTGAAGAACCTGCCAGGTATGCTCGAACCTGCCCTCCAACGCAACCATGTAGCGACGGACGTGCTCATCCTCCTCGCTGACACGGTGACGTACCACCTCCACGGTGTCCGGAAGCCTCGGCACCGTCACTGGCCCACGCGACCGCCACCAAACAAGGATCGGGTCAACAACGGGCTGGCTCCTCACCAACCTACGCCCCCCGGAAGGTAGCACCTCCAAATACCAGCCGGGCGGAGCCCAGTCCCGGACATGGCCCCTCTGATCAAGCAGGTGTCCTCCGCCGAGTCGACGACGAGGATGCGGGATAGGCATCGTAAAATGAACTCAAAAATAAACTAGTTCTATTAATTTTCTTGCTAAAATAAACTAATTGTATATATAGTAAAATAAACTATTAACACTTAAGCATATACAATAGCAAAATTAAGCAATAATCTAAGAAACACTAATTAATCATCTATATACGTAGAAATGTCTTCTTCTTCTTCTTCTTCTTCTTTCTTATTTTCTTCTCCGCTTCTTCTTCAACTTCTCTTCTTCTACTTCTCCTCTTCTTCTATGTTTCCTCTTCTTCTCCTATCCTCCTCTTCTTATTCTCCTTTTTATTCTTTTCTTCTCCTCCTCTTCTTATTTTCCTTTTTCCTAATCTTATTTTCTTATTTTTGTTCATCTTTCTTCTTCTTGTAACCCTAACCTAATTCTAAATATTACTAACCCTAATAATCTAGCACAAACCTAATAACAATAGGAAATAAATGACAAAAAAAATCTTTTCTTCTCCTTTTTCTTCTTTTCTTCTCCTTTTTCTTCTTTTCTTCTCCTTTTTCTTCTTTTCTTCTCCTTTTTCTTCTTTTCGTCTCCTTTTTCTTCTTTTCTTCTATCGGCCGGAGTGTTGGGGAGGAGGGGGCGGGGGCTTACCAGCTGGAGTGGGAGGGGAGGGCGTCGACGACGGCGAGGAGGACGGCAGGCGGCGGCGAGGAGGACGGCGGCGGCGAGGAGGACGACGGCGACGGCGAGGAGGACGGCAGGCGGCGACGAGGAGGACGACGGGCAGCCTGGCGGCATCGAGTTCGTCGGTGCCGCGCCGGGCAGGAGAGTCCGAGGAAGAAGAACGAAATGGCGATTTGGGTTGGAAATTTCCAACTCCCGCTTATATAGTAGGATCTTTTGTCCCGGTTCGGGGCTCGAACCGGGACTAAAGACACCCTTTAGTCCCGGGTGGAGCCACGACCCGGGACTAAAGGCCCTTTTTCGGCAGACCAAAAGGCGGGAAGCAGGGGCCTTTAGTCCCGGGTCGGGGCTCGAGCCGGCACTAATCACACCCTTTAGTCCCGGGTGGAGCCACGACCCGGGACTAAAGGCCCATGCTCGGCAGGCGGCAGGCCCGTTCTTCTTCCCCTATTGTAAGCGGTCGTCCTTCGGGCAGATTTACACGAGCCTGACCTCCCTGCGGGAGATACGGGGCTACGGCGCGGGACAAGTCATCATCGCCCAAAAGCATCAGATTAGTAGAGGCTTGAGCCCTTGCTTGCTCCCCGCCTTCCGTCAAGCCCCCGGGGGTTTGACTTGTGGATGCGACTTGTTTCTCACGCCTATTGGCACCCCCCTGGAGAAGCGCATCCCAGAAGCTATCCTCCAGTGGTATAGCCCCCGCCCCTGACCCCGACGGATCCTCATTTTGCGCGGGGTCGTTACCTAGTCCCGGGTCGTGGCTCCACCGGGACTAAAGCCCCTCCGCTGGCTGCACTATAAGTTTAGTCCCACCTCACCCAGCGAGGGGGACTAACACTAGTTTATAAGCCCCGTCGCAGCATCTCCATCGAGCTCCTCTCTAATGCAGGCTTACGGGCCTAAACTGACTGTAAATTTAAAAATTGAAACTATATTTGAAATTATGGAGAAAATTAAACCTGAATTCAAAATGAGGTCACCATGAATTTAGGTTTAATTTTCTCTATAAATTCTCATATAGTTTCAATTTTTTTCTATTTTCAAAATTAACTATTTTGTTATTTTCAATTAAAAACTATGTTTATTAAAATTCTTTTTGCATATTTGAGAATTTGACAAAACTATGATAATGAAAAGTGTTTGAAATTGAATAAATAATTCAAAACTATTTTATGTTTTCAAAATTAATTATTTTGACTATCCAAACTATTAACTATTTTGTTATTTTCAATTAAAAACTATGTTTATTAAAATTCTTTTTGCATATTTGAGAATTTGACAAAACTATGATAATGAAAAGTGTTTGAAATTGAATAAGTAATTCAAAACTATTTTCTATTTTCAAAATTAATTATTTTGACTATCCAAACTATTAACTATTTTGTTATTTTCAATTAAAAACTATGTTTATTAAAATTCTTTTTGCATAGTTGAGAATTTGACAAAACTATGATAATGAAAAGTGTTTGAAATTGAATAAATAATTCAAAACTATTTTCTATTTTCAAAATTAATTATTTTGACTATTCAAACTATTAACTATTTTGTTATTTTCAATTGAAAACTATGTTTATTAAAATTCTTTTTGCATATTTGAGAATTTGACAAAACTATGATAATGAACTCCATACTTTTTGTGTGTTCAAAATGCACCATTCAAAGGCACATCACAAAATTTCAACAATTTGTGACTTCATTTGGTATTCTTCGTGCATTTACATAATTTTTTTTGAGCTAGTTGACCCTGAAATTGAAAAGCACTACAAATTAACTCTGAAAATGTCGAAAGTTGGCATGCTATAATCATTTCACCCACATGACATGTGTTAAAAAGTTGAGAGGGCTACGACAAAAACTAGATGCACTTCGTGTACAAAACGAACAATCTCTCTCGAAGTATCAGGGTTTCGAACGAGAACTCATCTCTTACAAAGGGATTTCTTTTTTTGAACTTATTTGAACGCCATACTTTTTGTGTGTTCAAAATGCACTATTCAAAGGCACATCACAAAATTTCAACAATTTCTGACTTCATTTGGTATATTTCGTGCATTTAATTATTATTTTTGAGCTAGTTGACCCTGAAATTGAAAAGCACTACAAATGAACTCTGAAAATTTTGAAAGTTGGCATGCTATTATCATTTCACCCACATAGCATGTGTTAAAAAGTTGAGAGGGCTATGACAAAAATTTCAACAATTTATGACTTCATTTGGTATTCTTCGTGCATTTACTTATTTGTTTTGAGCTAGTTGACCCTGAAATTGAAAAGCACTACAAATGAACTCTGAAAATGTTGAAAGTTGGCATGCTATCATCATTTCACCCACATAGCATGTGTTAAAAAGTTGAGAGCGCTACGACAAAAACTGGATGCACTTCGTGTACAAAACGGACAATCTCTCTCGAAGTATCAGGGTTTCGAATGAGAACTCATCTCTTACAAAGGGATTTCATTTTTTTGAACTTATTTGAACTCCATACTTTTTGTGTGTTCAAAATGAACCATTCAAAGGCACATCACAAAATTTCAACAATTTCTGACTTCATTTGGTATTCTTCGTGCATTTTTTTTGAGCTAGTTGACCCTGAAATTGAAAAGCACTACAAATGACCTCTGAAAACGTTGAAAGTTGGCATGCTATCATCACTTCACCCACATAGCATGTGTTAAAAAGTTGAGAGGGCTACGAAAAAACTGGATGCACTTCGTGTACAAAACGGACAATCTCTCTCGAAGTATCAGGGTTTCGAACGAGAACTCATCTCTTACAAAGGGATTTCATTTTTTTGAACTTATTTGAACTCTATACTTTTTGTGTGTTCAAAATGCACCTTTCAAAGGCACATCACAAAATTTCAACAATTTCTGACTTCATTTGGTATTCTTCGTGCATTTACTTGTTTTTTTTGAGCTAGTTGACCCTGAAATTGAAAAGCACTACAAATGAACTCTGAAAATGTTGAAAGTTGGCATGCAATCATCATTTCACCCACATAGCATGTGTTAAAAAGTTGAGAGGGCTACGACATTATTACATTATTGCACCAATATTCCTGTCTATTATTTCTGTTTTCTTCTGGGTCGTAGCCATGGAGAATCTTCATCATTCAGTAGGATGCTTGGGTCAGTTTTCACTTTGAAGGGCGGAATTTCATGAAACTTATTATAATCTACTGACATGTCTGTCTTGTCATCTACTCCCACGATGTTTCTTTTCCCTGAAAGAACTATGTGGCGTTTTGGCTCATCGGACGATATCTTCTTTTGCTGATTTCTTTTTCTCGTTTTTGTAGACATGTCCTTCACTTAGAAAACCTGAGCGACATCATTGGCTAGGAGAAATGGTTCGTCCATGTACGCAAGATTGTTGAGATCCACTGTTGTCATGCCATACTTTTGGTCTACAACTACCCCGCCTCCTGTCAGCTTCACCCATTTGCACCGAAACAAAGGGATCTTAAAAGTAGGTCCATAGTCAAGTTCCCATATCTCCTCTATGTACCCGTAATATGTTTCCAAACAGTGCCCATTCTCGTCTGTTGCATCAAAGCGGACACCACTATTTTGGTTGGTGCTCTTTTTATCTTGGGCAACCGTGTAAAATGTATTCTCATTTATCTCATACCCTTGGAAAGTACATATAGTCGAAGATGGTGGCCTGGCCAAACAGTACAGCTCATCTCCAACGGTGTCGTCATTCATGAGATGTGTCTTCAACCAACTGCCGAAAGTCTTCTCGTGTTCCCCTTTAATCCAAGAGTCAGCCTTCCCTGGGTTTTTGGAGTGTAGAATATTCTTGTGTCTCACGATATACGGATCCACCATGGTGGAATTGTGTAGAACTGTGTAGTGTGCTTGAGAGAAAGAATGCCCGTCCATACATACTTTTGCTTTCCTTCCTAGTGTGCCTTTTCCTCTCAGCCTACCCTCACACCGAGATTCAGGAACACCAATCGGCTTAAGGTCAGGAAGAAAGTCCACACAAAACTCAATGACCTCCTCTGTTCCATAGCCCTTGGAGATGCTTCCTTTTGGCCTAGCACGGTTACGAACATATTTCTTTAAGACTCCCATGAACCTCTCGAAGGGGAACATATTGTGTAGAAACACAGGACCGAGAATTCTAATCTCTTCGACTAGGTGAACTAGGAGGTGTGTCATTATACTGAAGAAGGATGGCGGGAACAACAACTCAAAGCTGACCAGACATTGGACCACATCAATCTGTAACCCTGATAGACTTTCTCGATCGATTACCTTCTGAGAAATTGCATTGAGGAATGCACATACCTTCACAATTGCCAGGCGAACATTTTCCGGTAGAATTCCCCTCAATGCAACCGGAAGCAATTGCGTCATAAGCACGTGGCAGTCATGAGACTTTAGGTTTTGGAATTTTTTGTCTTTCATATTTACGATTCCCTTTATATTCGACGAGAAGCCAGTCGGGACCTTGATACTGAAAAGGACTTCAAAGAAGATTTCCTTCTCTTCCTTAGTAAGAGCGTAGCTGGCACGCCCTTGAAACTGCGCTGGATGCATGCCATCTCTTCCTTTATGACGTTCCTGGTCCTCCCGTGCTTCCGGTGTATCTTTTGACTTCCAATACAAGCCCAGGAAGCCTAGAATATTCACGCAGAGATTCTTCGTTAGGTGCATCACGTCGATTGCCAAGCGGACCTCATGGACTTCCCAGTAGGGTAGCTCCCAAAATATAGATTTCTTCTTCCACATGGGTACGCGCTTATCAGGGCCGTTAGGAACAGGTTGGCTGCCAGGACCCTTTCCAAAGATTACTTTTAAATCTTTGACCATATCAAATACTTCAGCACCAGTACGGATGACAGGCTTCCCCCGGGGTTCTGCCTTGCCATTGAAATGCTTGCCTTTTTTCTTTAAGGGATGCTTGGGTGGAAGAAAACGACGATTGTACGGGTACACATTCTTCCTACATTTGTCCAGATATATACTTTCTGTCTGATCCAAATAGTGTGTGCATGCATTATATCCCTTGTTTGACTGTCCTGAAATGTTACTAAGAGCAGGCCAATCATTGATGGTTACGAAAAGCAACGCTCGAAGGTCAAATTCCTCTTGTTTGTGCTCGTCCCACACACGTATACCTGGTTCGGCCCACAGCTGTAAAAGTTCATCAACTAATGGCCTTAGGTACACATCAATATCGTTGCCGGGTTGCTTTGGACCTTGGATAAGCACTGGCATCATAATGAACTTCCGCTTCATGCACAACCAAGGAGGAAGGTTGTAGATACATAGAGTTACGGGCCAGGTGCTGTGACTGCAATTCTGCTCCCCAAAAGGATTCATGCCATCTGTACTCAGACCTAACCATAAGTTCCTTGCGTCAACTGCAAATCTCGGGAACTCTCTCTCGATTTTTCTCCACTCCCGACCATCAGCGGTGTGCCTCAACTTATCGTCTTTCATACGATCTTCCATGTGCCATCGCAACACTTCGCATGATCTTTATTTCTGAACAGACGTTTCAACCATGGTATTATAGGAGCATACCACATCACCTTGGCAGGAACCCTCTTCCTGGGTGGCTCGCCCTCAATATCACCAGGGTCATCTTTTCTGATCTTATACCGCAATGCAGTGCATACCGGGCATTTATCCATATTCTTGTACTTCTCACCGCGGTAGAGGATGCAGTCATTAGGGCATGCATGTATCTTCTGCACGTCTAATCCTAGAGGGCAGACAAGCTTCGTGCTTTCTTGGAAGCATCTTCTTCATCAGTGCCAACAACTTTTCGAATGACGAGTCAGTCACACCGGTCTCTGCCTTCCACTTCAGCAATTCCAGTGTGCTACCCAGCTTCTTCTGGCCATCTTCACAAGTTGGGTACAACAATTTGTTGTGGTCCTGTAACATCTGCTCGAACTGCAACCTCTCCTTTTTTGTGTCGCAACCTCGCCGTGCATCAGAAATGACCCGGCCAAGATCATCAGCGGGCTCATCTGGTTCCCGTTCTTCATCCTGATCTTCTTCTTCATTGTCTTCCATTGCGGTATCAGCATACTCTGGGAACATAGATCGGTAGTTATCATCATCGTTCTCTTCTTCTTCATCGTCGTCTTCCATCATAACCCCTCTTTCTCCGTGCTTGGTCCAAACATTATAGCCCGACATAAAACCGGACCGAAGCAGGTGGCTCTGAATGACTCTTGAGGAAGTGTAATCCTTCTCATTCCGACATTCAACACATGGACAAAACATATAGCCACCACCATGCTTGTTCGCATCGGCTGCATCTCGAAAAGAATGCACGCCTTCTCTGTAAGCGGCTGTGCGTCGATCACCGTACATCCATGGATGGCTCATCTGCGTTATACGACAGTATATCAAATACAATCACGATCCTAAAAATTAGTACCGCACGGTCTAAACAAGGAAATATAGTTGCTAACCTTTTAGAATAAGTAGAAATAAAGAGGAAGAGGTTTAAGCGTGGCTCGGGCATCTCATATCGTAGTTGTGTTCGGTGAACTGAAGCGGCATCGCTCTAACACACATTTCAAAAAACACCTCTAGTGCATAAAAAATGGAGAGCTAGCACACACCCACACTCTTCTATCCAAGAAAAATGCAAGGAAGAGGGGAGAGGGGGGCTGTGCTATATATAGGCAGAGGACTTTAGTCCCGGTTTGAGACACAAACCGGGACTAAAGGTGGCGCACATGCGGGCTGCACACCGTGTAGCCCTTTAGTCCCGGTTTGAGACACAAACCGGGACTAAAGGCTCCTTACAGGCCGGGACCAAAGCCTCGTGGGGGCATTGGGATTTGGGGCGATGTGGCCGGGCCTTTAGTCCTGGCCCAGAGGCAGGCCGGGACTAAAGGGTCCAGGCCAAAGGCCCGTTTTCCACTAGTGGACGCTTGCCCGGAGCTTTGCACCACAATGCTTGAGCTCCAGGACACCACCAAGCTTCTAGGACGCCAAAGCATCCACGAAGAACAATATCTAGGGTACTAAGTACCAAAGGTAATAAGCTTCTCAAACTTCACTTCCAGGTATCACCGTGGAGAACTCAAACCGATGCAACCAATGCAATGGCAAGAACACACGAAGTGGTCAAGTCCCTCACACTCAAATCCCTCCACAACAACGAAAGCTATGGAGAAATATGAGAGGAAGAACAAGGAGCTCACAAAGAACTCCAAGATCTAGATCCAAGGGGTTCCCCTCACATAGAGGAGAAAGAGATTGGTGGAGATGTGGATCTAGATGTCCTCTCTCTTTTCCCTCAAGAACAAGCAAGAATCATTGGAGGGATTGAGAGTAAGCAAGCTCTAAGAATGTCAACAATGGAGGTAGAACAAGAGCTCAACAGATGGATAAGACCAAGGGTGAAGAAGACCCCCTTTATATAGTGGGGGAAGGAATCAGACCGTTACCCCCACTTACAGCCCGAGCCCAGCGGTACTACCGCTGACCCTCCGGTGGTACTACCGCTGGCTGCAGCGGTACTACTGCTGGCTGCAGCGGTACTACCGCTGAGCCCATGGTAGCGCAACGATACTACCGGGCCAACCACCGCCAAGAAAGTCTTCGCAAAAATGTCCGACGCAGTACAACCGCAAAGATGACGGTACTAAAATCTTGGAGTGGTACTACCGCTGACCAGGGGCGGTACTACCGCTGGGACAGCGGTACTACCGCCAGCTCTAGCGGTACTACCGCTAGGGCCAGCGGTACTACCGCCAACTCTAGCGGTACCACCGCTAGGTCCAGCGGTACTACCGCTCGCCACTGAAACAGCCATAACTTTCGCATACGAGCTCCGAATCGAGCAAACCCAAGCTTGTTGGATTCAGGACGACAAGAGCTATAGAGATGCGAGTCCTCTATGAATGAAGAACCGTCAAAAACTCCAACATCGAAAACATCATAGTAGATGCATATGGACTCCGTTTTCGATGAACTCGAGCTTGTCACGAAGATGACCTTAAGCTCTAGAACTCAGAAAGAGAAACACCAAACAAGAACCAAGAAGTATGATGGAAGGATGCAAATGGTTTGAGCTCTCAACGAACGATACGATCAAGCTACTCACTTGAGAGCCCCCCTTGATAGTACAGTAATCTACCCTAAACAGAAAACCTATCAAGGGCAAACCTATACCTTGCACCTCGTCCTCTTGAGCTAGATGATGATGATCTTGGCTTCCTCAAGATGGACCGCCTTTCTTGATTGCGTTGGCTTGATGAAGACTAGTTGATTGCTCCCCCATACTCACTATGGGTGAGCCACTCTTCAGCATATCTTCACAAGTCCATTGCCACCACAATGGACGGCAAGCTTCAAGCATGATATCTTCGTGCTGATCCACTTGAACTTGCACATCGCAATCTTGATGACGATCACAACTTGACGTCATACTTCATGGGTTGTATGAGATCTTCCCTTTGACGCAAGCCCATGGAAACACACCTAACCCCCACATAGAACTCTCATGAAAACCATGGGTTAGTACACAAACACGTAATGGACAATGCTTACCATACCATGGGATCACTTGATCCCTCTCGGTACATCTTGTACGCTTTGTGTGTTGATCATCTTGATTTACTCTTTGTCTGAGATCTTGATCAACCTTGTGTCTATATGACCATTCTTTGGATAATACCTAGAATACCATCTTGGTCATCATATAAACTCCTTGAACCCAACAGATGGATTTCAAGAAGTGACTATGGACAAATCCTATAAATGTAACTTAAGGCAACCATTGGTCCATAGGAATTGTCATCAATTACGAAAACCACATATGGAGATATATGCTCTAACAATCTCCCCCATTTTGGTAATTGATGACAACTACTTCAAGAGAGTTTATATAAGGAAAATAAGCATAACCAAGCACACACATGCAAAGCAATAATGCATGCGTACAAGATGTAAATGCTTATGCAATAAAAGCAAAACCCTCTAAGCATAACCAAACTAAACTCTATAAACTTCTCCCCCATTGGCATCGATTGCCAAAATGGACAAAAAGTTTAGAAAGCCAATATAGTAGGTGGTCCTCCAAAAAGTGTGTACTCCTCAACAAATGAGTGCACAGAAATACACATATACAATGATAAGAAATTGGAGGAAAACAAACTATATCGAGGACCCAAAGATTGCAAATCAAGGAATCGTATGCCACAAGGACATACAAAAATAGAGGCAAGCAATCAAAAGATACCAGATGGACCAAACAATCATATGGTCCTTCGAACCACATGAATAAAAGATATTATGATAAAAGCAACGGAGTGTTTTATCAAAACTAGAGAAGCTCCCCATGATTTGTGCACTAATAAGAGATTTTTGTATTTGATACAAGTGCACAAAATAGGATCGTTGCTCCCCCAAAATTAATAAAAACACACAACGGGTGCAAGAAGAAAGATGAGACAATAAGAAAATCTCTTGCACAAAACAAGTGGTTGAGCAACATGTAAAAGAAGCAACTTAAGATTAGGCTCAACCAAAATAATGTGTGTGAGTCATGGCAAGGCACTTGATAAGACTAAGATAAGGATGAACATTACTCATCAACATAGTCTTGATGAAATGAGACACAAAGTGCAAGACATATCATTCCCACACACACATACTAGAAAATGGGTTCACAAGCTTACTAATAAACAAAATAAGAACCAATGCTTGTGACAACCCATGGTGAAGATAGGAAATAAGAACTTTGTCAAGAGAGGAGGGATACCAATCGAAATGGCAAAACCCTCATCAAGACAGTCATGAGGAAAAATAATCTTCACGGCCAAAAAGTGCATCAAGATGTAGGAAAACAAGATACGCACTCAAGACAAATCCTTTCACGAAGCCACCAAAAACTGAAAAAGGAAATGCAACGGTGGACGTAAAAGAAAAGAGGATATCAATTAGAGATGTAACTTCTCTCATGTGTAAAAGATTCTAAGTAGAAGACAATCATGAGGATATATATCCACAAAGAAGGATGTACACACGAAATGGTTACAAGAAGGAACAAACTAGATATCCAAAAGGAAGTCATAAATATATCAATAAGATCTTTTGCTTGGAAGCATAGCACATGGCCTAATATTTTCTTATTGTACAATATGAACTTCCAACATACGAACATCAAAGACATCCCAACTAGTAAAAATACATCATCGTTAGGATGCTTTGAGAAAGGAAACAAGTACTTCAAGAACGAATCAAGAGATTCATGCCATGATGCAACCTGCAAAGAAAAGACAGGGGCCTTTGCAAGAAAAGAATGCATGAAGTAGATACTTGTTATCGAGACAACATTGGATTGATGTATTAGATAGTTGTTCTTTGATCATCCTAACTTGGCTCCAATAATCACATGGTCTCAACACCTTCCTTATAGGTGAGCCGAGCATCCAATGCATCTCCAATTGTTCCTGGAACAACAAAACAAACAAAATGGTGCCCAAACTCATTGGGACCAAAGAGTTAGAAAACCAACAATACATAGGACAAACTCCACATACATATGTGCATATAGATATGAATTTGAATTTCATGCACACATTAGCCATTTTATGACAAGGTGGAGTTTCCCCTATATATTGGGTCAAAGAAAGAAAGCATGCCAAAGGAAATACATCTAGTAAATATGCATGCTCAAGGCTTTCAAGAATCCAATCAACATATAGTTGATAAGATACCAAAAGACAAGGTATCAAGTGATAATAAGATAGCAAATGAAAAACTATCACTTGAGGAATATCAATTAAAATATACAACAAGGAATGAGGTATCCATTGACACATGCCAAATAAAAGGAAACAAGATACCAATTGAAGGAAAACAGACACGAGGTATCTAGTTTCCAAAAGAGAGCTAGGTTCCAACAAACCAAACCCTCGACAAATTTTCATGATGGCACAAAGCATCATAAAGAGAAAGACTTGCCTCCCATCAACATACACTTGATGGGGATCAAAAGATTTTATGATGGGCGAATAAAGAGAGTGTTCTAAAGAGAATAGGATAGCTCCCCCAAGGGTTGTGCATTATATAGAATTTGCATTTAAATACAAAATGCACAAGATGGGATCATCACTTTCTCTATATCTATAAAAACACTAGACAAGTTAAAATAGATCCACAAGAGGCAAGGAAGACAAACGAAACACAAAATCCAATGTAAAGACGATTAGCAATTCCTACCACATGATGGGAATACCAATTGTCAAGGACAAGAAGTATTTTGGAAATGATACTCACTGGTAGATCGCAAATATATGCAAGATCATCTTTACCCATAAAACGCAAGCAAATGACACTTGTAGAGCAAACATGCCACCTAGGAACAAGATAATTTACAATATCAACACTAAGTGGCAATACCTCAAATGTACACATTCTCTAGGCTTGTAATATGCACATAGCATATTACTCCCCCATAATGTGATAACCCAACAATATTAACAAGTGGCAAACGTTAGAATTTGAATTTCTCATGAGTAAGACATACCACACAGAAACTAGATAATCTTGAAATATCAATACTAAGTGGTATTCCCCATGTATACACATTTATAGGATCGTGAGGTGTGCAAAGCACATCACTCCCCCATAATGAAATAATCCATTAATCTCTCACAAGAGCCAATCAAAGATACAAACAAGATGCAATAAGAATCAATACAAGACTCTCATGTACATGATATGCAAACCAACATACACATACTTGGTTATTCAACATAAGCAAGTTGGAAGCCTAACATTTAAAAACACATGCAAGGTACAAAACCACAACATGCAAAGGGGCAACCAACTAACAATGTAAACAGTTTAAGTACAAGTTACCGTAAGGAGGCACATTGGATATAAGATAGAAACTCGATAATCCAAATGACTTGGCTTGAGAAAATATGAATGATGAAGACCTCTTAATTCTTCATTATGTATCCAAGTCTGTAATGTCCTCAATATTCACCTATTGATCAAGTTTGAGCTTGTTGGTCCCCAACCACGTTGGGTCCTAAGAGGTTAGTCACAATAGGCTTGGCAACCCAAATGGTACTTTTCTTGACACCACTTTGAGTACCAACAAACTTGGCAAACACATTGCCAACCTTATCCTTCCCAAGAGAATAGATATCATCAATAATGATTGGGTTGGATAAATTACCTCTCGTGCAAGAAGAAGCGAAGTGACCCTTCTCACGACATAAGTAGCAAAATCTACCCTTTAATTTCTTCCCTGTTGGCTTGGGTCTTCTTGGGAAGGGGCCTTTCTCCAACTTGTAGTTGAGTATGTGAGTGCACTTGTGGCCTCTTCCCTTGTTTCTTGTGACTCTGGGGCTTCTTGTTTAGTGGGCAAGATCTAACATGGTGCCCTTCAATTTTGCACTTGAAGCAAATAATCTTGGCCAAATTCTTGACTTGTTCTTGGTCCTTCTTCTTGAAGATTTTGGACTTCTTCTTCTTGTTGGAGTTGAATCCAAGTACATTCTTATCATTCGGTGATTTTTGTCCACACAAGACATTGTTGAGTGTGGACATCCCTTCATGACTCTTTTCCAAGTCTTTCTTCAAGGAAGTGACTTGGGCCTTGAGCTCTTTGATTTCCTCTACATGGTTAGTATCAACACAAGTACTAGAGGAAGTATAAGCTTCATTGTTAGAGCAACAAGGTATGGAAAGTAATTCATCACAAGATGTAGCAACATTATGAGTAGATGAATTACAAGGACTAGCACATGGCAATATAGCTTTTTGACTAGAAGTAGTGCTAATGTCCACATGAGGCTCACTCGATGTTACCTTGGTAATAATAGCCTCATGAGCTAATTTTAGCACATTATGGGATGCTAGAAGATCATCATGAGAGCTTGTGAGCATTACATGACTTTCTTCCAATTTCCCATAATTGCTAGATAGCAACTCAAGTTGAGCCCTTATCTCAACATTCTCTTTTAAAATGGATGCTTCACAAGAAGTAGATTTAGTAGCACAAGCATCAACATTAGCAATAAGAGGAGAAGGCACCTTGTCAAGCTCTTTAGCATATGAAGCTTCAAGTTGAGCATGAGACTCAGTGAGTTCGATGAGCGAGCTCTTAATAGCCCTTGAGCCATTTTCGAGGTGCTCATAGTCCTCAAGGAGTTTAGCATGTGCAACTTCAAGCTTATCATTTTTAGTTCTAAAATCATTAGCCACCTCGAGAGCTCTATCATAGGATCCCTTTAATCTAGATAATTCTAGAGCAAAGGTTTCCTCAAGGGATTCCTTGGTGGTTTGTTCATTATCAGGAGCTTGAGATAGCTCTGCGATCTCATTAGCGTAATCACGCTCATGACCTTCCATTGTCTCAATGGTGGCCTCATGCTCCTCAAGATGAGCTTCCAACCCCTCAATGTATTTCTTGCCCTCAGTGGCAATAGACATGATTTCCAAGAAGTTGGAACAAGCAAGTTTATTCTTATAAAGAGTTTTAAAAATCATTTCACCCTTAATTTTTAAGGATGTGATATTATCACTCTCTTTATCATTATCCTCATCCCCATTATCATCAACATCATCATCATGAGATATATTGGAATTGAAAGTAGGAGATACCTTTGAAGCCTTAGCCATAAGGCAAAAGTGAGTCACAATAGATGATGATGTAGGATACCTTGAAGCATCATTCAAGGCCACATCTTGTTCCATGGAGTGATGAATTTCCTCTACATTGTTAGCACAACAACTCGAGGAAATATATACGTTTTTATCATGGCAACAAGATATAGGAGGCATATCATCATGAGATTTAGAGACGCAGTTTTTACATGATATGCACGGACTAGCAACACAAGCATGTGAAACATTTAGAGTGCTCGAAGTGTTAACGCCCAAATATGAAGCATTGCAATAATATAGTGATGAAGGATCATCAACAATAAACCCACTTTCATTATTGCAATGGTCACCACTACTCACCATATCATTACCTTGTGGCAATCCACATGTAGGTGAAGTAGATGAAGTTGAGAAGACCACACGACCGGAGGTGGAGGGAGAACAATCATCCCTGCAAATATTGGACACACCATATTTATCTTGAAGCTTTGTCCACAACTCATGAGCATCCCGGAATGGCATGAGTTGAAATATAACTACATTGCTCAAACCATCAAAAAGCACATTATAAGCTTGAGCATTGAGATAAGAGTTTTTCTCATCCTCTAAAGATATATTTTGAGAATCCTTTGAAGGAGAAAAACCCATATCTACAAGTCGCTCTACATTTGGGTCCAAGACCCGAAAGTGATTAAGCATGCGAATTACCCAAACATCAATATTTGTGCCATTGAAACTAAGAGTGTCAGTGAATCCTAAACCCCTAGTCAACATCCTTACTCTCTAGGTGGTTAAACCTAATAAAGAGAGACCTAGCTCTGATACCAATTGAAAGGACGTGGGTGTCGCCTAGAGGGGGGGGGGTGAATAGGCGCTTTAAAATAATTAAGGTTTAGGCTTGAACAAATGCGGAATAAAACTAACGTTTAATATGTCAAGCACAAAACCTACAAACAACTAGGCTCACCTATGTGCACCAACAACTTATGCTAAGCAAGATAAACAACTAAGTGATAGCAAGATATATTACAATAAACAATATGGCTATCACAAAGTAAAGTGCATAAGTAAAGGGTTCGGGTAAGAGATAACCGAGGCACGGGGAGACGATGATGTATCCCGAAGTTCACACCCTTGCGGATGCTAATATCCATTGGAGCGGTGTGGAGGCACAATGCTCCCCAAGATGCCACTAAGGCTACCGTAATCTCCTCACGCCCTCGCACAATGCAAGATGTCGTGATTCCACTAAGGGACCCTTGAGGGCGGTCACCGAACCCGTACAAATGGCAACCCTTGGGGGCGGTCACCGAACCCGTACACGTGGAAACCCTTGGGGGTGGTTACCGGTACCCGTACAAATTGCTCGGGGCAATCTCCACAACCTAATTGGAGACCCCGATGCTTGCCCGGAGCTTTACACCACAATGCTTGAGCTCCAAGACACCACCAAGCTTCTAGGACGCCAAAGCATCCACGAAGAACAATATCTAGGGTACTAAGTACCAAAGGTAATAAGCTTCTCAAACTTCACTTCCACATATCACCGTGGAGAACTCAAACCGATGCAACCAATGCAATGGCAAGAACACACGAAGTGGTCAAGTCCCTCACACTCAAATCCCTCCACAACAACGAAAGCTATGGAGAAATATGAGAGGAAGAACAAGGAGCTCACAAAGAACTCCAAGATCTAGATACAAGGGGTTCCCCTCACATAGAGGAGAAACAGATTGGTGGAGATGTGGATCTAGATCTCCTCTCTCTTTTCCCTCAAGAACAAGCAAGAATCATTGGAGGGATTGAGAGTAAGCAAGCTCTAAGAATGTCAACAATGGAGGTAGAACAAGAGCTCAACAGATGGATAAGACCAAGGGGGAAGAAGACCCCCTTTATATAGTGGGGGAATAAATTAGACCGTTACCCCCACTTACAGCCCGAGCCCAGCGGTACTACCGCTGGCTCCAGCGATACTACCGCTGACCCTCCGGCGGTACTACCACTGGCTGCAGCGGTACTACCGCTGACCCTCCAGCGGTACTACCGCTGGCTGCAGCGGTACTACCGCTGAGCCCATGGTAGCGCAAAGATACTACCGGGCCAACCACCGCCAAGAAAGTCTTCACAAAAATGTCCGACGTAGTACAACCGCAAAGATGACGGTACTAAAATCTTGGAGCGGTACTAACGCTGACCAGGGGCGGTACTACCGCTGGTACAGCGGTACTACCGCCAGCTCTAGCTGTACTACCGCTAGGGCGAGTGGTACTACCGCCAACTCTAGCGGTACTACCACTAGGTCCAGCGGTACTACCGCTAGGTCCAGCACTTCTACCGCTCGCCACTGAAACAGCCATAACTTTCACATACGAGCTCCGAATCAAGCAAACCCAAGCTTTCTGGATTCAGGACGACAAGAGCTATAGAGATGTGAGTCCTCTATGAATGAAGAACCAGCAAAAACTCCAACATCAAAACATCATAGTAGATGCATATGGACTCTGTTTTCGATGAACTCGAGCTTGTCACGAAGATGACCATAAGCTCTAGAACTCACAAAGAGAAACACCAAACAAGAACCAAGAAGTATGATGCAAGGATGCAAATGGTTTGAGCTCTCAACGAATGATACGATCAAGCTACTCACTTGAGATCCCCCCTTGATAGTACAACAATCTATCCTAAACAGAAAACCTATCAATGGCAAACCTATACCTTGCACCTCGTCCTCTTGAGCTAGATGATGATGATCTTGGCTTCCTCAAGATGGACCACCTTTCTTGATTGCGTTGGCTTGATGAAGACTAGTTGATTGCTCCCCCATACTCACTATGGGTGAGCCACTCTTCAGCATATCTTCACAAGTCCATTGCCACCACAATGGACGGCAAGCTTCAAGCATGATATCTTCGTGCTGATCCACTTGAACTTGCACATCGCAATCTTGATGACGATCACAACTTGACGTCATACTTCATGGGTTGTATGAGATCTTCCCTTTGACGCAAGCCCATGGAAACACACCTAACCCCCACGTAGAACTCTCATGAAAACCATGGGTTAGTACACAAACACGTAATGGACAATGCTTACCATACCATGGGATCACTTGATCCCTCTCGGTACATCTTGTACGCTTTGTGTGTTGATCATCTTGATTTACTCTTTGTCTGAGATCTTTGATCAACCTTGTGTCTATATGACCATTCTTTGGATAATACCTAGAATACCATCTTGGTCATCATATAAACTCCTTGAACCCAACAGATGGATTTCAAGAAGTGACTATGGACAAATCCTATAAATGTAACTTAAGGCAACCATTAGTCCATAGGAATTGTCATAAATTACCAAAACCACATATGGAGATATATGCTCTAACACGGGATCAAGGGGTCCTTAGGGAGCCGGCCCTCTATTGTGGGCCAGCCCAGCGGGCCGTACTATTGAAGACCGGACTATATGACAACCTCATACTCAGGAAGGAATATTCTTAAGGCTCACATGCACTCCAAGTTTAGAAGGATTAGGTCGTCTCATCTACCCTCGGTTGATGGCGGTAACATGTTAACCCTAAGGACCCCAGTGTCTATATAAACCAGAGGGTCCCATCTGTGTAGGGAGAGGTTGAATCGTTTAGGATTTAGCTTATACGATATCGAGGTAGATCAATTCTGTAACCATCATCCACATGAATATAATTGAGTAGAACGTAGGGTCTGACCTCATAAAGAGGTCCCAAGCCTTGGTAAACACTATCTCACTCTCCTGCAATCCATCGATCCAAGGCGCACAGTTCGGGACCCCCTACCCGTGATATGCCGGTTTTGACACCGACACCATGAGTCTGCCAAGGGGTACAAGAGTGATCCAGGAGTGGATCACTGGGCATCGGTCAAAATTATCCTTAGTAACTAGATAACTAAGGAAATGTCTCTTGATTATGTATGTGATAAAAGAGTTCATCGTAAAGGGTTACATCGATGCAAGCTTTGACACCAATCCGGATTACTGTGAGTAGCAAACTAGATTCGTATAGTGGAGCGGTCATTTGGAATAGTTCCAAGTGGAGCATGGTAGCAACATCTACAGTATCACATAGAGATTTTGAAAGTACACACGGATCTGAATGTTACAGAACCGTTTAATAAAACCTCTCTCACAAGCAAAACACGATCAAACCCCAGAACTTATTGGGTGTTAATCACATGGTGATGTGAACTGGATTATTGACTCTAGTGCAAGTGCGAGACTGCTGAAAATATGCCCTAGAGGCAATAATAAATTATTTATTATCACATTTCTTGGTTCATGTTTATCATTTATTATCCATGCTATAATTGTATTGATTGGAAACTCAAATGCATGCGTGGATACATAGACAACACTGTGTCCCTAGTGAGCATCTACTAGACTTGCTCATTGATCAGAGATGGTTAAGGTTTCCTGACCATAGAAATGAGTTTTCATTTGATAATGGGGTCACATCATTAGGAGAATGATGTGGTGGTAAAGACCCAACCATAAACATAGCATCTGATCGTATCAGTTTATTGCTACTGATTTATCCATGCCAATGTATCTGTTCCTATAACCATGAGATCATGCAACTCCCTAACATCGGAGGAATGCCTTGTGTGTATCAAACATCACAACATAACTGGCTGACTATAAAGGTGCTCTACAGGTATCTCCGAGGGTGTCTATTGGGTTGGCATCGATCGAGACTAGGTTTTGTCACTCCTATGAAGGATAGCTATCTCTGGGCCCAATCGATAATACAACATCACAAGAAGCTTGCAAGTAATGTGACTAAGGAGTTAATCACCGTATCTTGTATTACGGAACAAATAAAGAGGCCTATCGGTAACGATATTGACAAAGGTATGGTGATACCGATGATCGAATCCCGGGCAAGTAACATACGGATGGGCGAAGGGAATTGCATACGAGATTGATTGAATTCTTGACATCATGGTTCGACCGATAAACATATTCATAGAATATGTAGGAACCAATATGGGCATCCAGGTCCAGCTATTGTTTATTGACCGTGGAGGTGTCTTGGTCATGTCTGCATAGTTCTCGAGCCCAGAGGGTCTGCACACTTAACTTTTGGTGACGATTTGGTATTGTTGAGTTATACATGTTGGTGACCAAAAGTTTTTTGGAGTCCCACATAAGATCCCAGCTGACATCACAAGGGGCTCTGGAATGGTCCAGAGATAAATATTTATATATATAAGTGGTATTCGGGTTTCGAAAAACTTTTCAATATTTGTGGTATTGTACCGAGAATTCTGAAAGGGTTCCGAGGATCCACCGGGAGGGGCCCAGCCACCCCGGGGTCCACATGGGCCTAAGAGGTGGCGCACCAGCCCCTCGTGGGCTGGGCAGCCGACCCCTAAAGGGCCCATGCGACCAAGGGTAGGTGGGGGAGGTGCCTTAGGAAGGGATGACTCCTCCCTAGGGCTCCCACCTCCCTTGTGGGAGGAGGACTCCTCCCCCCTTTTGGCCGGCCAGCCCTCCTTGGAGGAGGGGCCAAGGCTACTCCTACCTACCCCCTCCTCCTATATATAGAGATGGAGAGGGAGGGAAGACACACTCCAAGGCATAGGTGCAACCGTCCCTCTCTCCCTAGACCATTTTCTTCTCCAAAACGGGTTTGCGGCAGCGCTTGGCGAAGCCCTGCTAAGATTGCTCGACCTCCACCGCCACCACGGCATCATGTTGCGGGAGAACTCATCAACCTCTCCGCCCTCGCTTGCTAGATCAAGAAGGTGGAGACGTCATCAAAATGTACGTGTGCTGAACACAGAGGTGATGTCTGTTCGGTGCTAGATCGGGACAAATCGTGATTGGATCGCGAGACGGGCCGTGATTGTGCCACGAAGGTGTTCGACTACATCAACCGTGTCTATTAACATTTCCCACTTCACTATCTATACAAGGGTATGTAGATGCACCCCCCTCTCATAGATGTTGATCTCCATAGATTGATCTTGATGAGCGTAGGAAATTGTTTGTTTCCCATGCGGTATTCCCCAACAAGAGTTGGCGATGTGGATTCATTTCTCCACATGGATCCTCGAACAGTTCCTTCGGGTAACCTTGAAGGACTCATCCAAGCATGGTAAATATGATGCCTCCAAGGTATTTGGGTCTACAAGGAGGAACGTTGGGTGTCAGACTATTAGGTCTGACCGCATGATGTGGACGTAGGAATGGCGGTGGCTTGGTGTTGGGGGACTGGGCGAACCCTTTTGATGGTCTTGCCCCTCCACTTATATAGACATCCAAGATGGGTCACCTATTGAGGCCCATTAGGACTCGACGACCAATTTCCACTCACATTCAATCCGAGAGATGTCCCATAAGCATGTGGCCCTACAGGTTCACGTACATGGATACGACCCGATTCAATAGTTGGTAGACGATCCTAGTAGAACATGCCAACTCCCATATGTGCACAAAGTAATATTGACGAATGTTGACAATGTGTAATATGTGCATTCCTTTTTCCTAATAAAATATGTTGTCGAGCTCAATGTGAGTACTTATCGCCTTTGCTGCTAGCTTGGCCTCTCTTCTTGAAACCATGATGCAGATTCCCAAAACGAGTAAACACTTGACCCAAGTTGCATGGACATGCTTTCTGAATCTGATCATCAAAAGGGCATAAATAATATCTCTTTGAATTGGAGGGGCGAATTCTATTTTCGCCAACCTTGTCTTGTGGCATGTTCCATGACTCACCTGAAGTTGCCTTTATAACTATATAGTTACATAATAGTGTTTTCAGACCATAAATGCAGACCTTGAAAATTCCCGGAAATATTGATCGAGTGAGGTTATTTGGCATGCATTAAGGTGCTTGAGACGAGACTTGTTAGTATAAGCCGCTGGTATCGGCACATTGAAAATGTCTTCATCTGAAGGTCCAAGAACTCTTCGAGAATGAAGGTCTAGGAAATGGTCATACTATCGAGTTAGTATATATCTATGCCCACAACTTTTTAAACATGGTCATTAACCAAATCATATACTAGTCAAAGGATATGTTTCTGCATAAACTTATCAACTAGAGAACATTAGAACAATCAGACCACAATATATAGTCTCACAACAAGTCACATACTTACGGATACATATCAACAATGATGTTGAAGAACAATACAAGTAGCTCATAAATACATAAGGAAACGTGATGATGTTGGATCTAGCGAAGGCGACACTAGAGCATTCTTCCTTTCCTGAACTTGTTGCATGTCAGAGAAACTTTCTCGTTGTATTTGTGATGTCAAGAGACCTATTGATGCGGATATAGTCACTGGCATAGCTTGTTGATCATTGTTTTGATCGCTTAGGATTCCCTTTTTACTTCACCGAGACATAGCTTCATTTTTTTTTCTGACTTTGCTATTTGTTCGTGTGATTCTTGGTATGTCTGTGTTTGTGTTGGATATGTGCATTTTAGTTATGCAAAGGTCGAGTGTGTGCTTATTATATTTGTATTCACTTTATACTTCATCTTGAGTTGATAAAATCATCATTTGTCCAAAAAATACTTGAGCATGTAAGAAAATCTGAAAGCAGTTATCTAGAGGTGGATAAATGTGAGATTATAATTTGCAACAATTGAGTCGATGCTTTAAAATATACTATTTTATCGAGTCACATACGAGGATATTGTGTTGATGCTCTGAAAACAGTTTTGGACAGTATACCAAGCAATGCTACACCTACAAAGTGACTGTCGTGGGTATAAGCCTGACAGTAGATGTGTAGGGTACGAAAAGGATGGGCAGAGCCTTAGCTACGGCGAGGTTGTATGAGTTCAGGCCCCTCTGCGGTGGAGGTAATAGCCCTACATCTCAGTGCCCAGGGAGCTTGTTGTCGATTGGAAATATAGAATACAGTGAGTTGCTAACCCCTCTACCAGTGGGGGAGGGTGGCTTATATAGAGTGCGCTGCCCTCCACAACGGTTCCGGTACAGGGGTTGAGTAGTGGGGATTGAATGCGTACGTTACAGGTAACGTATGCTCTAAATGCTAATAAATGTACCCGGAAACGTGCGACCGTTTCTCTCCAGAGGGGTTACGATGTACCGAGTGTAGCCGGTCGGTTAGCTTGGTATCCTCCGAATGCTAGTCTCCGACTGGATGGTCGAGGACCTGTCACCGACTGGATGATGGGGACTCCTTAATTCAGTCGGGACTGACTAAGGGCCTTGTCCGTTGTGAGGGGTAGTCCTTGGGTAGGAACTACATGGCAGGCCTATGACCCTACCCTAGGACTATGACCCCATCATTAGTCCCCGAATGGATTGGGGTTGAAACGACGAAGCGTTGCTTGAAGTTTGGATCCGACTGGAACATATTTGGCTTGGGCGTTGCTTGCCTCAATCCATGTTATCTCTTTTGACCAACGATCCAAGTGGAAGTACTCGCGAAACAGACTGTCGGAAGCCGAGTGCTTCTGTGGCATCTTTTGACGCGACCGGTCAATTGACAGCGGCGGATTTTCCGGGATCTCAAATTTCGGTTTCCGCGCGCTCAGCGGGGATGACGCCATCGCGCTCGACTAGCGCCTGACGCCTCGATTCTCGCGCCTTCAACCCCTCCACTAATATTGCCGTGGTGGATCGGGGGGATAAGGTTTCGCGGCCACCTGCCAGCGACCCAGTTGAAACCCTACTTAAATCTCGGCGGCGAGGCTTCTTGGTTACGCTCGCCGAATCTCTTGCCTTTGCCTGCTCCATCTCTCTCGCCACCTCTAGCGCCTCTACACTCTTCCCTCTCCCTTCCTCCCGCGGGCTCGCAGTTTCCGCCATGACCAAGGGTCAGATGAGCAAGATGGAGGCGAGGAAGAAGAAGGGGAAGGCGGCGGCTCCTGCTCAGCGGCGGCAGCGGCCGCTGCCGATGGGGTGGATTCAAGGCGACTTCCTCCGCTCCATGGTGACGGAGGGGGATCTGCTGCAGCTGGTCGAGCACGGGATGATCGTGCACAAGACTTGGAGGCTGCCGGCGGAGAACGAGGTCGAGCCGGCGCCCCGGGAGGGGCAGCGCGTCTTGCTTCTCAGCCACGTCTATCGAGGTTTCTCCTTGCCTCCGCATCCTTTCTTCAAGGGCATCATGAATCACTTCGGGGAACAACTTGACCACTTTCCCCCGAACGCCATCGCCCATCTCTCTGCCTTTATAGTTCTGTGCGAGTGTTTCATTGGCTGTCCTCCCCATTGGGGGCTATTCAAGCACATATTTTCTACTAGATCCCAGACCATCAAATGACTTAGCCAGTCGGATGATAAAACACATCTTCTCCACCTCTACGAGGGTCTAGGTTTCCAGAAAAAGAGTCGGAGCAGTTATCCTGCCCTCCAGCTAAGTGAGTCGGTCAGGAACTGGCAGTCGACGTGGTTCTACTACCAGGATATCGCCTGCCCGAATGCTTCGACAGGGCTGCCTCCCTTTAGCTTAGATCGGCCCGCCCCACCTAAGCAACTCGCGCTCACGAGGGCGGAGAAGAACGACATCCAGCCTCTGGTCGGGGCGCTCGTAGATGTCGTCAGGAGGGGGTCACTAGCATAGACTTGCTGGAGGTCTTCCTTGGTCGGCGTATCCAGCCCCTGCAGGCTCGCGACCATGCCATGTGGCATTATACGGGGCCCGAGGATTCCACTCGGACCAACGTTGTGGGCGTGACTGAGGAGAGGGTGACCTCGTGGGTGCTCCAGATCACAGGCCCCTGCGAGAATCCCGAAGGATCTCGGCGAGTGAAGCCCTTCTGCGCGGATAATCCTCCTCCGAATCAGGTGAGTGGCACTTGTCGAGTGCTCCTAACTGTCTTAATCTTATCGTTTGATTGAATCTCTGTGTGACGTCTGATGTCGCCGACTGAATTTTATGTAGGAGTGGACCAACTGGTTTTCTCCCGTCTCGAACGGGAACCCGGCCGAGGAGGAGGAAGGCAGCCAGGAGGGCAGCGTGGAGAGCGCTGAATATGTGTCCGACAGCGGGGAGTCGGAGGAAGAGACCAGCAAGGAAGAGGAGGAAGACGAAGAGCAGGACTCGCTGCCACCGCAAACAGAGCATCGGACCAAGCGCCGACACGAGCCTGCCGTTCCCTCGGCCCCTCCAGCATCTTCGAGTGCTCCGCCCACTGCTCCGGTGGTCCTGAGTGCTCGGAGCACCAAAAGGGCCAGGGATGCTGCCGCTGAGCCTGCGGGTCAGTTTTCCAAGGCGGCCAAACCGAGTGGGTCGAAACCTCGGAAGACTCTGCCGCGGATGAGGGTTGCTGTCCCCGTCACCTCCACGTAAGTGTATCGATCTTCTAATTTCTTCTGATATCCGAGCGAATTCTTGTTTATTGGTCGAATGGATTTCAGTCGACAGAGTTGCTACTTCTGCCACCTCTCCGGCGCGCCAAGAAGACAACCTCATGGATACGGACAACGTCGTCTCGTCTCAGCCAGGTGTGTTGTAGTGACCTTGAGTGTTTTGTTCTATCATAGGTTCTGCCTCTTTCTTTTTTTGAGATCTTGCGTCGTTCGGTCTATCAGGGGCGATTTGCGTGGACGAGGGCGATCACGGGAGGACTGAACAGGCTGTGGAGCCCGTTCTTGAGGCTGCTCTGCCTGTTGCTGCTCTCGCCGCCGACGTGCCGCCGACTGAACCGGCGCTGGTGGTTGAGGTGCCGACTGGAACGGACCTCGGGATGCCTCAGGAACTTCCGACGATGCCAGGCTCGTCGAATGTCGAGTTCAACATCCAGCGTCTCCCGGAGGAGCAGGTGGGAGTGGCCAAGGGAGCCACGGTGCAGGCGGAGCTGATGGCTGGGGAAGCCAAGAGGGCCTACGACTCCATCGCGTCCTTGTACCAGCGGAGCTTGGAGCTGCGGGATGATATCCGAGTAAGTGGGCTAGTAAGTATTTATTTTTCTCTTGTAACCCACTGGGTGTTTTTGGATAGCAGCTGTTGTTTGCAATGGGTTCACTCTGAGTGAACCCAGTGGGTGTAGTCCCCGAGACTTCTATCGAGTGCTTGCACCAGCAATTGTCTTTATACATATTGTCTTTGCTTTGGTCAGGTCTGTAAATAACATGACCGACTGCTAGCAGTTGTGGCAATCGGAGTGCACTTTCTGTAAGAGTCTCCGAGAGTAAGTTGTACTCAGGTCGGGTAGTATTGGCCTCGTAGGCGTAGGTTGTAACATGCAGCTCGATAGGGCGGGCCTGCTTGAGTTGCATGCCAGTGGGGTCACTCTTAGTGAACCCACTGGGTGTAGTCCCCGAGACCGCTGTCGACTGCTTGCGTCGGCAGGGGTATGAAGAACTTAGACTTTTATTGTTGAATTTTCTGATTGTCCCTTGGTGTTTGGTGGCAGAAAATTTGTGAAATGGGAACAGCCCATGAGACTCTCAAGGCGGAGAGGAATCAGCTCGCTGGTGAGCTTGATGCGGCCATGCTCGCAATGGCTGGCATGAAGGATGCTCTGGAGGGACGAGAGAAGTCATTGGAGCAGGCTCGGGAAGCGAACAAGGTGTTGACTGAGGAAGTGGAAAAGATGGGGAAACAGAGGACTGCTCTGATGGGTCAGATGGACGTGCTGAACAAACGGTGCAGAGCACAGGAGAAATACGTCAGCGACTGGGCTCGGCAGATGATGACGCGTCTGGCTGGTAAGTCCTGCTTTTTCCGAGTGGTTGTGTTATGCGCGTCACACTTGGCACTTATTGTCTGTTTGTCCTGTTGTCGCAGATTTTTTCTTTGACACCGAAGCTGAAGCAGCTGACGTGGAGCGGTCGATTCTTGAGAACGTTCCACTCGGCGAGGATGCCAATCGGGATCTGCTCCGTGCGCACATCCGCGTGGGCAAAGTTGGTCCTTTCATCGGTCGACTGAGAGAAGTCGTCGGCCGAATCGACAAGGAGCTTTGGCCAGAAGATGAGTCGCGGCAGGAGATGGAGAACCTGATGACCCGACTGGAGGAGATTCCCAACCGAGTGCAGTCGTGGAAGAAATGTGCAGCTCGTTGTGGTGCAGATGTTGCTCTGTCCCTGGTCCGAGTCCATTGCAAGGAGGTGCGCGAGGAGAAGTTGAAGTCCAACACGAAGAAACTTTGATTTGAAGACTTCATGGAAACCTTCCTTGAAAGCGCCACCCGCATCGCCGACGGTATTAATCTGGACACATTCGTGGAGCCCTCCAGTCCTGGTGTTAATTCAGATGAAGCGTAAAAACACTTATATCCTCGGTATGCCGAGTGTGGATCTGTAAGAAACTTTGGCCACTATTGTTCGCCTTCACATTCTTGGTTTGGTCTGGGTAAGCTTGATCCACACCGAGCCACTATCTTTGGTTGAACTTTGAATTGATTCTTTTGCTCTTCTGTTGCAATGTTGACTCGAGTTTTCGTTTGGCGTTTCTTGGTGAAGCCAAAGGCAAACATTCGGAACATGTCAGTTGTTTTGACATCTGCATGAGCCTCATTGAGGGTCCGTGGAATTCCCTAAGTCTCCGAGTGTGACGTTAAGAGTACACTCGGAGAAGGTAAATACTTAGGCGATTCTGGACCGCAGCTAAGTCTCCGAGTGTGGCGTTAAGTACACACTCGGAAAAAGTTAGTACGTAGGCGATTCTGATCGCAGCTAAGCTCCCGAATGTGCCGTGAAGTGCACACTCGGAGAAGGTGAATACTTAGGCGATTCTGGATCGCAGCTAAGCCCCCGAGTGTGACGTGAAGTGCACATTCGGAGAAGGTTAATACTTAGGCGATTCTGGATCGCAACTAAGTCCCCGAGTGTGACGTGAAGTGCACACTCGGAGAAGGTTAATACTTAGGCGATTCTGGATCGCAGCTAAGTCTCCGAGTGTGACGTGAAGTGCACACTCGGAGAAGGTTAATACTTAGGCGATGTTGGATCGCAGCTAAGCCCCCGAGTGTGACGTGTAGTGCACACTCGGAGAAGGTTAATACTTAGGCAATTCTGGATTGCAGCTAAGCCTCCGAGTGTGACGTGGAGTGCACACTCGGAGAAGGTTAATACTTAGGCGATGCTGGATCGCAGCTAAGCCCCTGAGTGTGACGTGTAGTGCACACTCGGAGAAGGTTAATACTTAGGCGATGCTGGATCGCAGCTAAGCTCCCGAGTGTGACGTGTAGTACACACTCACAGAAGGTTAATACTTAGGCGATGTTGGATCGCAGCTAAGCCCCCGAGTGTGACGCGTAGTGCACACTCGGAGAAGGTTAATACTTAGGCGATGCTGGATCGCAGCTAAGCTCCCGAGTGTGACGTGTAGTGCACACTCGGAGAAGGTTAATACTTAGGCGATTCTGGATCGCAGCTAAGCCTCCGAGTGTGACGTGAAGTGCACACTCGGAGAAGGTTAATACTTAGGCGATGCTGGATCGCAGCTAAGCCCCCGAGTGTGACATGTAGTGCACACTCAGAGAAGGTTAATACTTAGGCGATTCTGGATCGCAGCTAAGCCCCCGAGTGTGACGTGTAGTGCACACTCGGAGAAGGTTAATACTTAGGCGATTCTGGATCGCAGCTAAGCCCCCGAGTGTGACGTGAAGTGCACACTCGGAGAAGGTTAATACTTAGGCGATGCTGGATCGCAGCTAAGCCCCCGAGTGTGACGTGTAGTGCACACTCGGAGAAGGTTAATACTTAGGCGATTCTGGATCGGAGCTAAGTTTTTTTTTGTTGAGACCGGAGTCTGTGACCGCGGAAGAACTTTGAACCTGCAAAAAACTCAATCTGCTTTATATTATTTCACCAATACTTGTTCTTTACATTGCTTCAGTCGACGGTCACGTGTAGAAGCGCTTCAGGAGATCTCCGTTCCATGCACGCGGCTCGTCCGTCTCTCTCTCGATGTTGTAAAGTCTGTATGCTCCGTTGTCCAGCACCTTGGAGATGATGAAGGGTCCTTCCCAGGCCGGAGCCAACTTGTGAGGTCTTTGCTGATCCACTCGGAGCACCAGGACGCCTGCTTGGAACGTGCGACTTCTGACGTGGCGTGCATGGAAACGCCGCAGATTTTGTTGATAAATGGTTGAGCGAGTTAGTGCCATCTTGCGCTCCTCCTCCAGAATATCCACTCCGTCTTGCCTTGCTTGTTCTGCTTCGGCTTTGGAGAAGAGTTCGACTCGTGGCGCATTGTGAAGCAAGTCACTCGGAAGGACCGCTTCTGCTCCATAAACGAGGAAGAACGGTGATCGCC